>NC_141691.1:1188996767-1189726185 GCF_964263255.1 Lissotriton vulgaris | reverse complement strand
GCTTAACCCTTCCCTTTTTGTGCACATTGGTCACCCCTATGGAAGGCCCAAGTTACCCCCTGGGCAGGATGCAGTGTATGAAAAAGGTAGTGCATGTACTGTGCAGGTGACATGCTCTGGTAGTGAATTACAGCCATTTTCGTTTTTCACTATTGTAAGGCTATCTTGCTCCATAGGCTAATATGTGGGATGCTGGCTACAGTGGCTACCAGAATATCTTCCCATAGGAAGGAGATAGGACATAAGAGTCTCGTATCCCTGAACTCGGAATTTAATAACACATCTTATAGGAAAGGTTGTTTTTGAATCATGTGTTTGAGAACAGCACTTTTTAGAAAGTTGCTGTTCTCTTGTCTGACCTTCCTGTCAGCCTTGGCCTGTTTGTGTATTGACTATCTGGTATGAGAGTGACAGGGGCTGGTTATTCCCCAGGAGGCTGGCCGAGTCAGCCCTATGCTGAATGACTGTATTTGAAACTTGAGTGGGGGAGGAGATAGCATCTGGGCTTGAATAGGGCTGTGCCTGCCTTCCACAATGTTCAATGTTGGCTCCACCTCCTGCTGGGTGGCTGACGACCCTGCCCCTCAGTCTGAAAGGAAAGGAGAAGCCAGGGAAACAAAGTGCTCAAGAAACACCCAGAACTGGTTCAGACCGGGCTCAGGGCCCACTTGCACAAAGAGAACAAAGACTTTTAGGGGTATAAGTACAGGACCCCTGACAACAGAATATTAGATCATCCTGGAATCAAGAAGGAACCTCTGCCAAGGAGAAAGCTGAACCTGAAGAAGGATGATTGTCCAGCTGTTGCTTTACTGGATTGCCCTGCTGTTGCTTTGCTACCAAGGATAGGGGAAGGGCTTTGCTTTGTGCTGTGTCCCCTTGCTTGAAGGAATCTCCAAGGGCCTGAGAAGAGCTGGCACCCTGTTTTGAAGTCCCAGGAACAAAGGACTTCACCCCCAGCTTCCCCTGAGCTCTACTGAGAAAGTTCTGTCCTTCCTAGAGTGCGTGGCCCATGTGTGGTGCATCTGGAAGTTGTACCTGTGCTGGGAAGCTGGAAACCAAGATTTAAAGACTTTGCTACTGAAAAGTTATCACATCACTCGCTGCGGAGCGCATCCCCGACAGTGCAAGGATATTCCAGCCGCTAGGAAGGCCGAGATCGTCGGAGCGCCTGTTGCTGCTGCCAGAGCCGTCGCATCCTTTGTTTGCGGGACACACCAGACCGGTGCGGGAAGACTACCATCGCTGCGAGTGTCGTCGCTGGGTGAGATCGCTGCAACGCTTGCTTGCGGACCGCATCACGTCACTGCAATCATCGTCGCAGACCCATTGCATCACGGATCTGCGAGAGATAGATCGCCACTGGATCGCGCATTGTTGCCCTGGAGATTGTTGCAGCCCCTACGAGATCGTCGCACCGTGCCTTTGCGAGAACAAACTTCCTACGGAACCTACGCACCGGAATCCATACAAGTGACCTTGCTCCCCATACAGACCGGATTCGTCGCAACACGCCCTCTGCTGCAGCGGGGTTGTTGCATCGCCTCCGCAAGGTCTCAGTAGCAACGCATTGCTTGTTTTCCACCGCACCAGCTTCTGCTTTTGGAACTTTGTCGCAACTAAAGGTACTGTGAGCTAAACGTGACGCAACTGTGAACTTTTCACGCAACTGTGGATTATTTTATCACAACCTAAAGAACTTTATCGCAACCATATTCTTGAACTGTGTATGTTGGATTTTTGTCGTTGTGGTTTTGTGTAGTTTCGATTAAATACCTTTATTTTTCTAAACTGTTGTGGAGTCAGTTTGTGGTGTTTTCACTGTGTTACTGTGAGTGTTGGTACAAAAACTTTACACATTGCCTTCTGATTAGCCTTGACTGCTGGTGCCAAGCTACCTAGATGGTGAGCAGGGGTTATCTCACAGGGTTTCCTCCTTACCCTGACTAGAAGCAAGGGTCCTTTTTTGGACAGTGATACCTACCTCTGCCCACTAGAGACCCCCAATTCTAACATTGTTGGTCAGCAGTGGGGATTTGAACTTGTATTTGTAATAGACCCACAGTGATTGGTGTACATCACTTGTGAGTGCAGACCACTAGGCCACCGCATACTACTGTTTTAGATTTTGATTCTATTTTTGAGTAACTCTTCAAAGCATCATGTCTGAGAATGGGAAGGCACCCAGTAAGGAGGCAGAAGTAGAGTTGTAATTTGTCATTGGGGATTTGTATTCCTACAAAGTTGAGGAACTTAGGAAATTCTGCCACGAGTTTGAGTGCCCAATAAAAACCGCCTACAGGAAGGATGACCTGCAGAGAATCTTGAAGGCCCATTGGGAGGCACAAGAGGGAAATGATGTGAATACAGGGAATGTTTTTGAAATAACAGATCACTGTCAATGGGAGGGAGATAGAGGCTCTGAGAGACACAGGGGCCAGCGTGACATCCGTAAGGTGTCAGTGGGTGCCTGAAGAGCATGTATCCCTAATGTACTCCACCATGTAGTAGCAGCTGACAGTTCAGTGCACCTCTGCAAAGTGGCACGTGTTCACTTTGAGTGGGGGGAGTATCTGGTCTTTTGGAAGTTGTTGTCAGTGATGCCCTGCCTGTAGACTATCTGCTAGGTAATGACCTGGAAAGTTCTCCATGGAAGGATGTAAAACGCAGAACTCATTTGGAGATGTTGGGGTTGCCTGCGTGGATCTGTGTGACCAAGCGTGCTATGGCAACCAGTAGGGGTGATTCAGCAGAACTGGAGCCTGAAACAGTGGCCCGGAGACCTTTCAGGAGAGGTACAGGCAGAGGGCACAGGAAACCAGCCCCAGCCATTCCCACGGTCCAGGAAGAAGCAGACCCTGAGGGGGATGCCCTGGAACCTACAGGGGAACAGGTGACCGAACTGGGTGACCTACCTGAGCTGACCCATTGGCAGCAAGAAGGTGGGCCCTCCAGGGAGGAATTCTGCCAGGAGCAGAAAGAGTGCCTGTCTCTCGTGGGTATGCAGCAACAGGCTGAAGACCATGCAGCAGGTGGAGCGGTCAGGGATCCCTTCATCTACTGGGAAGATGACTTGTTATATAGCGAGCCTAAGGTTGCTGAGCCCGGTGCAGCCCGTGTGCTGATGGTACCCGCGTGCTTCAGTAACTTCCTAATGGGTCTGACCCATGACGTGCCTCTCGCAGGACATCTGGTGCAAGACAAGACCCTAAACAGGCTTGTCACCCACTTTCACTGGCCTAAGATGAGGAAGCACGTTGGTTCCTTTTGTAGGTCTTGCCAAACATGTCAGGCCAGTGGCAAGACTGGAATGAAGTGCAAGGCACCCCTCCAACCCTTTCCTGCTGGTGAGCACCCCTTTCGAGCGGGTGGGCATCGACATTGTGGGACCCCTGGACCCCAAGACAGCCTTAGGCAACAGGTTCATCCTGGTCTTGGTGAACCATGCCACCCAGTACCCGGAAGCAATACCTCTCAGGACAATCACCGCACCTGTGGCGGGCCGTGCATTGATGGGGATCTTTTCCCGTGTGGGGTTCCCCGGAGAGGTGGTCTCCGACCGGGGTACCAACTTCATCTCTAGGTACATGAAGTCTCTGTGGGAGGAGTGTGGGGTAACTTATAAGTTCACCACTCCTTACCACCCTCAAGGAAACGGGTTGGTTGAAAGGTTCAATCGCACCCTGAAGGTATGATTATGGGCCTAGAAGAGATCATGAGACAGAAGTGGGACGTCTTGTTACCATGCCTGTTGTTGCCTACAGGGAGGTGCCTCAGAATTCCTTAGGGTTCAGTCCCTTTGAACTTCTGTATGGCCACCCTGTTAGAGGACCTCTCGCACTGGTGAAGGAGAGGTGGGAGAAATCCCGTGGGAAACCCCCCAGGATGTGTTCAGCTGTGTGTTGGCCATCCGCAACCAGGCACAACGCTTCAGGAAGCTCGCACAGGAGAACCTGGAAGCTAGCCAGGAAGAAATGAAAAGATGGTACAACGAGAATTCCACTCTGGTCGAATTTCAAACTGGGCAGAAAGTGTGGGTGAAGGCGCCAGTGGAGCCTTGTGCGCTCCAAGGCAAGTGGACTAGGCCATATGAGGTGGTGATAAGGAAGAGTGAAGTAACCTACCTGGTTAACTTGAGGACCCCCAGGCAACCCCTGAGAGTCTTGCATGTGAACCGCCTCAAACCACACTTTGAGAGGTCTGAAGTGACAATGCTCATGGCTACAGATGCTGGAGGGGAAGAGGATAGTGATCCTCTCCCTGACCTCCTGGCAGCTTAGGAGCAAGACGGGTCAGTGGATGGTGTGGTCCTCTCGCCCACCCTGACCCCAGAACAGCAGCGGGACTGTCGTCAAGTGCTGGGTCAGTTTGCCCCCCTGTTCTCCCTGACCCCAGGTATCACCAATTGGTGAGTCCGAGATGTGGACACTGGAGATAGTTTACCTGTGAAACAGAAATTTTACAGGGTAGCTGACAAGGTCAGGGCCAGCATCAAGGAAGAGGTTTCTAAGATGTTGGCGCTAGGGGTGATTGAGCCCTCCAGCAACCCCTGGTCTAGCCCAGTGGTCTTAGTGCCAAAAGCTGCTGCGCCCGGTGCCACTCAGGAATTCAGGTTTTGCGTGGACTACCGTGGGCTCAATGCGGTCATGAAGACTGATGCACACCCCATCCCCAGAGCTGATGAGCTTGTGGATCAGTTGGGAGCTGCCCAGTACCTCAGTACCTTTGATTTGATTTCTGGGTACTGGCAGATTGCCTTAACTGATGAGGCCAAAGAGAGGTCTGCAATCTCAACGCCAGAGAGGCACTTCCAGTTCCGAGTCATGCCCTGTGGGTTGAAGAATGCCCCTGCCACCTGCCAGAGACTGGTTAACCAGGTACTGGCCGGGCTGGAGGAATTCAGGGCTGCATACCTTGATGACATTGCTGTGTTGAGCTCCACGTGGGAGGAACACTTGAAACACCTCTGTGAAGTGTTGAAGGCTCTGCAAAGGGCAGGCCTCACTATCAAGGCCAGCAAGTGCCAGGTAGGGCAGGGATCTGTAGTGTATTTGAGACACTAGGTGGGGAGCGGCCAGGTGGCACCCTTGCAGGCAAAGATTGATACCATTCTGGCTTGGGAGCCCCCCAAGACCCAGACAGAGGTGAGAGCCTTTTCAGGTCTCACCGGGTATTACAGACGGTTTTTCAAGGGATATTGCACCATTGTTGCCTCCTTGACAGAGCTGTCTTCTAAGAAGCCGCCCAAAAGAGTGAACTGGACCAAAGCCTGCCAGACTGCTTTTGATACCCTGAAGACTGCCATGTGCACAGCACCGGTGCTCAAGGCACCTGATTTCTCCAGTGAGTTCACAGTGCAGACAGATGCTTCAGAACATGGTGTGGGAACAGTACTCTCACAGATCACTCAGGAGGATGGGGACCAGCCTGTGGCTTTCATTAGTAGGAGTCTACTCCCCAGGGAACAGAGGTGGAATGTGACTGAATGGGAAGCTTTTTCTGTGGTCTGGACCCTGAAGAAGTTGAGGCCCTACCTGTTTGGGACTCACTTCTGTGTTCAGACCGACCACAGGACCCTCAGGTGGTTGATGCAGATGAGGGGGGAGAACCCAAAACTGTTGAGGTGGTCCATCTCCCTACAGGGAATGGACTTTATGGTGGGACCCCGCCCAGGTACAGAACACGCCAATTCTGATGGTCTGTCCAGATTTTTCCACATTAGTGAAGAGAACTCCAAGAGGGTGGGCAGCTCCCCCCACTTTCAGCTGGAGGGGACACGTGTTAGACCTGGCATTTTTGGCGTGGATTCCCCAGTCTTTTTGGCCTCTACCTCCTGTATTTTTGATGCTGTGCTGGATTTCATTTTTGCTGGTTTAGATGCTTTGGACACTCTGCCACTGCTGATCAGTGCCAGAGTGTAAGTGCTCCCTGTGTAAATTGTTATGATGAATGGATATACATGATTGGCATATTTGTATCACCAAGAAGTCCCTAGTAAAGTGCACTGGGTGTGCCAGGGTGGGTGATGACAAATGCTATTAGTGGGCCTGCTGCACTGATTGTGCCACCCACATGAGTAGCCCCAAAATGGTGTCTCAGGCCTGCCACTGCAGTGCCTGTGTGCAGTCTGTGAACTGCCATGTCCTCCTGGTCAGTGCCCTCTCTGACCAGGCCTAAAACCTCCCTTTATGTGCACATTGGTCACCCCTATGGAAGGCCCAAGGTACCCCCCTGGGCAGGGTGCAGTGTATGAGAAAGGTAGAGCATGTACAGTGCAGGTGACATGCTCTGGTAGTGAATTACAGCAATTTTCGTTTTTCACTATTGTAAGGCTATCTTGCTCCATAGGCTAACATGGGGGATGTTGGCTACAGTGGCTACAAGCATATCTTCCCATAGGAACAATATAGGACATAAGAGTCCAGTATCCCTGAACTCAGAATTTAATAACACATCTTTTAGGAAAGGTTGTTTCTGAATCCTGTGTTTGAGAACAGCACTTTGTAGAAAATTGCTGTTCTCTTGTCGGATCTTCCTGTGTGCCTTGGCCTGTTTGTGTATTGACTATCTGGTTTGAGAGTGACAGGGGCTGGTTATTCCCCAGGAGACTGGCTGAGTCAGCCCTAGGCTGAATGACTGCATTTGCAACTTGAGTGATGGGAGGAGATAGTACCTGGGCCTGAATAGGGCTGTGCCTGCCTTCCACAATGCTGGCTCCACCTCCTGCTGGGCGGCTGACGACCCTGGCCCTCACTCTGAAAGGAAAGGAGAAGCCAGGAAAACCAAAGCGCTCAAGAAACACCCAGAACTGGTTCAGACCGGGCTCAGGGCCCACTTGCACAAAGAGAACAAACACATTTAGGGGTATAAGTACAGGACCCCTGACAACAGAAAATTAGATCATCCTGGAATCAAGAAGGAACCTCTGCCAAGGAGAAAGCTGAAATTGAAGAAGGAAGATTGTCCAGCTGTTGCTCTGCTGGATTGCCCTGCTGTTGCTTTGCTGCCAAGGAGAGGGGAAGGACTTTGCTTTGTGCTGTGTCTCCTTGCTTGAAGGAATCTCCAAGGGTCTGAGAAGAGCTAGCTCCCTGTTTTGAAGTCCCAGGAACAAAAGAACTTCACCCCCAGCTTCCTCTGAGCTCTACTGAGAGAGTTCTGTCCTTCCTGGAGTGCGTGGCCCATGTGTGGTGCATCTGGAAGTCATACCTATGCTGGGAAGCTGGAAAGCAAGATTTAAAGACTTTGCTACAGTAAAGTTATCGCATCGCTCGCTGCGGAGTGCATCCCGAACAGTGCGAGGAAATTCACGCCACTACAAATGCCGAGATCGTCGCAGCGCCTGTTGCTGCTGCCAGAGCCGTCGCATCCTTCGTTTGCGGGACACACCAGACTGGTGCGGGAAGACTACCATCACTGCGAGTGTCGTCCCAGAGCCTGTCGTCACTGGATGAGATCGCCACACCGCTTGCTTGCGGACCGCTTCACGTCACTGCGAGCATCGTTGCAGAACCATCGCATCGAGGAACTGTGAGAGAGAGATCGCCGCAGGATCGCGCATCGCTGCTCGGAGATCATCGCAGCCCCTACGAGATCGTCACATCATGCCTTTGCGTTAACAAACTTCCTACGAAACCTACGCACCGGAATTCATACAAGTGGCTTTCCTCCCCATACAGACCGGATTCATCACAACACGCCCGCTGCCGCGGCGGGGTTGTCGCTTCGTCTCCCCAAGGTCTCAGGAGCAACGCATCGCTTGTTTTCCACCGCACCAGCTTCTGCTTTTGGAACTTTGTCGCAAGTATAGGTACTGTGAGCTAAACGTGACGCAACTGTGAACTTTTCACTCAACTGTGGAATATTTTATCGCAACTTAAAGAACTTTATCGCAACCATATTCTTGAACTGTGCATGTTAGATTTTTGTCGTTACAGGTCTTGTGTAGTTTAGATTAAATACCTTTATTTTTCTAAACTGTTGTGGAGTCAGTTTGTGGTGTTTTCACTGTGTTACTGTGAGTGTTGGTACAAATACTTTACACATTGCCTTCTGATTAGCCTTGACTGCTCATGCCCAGCTACCTAGAGGGTGAGCAGGGGTTATCTCAGAGGGTTTCCTCCTTACCCTGACTAGAAGCAAGGGTCACTATATTTGGACAGTGGTTCCTACCTCTGCCAACTAGAGACCCCCAGTTTTAACAACAAGTATTATTATATTAAGACTCTTATGAACTAAATGTCTGTACTTTGAATGTATTTGTACTTCTTATTATATTCTCTCTACCATTTCAAATGTAATTGTACACCATCATTATTCTTTATTTATTTTTCTTGTAGTTGGGCAATATCGAATGATTACTTGTACGAAGTATTGTTATTACTATCCTATTAATTCTTTCAACTTAACCCATTCTTGAACTTAAAAAAGGAGGTTTCATTTAAAATAGAGAGTTTGTAGGGCAAGCCAGAAAACACTTTGGTCTTGATTACGAGTTTGGTGGTAAATAACACCAAGATTGCACTAGGGTAAATGCAGACTAAATGAGTTTTGGTGAATAACATGCTTTAGAAAACGCTTACGGCCTCATTATGAGTTGCTCATAATATTTCAACTCGTACATAAACTCCTCTTTGCGCTCGGGTCAGAATTACAAGTTTGAAGGTTTTTAAGACATCTGATAATTATCGGATATGTTAAATAACCCAACATTAATTAAATATTGGCAGGTTAAACCTGCTGAAATTTAACAGGCGAAACATACGGTATTTACTCTATCACGAGTATTTTGGTGCATTAAACACCAAAATCTAAATGCTTTTCCCCATAAGCTTGTTATAGATCTTATTTATCACACCCAATAAATCATTTACCCTTTGGTATCTTTATTTATCAGGAGCAATAAATGACACTAATTCTCATAAAGAAGGCCCTCTTATGAAATGTTACTGTGCACCACAGGTTTGCTATTTAGCACTCGTATTAAATACCAAATGTGGGCTATTTTGCGCATGTGGTAAATGTTGAATGTGTTATTTACACATGTGTTAAATACCTCACCAGATGAATAGCACAACCACAAAACATCATGAATTGGCTACTTTCAAGCATTAGAAATTCATGTAATGTGGAACTTAAACCCTAGAGAACAGAAACAGCCAACTCAATACTCCAATCAACCTAAGGACACCCCTGAAATATACACCAATAACTCATTCCTGTATGGGAGTGTGCAGACATTCATTTTGTGTGGACCAAGCAACTTGAAGCAAGACAAACAGAACCACTGCCATCCTCTGATATCACTCAGTCATCAAAGTAGAAACCTGCCAATTTTTCCAACATGGACCCAGGCAGGGAAAAGAAATACACGTTTACGGATCCTGAGCAGAAGATCCTGGCCAAAAAGGTGGTAACACACCATGACTGTCTATTGCGCCATCTCATTTGGAAGATGCCACCAAAAAACAAAGAAAGGCCTGCTTGTTGAAGAATATAATCGCCAAAATCAATACTAAATCAACATAACATATCCATATTAGGCTGAGAACACTAAAAACATGTTCCAAACCATGAAATTCTAGCTAATTAAGCAAGTGGTGTAGCAGTAGCGCTAAATCATGGCAGCTGGTTATAGTTCTACACTTCAGCTCTACCTCAAGCTGTGCAAATAACCAATCATGACCATCCTTAACATGTTTGGTGTGAAAGACAAAAAACAAGGTCTCTTGGTACGAGGAATCAAACAGTCATGAGGGTCATTGTCACAGCATGAGTGGTTGTTAAGAAATTATTTAACTGAGAATCATCATCATTGTGAAGAGGGTCTGATGTAATTTTTTACATATATTCACATTGATCTATGTAAATGTCATAGGGGGTAACAACTCTCGATTGTCCCTCCTGACATGTATAAAGAATGCGCTCCAACAATCATAATGCACTGTAATCTTTGTGGTGAACAGTTGATTTGCCTAGCCAGTACCCTAAGGGTGATGTGTTACCAGAGTTTGACTAACGCTGCTTTGCCTCAGCATAATAGCATGGTGGTTTTGTACAGAGCACTTAGACGCCAGTTCAGTATACACAGACAAACATAACACAGTATTTGAATATTACTAGTGTATTTAAATTTACGGTTTCAGCACATGTATTACTGTCTACCTCAGGTTGCCACGCGTTGTACATGAGTGCAGCCAATCGACCCTAGGATACGAGGAAATTCTGCTGTAGCACAAAGGTTTGTATTGCTGGCATTAGCAGTGTTTGTGTCCAAGGGGAACTGTTTATGCAGCTTACTCTCTCTCTTTGCAAAGCATTCATCACTTAGCAGAGTATTTTGCTAAAGGTTGCCTGAAAAATGCCACACACCAAACCTACTTTCAGCTGTGTGGTTCCTGTTGCAAATAATTCTAGTGGTTCTAGAATGTCCAGGAGGGAGTGGCAGTGAGCTCCCAGGTATTCATAATGATGAAAATATGCATTGTATGGTGCCCATATTAGGCCTGTGTATCCTCTGGCGATCAAGCTGACTCATGTTTATGGTTTTCAGCTTTACTTGGTCAATTCAGGCAGTTATCCTGTGTTGCTGCACCATTTGAGGTAATTGATTGGTGGCCTGGTTACCATTCCCATGCTGCATGGCTTATTGTAGCTGACTATGGATCTGGCACATCATGATGTAGTGGCCTAACTATGCCTCATCAATTTCGGTGAAACGTAGAATGGAAGTGTGAGCTGCTGCAAACAGTCAGTAAGACCTTCACTTATCCCTGGCTGTTAATGTAGGCCTGGAATGTTGTCCAGGTGTGTGTGATATTTTATTATTTTCCGCTCAAACCGTGCCTGTACTGTGTTATTTTGCATCACTGTGTTGTTCTTTGAATTTTCTTTTGTTTGACAGCTTTTTTCCCATTCTTTGCACTTTCATGATAATTTGCCACCTTCTTTCAACTGGAGGTATTTTCAGATAGTATTTTCCACTGATCTTTGATAACTTCTCATATTTATAATTGAGTGCTATTTACCACATGCAGTATGTTTCATATGTGGTAAGTATCCTGTGATAAGTAGCACATGCAATAAATAGTGCATGCGGACTACAGACCTGCACTACTTAGCACAGATGCTAAAAAACACATGCAATTATTATCCTGAGCTAAAACATTATGCAATGGCACTAAACAATGTCAAGAACTCTGATGTTTTAGATAAAATGTTATGGCTTAAGTGTTTGAGGGATACACTTAATGAGATGGGTATGAGTCGATTATGGACAGATCCAGGGGCTGCTGTATTTCCATCTAAGGCAGGGTTTAAGGCAGCTTATTGGAATATGGTTGTATCAACGTGATATGTGTCTTCAATTGGGCTATCTCTGTCTACAGCATTTCTTGATCAAAAACATGAAGGCAAGCTTGAGGTCCATTGGGACTTAATTACTGTTCCCAACCATAGAAAATTATATCACAAATTTAGGGTGGGCTCTCTACCCACCAAGGCATTCACAAGGAAATGGAAAGGTACAAATAACAGTGCCTGTCCCTATTGTTTAGATCTGGTAGAAACAGTGGCTTACATTTTAATTGATTGCCCAGCCTATCATAGACCTAGGCAAAGATGGTTGAAACCTGTTTGTCAGAACATTGGAACCAGGGTGAGCAATGAAGCTGTTAGGATTCTAAACACTTCATTGGAAGAGCCGATAGTGATCGCTGTCGCTAAGTTCTTGGGACGGGTGTGGGTTATTCGCTCAAATTTAAATTTCAATACCTAACGACGGGTTACCATAATAACCAATCTAAAATTGGATTCCTCGCGAAAAGTAATGCCATGTAATCGTACTCTGAACAATGCACTTCAAAATTCTTGCCTGAGCTTTTGCACATAGTTTGATGGTAATTTTGCTTTGCTGAGCTGGAGAATGAAATTCTGTAAATGTTCCATTTATTAGGGTTCCTCTCGGTTCCTCTCTGTTTTATTAAGTTTTAATGAGTTTAGTGTATATTTTTGGCATGAATGTTCACAATAAGCGAATTGACGGTTATTTATTCATTTTATGGATTGTTTTACTGTATTTTCACCACTCTTTTGTCATGTATCAACTTTTGTGATTTTTTATCGAAATAAAGTTTATGAACTGAACTGAGCTATTTACCACATGCAGTATGTTTCATATGTGGTAAGTATCCTGTGATAAGAGCACATGCAATAAATAGTGCTTGAGGACTTTAGACCTGCACTACTTAGCACAGATGCTAAAAAACACATGCAATTATTAATTTGTGATCAGAGGATTTGTTAAAGTCATGTTCCATTTTCCTCAACATGGGGCAATTACCATTACTCCTTGATCATAATCAGGGCCTTAACCTCCAAGATAAAACATTCCTATATTTTTCAGGTAGTATCAGAGATATAAGAATCTTACAATCCTGGAGCGATAACAGTTTCCCTTTAATCCTACACTTACCATACTATGATATGGTCTCTCTGGCAGAGCATAACTAATGACCAAAGGAGTATCCAAAGTCTCTAACCAAAAATAAGCTAGGTTGGAATAAATCAACTAACAATATTCTTTAACTCAAAGAAACACACATTGTGTGATAAAAGTAACGTATGATAAGAAGCCAGGGTGAAATGTCCAAGCCAATCTCCTTCAATCTCTGAAAGACATGGAACAGCTGAACCTTGACTTTGACTTTTCTCTAACCTTTCCAGCATCAGGACCCTTCTTTCACCAGCCAACACCGCCCCTTCAGACTTGAAACCTACCCCTTTCTTTGTATAGGTGCAGGTAATAACAAGGCTATCCAAGAATGGTGCAGTTGAGGCAGTGTTAGCACTTATGTGATGTTCAGCATCTCATTATCCTCCTGTTGCTCCTCATCCATTTTTGATCAATAGACTTTACTTTCTAGCTAAAAAAGATGGAGAAGACAGAGCAGGCAAGTGTAGAGCACCATATTCAGTTTTGTCAGGCTTGTGGCGCACTTATCTGGTGTGTTTGTTCAGTTGGAGCAACTTGGATAGAAAGTTTCTAGTTCACAGCTTCTTTGCTGAAATCATGCTGCTCCATAACCTACGGTAATTGGAATCATGTCAATCTGACAAGGTGAATGGAATGAGAAGAGCGGAACAACTCCAGCTGCGGGTTGATGAGAATACCAGTTGCTGGTCGACTACAGACTAGTCAGCCTTGCTTTATCTGTACAGATGTCTCTAGTCCCTGGGTTTTGATACGTTGGCTTCAGGGCATCAGTGGAACTGCTTGAAAAGAAGTCCATGCCTAACACTTATGGGGCTTTCTCCTACTGTTACTTCTTCCAACCACTTTACCCCTTTCTTCCCCTACTGCTAACCTTGACATTTATTATTTCCCACTGTAATATAACATTTTAGGAAGTTGTAATTTTGCTGTCTAAATCCAAAAGTCTCCCATGCCAGTGTCCTACTGTTAGCTGACCCCCGTCAGCTCCCCAATGATGAGATATATTTTGCTCTCAGACAGTAGATAAAGAGTTCTAGGTGTGGGGAGAGTGACTGGTCCTTTGACTGGATGCCTGTGGGCTGTGCCTGACCCCTTCCTGAGTGTCAATAAATGCCTACCTTGGAACTGGAATATGAAGCTTACACCTACGCATGTCTCCTTTTTGTCTCTTTGGTCAGACTGGCACTAAACCCAATTGAAGGGTAGAAAGTTACCAGAACAGGTTCAGGCAGTGGACAATGCTACACCTCCATTCACAGGCTGGCACTGGGCATAAATGTCTTTTTGTTTTAGGCACGAAAATGACAACTTTCTAAAAGCATAATTTTCAGAATAGTAATGTAAAATCTGACTTGTCCATAAAGTAGGATTTTAAATTACTATTCTTATTAGTCATTGAATCATTCTGCGAGTTATTCCAAAACGGATATTAGCATGTATTAAAGGTAATTGTGTAAAACAGAGTTAACCAAGGGGAACGCTAGCCTTACTATAGTGAAAAACAACTTTGGAGGTTTTTCACAAGTAGGACATGTAAAACATTATAAATAGCATTCCTACTTTTTAAACACCATGCACCCTCCCATATGGGCTTTTAAGACCTACTAATCTGACTTATAAGTATTAAAAAGGAAGGATTAATCCTGAAAAAAAGGTTTGTTTTGCCACCTAGAAATGGCACTTTAAAACTGCACACCGAGGCTGCAGTGGCTGACCTGGGACTTGTTTTAAAAGGCTACTTTAGTGGGTGGCACAGTGAGTTCCATATTCTATTAGTAACATTTATTTACAGTTCGTGGATGAAGTGTCATGTGAGTTAGCAATGACAGAGGTATTTATGTAGCAGAGTCATCCAATGAGTGGCAAAAGTGTCCAGAGGTACAGACTCAATGAATGTTATTATTTTTTCAACTGTATTCTTATAGTCAAAAAGCTCTACATGGGACACCAAGTGCCCAGGCTGTTGCCTTATTTCCTGCTATTTCAATTTGAGAGCCTCACTGCTTACTACGCTGTGTTTGTGTGGTGCCACGTCTCGCATGAGCTAAATCTCACATTATTCAATAAATCAATCAACAATATTTGTATAGCGCGCTACTCACCCGTAAGCGTCTCAAGGCGCTGAGGGGAGGTGGCTTTTGCTCGAACAGCCAGGTCTTGAGTTGTTTCCTGAAGGAGAGATGGTCCAGGGTCAGCCGTAGGTGAGTGGGGAAGGAGTTCCATGTCTTGGCTGCCAGGTAGGAGAAGGATCTTCCTCCGACGTTGGATTTGCGAATTCGTGGGACGGAGGTGAGGGCGAGGCTGGCGGATCGGAGCTGGCGGGTTGGTGTGTAGAATGTGAGGCAGCTGTTGAGGTACTTTGGGCCCTTGTCGTGGAGAGCTTTGTGTGCGTGGGTGAGGAGTCTGAACGTGATCCTCCTGTTGATGGGGAGCCAGTGCAGGTCTTTCAGGTGGGCAGAGATGTGGCTATGGCGAGGGATGTCCAGGATGAGTCGTGCTAAGGCGTTCTGAATGCACTGGAGTCTTTTCTGGAGTTTGGCGGTGGTTCCAGCGTAGAGGGTATTCCCGTAGTCCAGACGGCTGGTGTTGAAGCAGGATGACGAGACGGCATTGACTTGCTTGGTGATCATGAGGGAGGAGTCCAGGATGAAGCCCAGGTTGAGTGCGTTGTCCATTGGCTTGGGTGCGGTGCCCAGGGCAGGGGGCCACCAGGAGTCGTCCCAGGCGGAGGGAGATGGTCCGAGGATGAGGACTTCCGTCTTGTCTGAGTTCAGTTTCAGATGGCTGATCTTCATCCATTCTGCGACCTCTTTCATTCCTTCCTGGAGGTTGGCTTTGGCGGTGGCGGGGTCATTGGTGAGGGAGAGGATCAGCTGGGTGTCGTCGGTGTAGGAGATGATGTTGAGGTTGTGTTGGCATGCGATGGCTGCGAGAGGGCTCATGTAGATGTTGAAGAGGGTGGGGCAGAGTGAGGATCCTTGCAGATTGGAACACCGCAGATGACTTCGGTGGCCGCGGATCAGAAGGGGGGGAGGCGGACTCTCTGGGTTCTTCCGGTGAGGAACGAGATGATCCACTCCAGGGCCGCTCCTTGGATTCCGGTGTTGCTGAGACGCTGTATCAGGGATCGGTGGCATATGGTGTCGAAGGCTGCTGAGAGGTCCAGGAGGATGAGGGCAGCAGTTTCCCTGTTGTCGAGCAGGGACCTGATGTCGTTGGTGGCTGCGATGAGGGCAGTCTCGGTGCTGTGGTTTGCTCGGAAGCCGGACTGTGAGGGGTCGAGGGATCCGTTGGTCTTGAGGAAGGCGGAGAGTTGTCTGCTGACGGATTTCTCTATGACTTTGGCTGGGAAGGGGATGAGCGAGATGGGGTGGAAGTTCTTGAGTTCCGTGGGGTCCGCGGTGGGTTTCTTCAGGAGGGCGCTCAGCTCGGCATGTTTCCAGCTCTCCGGGAAGGTGGCGGATGCGAAGGAGCTGTTGATGATGTTCCGGAGTTGGGGTGCGATGATGGAGTCGGCTTTGTTGAAAATGTGGTGAGGGCAGGGGTCGGTTGGGTTTCCGGAGTGGATGGTGTTCATCAGGCGGGTGGTGTCTTTGGTGCTGACGGGGGTCCAGGTGCAAAGGGTGGTGGTGGGGGACGCTGGTTCGGTGGTTGGGTGCGAGGTCAGCATGCCAAAGCTGTTGTGTATGTCGGCAATCTTGCGGAGGAAGAATAAGGCGAGTGAGTCGCAGAGGTCTTGCGAGTGTGTGATGTCGTTGTTGCAGGCGCTGGGGTTGGAGAGCTCTTTAACGATGCTGAAGAGTTCCTTGCTGTTGTGGGTGTTGTTGTCCAGTCGTTCTTTGAATGTTGTCTTCTTGGCGGTCCGGATCAGCTGGTGGTGTTTGCGGGTGGCGTTCTTGAGGGCGGTCATGTGTTCTGCTGTCTGGTCGTGGCGCCAGGCTTTCTCGAGGGTGCAGCAGGTTTTCTTGGAGTTTTTGAGGTCGTTGGTAAACCACGAGGCTTTCCTGCTGCCGGGTCTGCTGGGAGGTTTCTTCAGTGGTGCGAGTTCGTCGGCGCAGTTGGTGAAGGCGTCGTAAGTTCTTCGGGTGCGCTGACATCGTAGAGGTCCAGGGGTCCGGGCGCGGTCCATGAGCAGACGGTCGTAGACGGGCTTGCCTATGGCGCACCTTCGCGCACAATCGGCGCGCCCGCTGTGCATGAACGCTGCTCATACGCGCAGTCCCCGCCATTTATGGCGAAGTGGGAGGGAGGAGCAGCTGGGAGGTGGTAGCGGTTACAGAAAGAAAAAGGACCGGGCCGCAGGGGAGCAGCGGCGGGGAGCGGGGAACGGGAGAAACGAAGGGAAGGGGGCGATAAACACAGTAACCAGAATACGGCAGAGTCACTGGCACCAATACAATTTACACAGTAACAATGGACAGAACCAGGAAGTCACGGGCAGAGAAAACAAGCCCAAGAACAGCAAAACCGGCGATACTAAGCAGCAGGAGCTCGCGGTAGTGGGGACCTGGAAACACTCACGGGGGCCGTGCAGTGCGTGGAGCAACCGGCCATGAATCAGGGTCAAGGGTCAGCACAACATAGATGGGGAGAGATGGCAGTCAATTAGTACTTACCCTTGCACTATGCTCCATTCTTCCCATTTATGTCCATTAGCATTTTGGATGCGAGAGCGTCCAGGCATAAAGGATTCCTTCATCATGAAGAAACATGTTTCAGCCCACACTGTCCATCCAAAACTCTACTGTGATTGTTGTAAAGAGAGTGGAGATGGGCATCATACATGTATGGAGAGCTCAGTGCACTTTACTGGGCTCAACAATAAAACACTATCTTTAGTTTTCTTCCCTGCCTTAAATCATCCTGGAGGTACAGCATCACTGGGCTGTGTGGTGGTAGTGCATCCCTTTCATAATTTGGCCAAGCTTGCTGAAAGCAAACTTTTGCCATGCGCACCGGTACATGCGTGATCAATGGCTCTTTCCGTGTTTGCAGATCCGAGGGACACATCTGCTCCTGCAACCCTCCCACTCTGTGCATCAATTCACACCTTCTCATGATATTAAGTTAAACTGGGAACTGTCTAATATTTAAGGTTTTGCCTACTGCTGATGTCCGGTGATCCTTTTGATAAGGTACCACCAATTATTTTTTAGATATTCTTCACAGAGAGGCTGCTTTTCCTGTTTGAGCAGTGTGGCTGCTGATCATCGGCTGCCGTAGTCCCACTGCTCCATAGCACTCATAGGCCCTCCCCTGCAAAGCTTAACTACACATTCACATTAACTACATATTCACTCTCTGCTGCTTCCCTCCTAGGACGTGGGAGTGCAGAAGTACATCCTGCCGTGCTGTTCTGGACCATTACAGTGTTGTTGGCATAGTGATTAATCTCTGGCCATTTTTTACAGCTGGACGCTTCAATATTTGATGTTTACAGTGTTTCCTATCTCTTCTTTAATTCAGTCTGTGTACCATGCTCATGGTGGTGCATGTTTCAACTTCTGAACTGTTCTGAGTGGAGGAAAGTTCTGGATGCTTTAGTTCCAGATTTCTGACTGACTGCTGGCAGTTGGTCTCTAGGAGCTTACGAGTCCTGCGGGGGCTCTTTCTCTGTGTTAACGCATACATCTTAACGTGATTGGAGCTTCCTCTGCATTTCTGAACCACATTCTACATATGCCTCTATTTACAAAAAAGATACAGAAGCAGCAGGGGTTGCTAAAGTCCCCTACCTCATGCTAAATGTGGAGGCTGTGCTCGAATACTTCCAACGAAAAAAATACCAATTATTTGCTTTACTTCGAAAATCCTGTGAAAACTTCACTTTTTCTGCCCTGCCTGCTGGGTGATTACCAACAACTTCGAATAGAGTGGCTTGCAGTGCAGCAGCTTACTTGGGTCGATCTGCTCCTGCCACACTAAAAAAAAGTAAAATATTCACCGCTGGTGTTCCTGAGCTTGATGGGAAGATTTCAAATACTGTATTGACTGGTAAAGGGCCCATCAACATCATGTATCCAATGTGCTGCAGCCCTTTCCTCTTTCAGCCCTGCTTCCAGTGCTTAGGTTGACACGTTGGTTGCCGATTGACCCCATGTTTTTGGGAGCCTGTACTGCTCACCGGCCCCTATTATTCCTTACCAGACATTCCTCGTAAGCAAGAGTTAGGTATAAACACAAACAGCAAAGCAGAAGGAAGAAAAGACCGGAAACCTGCCAACACGGGAGAAAGCAGGAGCCTGAAAGAGAGAAACAGGGGGCAGTGAATATCTGGTAGTGGATTAAAGAAGTCCGAGGTGGATTCGAGGCTACAGTCTTGGTATGCGGCACAGAGACATATAAAAGCACCAGCCGTGTTTTGAGCAGTGATTTGGGCACTAGCACTGTTTATGTTCCAAATTAAGCACTTCCTGCTTCACCTGTTTGGCCATAAGTGCAGTTTTGCTGTCAAAAACCTCTGTGCTTTTTACAGGAGTGTGAGACTCATAGAGGACACCAACGGAAAGCAGCCCTTCTTTTCTAAATCTTGCAGAGGGTTCATAGCGCAATCGTGGTAAAATATTTTTTTAGTCTACTTTGTGTTCAAACAACGTCTCCAGCTGTCCATTCAAATAAAGAGTCCCTTTTCTATGTACCGGTATGAATCATATGCTCCACTCCAATATTTCTCCATGGGAATTATATGCAACTTATTATAAATTTGTGGTTGCAAGCATATATCCCTCCGTTTACCATTTTCCTTCTTTTTTTAGAATGTGCTTGAAATGAAAAACGAAAACAATTAAACCAGTACACCAGATTCCCAAGACCAGACCAATTGGCTTTGGCAATGCTATTTGCTTTTTGATCTTGCACCAGCTTTCTTGTAGCCCCTTTGGTATCAACAATAATCCAAAAGGTACAGCTAGATGTGCTTTTTGTGCTAGCGCTTTCGGCATTACTTTTGTGTAAGGCTCTCTTCTTCTTTAGTGAAACATTTATATGTTTTTCTGTTCGGAAGTGAAAAAAAAATAAACACTGGGGGCATATTATCAAGGGGGGCGATAGGAAATTATCGCCGCTTTAGTGGCAATTTTCGGCCTCTAAGCGGCGATAATTCTATCGCCCTATTAGCAAGCTGTCACTAACAGCAGTTAGCGGCAGCCTGTAGGCGATAGCGAGCGGTTTTGGGTCCGCTTTGCATGTCAGTGATATTTATCGCTAATGACATGCAAAGTGGGCGTACCCAACCTGATATCGACTAAAAGCAGTCGCTAACATCTCTATCGCCTATTACCAACACAGGCATAGCGATGGAAATATTCACGCTAAGCGCGAATATCTCCAAAAACTAACACCTGCTCAGACCGGTTCTTAGCCATTTTATCCAATCGGAGGTGGATATAATGGCTAAGACCCTGTTAGCGATAATGCGTGAGTATCGCTGTATTCTCAGCGATATTCACAGACTTTGCCGTATCGCTGGGAATTTTATTTCTTTTGAGAAAAACGTTGCTAATAGCGTGTTATCTCAGCAATAAAATCTGGTGATGCGTGGCGATAAACAAATTGTCGCTAAGCCTACTTAGCGATAAATATCGCTATTTGTTGATAATATGCTCCTCGGTTTTATGTTCTTTCTGGAGATATGTCGAATTAACAGGTGCTTGTATGTAGTTTCGGTAGATATGTTGATTTATATCATGTAATGTAATGTAATGTACTGTAATGTAGGTATATTTGTAGAGCGCGGTCCTGTCACCCAGAGGGCATCCTGGCGCTTGAAGTTCAGTTCCCCCACACTATCACTGCTCAGACAATTTTGGGAAAGAGGTGCGTTTTTAGGGCTTTTCTGAATGGATAGTATTCCTTATGGCATCTCAAAGAGAGTGGCAGGGAGTTCCAAAGTTTGGCCGCAGCAACACTAAACGAACGGCCTCCCATCCTGACTCTCTGGAACCTAGGGACCACTAGCAGATGTGCACTTGAGCATTGCTAGTTGCTATTGGTTTAATAGATAGACATTATCTATTGTTTATTCGTTTGAAAGTAGCATGATTTAATTCTGTGATGTAGATTTTGCTGACCGATTTAATGGTAAATGAATAGTAAAAGCTTAATTCACTTTATCTGGGGTTTCCTTATTTACAACATAGTAACTGGCAAATAGACGTGAGGTAAGTATATCTTTACCTCTTCATATGTTACGTGACTAAGATGAATGCTTAGAGTGTGCAGGCAAAATGAAAAGCATTACACAAAGAAGTGAAATTATAAAGAACCTAATGACCTTGTAAATGATTTTACAACAATTGTATGCCTTTTTAAAAAAAAGTCATTAAAGCACATAGTATGGTGACAGAAAGGAACAATGTAACAGAAGGAACAAACCTTGAATAACACTAATACTCTGTGAATCATTCTTAAATTGAAAGCTATTTGAAGGTTTATTTTAGTCCAAAGGAAAAGTTCAAGAAAATATCACATCCGTTACAACTGTCTTCCTTTTTTACCAACAAGTATTACACCCATAAGAAGTGCACCACCCCTCATTACAGAATACATATTGCTTTTCTACCTAACACACATCACAAGGCCGAGTGCATTACTCATACGCAAGAAACAGATAAAAAATGAAGAGCCTGATATAGATACATGCAAATCACAGAGATTAGATGCAAATTGCAAACCCACTTTTTGCAATATGCCTATCATTTTGATATGCGACTTCTGTTAACGTAAGTCGCATCACAAAATGCAC
This sequence comes from Lissotriton vulgaris, assembly GCF_964263255.1. NCBI lineage: Eukaryota > Metazoa > Chordata > Amphibia > Caudata > Salamandridae > Lissotriton > Lissotriton vulgaris. The sequence continues at coordinate 1,189,704,952 of NC_141691.1, read as the reverse complement.
TTTTGCTGTGGGTCGTAAGATGAACTTCATAATAAATTCTTATCAGGCAGACTGCAATTTACCTCCTCTTGTGATTGGCTACGAACGTAAGTGATAAAGCGGGGTTTCTAGAATCTCAATCTCTAAGTAAAATCCTCAAAGAATCCCCTGCTGGTCGTATGGACCTTGATTGTCGACTTGAAGTGTATGAAAGGAGCTAACATCAGCAATACATTTCAACTACAGAAAACCAATTTTGCTCCACAAGAATGACAGAGATGATGGTTTCGAAACCTTAATGGTTTTATTAAGAATTTAGTTCAGATTACAAATTAAATCAGTCAGCAAAATTGAATGAAAATATGGTAAGAGCATACATATTTAAATAATCATGGAATCCAAATGTGTATATTATTAGGAAAAATATGCAAAACAGATTCACCAACAGCAAGCAAAATATTAACCCATTCTATAATCCGGCCAGACTAGGCACTTGCCAATAAGTAACATGTCTTTATTCCCCTGCGTGTAAGTGAGAACTCAACATTTTAAGCTGCTTTCAACTCATCCCTCAAATACTTACATCACAGGCCGACGGTATACAGTAGGAAGAGTTCCAGATTTCTTTTTATTACAAGACAATACATCTCCCGTTTTGTTAAATAAAAAGGTTCAAAAGACAATATGAGGTGAAGGACAGATATAGAAAATAAGTGCACAAGAGTACATTTGTTTACTCATGCATAGGATCCTAATTCCATCAAAATTAAATTTATTTTTTTAAATAAATCACAATTATAATTCACTCATATCTACTAGACATTATACAATACATACAAAGTTACAAACTATCAAAATCATTTACTAGACTCCAATTTTTTTTGTACAACAAGTGTCCGTACACAAGAAAATGTTACTGGCTACTATGAGGTAACCCTAATGCACAAGTGAAATAATCGCTCCACCTCAACACAATCTTTTTTTCTGTGCAAATCAATCAGTATATATCACTTTATTGATAAATGGGTTCCTCCTTTTCCGGTAGTCTAAGCATTTCGACCCGTCTATTCGGGTCGCATCAGGACAGGGGTATGAGGAAGGACTTGCAACTAACGCCTAGGAGCCGTAAATGTTACAAATGTGCCGCTCCTGACATCAAAGAATGTATCATCAAACTGGATTCCCGGTCCAGTCTTATTTCTTTTGTATTCTTTTTAGGACTATAATCTGGCCCATATATTCATGCCCCACTTCCAAATCGGTACTCTCCGTTTGTCAAATTCGATTCTCCTTATTTTTAGGCACTCCGCATGTGTTGTGAACCCTGCAACGTTGACTCACTTGTGCATTAGGGTTACCTCTCAGGGGATTGTGACATATTCTTGTGTATGGACACTTGTTGTACATAAAAAAATGGGGTCTTGGTATTGATTTTGATTGTTTGTAATTTTGTATGTATTGTATAATGTCTAGTGTATATACACATTGTTTGTTGAATAAATGCAAAAAGATGATCAGTCTCAACCAGATATGAAATAAGAAATAAAATACTGATGTGACCTGGAATGAATTATGAAGGTGATTTCATTCATAAAAAAATACATTTAAATTTGATGGCATTAGGATCCTATGCATAAGAGAAATTAAATGTACTGTGGTGTAATTATTTTCAATATCTTCTCCTCCACCTCATATTGTCTTTTGAGCCTGTTTATAGCCCAGAAAGTGGAGGAGATTTGGGCAAACCTCTTATATATTGATGTCTTCTTAAATAAAAAGTCATAACTTTGAAAAATAGATAAAGAAATATACAAATGAATACATGAATAAATACACAGATACACAAGGAACTACAATTCTTCCATTAAGTGTCTCGGTGCCTGAATCACCCGTCCTGATCAGGTCACTGGAAACCAGGAACTGGCAGTCGAAGTGTCAATGATCTGCACAGGTGAGGTGAAATTATCAGCAGATACAGTCATCAACAATCTGTCTAGACCCAGTCTCTGCATCAACATTAGTGTTTGGTGAGTAATGGGCCACATGTCGAAAATTAGAGGAATCTCTCTTAAGGAACTTCCCAGGATTCAGGGCAGTCACCATTCATGCTTTGGTTTTGATGTTAGTAAAGGGTTCATCCTCAAATGGAGCATCAAATTTCCTTCTTCTGTATTGGCTAACAAGGACTTGATCTCCTTATGTGAAAATGATGTCCTTTGCATGACATTGTCGGTCAGCATATATTTTCATCTGCTGTTCGCGACCTAAGTCCGTAGTGTCAATGTCTTCCTCAATCTTAGTCCTGAGGTTGGTCCATTGGGACAGTTTGGCTATCATGGCACTTCCAAGCAAGAGAGGCTTTCCCCTGTTGTTGACTGAGGGGTTGAAAGGCAAACTTGAGGAGTCATGTTTAAAACAGCTTTGAGGTCACGCATCTCCAATGCAGCACACTGAACAGCATTCTTTGGAGTAGTTATACATCGTTTTACCACGCCACTAGCCTGGGCCAAAGAGGAATGATTTTATGATGCTTTTTATTGAAGTAATATAGAAAGTCTTTAAATTCTTGACTACTGAAAGGTGGGCCATTGTCATACTTTAATACTGCAGGTACACCCCATGTCGCTGAGATGCCATCTTATTTTTGAATGACCTTTACATGTATAGTGGATGAAAGTTCTACTAGCCAATGGTAAATAGGAGTATTCATCGACAATAACTAAAAGATGATGTCCATTCTCAAGAGGACCAGATAAATCAATAGCAATTCTCTCCCAAGCATGTTGTGGCAAGTCCCACATGTTCAAAGGCTGCTGAATGACTTGAGATGTTGGATAGTTGCATATATGACAAGTCATTATTTCTTCTTTGACCTTTTCATCAAGAGAAGGAAACCAGACTCGGTCACGGAAGCTCTGTTGGTGGCAACTATTCATCGATGTCCCCCAGGGCGAAATCGATCACTTGTTGTAGACTCTCAGGAATAACAATTCATGTACCTCACAGAATGAGGCTTTCTTGAGTCACTGAAAGCTCATCACTTAAATTTTTGAACTTGAAATACTCACTGCCATTGGTGAAAGGTCTGCATTGCTGGTTCCATGAGTACTGACCAATAATGTCTTTTAAGTTTAGCATGTCACCATCTTGGCTCGTGGTTGTGGCAATTTGTTCTAAAGACATGGCAGCTGGTGTGCTCAATTTCAAAATAAAATTAACTAGGTAATGGTAATGGAACTCTTGAAAAATAATCAACCGGATTCTGATCTTTCCCTGTGCGATGAATAATTGCATAGTTGTATTATTGTAACCTTAAACCCCAATATGCAATTCGAGGAGGCATTTTGGCTTTTGCGTTGCCAATTATCATTAACAGTGATTGATGATCATTCACTACAGTAAAAGGCTTTCCATACAAGAAAACCTGGAAATATTCACAAGCCCAGACCACTGCCAAACTTTCTTTCTCAGTTTGTGAATAAGCATGTTCTATTTGTGACAGGCTCCTACTGACATTTTCCACATTTGTCACTGGGCATTTGGATGCCTGCTCTTCTGTTCAAATATAGTGTCCACCGGACAGGGCTAAGCTAGAGTCAACTACAACTTAGTATGTAGTTTGAGATCAAAGTAGGCCATTTCAGCGCACTCATAATGGGTTGCTTGATATGTTGGAAGCTCTTCTCACACTCATGTGGCTAATAAAAAAAGCCAATATGTTTTATTAGTCCTCATAGCGATGCACTGACCATAGCAACATCTTGAATGTATCTGGATAGTCCAAGAAAGGTCTGTAACATAGAAATGGCTTGTGGGGGATTTGTAGTAGACAATGCTTGCACTTTTGCAGGATCAGGTTTCATACCCTCATCAGAAAAGACATAGCCAAAAAATGTCAAGCTTTTCTTTTGAAATTCACATTTGTCTGCATTCAGAATTAATCCTGCTTTTGATAGCAAGTGACATACTTGTATGGGACCTTTGTCACGTTCTTTCTCTGTGGCTCGAAAAGAGAATATGTTATCACTATAGTTAAATGAATTTACTACAGACTGTATGATACGTCGAATGATGTCTTGGAAAAGCTCTGCATCAGAGGATACACCAAAACTCAATTGCATACAACGAAATAGACCAATATGCATAGAAAGGTTTGTAATATACCTGGATTTTTCTTCAAGCTCCTATTGGTGACAGCCTTTATTTTGGTTGAGTTGAGAGAAGTACTTTCCAACATACAGTTGAGTTATCATATCAACAATGTGCGGACACTGATGTCTCTCTCTGTTAATTGCCTTGTTGGCCAGATGCACATCAGCACATATGCATACAGTCCATCACTGCCTCTTTTGGGCAGTACTACAATGGCAGAAACCCATGGTGAGGACCAGTGGTGCGTTCCATGATGCCATGTTTAAGCAACAAAATAAGTTCCTTTTCAACAGCTCTTGCAAATGAAATGCAATTTGTCTGTGTCTTTGAGCCACCGGAGTAACATCCTCATATATGTGTAACTTTATTTTCATTGTTTTGAGTTTTCATAGCCCATGAAATAATGAATGAAATTCACTTACAATTTCATGATGAGCATTCATAATGTAGTTCATTGATATCAGCCCCACAGCAGTATTAGAAAGTACCAAACAGGCACTTGAAGCTGTTCGTTGAAATACATGAATAGGAGCATATACCCCATGTTTCTTGTATTTCATCTTGGCTACAAAGGATCCTTCTCTCTTTAAGGTTGTTGAAGCTGCCCTTGTGTATAATTGTGTTTCTGACTTCGTAAGTTGTGGGAACGGAGACAGTTCTTTGCTAAGTTGTAGTAACTGTGACAGGTCTTGCAACTTATCCTGAGGCAAGATTTTATTATGACACTCTACTGTTCATTATGAATGATATTGAACACCCATTTATTTTTAGAGTTATCTTTGAACAATGTTTGAATGTGCTTGGTGCTTCTCCATGTCGATTTTTCTTCACTTTGTGATTTTTTTAACACTTAGCCAGTTTCACAGGGGCATGCCTTTCTGAGGTAAACTTCAACATTTGCAGCTATCATTGTGACTTTCACTGGAAATTTGAGACTTAGGAACATTTTGGTGATGATTTAGATGAGGATTGACTTTGTTTGGTGTCAATTTGCCTCCAGTTGGTGTGACCGCTTGGCCTTGTGGAAGCGTGTTGCACGACATTAAGGTAAAATTCAGTCAGTCATTTTGTCTTCATGCTGTGATACACTTACTTTTCTCTCCACCCTGCAAGTCATCACAAAATGGTATGCTTTACCATAGCCGTGGCATGTCTGTTCAATCGTGGGACATTTACCCGTATGTGAAAATGACAATCAACACCTGTAACACATTCTCTTTTTCTTTGGAGGCATCACTTGTGTCCCTGTGTATCTTGGCTTACTTTTCATACTCATGAGTGACTCACTTTGGGTGCCTGTGTCATCGATGTCAGTCACTTGATGATCAGCATGCTCTTAAGCATAAGCAGCCTTGAGGGTCTATTCAAGACTATTTTTCTTCAGCATTCTTCATAAAAAAATATTCTGACAGACATCTGTTGATTACTTTAAAGCAGGTATCTTCCTCATCATTAAATTCATCGAAATTACAGTGCTTCACCAGAACATCTAGGTCAACATGCATCAAGCATTTTACCGGTCACAAACGGGCCGATTCACAGAATCGGCCCATTTGCGACTGGTAAAATGCCTTTTCAGATGCATCAAAGACACTGCATCTGCAAAATTATTAATCACAATTAATTGTGATTACCTAAATTGTGAATGCTTTTAGGGAATCGCAATTTAAGATTACCTATTTGGTAATCGCAAATTGCGAATGGTTTCCCATTCTATCCAATGGGGCTCTAGGCCCATAGGAATCAATGGAAAGGCATTCCCTAATAGCGAATTACAGTTTATGACTCGCTAATAGAGAATATGTAGGAATCACAATTTATTTAGCGATTCCTACATGCATAAGGAATTCCAAGTCCTTAATAGCGATTCCTTAATAATAGTTATTAAGGAATCACAATTCCTTACTTTGATGCTTGTGCCCCCTTGTTTCTCCACAAACTCCAAGATGGTCTCACCAGGTTTCCAGTGCTTTTGACTGAGTATGTGTCTTTCATAATCCACATATGGCACTGGATTACACTTGATGTTCAAGGCTGTTTTGATTTGTTCGTGCGTCACTTCGTCTTCTTGTTGTATCTTTTTCATGGCTTCTTTCAGTCCTTCACTAGCCATGTTTCTCAGATAATTAATACTTTATAATTTTTTTATAATCGTTTTCATCTATTGAATCTACGAACTCTTTAAATGTCTCCATCCATGCCATCCATCTATTACCCATATTGTTTTTTGGAAAGCATCAAATGCAGTTGGATGTTTTAAGAATGAATTCAGCAGCTGCATATACATTTGTGGACAGTAGTGGTATCTCAAGCACTTCATGGAGACCTTGACCAGGCAGAGCATTTCCAGTGCCTTTTGGCTGCAGTGTCAGCCTTACCATCTTTTGCCATTTGGAACTTGCCATTGCTCTTCATTGGAGCTATTTACTTGATGGCTGTCTAGGGATTTCTTCTGGGACCTTGTGCGTCAGCATTGGTGGTGGGCTGCTTCTTCTGGGGACAACTCTGCACACACAACCCCTGACTCACTTCCTGGAGCCACTTCACAGCATGCTGTGGCATGATGATTCATTAATGGTTTTGGTAAACAGATTAGCCTTAGAAATCTATTATTTCATATAAGCGGAGAATATTATGATTGTTTGGCTGCTGGCTTTGAACTTATATGTTCCTTCACAACCACCTACTTAATCTCTGCTTTGAAGCAGAAGAATTTCAATTTGATTTGTACTGAAGCATCTCTGTGTGCTGCTTATGTAACCTGGTTGCCACTGCCATCCGCATTCTTGCTCCGTATAGCATATGGCATTATTGGCATCATGGTGCAGTACTTCCTATTTGCAGCCATTTCATTCATTATCTGGCAACCAACATTTAGACTTTAATGTCACTTTCTTTATCTTCAATCACTTTATACAGGCTGGTGTTGCACTGAGACTCGACCTGCACCAGTTTCGATTGTACACTTTGAATGCAGCACATGTGGCATGCACAAGCAATTTGCTGGACCACAGCCAACTCTCTGGAAGAGTGAGTTTAATCTATGGGCTATGAATCCTCTATCTTATCACAGGTGTAGTGCCCTGCCAGCCTAGGCTCTCTTCCATAAGTATGTCACACATGGAGAGTAATTTTGCACATCTTTATTCTGCCGTGTGTAAGTTAGTACTCAACATTCTAAGTCTGCCTTCCACTCATCCCTCCAATGCTTATGTCACTGGCCTGCGGTATACACTGTGAATCAAAAGAGTTCCAGCGTTCTTTTATTACAAGATACTATACCAAGCAGGTGAGACGAAGGAACTTCCCTATTCTAAATAAAACATTGAAAGTGGAAAGGGGAAATTCTATGAGGAAGGTGACGGCATCGGATGACCCAGCTTTAAGGTTCAAGGAGAAAGGGTGAATGGTCAGGCATGAAGCTCAACACTCTGGACAGGGGAAATCAGCAGAGTCAAGAAGACATCTTCTCTCAGGGAAGTCAAGACAGAATCTGCTCAAGCATTCTAAAGATCACAAAATTAATGCATGAAAAAAGATTCTAGAAGGCTTCGCCATAAGGGTTTCCACCAAATTAACCAATTCAAAGACACAGTTCTCTAGGTGCATGTAGACCCCCTGAATTTCCAGCCCTCAACAAAGGAGGAATCATCTAGGTGACCTTGGATTTAACATCAAGCCCGGTTTGTAACCCAAAGGATGATCTCCTCCACCATCTCAGTCTACACATCTGAGGCCAACTTTTAATTAAAGTTTGCTTACCAACTAGTCTGATACAATAAACAATGAGCCTATTCTATCTTAATGCGGTACATATTAAGACACCTGCGAAGGAGAGAAAAAAACATGACACTGGCAAAGCATTTAAAGAAATTAAATTTGTGTTTCTCAGTGCATGGTAACACATTAAGCTAACTTAGCATTAAAAATGAATTCCAAACAGGCACAGTTAACATAAGGAAATATATGCTGCAATTATATTGTAAAAACATATATACATGTGACTCTCCCTAAAATATATGCATCCATCTGTTCTTAATTACGTAATACAATGCACACAGATTAATATGGTTATCATGTAATATGTGTATATAACATACTAGTGCACAGGGACATAAAATAATGCTGGACCGCAAGGATGCAGATCTGCAATTGAGAACAACTGTCAACCCTACAATCACATTCACAATCAGAATTTTTATTTTAAAGCAGCTGTGTCCGCTAAAGAAACAGATGCTGCTTTAAAATGCTTTCCTGTTAGGATAGATGTTGTGGGGAGCAGGCAGTGGGCCTATGGACCCATACCTGATCCTCCAGAAGCCACCCAACATAAGTTCTGCTAATCAGACACCACTCTATCTTGGGAGTGGGCATCTGATCAATGGTCTGTGACCACCATTGCGGTCACAAAATATTGATACATGTCACTGCAACCCGCAATTAGGAGGGAATGGACCCTTCAGATCCTCTCCTAGTTGCAATTTGTTAAGACTCACAGAACCCCTTTTGCAAGTAAGAAAGACATTAAATTTGCTCAAGCAGCTTGTTTTGGGTCCCACACATCTCAAAGGACACACCTTAGATGGGATATTTTCTAATAACCCTCATATATCTTGGTCTGAGGTATTCCCTCTGGCCTGGTCTGATCAAAGTGCTATAATTTTTGAGTAGAGGGAGCCATTAGACCCAATTTCCAATAGGTCCCGGTTGAAGACGTTGGAAAAAAGGGTGTGGAAAACTTAGAGGGATCACAACCAGAGGAGGCAATGATGAGTACCTTACCTCTTCCCACTTTTGAGATTGATAAAGCCACTACAGCTTAAACTGATTGGATAGACTCAGCTTGTAAAAAGTTGGTTCCAATTACAAAATGGCTCCTAAGCGAGCCCATCCTTCAGCCCGTGGTGCTCTGATAATCTCAAACAGTAGAAGCTGGCCTGCAAAAAACTAGAAAGAATCTGAAGAAGTGAATACAACATCACTGACAAAGTGAATTATAAGCACAGTCTTAAATATTATAAAGAGATGCTGTTGGATATAAAAAAGAGCTTCTTTTCTACTAAAATCATTCTTGCGAGATCAAACCCTAAAAAGCTTTAAAACAGTGAAATATTAAACCTCGCCTAATGTTATTGAAAAGGATAGCATTCCCAATTTGTGTGAAACTCTTGCCACGTTTTTTCTTCAAAAAGTTGAAGATATTTTTTTCTACTTTTACGCCTGAATCATATGAAGTAGGTTTACTTCGAGGGAATTCTATCCAAGAAAACCCTGATTCCGGACTAGTCTTTGACCATTTTTCACCTCTTGGGCTAGAAGAAACCATTAAACTTCTTAGCTCTGCTCGATCAGGTTCCCCCATTGCTCCCTGCCCAGTTCCAATACTTAAATTGCTCCCGGAAATCATTTGCTCTGTTTTAAACCCACTGACTAATAACATCTTCTCTACAGGGATCTTTCTGATAGATTGGAAAAAGGCATCTATTATCCCTCTTCTAAATAACCTACCTTAGACCCTCTTGATACTGCCAGCTATTGGCCTATTTCTAGGATTCGGTTGCCCGCAGAAATTATAGAGAAAGCCATGAACACTCAACTTAGCTCCTTTTGAAATAACAATAATGTTTTCGACAAGACTCAATATGGCTTTAGAGTTGATCACAGTACGGAACTTGCCCTAATCAAATCATGTAAAGAGATAAGGGAGGCTCTTGACTATGGTGGGAAGGCTGTTTTGATAATGCTGTATTTGTCGGCAGCTTTCGACACGGTCCATCACAGGATGTTGATGGATCGGCTGCCTGGGGTTGGGGTTTGTGGGGTTGCCTGGAAACTCCTTCAATCCTTTCTATCTGATCGAACCCCAACTGTCGACCTGAATAGCCATAAATCAAAGTCTTTTCGCCTTCCATGTGGGGTCCCTCAGGGGTCCTTGCTGAGCCCCACCCTTTTTGATATCTATGTGATATCGTTAGCCTTACTGATTAGATGCTTTGGTTTACAGTTAACCTTGTACGCTGACGATACACAGATTGTTCTATCCATCAAAAACGGTCATGAAAAAGACCTGGAGCTCGCTTCCATGACTGTTTGCAAGCCATAGCAGGATGGATGCTGTTGAACTGTCTGAAGTTGAATTCAAGCAAGACTGAGGTGATTGTATTTGGTAACAACACTCATATTTGGACCCTGGAATGGTGGCCCACAGAGCTGGGAATTCAGCCCATTCTAACTCTGAAAGTAAAAAACCTAGGGGTCAATGTGGACAAAAGACTGACTTTCATTGATCACATAAGTTCAGTAGTTTCTTCCTGCTTCTTGATCTTGCAAATCCTGAGGAAAATCAAACCTTTTCTCGATGAAATGAAGTTTAGGACAGTAGTTACAGTCCTCTTTATGTCACGCCTAGACTACTGTAATAGGGCACGATTCACAGAACTAACTTAAGACAAAATCATAAACTTACTACTTTTGGTATTCACAGAAGTTAGGATTTTGTCTTAAGTTTGTCTTAAGACAGACTTAAGACAGACTTAAGTTAGGATTTTGTCTTTAGTCTGTCTTAAGTCCGTCTTAAGACAAACTTAAGACAAAATCCTAACGTCTGTGAATACCAAAAGTAGTAAGTTTAGGATTTTGTCTTAAGTTAGTTCTGTGAATCGGGCCCATAGCATTTATCTGAATGCCAAAAATCAACATCTGAATAGGCTCCAGATAGCACAGAATGCAGCCGCCAGGCTTTTGACAGGCATACCGAAATTTGTTTCGGTAAAAAGAGAGTTAATTCGGCTACATTGGCTCCCGGTGAAGCAAAGTGTTAATTTCATGGCTTTGTGCATAGCATTTAAGGCTCTCAATGGTATTGGCCCTGGCCATTTGAGGTAAGATTTCAAATGGTATGCCCCAGCCAGGAGCCATCGGTCTAAAGGAGGAAAAAATATCCAAATCCCCACCGTTAAAAAAAACTGTTGGGGAGGCAGGAGCTTTATCACCTGCACGTCTAAGGCGTGGAACGAGCTTCCGTTCTTTCTGAGAAATGCTGCTGACCTTCTGTCCTTTAGAAAGGGTCTGAAAACCTGGCTCTTTACTCATTGAACCCCCTCCGACTATCGCTTAAGCAGAGCTCAGCGCCAGGACACCCTAGGGTAATCGCTCGCTTTTATAAATGTAATTAACATAACATAACAAAAGATGTTTTTAACTAATAAATAACCTTTTTTCATATGCAGACCATGAGATTTGACAGATCACAGGATTACCAAATGCAGAAAGGCTCTGGACTTAAGGGCTAAAGTTCCTAAATGTAACTTTGATATTGCACTTTTTCATACACAACAGCACAAAATAAGACCATCACTTATTTTCACAATAGTTTATTTCAGTAAATAAAACCATAGACACAGCACACATGAAATGTAACAAAAATCCGACATTTTATCATTTACACGTTTCATGTGAAAAATGGATAAAACTATTTAAAAGAATAACAAGTTCTTTCACAAACATAAAACAATAGTTCACACCTAAAATGCAAAGAGTTCTGATAATAAAACTGGTGAGGATTTGTTGACTTTCAGTGACATATGTGAATCATAACTTGGCCTTGTATAAAAAGTTACTTTTCTAACACCATCTATGCTCTAGCCAGTGGAGGACTGCCTTAAACATGCATATATTGTATGCCTCTTTATTAGAACATGCATATTGTATTTCAATTATAATTAATGTTTTATGTTACACTGAGTTTTGATTTTCAGAATTGCATGAGAAATCCCTCCTCTTGTTTGAATCTGAACTCCTAAAATAAACATTGGAGCCATGTTCGAATTTCTTTTAGTCATTTTAACTTTTACATTCATCATTAACAATAAGGGGTTATGTTCACCTTATCTCTTTAAATAACGTTTAAGTTTTGTGAGGTGCTTCAGATTTGGAGAGAAGTGTTAAAAGCTCTCTGAACCTGTATTTGTTGTAAAACGAAATGGCATACTGTTAAAAATAGGGGTCTTTAGCTGGCAGAGGAAGGTGCCTTTGTCCATGTAGGGACCATCCATCCTGGTCAGGGTAATGGAGTTACGCTTCTAAAAGCACCCCTGCTCACCCACCTGATAGCTTGGCACGAGCAGTCAGGCATATCTCAGAGGCAGTGTTAGAAATGGGATATCTGGTTGGCTAAGGCTTGCGCCAAAGCCAGGCAGAAACCACCACTCCAGTCAGGGCAAGGGAGTTACACGTCAGGATAACCCCTGCTCACCCCCTTGGTAGCTTGGCACAAGCAGTCAGACTTATCCCGGAGGCAATGTTTAAGCGTTTGTGCAACACACACATACAGCAGCAACACACTACAATAATATAATACAATACAATTTGTATAGCGTGCTACATACCTGTGAGGGTCTCAAGGCCCTGGGGGGACTGCTACTGATCGAAGAGCCAGGTCTTGAGACGTTTTCTGAAGGCCAGCAGGTCCTGGGTCTGTCATAGGTCGGTGGGGAGAGTGTTCCAGGTCTTGGCGGCGAGGTAGGAGAAGGATCTGCCGCCGCCGGTGGTTTTCCCGATGTGGGAAACTGTGGAGAGGGCGAGTTTGGCAGAGTGGAGGCTGCGAGTGGGGGTGTAGAAGCTGAGTCGGTCGTTGAGGTATGCTGGTCCGGTGTTGTGGAGAGCCTTGTGTGCGTGGATGAGGAGTTTGAAGGTGATCCTCTTGTCGACGGGGAGCCAGTGCAGGTCTCTCAGGTGGGGTGTGATGTGGCTGCGTCGTGTGACGTCGAGGACCAGTCGTGCTGCGGCGTTCTGGATGCTTTGCAGCCGTATCAGGAGCTTGGTTGTTGTTCCTGCGTAGAGTGCGTTCCAGTAGTCAAGTCTGCTGGTGACGAGAGCGTGGGTGACGGTCTTTCTCGTGTCGAGGGGATCCATTTGAAGATTCTGCAGAGCATTCAGAGGGTGATGAAGCAGGACGTGGATACTGCGTTGACTTGCTTGCTCGTGGAGAGGGTGGAGTCGAGGATGATCCCTAGGTTGCACGCGTGGTCAGTGAGTTCTGGGGCAGTTCCCAGCAATGTAGGCCACCAGGAGTCGTCCAAGGCTGAGGGGGTGGAGCCGAGGATGAGGACCTCCATCTTGTCTGAGTTCAGCTTCAGTCTGCTGTGCTTCATCCATTCGGTGACGGCCTTCATTCCTCTATGGAGGTTGGCTTTGGTGGTGTGCGGGTCTTTGGTGAGGGTTCTGATCAGCTGGGTGTCGTTGGTGTAGGAGATGATGTTGAGGTTATGTTGCCGTGCGACGCGGGCGAGAGGTGCCATGTAGATGTTGAACAGTGTCGGGCTGAGGGAGGATCCCTGTGGGACGCCGCAGATGATCTCGGTGGTCTTGGAGCGAAAGGGGTCAAGGTAGCAGGTCAGATGTCTGTTGACAATCTTTTCCATGACTTTCGCTGGGAAGGGGAGCAGGGAGATGGGCCGGAAGTTCTTGAGGTCCGCCCTGGGTTTCTTCAGAAGGGCGTTGATCTCAGCATGCTTCCAGCTCTCAGGGAAGGTTGCTGTCTCGAAGGAGGCGTTGATAGTTTTTCGGAGGTAGGGTGCGATGGCTGCGCTGGCTTTGTTGAAGATGTGGTGAGGGCATGCGTCAGATGGGGATTCGGAGTGGATGGAGTTCCATGTCTTGATGTTGTCTTCATCGCTGATGTTGGACCAGGCGGTCAGGTGACTGGTGCGGGTCGCAGGGGTGTTGGTCTCGGCGGTGGGTGTGTCGGTGTTGAAGCTGCCGTGAATGTCGGTGATCTTGCGGTGAAAGAAGGTGGCCAGTGAGTCACACAGGTCTTGTGAAGGTTAGATGTCGTTGGTGTTGGAGCTAGGGTTGATAGACTTCTTTCATGATGCTGAAGAGCTCTTTGGAGTTGTGCATGTTGTTGTCTAGGCAGTCCTTGAAGGCGGTCCTCTTGGCGGTCCTGATGAGTTGGTGGTGACTGCGGGTGGCGTTCTTGTGGTCTGTGTAGCTGTCTGGTGTGGGGTCGCTGAGCCATTTCTTCTCCAGCTTCCAACAGGTTTGCTTGGAGGTCAGGAGGTCTTCGGTGAACCTTGCAGCTTTCTTGTTGGTGTGATTGGTAGCGGTGGTCTTGAATGGGGCGAGGGTGTCGGCACAGTCGTTAACCCATTGCCACTAGGCACACCACAAAAGAAACTCCACACAAGGTTATATATAAAAATAGCTTTTGTTTCACCATAATCACCTTAGATCATAATCATACTAACTGGCCCTGGGCAGTATTTACAGGGGATTATTTACACATGACAGGGCCACTTGGGCCACTGTCAGAGTCAGCACTTAGTAGAAATAGCACAAATTAACAATTGTAGAACACAACCTGTTACCACTGGTAAAAGGTAGGTACACACTACGCAATACTAAACACCTTATGCATAGATCACGCAGGTAAACATAAGCTTGCTAGCATAAACCATACTAGGCAAAACAACCTCCTAGCATCAAAACAACCTCCTAGCATCAAACCACAGTTAGAGGTATCACAGGCATAAAGGCATTGCATATTAATCATATCACATTAGACATCAGGTAATTATCAACATAAACAAAAATCACCCATCATCTTGGTCAGAATCACAGAAGGTACTGACCCCAGGCCAACTGGCCTTCTGTGGGGCTCAAACGCCCTTTGTCCCACAGTGTCAGGACAGGCTGTGCAGGCAGCCAAAAGAAGAGTGCGCAAGAGTTTAGGGCCTAAACGTGGCAGCTGCCCACTACTTGGTGGGCAGCTGTGAAATCCCAAAGAATATGTCCCCTTGGAGCACACTGGCTCCTGTAATACTTGGGCGAAGCTGGAGTAGCAGGGACCCCTGAGGACCCCACTGGGCCCTTTTAGGAATTATGGCCAAAGGTTGGAGCCATCTAGGCTCAGGAAAATACTGAGGCAAAGTTGGAGTGGCCCGCTGCCATCTGGGGCCCCTATGGGAAATGGCACCGCTCTGGCGCTTGGACAATTAGGGGGACATGGGCCCTTTAAATTATCAGCACAGTTACCACTGTTCCTTTGGAGCCCCACGCTAGCGCTTCTGATCAGTCCTAAGCCATTACTGACCGTCCCCCCTCCCTCCTCTCTAGAAACTAGGAAATCCTTCCCCTAGAACGAAGGAGAAGTATGGACGCGCCGGCAGGCAAGTAGCCGGTCGAAGCCCAGGTAAGAGCCCCGCCCAGCTGCACATTAGGATAGACTGAATGAATTACAGTGAGTGCTTGATACTAAAGATAGCACGGTTATTTCTTCTTTTTTGGTTACAGCTACTGTGAGCATTCCACCTTCAAACTTCTTGACTCGCTGCTTTTGAATATTGATGACTGTTTGGTTTATTGGCTAAGGTAGGCTGTTGTACTCACGGGACTGTTGAGTCTCTCATTGTAATTGTTTGTGAAAACCCCGCCCTAAGCACCCCTTTTATTATTGTTTCAGAACCATTTGGTCCTGAGGAGAACCCCCCTAACAAGTGGGGTTCGAAACGCGTCGACCACTCTACCCCCGTATCAGGTCTTTAAGTGCTGTGTTAAGGACAGAGTACCTTCGCTAACTTTGAGAGAAAGACTTTCCCGGTGTAAATTCACTAAAAAGACTTTTAAATTGCATCACCCAAAGGGATTTTCTCCAACCTATTTTTGACCGATACGTGGATCCATTTGTTTCTCTTGGTTTATTGATCATTTTGTTATGTGTATGAATGTCTGTGTATGACTGGACGGCCATGTATGATTGAATGCTTGAAATGCTTATGTTCTTCTTTTTTCATTGTTGTATTTATTGTATATATGAAATTGTTGGCTTCTCCTTGCACTAAAAAATTGTGTACAAAACAAAGCAAAAAATAATTGCAAAAGAATAAATCTTGATACGTTGCTAAAGAAATTAAGCAGGTGGTTTTGCTTTTCTCAAACCCCCATAACCCCCCCCCCCCTTTTTGGTCTAAAAGTTTCTCTCAGCATTGGCCTCCGTGTTGTTCTTCTAGTCAGTGAGACCACGGCAGCAAGACGAAGCAAGACAGTGCACAGTGGGGTGCAAGCAGCGGCTAAGTGGCAACGACAACAGTCGTCATCGTCGGTGAGACCAGGGTTGCGGTGCGGGATGCAGCGGTGCCCTCTGTGGTGCCTTCAGGACTTGGAACCACCGATGGAGTAGGTGACGGAGTCCGTTGCTTTTTCCCTTGTACAGAAACTAAAACCCACGGTTCCAGAGACGGTGCCGAGAGGTGAGTGAAGTCTTTGCTGTCCCTGAGACTTCATGAACAGGAGGTAAGCTCAGATGCAAGCCCGTGGAAATGCTCAGCAACAGGTTAGATAAAGTTCAGTCCAGCCATTTCACTGTCCAAGGCAGAATCAGCAACTGCAGGCCAACCCAACAAAGCAACAACACAGAAAAGGGGCAGTATTCCTCCTGGCAGATCTTCCAGCTCTTCTTCTTGGCAGGTCCTTGATTCTAGCAAGTTCTCTGAAGTCTTCTCTCTCCCTGAGACGTCCAACAGGAGGCAAGCTCTACTTCCAACTCTTGGAGAAAACTCTGACAGCAGGATGATGAAAGTACAATCCAGTCCTTTCCCTGCCCAAAACAGAGCAGCAGGCCAGCACACCAGAGCATGCAGCAAAGTGGCAGTTCCTCCTGACAGCTTTTCCAGCTCTTCTTCCTGGCGGGATCCTTAGGTAAGCAGTAATCTAAAGTTCAGGGGTCTGGGGCCCAATATTTATACTCACTTTCTCCTTGCTCTTTTGGGCAGAGAGTATCTATGCTCAGCCCAAACCAGTTCTGTTCTCTCTAGTCCAGCTTCCCAGCAGGAGACAGAGACAGCATTGTCCAAGGCAGACAGGGCCTATTAGGTTGTAGGGGAAATCTCCTCCCCCAACTATAAATGCAGACTAGGCCTATTCAGCTGCTAGTGAAAACTCCTCCCACTACTCTGAATGCAGCCCAGGTCTATTCAGTCTAGCTCTGACTCATTCAGGAAACGCAGGGCACCCCCCCCTCCCCAAGTAGCTATCTGAGAGCATGCACATCCTCAGGCCCTGTCTCTCCAAAGCCAGACAGGCAATCCACAAACCTGCAGAGGCACACAGGATAGTTAAGTAAGAAAATGGCCACTTTCTAAACGTGTTGTTTTCAAACACTGAACATAAAAATCATCTTTACTAAAAGATGCATTTTTACATTCTGAGTTCAGGCATACCAAACTCCATTTCCCTACCTTGTCCCAATGGGAAGTTATGCTATAACATGTTATAAATAAACTCCCATTCTATCCTTTTCAATAGGGAAAAATTAAATTCACTGTAATTCACTACCAGGACATGTCACACACACACCAGTGCATGTCCTATCGTAAACATACACACACGCGGTCCACTGTACTAGGGATTTACCTGTAAAACAAATATGCCAATCATGGAATCACCAATCCATAGACACAATCTACAGGGAAAGCATATGCACCTTAGCACTGAATAGCAGTGGTAAAGCGCCCAGAGTCATAATATTAACAAAACAGGGTCAAAAACTGTAGGCCAAAAAGCAAAACATCTGGGGGAAAACCCAGTGAAAAAGCCATGTCTAACACATACTAAGATCCAACATTCTAAAATAGTTAGG
Organism: Lissotriton vulgaris; assembly: GCF_964263255.1. Classification (NCBI taxonomy): domain Eukaryota; kingdom Metazoa; phylum Chordata; class Amphibia; order Caudata; family Salamandridae; genus Lissotriton; species Lissotriton vulgaris. The sequence goes on along the minus strand of NC_141691.1, from coordinate 1,189,687,185 downwards.
CAAGTAAATGTTGACTATTTAATTGTTGACCAATTAAAGTGCAAACCCTGCAGTTAGTCTCAAATATAATTAAACAAAAAAGCAGAGGTTGAAAGCCAAAGTAGAAGTCCAGCAAGGCATCAAGGCTCTCATTGTGGTCATCCTGGATGTTGGCTGGCTTGCAAGGGTTGTTGATGTGTGCTGCACTTGGCCCTGACTGCTCCATTCTGCAGGTTATTGGTTTGTATTTCTATGTTATAATGGAGGTTGACTGATAGGCTATTTTTTTGCATAAGAGACAATAAAAACTCACGTTGAGCTGACAGAGTTTTTGCTGGTAATAGGCCTATCGGTAGTTAGCACGCACTAACACCGAACTTCCTATTGCGCTGATGTTAGCTGCCGTTTTCATCGCAATTCCATGATACTATCGCCATGTTGCGACGGCTTGGTAATACAAGGCTAACATGGCGATCATTTTCAGGGTTTAGCAGGGATAAAAAAACTGCTGCTAACTGGCATTTGCGGTAGGTATCGCCGTTTTTTTTTAGAATATCCTCCATAGTGGGGACTGGACCAGTCTTCATGTCATTAGCAAACCTTGGCCAAACCATAACACTCTCTCTCTCTGAGGCCCATCACACCACTGGAATCGGTCACGATAATGTATTAAGGTGCTTTGAACAACTGCATCAGAAAACTAAAAGTGAAGTTATATTTGGTTTGGTTTGGTCTGCTGTACGAACTACTCCAGTATCCAGGCATGTGATGAATTTGAATAGTAAACACACGCTCCATTATGGTCAGTGGCTGAGGCTCAACATGTCAGTCAAATTCAGTGAATGCTTGGAGGAAAAAACCTCCACGTTGTTGAGCTGCTGAGAAATGTTCATTTCTCTCCTTTGATTTTCTTAGAAATCTATAACCATGCTGACAGTTCTTGAAAAATACATTTTTGTCTGCGCTTTCTTTATACTACGACCCTCTGCCAGTGCATCTTTTGGCATATTCTTGTTGACAATGTTTCGTACATTTAAACACGTTGAGGTGGGTGACAGGGGTGTTAGTAAGGATTTTTTATGTGGAGGGGGATTTTGAAATGCGGTCTTTCCATTACAGCACAGATAACTGCAGTGTATCTATCAATCTTATAAAGAGAGACAGGCAACAAGAAGAGATTCAGTTGCTTGACAGACAACACATTGCCAGCATCAAATAACTGGTTTTATTTATCACTTGCAGAGGAAGAGTGCACGAATTAGATTTATAAAACTGTTTCTTCGTTTTTGGGTCTCATTTGTATTCTTTTCAGTATCCATAACCGGACTGTAGGCTTAAAATAGGCTTAAAACACGCTGCACCTGTCAGGTTTTCCTTTCCGCTTGTATTTTTTAACAATAATGTCCATATGACAGGTCTGCTCAGTGGGCAGTGGCTACACTTTGCTTGTGTTGTTTTACCTTCACATTTGTTTGCTCTTACTTCAACACAGGTCTGGGCCATGTGCAGCCGAGCGTGGTGACGCCGTGATCACCGTTTTTTTAAGTTTGAGTTTATTGAAGAAATAAAAAATCAGAAACTGAAAATGAAGAAACAGAGAAAATGATATGCCATAAAATTACACAATAAGAAGGAAAAAAATGTTATAGTCATAAATTCAAATAGATAACTAATAAATAATAGGCAATCAGTATCACACAGAGAGATAAACAAAGCAAGCATAATAATGTAGAAATAAAAGTACATTAAACAATGTATTAAAAGTATAATAAAACAAGCAATAATTGGTATTAAGTAAAAAAGCAATGGGAAAATCATAGTGGTTTTTGTACTTCAACAGAACTAGCATCAGGGGTGGTGACTGAGGGAGTAGATGAGGAGAGGTAATTTACCAAAGGAAGCCAAAGGAGGTCTCTTTTAATTGCTAAGGAAATGGGGGAAACATAGTTAGTGTCTAAGCGATGATGAAAACAGACTGCATTCCACCACGAACGGAATGAAACGTTGGTGGCTTTCTTCCAATTGTTGGTAATGAGATGAAAAGCAATAGCTATCTAAAGGTCAATGAGTAAGTAATGTTGATGGGATTGGGGAAGGTCAGGGGATAAGGAACCTAGAAAAATGTGGGAGGGAGAAAAGGAGATTTGAAAGTGGAAAATCTTTTGAATTTGAAGCCAAACTAGTTTCCAAAACTGGGATATGGGAGTACAATTAAATAACATATGTTTTAAATCTGCAGAAAGACAGGGACATGACTAGCAAGCAGAGGGAGTGTCTGAGGAGAACGTGATCACCGTTTTGATAGTGAAGAGCAGCAAGAAAGTAGACACAGGAAGCAGGGTATTCATTTGCGTATTCTACATGCCCTCTTGGGGGAGATTTACACTCTGCATGCAATGCGTCGCAGACCCCCGTGAGGCTGTTCTGAGTTGGGCGACAGGGAGGGAGCAGGAGAGCGCCATATTTTTTAAGATATGGCTCTCTCCTCCACTTTACTTTGCGCCGACTCTGATTACAGCTGCTGTGCACCATGCACACTCCTTAGCGCTGTAGCACAACGCTGTGTGCATGAAGGTAGCATAGGTTTTGTACAAGAAGGATACTCTTCCTGCACTAAATACTATGCAACAGTGCCGGCTCGTGTAAGGCGTTCCACCAGGCGGTGGCGTGGGACGGGGGAGGGGCAGGGTGGGGGGGGGGGGTGAAAAATACAGGAAACAGACGATTACAGGTAAGTAACGTAAAGAATAAATAAAACAAATTTTGTTGCACGCGCTGCATCGCATTTGGCGTTGCAGCGCGTGCAACTAAATTGATTTTATTTATTTTTTACGTTACTTACCTGTAATCGTCCGTTCACGTATTTTACACCTCCCCACCCAGCCCTTCCCCCGCCTCACGTCACTGCCCGGTGGAACACCCTAAACGAGCCGGCACTGCTACGCAAGGCACGATGCAAAGTTCTTCCCACTTTGCATACGTGCTGCACAGGGCAGCACACATGAAATTTCGGAAAAGGAAGGAGAAATGAAAGCATTTCTCCTTCCTTGGACATTGCTTTTACGTTATTTCCAGAGCTAAACAAGTTTAGCGCAGGAAAGTTAATTAGGAAAAAAAGATTTTGCACCATTTTGCAACACTTTTCTGATGCAAACAAGGGGGCAAAATATTAGTAAATCTCCGACGCAGTGTTTATCAAATCTGAGTTGTAACTTATTTTAATTAATGCGTTAGTAAGTGGAAACATTCTCAGATCATCATGTGAAAAACACAGAAATGCCTTAAAACCACCAGTGGTACAAAATATTACATGCGGTGGCATTGTTTGTTGAAAGTTCCAGATCCCTATTTAAAAAAAGAACCCATTTGATCAGACCGGCGGCATATACGTTTTTCTTGACAATTGATTTTAAACGGTAAAGTTACAGCTTTCTCTGATAGGACTTCTGCGCCAAAACGGTTATGGTCTTTACTCAAGAGATGTAGCTCAAACACAGAATTTGCTTTAGTTATTGCAATGAGACCCCATGACCCAGATTTCCCACTGTATGTCTTTCCTGTTGTTCCCAGTGATTCATTATCTATACTGTAGTAGAGTGACACTATGCTGCATCTCTGTAGCCATCGTTCACATGTTTGCTGCATATATTCCTACTGTAAATATTTTTCAAAGAGTCCCCTGCACCTCTCAGAAATATGAGCAAAACAATCGAACCAACGGCGGACCACGAAAGTCGCACCTCAATCAGAATATACAATAAAGAAAAATAGTCCCGAGCACAACCCATCTGGTAACTGCCGTTGTTCATTACCACTGTCCAGCAGATTATTAATAATAGCAAAATGGATGAGTGCACCAACAAGAAGCCAAAGAACATCCAATGTGTTAATTTCAAAATTGCTTGTTTTTTTTTATCTAAAAAATTCAACAAAATACAGTCATATTAAACAGAGGACCGACTGAATAACTATCATTAGAATAAGAAACCAAATCAAACCATCATTATTTGTCCCTCCACTGTGCGATGTTTGCTTCAGAGTATGTATTGATGGTAGGACTACACGTCTAACATACTTCTCCCATTTTTAATATTGCAGACGTGACATTTTCCATTTGCAATATATGGGTTTTGCTATTCTAAATATTAACTAAACAGTTTATATATGGCCTGGGTGGTGAGATTATTGTTAACAATATTTCTGAAATTATTCTGCCTTTGGGTCTAATCTTATTATTTGTTTATCAATAGTTGTTAACTGGGCAGAATTTTATTGGATTGTATGGATCAAAATAATGATTTTCTGATTTGGTTCATATTCTTAAGATTTGTATGTTCCAAACCTGTCTCACCCTTATTGGATCGCTGGAAAAATGCATTTATCATGACATTTGCCGCATTGTCAGCATCTTTTACAATATATGGTAATTCCCACCAGTCATTTTCACACAGGAATGTATCTGTCACAATGCTTGATGCACAGCTATGTTCCTCTGGGTGTCCTGAGTGTGGGGGTACCAGACGTTTGTAGGTTGTCAATTGATTTATGGCTGCCAACAGGCAATGAACTGGGTGCAGCACATAGTGGAAAATTATAAAGCAACTGAACGCGCATGCTTGTTTGAGGTACCTGTGATTCGGTGGCATGCATCTCTAATGGCCAGTGTGTAAACCAAACACGACATAATATTTTCAGCATCTACAACTCATATTGTTTCTATCACTGAATGCATGGGCCTCCTTCACTCTGAATTGCTGACTGGACAAATGTATTGAGCCTTTCATTTGTCAGATGTTCCGCATGTTTTCCAAAATATGTTAATACCTTCCAGTTGTCCGTATGCATGTACAAATCCACACCAAGTTTTGACACAGATCTGTCTTCCCCGTGTGGGGGTATCAGGCAGTTAGGGGTTTTCAGTGGGTCCACAGGCAGTGAATTGTGAACAGTGCATTTGGGAAATTTAAAAAGCAAATGAGAGTTCAATGATGATGCCTACCCGATTCCGGCGGAGAGGGGTAGGACGATCGTCCACTACACGGGATAGTCGAGCCTTACATCCGGAGGCCTCATCCTAGATGTATGACCCGCCGGGCATTGATGTTGTATGTAGGTCCTGACCAATAGGCAAGGAACAGTGCAACAGAGGTACAACGCCCATCCCCCTTCTGGTAATGAGCGTACAAATTCTGATATAGAATACTTGTTTGTAGACTTTTTCACAGAGGTCCTGAAGAATCGTGTGTCAATACACCGATGCGAGAAACATGTCGACCTATCCTTAAACACTTTCTAGTCTAATCTAGAGCAGGGAAACATTAATTTCCAGCAAGCCCTGAATAGCTTCGTTTTTAGTTGTAGCAAGGGACCACCTGAATAAAGTAGTCTTAGGTACCCTTAGCTCCATTTTAACTCACACTACTGTCTACAACCTCTTGGCCCCACACCCGCACTTCACCCATAGGCAGTTGGATTAAAAGATCTCTGATAAAGAGCCCCTCTTTGAGGTGTGCCCGTTGGGTGTTGCACCGCCTACCCAACGAGGAGCAACGCCTATGATGAAGCATGACACCTGCAAAGGTGTGTGAGGCAATTATTTCCAACAAAATGGATACCCAGTGGTAGGCTTACACTTGCTAACCACCACGCTTCCTCCCCCCTGTGACCAACACACTACCTTCTTCTAGGAACAGCCTTGTCCAATCGTTTTTGATACAATACTTGTGCAGGGCACGGACAGCGGCTGGACCTTCCACTCCCCTTGAGTGGTAATTTCGCCCTCCTTGATCCAACCGGATCACTCTCTCCCCCAATTTGATGAATAAAAGATGCCAATAGCCTGCCATTTGTTTGCAGGTACCACCTTTAGGTTTGTTGGGCTCAGACCATAATAATATGGTTCAACATCCACCAATCGTAAAGTTTTTATTTCTAGGTGCCACGCACCAGCCACCATGGTTGGTTGACCAGGCTAACATGTTAAAAAAGATGTATGTTGGAGTGTTAGCATTTTTTCCAAATTTTGTAATTCCTTCCAGTCTTCCTTGTGCAGGAACATGTCTCTACTGGGGCTTGATTCATGTCCATTCATCAGTTTTCACTGATTTGTAACTGCCTACTGAGTAATGACTGAGAGGTAGTTTAGTAGGGTGGTGGAGCCCAGGGGAAATTCACAAGCTGATGTACTTTGTACCTAATCTTGAAGGCAGTGGACTCACTTTGTTTATGTAATTATCCCTGTGGAGCACGAATCCAACGACTTGCTCTACCTCCCTCAATTGTTTTTGATAAGGGTAGTGAGAACCACCCTTCTCCCTGTAATGTTGCCTAGTCCAGCTGAACAAAAATACAACCCAGTACACACAAAGTTACAATTCACATGATTAAATGCCAGTGTGGACAATCATGTTATCTCCTTTCATGGTTCTTGTTTCTCTTTTTTACTTTTTGTTGTTCTAATTCCTTTGCCAACCTGTGTTTTGTCGCTAGTTGAGGACACCGTCCCATGACTTCTTCAAGACTAAATAAATTACATAAAAAGAACAAACCATTGTAGTAAACACTCAAAGTTTTGCAGCGCATTTCGATCATCTCATCATGACTTCAGAAACAGAATCCAAAGGTTGAATATTTCTTTCAACAGGAGAAAGTAGTGGAAACCTATGCATTACCATAAGTCATCTTCATATTTTATCACATGGAGAAATATTCATTTTATATAATATCGAAACTTATACAGTTAAAATGTACACAAATTCATCGGTATCACTGTCCATTGTGAAAATCTGCATGTATACTATATGCCTAATGTTTACATAGAAAATGCAGTACACACCGAGCTCCTCACTGATATAACCTCCTACTGGTTAAAAAATGGGTGCAGTGTTTTCTGAATATTTGTAAAGCAACTGATAGCAAAATGGTTGATTGGAACCCTGGAATTTGTCGACAAATATCAGCCGTATGCCACATTGAAACACACTGCAGCCATATATTGTTAACATCTACATATCCAAAGATTCGAATGTTTGAATGTCTGGCCTTCCTGTTTGCAAAAACAACAGTTGATGGACAGAATGCAGTCCAATGTCATACATTCACTTCAGTACAGAGATCTGGGCCTAAAGCCATCATTTTTTTGCTCACCGTGCCATTCCAGTTTGAACCCAACCCTGGTTGGCATGAGAAACACGTTGAATATGATGTTTTTCACTTTTACTGCAAAGTCTGTCCCATTTGGAAGTACACCTGGACAGTATTCCAGCCGCAGGATGTCCTCTCCAAGAAGGGAGGAAGATTGTGTCTTTAGACAATAGGGAAGAAGAGGATGTGGCGTGGCACATGCCATGGTAAGTGACGTGGAGGGCTGGAGCTTCATGGATGGTGTTTCTCAGGTACTGGGACAGAGGTACTGCACACACGGGCCCTGTGGAGAAAGGGGACACAGTATCTAGCAAATGATGCAAGCAGGGAAGGTGGCTCAGAGGTCCCTTTGGGAGGGAATTGATCTAATAGGGGAAGGTGTTGAGTGGTGTTACTTTCTGTGCTCGTCTTTATGGTTCCTAGTGTGAGACTTAATGGTTTCCCACCACAATGATGGGCCACTGAAGCTGAGTCTCTTTGTCTTCAAACTCTGTGAGCTTCTCAGTGTGTGATCCGTTTCCTTACTAAAGATGGTGAAATTGCAAATCAAAAGATTTTGCAACTTTGCACAAAACTAGTTATGACATACCTTATGATTGGTGTTAAATATGGATTCATGAATGGTGAAAAACAGCACAGTATGCATATATTTATTTCATGAATTATGAAAAGTCTACACAATGTATTGCATGACCCTGTCTCTTTTTTCGGCGCACATTTCCAATCAGAATCCTGCACAACTTGCTTCTACGCTAGGACATACCCTCTTTAAGCCATCTTCTCCATGCTTTATGAAGAAAGTCCTTTTGCAACACTTACACTCCATTGGGGAGTTGGAATTTCCCCACCTACCTCCCTCTTTTATGAAACATTCACGCTCTTTTTTTCCTTTTTGCATCTCCTCTCTATCAGGTTCTTCGCCTCCAATGCTGGGCTGCCCGCTGCCTTGAGATTTAAAGATTGAAGACAGAAGGGCTATAAGTGTGTCCCTTAATGTGGCTTGGCACGTGCTTAAGCCTCAAGCTTGCAAAACCTTCTGCTTTTTGCCAGTATAACATGCATCTCAAGCTAGCAAGTGTGGAATTAAGGAGATATGAGAAAACCATCTCAGGAGAGGCATAATGTCGGATGATGGCATTGCAAACTCCCTATGTGTGAACTATCCTGGATGACTAGCTAATCTTTTCATCGCCCAGCAATTTCTCTGGAGAATCTTGTCTTTAAGATAGACCCATCTCTATGTATTGACATGAATGGGAAAGTGAGGCACAGAAGAAATTAGAGTGTGTTTTCAGTTGTTTTGTGTACACATTGCATGTGTGTTTTGTATATTTCTTACGTCACGTTTCTGCAGAAATTGAACAAAAGGATATATTAAACATTATAAACCTCTTTTGTTAATTCCACCTGCATGATCTACGACAAAACTCCTTTCTGCTCAGTGTCACTACGGGATGAGCTACCGAGCACAATGAACACTGCAATGGATAACAAGGAATGCCCTGCAGTGCCTTTGATGTAGGTATAGTGCCCTGCGACCTTTCGTGCACCTGAACTACTCTCTGAGGCATTTCCAGCTACAATGGTCTAATCTAAGGCGAATCCTGTATGTTTACCCACCTAAAGGGAAATTAGTCTAAAAATCAATCTCCAGGGCTGTGAATAGCCCAAAACCTATGCAAAAAATGTGCATACTTATTTTCTATAAATTGCGAAATGCAATGTATTCGCAACATGTACTAATCAATGCATCAATATCCGATTTTGCGATTCCTAATTTGCGATTTTTACCGAATCGCAAATAAGGAATCGCAAAACGGGATGCATGATTGCAAGTGCATAATATTTGCGATTCGGTAAAAATCGCATTTTTTACCGAATCGGCAAATTTGCGATTCCTTAAGAGCAATCGCATTTTTGGAAATCGCTAAAAATAGCGATTTTTCCAAAAATGCTTGATACATAATAAAAAGGTATTTAGGAATCGCAAACGGACGATTTTACCGAATCGCACCGTTTGCGATTCCTAAACAGCTTGATGCATGTGGCCCTTAGTCCTCCCTTTTCAAGAATGGAATATATTCTTTATTTATATGGTCACTGCCTGAGAAAAGGAATACTTGGTTTAGTCTCTAATTTAACTCCATAACATGCATTAGCCTATTTGGTTTTTTTAATGAATTTTACAAAAGTCGAACCGAACCCGAAGATATCAGGTATCAGAGCGCTTTACATGAGCACCAGTTTCGTTACAAATTGACACATTCATTTTTTTTAGGCACAGGGAGATTAAGTGATTTGGCCAGAATCCCAGGATGTTAAGCATCACTGCAGATACTCGAACCAGGTTCCCCAGCTTCAAGGTCGATGCTCTAGCTGTAAAGCTACATCCTCTCCCAAAATCAGCCTATTCAATTTATCATGATCAGTAAGTTACAGAAGGCTTCATCCAGTAGTCTCAGCTTGCCCAGAAAGGAGGTCCACTGAGACCATTCGCTACCACAACACTGTTGAAAGGCTCTTCAATCTTAGCCAGTGTGTTCCTTGTTTCGAAATAATCACAATAATCTAGGACCCCTAGAATCGAAAAGAACAAGTATTTCTGGATATTGCTGCACACTAGTGCCAACAGCACCCTCTGCCTTGTAAAAGGATCCTCCATCAGTCACATCAACACCTTGCCAAATGTACCTCGAAATGCTTCTAAGGGCTACTGCATACAAAACACAATGGCTCAATGGTGGAACATGATAGCACAACCCTCATTTCAGGAATAGGTTAATGTTGGTATTTGATAAGGCTCAGACATATACCCGTACATCTAGTATTGTTTTTACCCAGGTGCAGTATTATCAACTCATTCCAAGTTCTTCCGGGAGGTCTACCCTACATCTAATGTGTTCATAAGTTGAAAAGGATAGGGCCTCTGACCACTGCAGGGCATTCTTGGTTATCCAGGGTGGAAAAGGGGATCATATGGAACTAAAGCACATTTTCCTCCAGTTTGAGCAACAGAGCTTTCCTGTAGAATTTTGAGCGGGAAATCCATTGCATCAATACTGTATTTATGCAGCATTTGCAAACCAGTTTGGCACAAATAATAATAATTAATAATAATACTGATTCTTGTATAGCGCGAACAGCTACCTCGCAAGGAGGTGTCCCGGCGCTGAAAAGAAACCGCAGCAGCAGAGAGGAATGCAGGGAGAAGTACTAGGCTTTCTGCGCAAAGAGCCAAGTCTTTAGGAGTTTCTTAAAGATGGCTTCTGACGGGGCAGACTGGATGGCAGAGGGGAGGGAGTTCCAGAGCTTCGCAGTGCCAACCGAGAAAGATCTGCCTCCGAGTCTCGCCCTTCTCGCTCGTGGTACAGCCAGTAGGATCAGTGAGTTCGATCGCAGGTGTCTCTCTTGATGTTAGCGGGGGAGTCGGAGTTTAAGATAATTGGGACAAGTCCCTTTTTGTGCTCTGTAAGCTAGGGTGAGCGCTTTGAATTTTACTCTGCTCGCCACTGGGAGCCAGTGCAGTTCGTGAAGATGCGGAGAGATATGATGTTTAAAAGGCACGTGTTTTATCAATCTCGCAGCCGCATTCTGCATGCTCTGCAGGCGTTGTGTCAGATATTTCGGGAGGCCAAGATATAGGCAGTTAGAATAATCCAGTCTGGATGTGACTGTCGCATGGACCACCGATTTACGACAGTCAGTTGGTAGAAGAGAGAGAAATTTACGGAGGTTGCGGAGTTTATAGTGGCAGCTAGAGGTGATTTGTTGTATGTGAGAGGAGAAGGAAAGCGTCTCGTCCCACCATACACCCAAATTGTTTGCCTTGGTGCCAGGGGTGGGAGCAGGACCCATTTCGGTGGGCCACCAGAGGTCAGGGGAGGGTAGAGTACTTTTCCCAAAGAATAGTACCTCGGTTTTGCTAGCATTCAATTTTAGCTTGTTAGTGTTCACCCATCTGGCTACGTCACTAAGACAGCCTTTTATTTTGCTAAAAGCTGCTTCTGACACCTCAACGTATGGGAAGACTAGTTGCGTATCATCCGCATATGAAATCGCCTTGACCCCCCATTTGGCGATTAAGGTAGAAAGTGGGGCCAGATAAACATTGAAAAGTAGCGGGCTGAGGGCGGACCCTTGCGGGACGCCACACCACAGCCGTTTGGGTTCAGAGGAAAAAGCGCCCAGAGCTACTTTCTGAGAGCGGTTCGTAAGATAGGAGTGCACCCAGCTCAGTGCCTTGCCCTCTAGGCCAATATCCTTCAATCTGACCAGCATACTACCGTGATCCACAGTATCGAAGGCGGCAGATAGATCCAGGAGCACCAGCATGGCCGATGCTCCTGAATCCAGCGACCACCTGATTGACTCAGCCACCTCAATGAGGGCAGTTTCAGTGCTGAAGCCGGCCCTGAAACCAGACTGTGTTTTGTGTAGTATGTCTCTTTTTTCGATAAAACTATTGAGTTGGCGTTGGATAAGTTTTTCCAGCATTTTTCCCGGGGCTGCTAGTAGGGAGATGGGGCGGAGATTGCTCAGATCATCGGGGGCGCCATTGGGTTTTTTTTTCAATGGGAGAAGAGTGGCATGTTTCCAGCGGTCGGGGAACGTGCCAGTCTCTATAGACATGTTCCAGATGTGTAGGAGTGGCCCCACCGTGGCATCCGACATCATTTTCCACAGTTTGGGGGGGCATGGATCATCGGGAGCACCTGATTTGCATTTATGTAGTTCTTTCAATGCATCCTCGTGGGTGATTGGGAGGAACCGAGTTATGGGAGGGGTAGGCATCTCAATGATATCGTGGTCTGCCATAATTGTTGGCTCGGAGGGGGTGAAGGAGTCATAGACCTTCCGGATTTTTTTGTCGAAGAAATCCGAGATATCCTCACAAAGTTTGCTAGAGGGAATAATTTCTGTTTCGATGGCCTTGGGTTTGAAGAAGGACTGAACTATTTTAAAAATGTCTTTGCTCGGTTGTTCCGCTTGTTGAATAGAGGATACAAAGAACAGTTTTTTTGCTTTTTTTTATGGAGTGAGGAAGGCTGTGCAGGGCTTTTTTATAGCAGTTTTTTGCAGGTTCGGAGTAGCTAGCCCGCCACTGACGTTCTAGTCTTTTGCATTTGCTTTTTTCAGCTATCAGTTCTGCAGAGAACCAGGGGGCAGACGGGGATTCTCTTCGTGAAGTGGCTATTTTGGGCGGAGCAATAGAGTCTACTGTGCTGCTAATCCAGTGATTCAGTAGTATTGCATCAGAGTTCACATCTGCTGATAGTAAAGGGGGGGCAACTGCGAGCGCGGGACATAGGGTCTCAGTGGATAAGTTATCCCAGTTTCTACGTACATACGTGCGTTTTCCTGTTGTTCGAGAGCAAGCAGGGAAAGAGAAACCCAACATCAGTTTGCGCCTGAGTTCAGATTACTGTGGCTCTCAGAATGAAAATACATGCCGGTACGTCAATATGCCATTATGTGAGGTAAGGTTTGAGTCATGCAGCTTTCTTTAACCCGTTCTGTGCTCATGACGGACCGCTCCGTCATGAGCACAGGTTGAGCTGTGCTCATGACGGAGCGGTTCCGTCATGGCCCGCTCGGCGCGCCTGCGCGGCGCGAACTTCACGCCTGCGCTGAGCGTTCCATTGAGCGGGCCCTTTCGTGACGGAACTGCTCCGTCACGAGCACAGCTCAACCGCGGCTCGTGACGGAGCGGCTCCGTCACGAGCATGCGAGCGCTGCTCGACCCCCCCGCCCCCTTAGCGCTGCGGCGGAATTCCCGCTGCAGCGAAGGGGTTAAGTGGAATCATTGAAGACAAGGGCTTGAGTGAAATCTATACATTACACCCTCATTTTAATCAGTATTTCTTGGACACTGCTATATATAGCAATGGGTCATCTTTCCAATTTCTCACCAGTGGTTTGCTATTTAATTTTGGCTTTGCGTAATTATTAGCAAACACAAGATGATGGACAGAGCACTGAACATTTTTCAGATATTCACCCCAAGTCACACATCTGGGTTTAATCCATCCTCAATCTTTAGCTCACTGTGCCACCCCAGTTCAGACCCAGCTGGATTCAAATCAGCCTTGATCATGTTCCTCATGGGAACAGCACAGCCTGAAACACCAAGCCAGGTCTTCCCTGGACCTGAATGAAGAATCCTGGGACTGGCTTAATGCAGCACAAATAGAAGTTGCAAAACGTCTTTTTTTCAATGATTGTTTAGGTGCAGGAAGGGCACCTTTCTGCACATAAACAAACAATGGCATGTTGCTCTTTATATGTATCCTGCACAACGCAGCTCACATGGAATCAGCAAATACGAGAGAAATTAAGCATTTCTCCTTGTTTCGCTTGTCTAAGACCAAGGGACATATTTACAACGGAGTGACAGAGTGCGGCATTAGCCTCCTTGGATTAATGCTGCACTCGGCCACTTCTGAAACATAGGGCTACATCATATTCACAACAATATTATGACGCCCCGCGTTTCCCCCTGTGCCAGCGCTAAATGTAGCAGCCTAGCACCAACGCAGACACCCTTGCACCATAGAGCAAGGGTACCTTAGTTGAGGGAAAGATTGTTTAGGTGCAGGAAGGTCCCCCTTCATGCATATAAGCAATCTTTAAATGGTATTTTGTAACTTCTATGTGTGCTGCTTAACGCAGCATACATAGAAGTTGCAAAACGTCATTCTTTTAAATTGATGTTTATGTGCAGGAAGGTAGACCTTCCTGCAAATAAACAATCAATGGCCTTTTGCTGTTTCTATGTGTTCTGCACAACACAGCACAGCACACATAGAAACAGCAAAAACAAGGAGAAATGATACATTTCTCCTCATTGCACCTGTTTAAGACCAGGTTTTCCCTGGTATTAATTTTCGCGCTGCCTCATATTTACAATGCCCTTGTAAACACGGGGCAGCATCAAAAGGGTGCCTTATGAACAAGTCAGCTTTAAGCCATGGCAATGCCGCCACAGAAAGGTAGGCGGACTTCACTCTGGGGGCCCCGTGCGGGACCCCAGAGTGAAAGAGAGTAGGGGATGCACACGGGTGGGGGTACCTGTGGTACCCCCTGCATTTGCATAATCAGACCGGCATTATGCAAATGTAAAAGTGTATTTTAAGCATTGTGGCGGGCGGTACTGAGAGCACCACCCGCCACAATGCTTTACATGCAGGATGTGCCCGCCACTGTCGCGGGCACATCCTAATACCACCCCCGGGACTCCCGCCCTGATAGCATACCGACAGGTTGGCGGGCGGACAAAGTCTGCTCGTCATCCAAATGACCCCCTAAGAGTAGTGTAAAAAGGCGCCTTATTTACAAGCAGAGTTAAGCCACGTTATGTGGCTTAAAGCTGCCCTGTAAATAAGGCAAAGCCCCTATCACCACCACAAAGTCTGAAAAAGTGACACTTTGGTGGTGATAGGGCTTGTAAATATGCCCCCAAATCTGCCAACTAGAGTGAGGTAAAAAGGTCCCTCTTTCAAGCAGCGTTCTAGTCTTGTCAAGAGCTACGCCAACTTTTAAACAAATTAATTGTGAAAAATGATTTGTGGAAAAATAGCTAAGTATTTAACTGGGTGTTGTGGGGCCATCAGTAAAAATGGTGGGAAGCTCAGAACGAGGTGTGTTGAGAAATAAAAGCTCAGTCTTAGCCTGATTGACTGTATATCCCCAAATTTGCATAAAATAACTATTTCATTCAATTCATTCTAGATATTTGATCTGTCCGCCCTTAGATATAAAATCATGTCATCTACCAGATTCAATCAGTGGTAAAATAGTATGGTTCTTACGAATCTTGGACGCTTAGGGTTCGATAATGAAAGTAAAAAGAATTGGGGAATAGAGGCAACCCTGGTGAATGCCACGATGAATTTTCACCAACCCCGCTTCATGAAAAATAATATTAATCGTAGCCTCGACCCCTCGGTAAAGCTTTTTAAGCATATCGCTAACTGCCGGTGGGAAGCCGAATGTAGCCAAGATAAATAAAAAAATAGGGCTTTCCGTTTACAAAGTCAATTGCCTGTTCTGCGTCCTTTAGAAGGATTGCGCCTTCTCTTTATTAAGCGTAAAATAATCAATGGCTTGAATGAATTGATAGGTGTTGGCTGCCATCGATCTTTTGGGCAGAAAGCCATTTTAATCCAAATGAATCAATGATTGCGCATACGTTACAAACCTATTTGCCCAGATCTTCATGTAAAATGCATAGTCCACATTCAATAAACTTATGGTATGGTATGAATTAGGGTTAGCTGGATCTTTGTCTTTTTTAATGGAAAATACAATGACCGATTCTTTACATTTTTTAGAAATTTCAGCTCCGTTCTTTATGCTATTAAAATTATTAAAAGATGTGGGACCAGTTCAACTAGAAAAGTTCTACACATTTCTACAGGAATCCCGTCGCTCCTGCTCGCCTTAGCCAACTTCATTAAAGCTGAGACTACCTAGCTGGATTTTATTTTGCTTTTTAAAGTACTTTTTTGAAGGTCCGAAACTTGAGGCAGCTGCTGTCCATTAAAATATTGTTCTAGATCCTGCTCCAAACCGCTTTGAGCTCCTTGTGTCAATGTGAACTTTTTTGAAGACAAGAGTTTTTGTACTACACCCCTCTCAGTCTGGGTTCCGACCGGGCTTCTCCACTGAGACGGCCCTGTTGAAAGCAACTGAGACCCTGCGTCAAAAGGCGGACTCCGGACACACCATGGCACTGATAATGCTTGACCTTAGTGCAGCGTTCGACACTGTAGCTCATTCCATCTTGCTACAGTGTCTGAACAAAGCCGGGTTCACGGAGTCCGCACTAAGATGGCTTAAAGCATTCCTTACGGACCGCAGCTTTCAGGTCCAAAGGGGCTCGTTTAAATCCTCTGCCATTGCACTTGAACAGGGAGTGCCTCAGGGCTCAGCTTTAAGCCCTAGCCTGTTCAATCTCTATTTGGCCCCCTTGGCAGACGTGGTGCAAGCGTTTGGTGTAGATTTAGTCTCATACGCTGACGACACCCAACTGCTGATCTCCCTGTCCCAAGCCCCTAACACAGCTGCCTCCAACTTCAAGGCCTGTATGCAGGCCTTAGCAGGATGGATGAGCTCACATTGTCTGAAACTCAATGGCTCAAAAACGGAGGTTGTGGTGATCGGAGGGAACAACTCTAGCTGGACAGGAGACTGGTGGCCAGCATGCCTGGGCCCCACGCCCAAGCCGAGCAAGGAGGCCAAGAATTTGGGAATCTGGGTTGATCCCAACTTGTCCTATGAGGGCCATGTAAATCGAGTAGTGGGAAAATGTTTTGGAATACTCAAAACCCTCAATCGCACGCTAGATCTACTTCCGCTAGAGGCCCGGCGAACCTTGACTCAAGCCCTGGTTACATCCCGTATGGACTACGGGAATGTGCTACTCTTAGGTACCTCCGAAAAAAACCTTAAACGATTGCAAGTCCTCCAGAATACCGCTGCCAGGCTAGTACTGAGACTCCCGAAAAGAGCAGCTTCCCAACCTGCCTTGGCGTCGCTACACTGGCTTCCGGTCAGAAAGAGAGTGCTATTCAAAGCACTCCTTATATGCCATAGGATTGTCTGGCATAAAGCCCCATCCTATCTCTCTGACCTGATACAGACATATGAACCCACCAGAGAATTACGCTCTGCAGGAGCAGGACTACTAAAAATTCCTCGTGTCAGAAGAGCAAAAATGGGTGGACGCTCTTTCAGACATCTGGCAGCCAGCAATTGGAATAAACTCCCCATCAGCCTTAGGCTAGAAGGATCTGAAATTAAGTTCAGAAAACTTCTCAAGACCCATCTGTATAAAAACTAGCTATCTGGTTGATCGCAGGGTGGCAGTCTGCCTCTCTCCTTTTGGGTTTTCTTTTTTTCTCCGCAGCGCGGGGACACGCCGTGAAGGCATCACCAGGCGCTTTATAAATCTCTTTATTTATTATTATTAATGGCTTTCAGATTTTTTTATTTCAATTTTGTATTGATTTACCACTAAAGAACCACAGAAGATAAACAACGCACATCAAACAAAGCCATCTCATACATTCCTGGTTGGTTGCAGTGGGTACCGTACATTAGATCCCCCACACCCAGTAGAATCATATATAATCAACACCACCCATAACTACTGTAGCCTCAATCCACTGATCATCTCATTCTTTTATAAACGGCTCCGGATTTCTTTAAACATCGGCAGGTTGTCATTGAAATTATAGCTCAATTTGCCAAAGCACACTGCATCATGCATATCTGCAAACCATTATCTATACCTGCCGATTTAGCTGGACTCCTAAAATCTCAATAGTCTCACATTTACTGTTGACAAGGCTGTCAACAACCAGTGCTCCACATGAACTGTCCGGTCAGGTAGTGTAGAAGAATCATGTAAGAGTGCAATTGTAGCATTAAACTCCAGGGGTGTGTCCAATTATCCTCTAGCGTGCCCCAATCTGTTTCCAACAGCCTGGCACATTGCTACAGAAGGTCCACAATATCCCCTCCATTCCTGCCTCCTCTCCAGCATCAGGAATGCATACTCAGTTTGGCTGTTCTGAGTTTTACCGGGGTCCAACAGCAGTGATGTAGAATTTTGATGTAACAAAGGGGCAGATGTATCATTCGTTTTTTTTGTCGCAAACGCTGCGATTCGGAAAATAGCAGCGTTTGCGACAAAAAAAACGGGATTTGGAATGTATCATGCAAAAAGCCTCGCAATATTAAGGAATCGCTAATTTAGCGATTCCTTAATATTGCGAGGCTTTTAAGAATTAGCAAATTGCGATTTAAGATTTGAAATGTATCAAGCATTTCAGTGTTGCGATTTTTGACTAAGAATTCGCAAATTACCATCAACTTGTAGTTGGTGGTAACTTGCGAATTCTTTTCAAAAAGCACTTTTTTTAAATTCTAAAGGTGCCATATGACGCTCATACATGCCCTTAGGGCATGTATGTGCGCCATATGCGTACACATATCAAATTCAGGGATGCAGCCTTGCACCCTTGAAATTATTCTCAATTTGCGATTAGCTAATTGCTAATCGCAAATTGAGTATAATTTTACATTCATTCCTATGGGCCTCCTGGCCCATAGAAATGAATGGGAAATTATTCCTTAATTGCGATTAGCAATTTGCTAATCGCAATTAAGGAATTCTAAGGATTCGCTAATAAATAGCGAAATTCTACATACATACCATTTTGCACTTCTCAAATAGCGATTCCTTAACAATCGCTATTTGAGAAGTGCAAAATGGTATCTTGATACATCTGCCCCAATATTTCAACCTCGCCTCCCTCGAGTCTCAATCGTGATCCTCAAGCAACTTCCTCCAATCGTCATCCTGGATGGTTGTTGCAAGTCAGCTTTCCCATCGCAGTAGCAGCCCACCCGAAGTGTCTAGAAAAAAAGGCATGGTTAAAAGGAGTTAGTACAACAAAGCAATGATACCCCAAAGTCTTTTTACATGTAGATATATTGTTGAATGTGTGAGTATGGTGCCTTTCCAAGTTTCACTGTGAAGTCTGCATCAATTGTGTATACTGGTAGAATTCTGTGGCTTGGAAAACATAGTCCTGTTGCAAGTCTGGAAAGTTAATGAACTCCCAGTGCATGAATTACAGAACTAACGTAAGACAAAATCCTAAATTTACTACCATTTTGGTATTCACAGAAGGCACTTACTCATTTTGGTATTCACAGAAGGCACTTACTCATTTCGTTATTCACAGAAGTTAGGACTCCTAACTTTAGGACTCCTAAATTCCTTCTGTGAATACCGAAAGTCTTAAAGTTAGGATTTCACTCAGTTTAGGAGTCCTAAAGTTAGTAGTCCTAACTTTACTACTTCTAAATTGAGAAAAATCCTAACTTTAAGACTTTCAGTATTCACATAAGGCATTTAGGAGTCCTAAAGTTAGGAGTCCTAACTTTACTACTCCTGAACCGAGAAAAATCCTAACTTTAAGACTTTCAGTATTCACAGAAGGCCTTTAGGAGTCCTAAAGTTAGGACTCCTAACTTCTGTGAATACCGAAATGAGTAAGTGCCTTCTGTGAATACCAAAATGGTAGTAAGTTTAAGATTTTGTCTTGTTAATTCTATGAATCGGGTCCCCAGACTTTAATTAAGCTGACCACATAATGTAAGTTACAATCTCTTCAGATAGATCAGCTGAACTTCGTTTACCCAATCTTAATTGAAGAATTGTGCCATGGGGCCCTTTTGTGTGCAAAGAAGCTGAGACACCTAGCAGAGCATGTGTCCATTGCCATATTTCCCTGGAGGACTCTATAATGGGATTAATATCCCACAAATCCCTCACAGGTCTCGTTTAGCACGTCACTAGGTCAGGATCCACATAGGCGTTTCCCTGAATTTCTTGATCATGTACACTGAAAGGCTTGGTGATGGGTGATACACTGTGTGTAAGAAAGGAGGGGTATCCCCGACTAGAGTTCCTAATTCAGGATAGGTATAGTATTTGGGAGGAAGGTAATTAGGAACTGGTTTTGAGTAGAGGACAAAGACAGACAATTGACAGCAAGGACTCTAGGAGCACAGGGTGTGTGATACAAAATTATAACTTTTATTTTATTCAAATATTATTCTGATAAAAAAACATCATTATTTTATTGCAAGTAGTTATCATGTGCATATCTCCACTATACATGTGACTTTCAATCTACATATATATACACATATTGTTGCATCCTATACATATATTGAAGTATTTCATTTAAACTTGAAAGTTATGTGGAAGAATATTTCAGCACACTGTACATAAAAACATGGCTAGATATGACATCTACGCGCGTTTCGGCTGAGGGCCTTCATCAGGGAGCCATGTGAGTATCCAAATGGACCTATACATATAGAAAAATATAAATAATAGTAGTGCTTGTCAATGTCCGTGAAATGTCCTAGATATTTACATGTTAAAATACAGAGAGAGATATATATATCATGTGATACATTTATACAGTGCTGGAAAACATGACAATAGTGTCTATGAGGATTCTTAAACCTGTCCTATTATTTACAATTATATACAGTTGGGTGCTCATTTATACTGGTACATTTCTAGTCTCATTAAATTGCTGAACAACAAGCTACAATGTGGTTGTAATGAAATGGGAAAGAACGCATGGGGTGGTTATTTAGACGACATTCTGAGATTTAAATACTACCTATCGGAAGACACAATGCGTTAATAGTATGCAGGTTGGAATTGGCGGATGAGGGATTAGGAGATTGCGAATGATAGCGGAGGATAAGATTGTGAGCAACAGATAAAGAAAGGGGAAGGGAAAAAAAGGGAAAAGAGAAGGAAAAAGGATAAAAGGAGGGGAAGGGGGGTGAAGGGACAGTTTAGTAGACATGCGAAGAGTCATGATTATACCTGAGTAAGTAGATGGCGCCGATTCTCACAGGAGGGAAAGGGTAGTGATGATTAAACCTACGAGATGCTTTGTCTGTATAGCTGGAGCGCTGCAGACAAGCATGATTAAAGTACGAGGTTTAGTGATTCATAGCGATGGAGATTCAAAGAAGTAAGGCAAGGGGATTACGTACAGTTAAAGTACCTGAATAATTATTTTCCTTTTCCGTGGGGGTTTTGTTAGATACGGGGGCGCTTCAAGTTTTTAAGCTGTTGAATAAAAAGAGCGAGGGGAGGAATTATATTGGTCATATTAGTATGGTAAGACTCAATGAGTAGGGCAACACAGCAATATTACCTGTAGAAATGGTTTTGTATAATGGCAGAGTTACGTGTTCCGGGCGCAGGAACGATGGTATGCAGGTAACCTAAATGTCAGAGGACATTCATGGTAAGCTGTTAGAAATCTTTATCTGAAAGTACTATTGGTCATGGTAATATAGGCCCAATTTGTACCTGTAATGTAGGTTCATAGATTCTCTGGGAGGGGTCTCTGGACGTTTCTTTAGGTGCTGACAATCTGTATGTCAGAGAGAATATAAGCAATGACAGCGTTTTAGAATGACGTGTTATTCATGACCATAATGTTGTACAGGTATTTATTATCAGCTAGTTACCTTTAGCATGCGTCCACTGTGTATGCACTGGGGGTCTGTGGGCTTCTAACAACGCTGACAATCTGGATGTCAAAGGGAATGTAAACAGTGACAGCGTATTAGGATGGCGCATTGTTCTATCGCAGTACTGAAACACGAGTATTTATTTATAACTAATTACCTTTAGGTTAAGTCCACTGAGTTTACGTTGGGAGTCTGTAAACTTCTGGGTGATACACTAACATCCATTTGGCAGCAGCAGGCCTCCCATTTTTGTGGAAGCACAGAGATTGGAACTTTTTAATCGCAGCTTCTCTCCACTCCATAAGATAGAAGCATGAGCAGTTTTGTGGTACTATGCATCCTAATCATGTGCCCTAAAAAGACCTGGCGTCTATGAATTGGAGGGTGAAGGCAGTTTGAGAAAGGGTTGAGAAGGATACAGATGGGCACCTCCATTTGGATGTCTGTAAGAGCTACCCACTATAACGAATTGGAAGATGGTGTAGAAAGAGCCGGACGGGTGCACAATCCACAATAATGATGTGTCTTAAGGAGGGGTGTTGTGCACTGTGTGGTAGGGTGGTAGGGTGTGGCCATAAAACAGAGCCAAAAGTAAGAGACTGTTGGACACCTGATGAGGGAGTCTCCAGGGAACCCCCAGGTGTAAGAGAAGGACTACCAATGACTGGTGTTTCAAACCTGACAATGAAGAAAATGTATATAGGTCCAAAAAAACAGTGCCCCTCAAAACAACATTAAGTCTAGGGTCACTAGTGATAACCATACTAGCATTGACGCAGACCCAGGCCTCTGAATTGTCCAACAAGTGAACAATTAACAGTGAACGAAACAGAAGTAATTCCATACCATTAGGGATCCCATACAAGCCCTAGGACAAAGTGAATCCCTCCCTCTTAAAGAAAACAGAATCAAGAGTAACATTCCATAAAATGCAGCATCCTGTCCTTGCTATCCCCCTGATAGTAGGTAAGTAAGTACATTTTTATTTGCGTAGTTAATAAAAACCATTGCAATTTCTCCATTTAAAAAAATACATATATGTACTATACATTTTCTCTGTTATCTTAGCCCCTTCGCTGCTCATGACGAGCTCAGCTCGTCATGCAGTACACTGGTCGTGTGCTCATGACGAGCTGAGCTCGTCATGATCCATGGACTATTTCAATTTCCAGAACAAGAGGGGAATTGCCTTAGCAGCCATGTGGTTAATATTACATATAAAACGATATAACTCCTTTTTAAAATCATGAGGATTAAATACAAATTGACAAATGAAATTCAACTTGATTTCAATTTTCTTTGTAAGCCTAAAAAAAAGGTCGAATTCCAGCACCCTCTTTCCGCCAACTTCGTAGATTTAATAATATTAAACAAACATTTTAAATATAGTTCAACTTGATCAAGTAACTACAAACTAAGTTGAGGGTCAAGTTTCTGCATATTTTTCTCCACCTCCTTCATAAACTTCACCAAGCTGCAGTTCAACTTCGGGTCGTCTGGTGCGAAGCAGGCAAGAACTGCATGCCTTCGAGTGTGTATTCCTCGTTGATTGACCTGGAATTTCAACAAGCGTTTTCTTTCCTCTAGCAATTTGGCACCCGAACTCAACAAATGTAGCATGTCCTTAATTGTGGGAGGTGGGTTATACAAGGTAACAGGCCCAACCTGAATTTTAAAAACTTCAATTTTGTAGTTCTTGAATACCCCAGGTCGAGGTAACTCTGTTGACCCTGTTTAGAGTAGGAATTTAAAATAAATCATCCGTGTGACCTCTTGGCACCAGTCACCTTACCTTCAATCCATGGAAGATATTTTGTTGTTTTCTTTACCAATCTTTTCACTGTGGTATGATTAGTAGAGGTGTTCCACAGCTCCTGTATGCCTAGCTTCGCCAGGCTTTTTTCCAAGTACTTGGCAGCTGGCGAGGCCGGGTTTCGCTGTAGTTCCGACCATAAGAAGCTATTTAAGGTACCCTTTTTTGCCTTCCTGACTTTGTCCGACGTGGTTATGTACGCTCCCTGTCTTGCAAGAGACTGCTTCTGGCCACCAAACTCTAGCTTAAGTTGAGCCAGGGAGGTATAATTTGGCAGGCCGAAGATGATCCTGTATGCTGCTGTCACAGCTTTATCCAGAATTGCTGCATCTCTTCCTCTTTATACTTCGCTACCGTAGGTGATTGTAGGCAAGAGTTTGGCTCGTAAAACTAGTGCCAGGGGAAGAAGAGATGGGCTGGTGAGTCTTCCATTTAGTTTTTTTTAGTGAGATTGCGATAGCAATGCCTTTTCCTCTGATGCTTTCTTTTTGGATGATAAACTGGCCACTGCTATCAATTTTGACCCCTAAGTACTTGTAGACTGTTGTATCTTCTGTACGGATGTTATTCTAAAACCAGCTGGGATGTTTTTCCTTTCTTGTTGATTGACATTGTTTTGGTCTTCTCCAGGTTTATTGTCAGATGATTCTCCTCAGAGTATATTTGTGTTGCATCCACAAGATTTTGCATCCCTATTTTTGTATGACTGATTAAAACCAAGTCGTCTGCGTATAGTAACGTGGGCAGTATTTGACCTCCTAGTTTTGGTGCATGAGAGTTGTAATTGCTTCACCTGTACCCATGTTTTGCTGTGCAAGTTAATCAGCAGGTCTAACAAAGGTTTTGGTATTCCCCATCTCTTCAATTTTGACCATAGAAGATTCCGATTGATATGGTTGAAAG
Organism: Lissotriton vulgaris; assembly: GCF_964263255.1. Classification (NCBI taxonomy): domain Eukaryota; kingdom Metazoa; phylum Chordata; class Amphibia; order Caudata; family Salamandridae; genus Lissotriton; species Lissotriton vulgaris. The sequence continues at coordinate 1,189,663,265 of NC_141691.1, read as the reverse complement.
CCGCCCTGTAATCTATGAAGCACAAGTGGATTGGCATTTTAGTTATTTTTGCTTTGTCAATTAGCAGACCCATAGCAAAAATATTTGTTGTTGTCCCTACAGATTTAGCAAAACCAGTCTGGTTTACAGGAATTAGAGATTTTTCTGTGGCCCAGCCCTGCAATTCCTCCAAAAGGATCCCAGCAAAATATTTTGCCTCGTTATCCACAGGGGCAACCAATCTGTAGTTGCGTGGTAGAGATTTGTCCCCTGCCTTGAAGATTGGGGAAATAATAGAGCCCTTCCAGGAGACAGGTAGTACATTAAGATGTTTAATTTCCAAAAACAATGGCTCGAGGGCTTCAGCCCATTCCTTTTCGTTCAGTTTATAGAGAATGGGAGGGATTCCATTCGGGCCTGGAACCCCCCTCTTGATTTGGCGCCTGATTCTCTTTTGTAGTTTTGTCACACTTGTGCTCGTAATTCGGCCTATTTGTTTGGATTGAGTGTCGCACAGTGGTATTGATTCATTGTCATCACTTTCTGTCGCCAAATCGTATATTGTGTGTTATGTGAAATGATCTTTAAGATGGTTTACCCATGTTTGTTCGGAGATATTAGAGGAGACTCCATCATGCCTAGGGTTTGTAAAGGAATTGATTGTTTCCCGTCATTCTGCTTGGTGTCTGCATATATTGTTGCCCACAGATTGTCCTCCGTTGCTCTATTCGCTTCCCATTTAGTTTTTTTCAGGGATGTCTTTAATTCTCGCAGATGGTTGTGTCTCACCGTATCTCTTGGGATATGCCTAAGTTGGCGCATTGTTTGAGAGATACATTTATTTATACGTTTTATCTTTACTTTGTGATCTTTTGTGAAAGAGGTCATATTGCTGTCCTTCTGTACATATTGGAGCTTTGGAGTTGTAGTGTAACCTGCCATGGTGGTTGTAAAACTCTCCCATTTCTCAACCTCACTTGCTCCAATTCTCCCATCAAAGTGTAGCTTTGCCATTTCTTGTAGGTCTCCATCCTTGACTACCGAATACTTAATCCTTTTGTAGTTGATGGTATAAATTAGATCATTCGGTACCAGCGATTGGTCAAATTTAAGTTTGCTGATGTTAAGTATGATTTCCTGAGGACAGTGGTCGCTGTCAGCTTTTTTCCCTATTTGGAAAGAGGCAATTTGATGGAATAAGGATAGTGACATAAGAGTGTAATCCAATATTATGCTAAATCTTGTTGTATGAAATGTACACGCTGATAGAGTGTCTCCGCTAAATCTCCCATTTAATGCTCTGAGGTTATAGCACTCAAGGTTCTCTAACACCTCCTCTCCTGACTTTGAATATTTGGATGTTTGTGGAGGCTCTTAATACGGTATGTTCCAGGCTATGTTTTGATAGTGATTCTCATCATTTGTTGAGGTTCCCATCAGATTAAGGTTGAAGTCCCCAGTGATCATAACGTCCGTTGTCGGAGTATCGTTTATAATTTCCTCCAGGCTTTCACATAGTTCTTTTACAACCTTTCCTTTCCTTTTTGGGTGTATGTAGACATTGATCAGTATAAGATTTGTGCCCTTCTTGCCTAGTTTAGAGGTGAATAAATGTATTATCTTTAGATCTGTAGTGATTGATCCTAGTTCCTTGATATCATAGACACTTGCAGTTGAAACTTAAGTTACTAGGCCCCCTTGTAGTTGGCCATATTTTGCTGTTCTCACCGCACTGGTAAAGAAGCATAGAAATCCATGCAGGAGCGGAGGCTCTAGTTGCCATGTTTCTTGCAGGGACACAATATCAAAGGATCGTAGATAGCTAACAAATTCTGGATCAGATATTTTAGAGGCAAGACCGTTGATGTTCCATGAGCATATTCGAAAATGGTTTTGCCTACTTGTTTTCGGAAGGTTTTTCGTTAGTCAATATGACTGATTATTTATTGTTCTCGAGACCCATCTTAGGTCGAATGAACCTAATGGAACGCCATCTGAAATGCGGCCCCTAACTTTGAGATCTTCCAAGCTTCTTACTCCGTCTATCCCTTTGGCTCCTCTAAGTACTGTTGATCCAGACCAATTGGAGGAGTTCTGTTCCCCATCTATTGCTGCTGGATTTAGTAGATCGGGATATTTTGGTTTTACGTAGGGGGCAATTGTTATTCCCCAATTTTTAAAGGTTGTAGTTTCTGCCAGTATGTTTTGTGCAACTAAAGGTGTTATCCATGTTGCTATTGTTTTCTCAGCCTTCATTCCAACTTCTGTTATAAATTCGATAGAAACCAAGTCCTGAGTTGTCACACCTTCTAGGGATGGAATGTGAGCTAGCAGCCGTAAGATATTGCCTCTATTCAATATATTGTGCTTTTGAGGTGTAATCCGGGTTAAACCATATAGTTTTTGTTGCACCTATTATTGTTTCCATGCTGCTATTGTTTTTGTTGATAAACCAAAAACAGGTTCCAATATTGCCACGTTATTCATAAACTGGATCTCGGGTGATCACTCGAATGACTGAATGAAGCAGTAATTCTCAATGAACCAGATTTCAGAATAAATCATTTCTATTTTATTTTTTGATTTAAATGCATGTGTCTATTTCGTATGCGATTTTTTGTATTTTATAATCAAGAAACATTTCATTAGTTCAACTCTATTAAACTGAACACAAATTCTAAACAAATGACATTAGGCAAAAACGGTAATTAGACAGACAAATATCCACTCACACTCGTCAGTCATACCACACAAGACAATCAAGATATATTTACAGTTATTTACAAACAATATAGTATCACAGTGGAAAAATAAAGCATTGGAAAACAGCAGATCAACAAACTAATTATTTTCTGAAATGATCAAGGATTCCTAATGCTGAGTAGAAGAGGTCTACGCGTTTCGATCACCCCTGGTTTCGGGGAAATCTCATCAGGACCAAGTGCCTGTGAATGGAGAACGAGATAGAATCAACATGGGGGGGACAAAACCAAACTCCTCACAACGCTGCAGTGTGGGGAAAAAATTAACTAATCATACCTCTCAATGGGCGACTTTACTTTTGTGGATGTCACTGTAGGCAAAAAAATGAGGTGGGGTTAGGCCTCTCAAGTGAGAGCGTCCAAGGGGCAGAAATTCAATCATGACCAGAACATTCATTCGTGTCTACTTACATCTTGTTGCGCCTAATGCGGCTGTTAGTGCAATTGTTGAGCAGCTTGGGTAGTTGTGGGTTGCTGGGGGGGGCAAGGAAATGGTTTTAGTAAGATTGCGGGAAGCGATTGGAGTCCTTATTTCTCATTTCAGACATCGACAACTTACTGTTTTGTAGGTAGCGCAGGGAGTTCACGTTTATCTATGTCGGGCTTGAGTGAATCTGTAACGTGCTCCAGAAGCCTGAAAGTGGAATGGAGCTAGAGTCAGATAACCAAACCAATTGAAGTAGTCGCCTAGTTTCCGGGATGTCCTAGCTTAGGTCAGCGTCTTACCTGGAAGCGTCGTGTCCGCTATCTGCTACAGGGGGTCTGCGCTCTTCGGTCTCTGTGCGGTTGTGTCCAGTGACCGGCACCTTCCAGTCGGTAAACCGGCTCTCGCGTTCGGTTGAGTTAAAACTCACTTCCTGGTTGCCCGAGGATTCTGGGGATTGTAGTTTGGCCCGTTGCCATGGGGACGGGCCGCGTTCAGACGTCTAAAGTGTAGTAGCCGTAACTCACGGTCTAGTGGGGAAACAGCAGTCTGGGTCTCCGTCAAGTCAAAGGCGATAAAGTTCAGAGAGTTCATTGAGGCCATTTATGGCGGAGTTGAATTTCACTATCAGCATTGCTTCAGTGTGTGACAATTTCTCCTCCATGTCACCACCTCTGGGGTCCTTTTCAATTTTTGCAATTACTGTCCATCTTAATTCCTCAACGGTGTGTTTGTGGTTGATCCAGTGGTTCACTAATGGGGCAGTTAGCACATTCTTTTTTATGCGAGATTTGTGCTGGGTAATGCGACATCGCACTTCTTGACTGGTTTTACCGATGTAAATTTTGTCACAGGGGCATTTGATACCATATATGACGAACTTGGATTTACAGTTAGTAAATTTGTCATGTTTCCACGATATTTGTTTGTGCTGGAAAAGATTTCCTTCCTCAGTACTGGCACAGCAGATGCAAGAACCACATCTATGATGTCCTTGGACCGGTGGTAATCCAAGCATAGTGGTGATTGTAGTTATGTTTGGTTTGAGTGCTGCTCGGACCAGATGATTAGCTACACTTTGATCCTTTTTGAAGGCAAATAATGGTTTTTCTTTTAGTGACTCATCGATGTTTTCCACTAGATGCCAATTTTGAAGGATTGTTTTTTTGAGGTCATTTGAATTCGGGCAGAATGTAGAGACACAAACCATCCTGTTTTGTGGTGGTTTAACCTTGTTTGTTAGTAAAGTGTCTCGGGGGATCCACCAAACTCTTTTCATTGTTCTTTGAAGAAGTTTTTTTGGGTAGCCTCTTTGAGATAGTTTTTCGGTCAGGTTAGCAGCATGTAGCATATATGCGTCCTTGTAGTAGCAATTTCGCTTGATCCGCAGGTATTGTGAAAAGGGAAGATTCTCTCTCAAATTTCGTGGGTGGCTACTGTCGAAATGCAGTGCCTTGTTTCTGTCCGTCAGTTTCTTGTACAATGTTGTGACCAAACCGTCATCTGTCGGATGAACTTCAACGTCAAGAAATGCCATTTTAATCTTGGAGTAGTTAATTGTGAATTTAATTTCCTCCGTTCTCGCATTTAGCCATTGGTGGAATTCATTCAATTCATCTTCCGTTCCTTTCCATGTCATAAAAACATCGTCGATGTATCGACTCCAACTTGTGATCTTGTCTTTGAATGGATTAGACTGGTACACAAATTTCTCTTCAAATAATGCCATAAAAAGTATGGCTAACTCCGGTGCAAAGGGGCAACCCATGGCTACCCCACTTATTTGGAAATAGAATTCTCCGTTGAAATTAAAGAAATTTTTCTTTAGTGCCAATGTGGCCAGTTGTACAATGAATTCCGTTGGTACTCTGGTGGGTCTTGGTCGTTGGTCCAGAAAGAACTGAATTGCATCTAGTCCGTCACTCTGGGGGATCTGGGTATATAGCGAGCAAACATCCATGGTCACTAAAAAGTCTGAATTTTGATCGAATGGGATAGTAGGAAGTTTATTCATAAAATCAGTCGTGTCTCGAAGAAAAGATTTAACTTCTGTCATAAACGGTTTCAAGAAAAAATCAACAAACTTAGAAATTGGTTCGAATAGTGACTCGCACCCCGAGACGATGGGTCTCCCGGGGGGATTTTGTTCATCCTTGTGGATCTTGGGTAAAACATAAAATAAAGGTGTTCTGGGGGTGTTACATTTCAAATATTCAAATTCTTTTTTGCCAATTATGCCTTCTGATAGGCCTTTTTCCAGAATTGGATGCAGTTGCTGTTGTAATTCTGCAGTGGGATTATGATTGATTTTCCTGTAATATTTGACATTCTGTAGTTGACTCATTACTTCTTTTTTGTAGTTTTCAGTGTCCCAAACAACAATGGCTCCGCCCTTATCAGCCTGTTTGATTACGATTGAGGTGTCTTTTTTCAGGTTCTCCAAGGCACATTTTTCAGCATATGAGATGTTAAATTTAATCCAATTTTTACCTTCTTCCATTTTGCTTATTGCTGATATGATTGTTTTTTCAAAAGTAATAGTTTCTTTCGCAATTTTATTTGCTGGTGGGCAAAATTTAGATTTTCTTTTCAATCCGGTTACTTCTAGCGCTGGATTTACTGGTGTTAGGGCGAAGAAGGATTTAAGTTTAATTTTTCGGCAAAATTCTAGGGCCTCCATTTTTAGTTTGACGAAGTTGGTACGTCTCCTGGGGACGAAAGAAAGACCTTTTTCAAGTATACTTTTCTCTGGTGGTGTGAGGATTTTATTAGACAGGTTGAAGATTGGGGAAACTACCAATTCTTGTAGTTCCTCCTCCGTGTTGACATTTCCCATGGTTGGTTGTACCGTGGGCGTGCTCGGTTTTCCGGTTGGCCTCTTCCTAAAAAAGGACCTGCAGAGGGTCCTGGTTGCTGTTGGAAAGATCCTCTTTTATTTCCTCCTCTTCTTTGGTTATAACCGTCGCTATCACTATTGCTTGAAGCTGAGGAGGTGTCTGAGAAGGAGATGAACTTGTTATTCGATCGTCCTTGGTATTCTCCCAAGAATCTCCTTGACTCAACTCTGGAGTAAAAGTCAGTTTGGAGGTAGGGATATGTTTTTTCGAAGTTGAAGTTTTTCTTGTCCTTTTGAAACTGATTTTCTTTTTGGTTAATTGTATAGTCTTTAAATTCTAGAATGTCCTTTTCGACTTTCTCCAGTAATGATTTAGCATCCGGGATGAGTTGGTTAGTTTGTATTTCGCTTCCCAGAGTTTTAATTTCCTCTAATTGTTGCAGCGAGATCCTTTGTGCCGTCTCAACCGTTAAGACCATGAGGTCTCGGCTACACTTTGTCTCTATAAAACTGTATCCTTTCTTGTAAACGGGGTCGTCGGTGAATATCACGGGGATATTTTTAATCTGTAGTCCTCCTGGTATTGTGCCAGCTCGCAGATGCTGGAGGAGATAATGACCGTGTAGGTCTGTGCGAATTTGTTTCTTTTTGAGTCTCAAAAGTTTCTCTGTCTCGTTCTGATTTCTGGCAGTTGTGCTTAATGTCGCTGAAGCGAAGGGAGGGGGTTTTGCCAAGAGATTTTTTATATGTTCCTCATTATAGGCAAATGTTTGATCTTCAGACATACTGTGCTAGGATTCACTTGTGATTTAAACAAAATATACAAAACCAAAATGTAACACACACAAACATGCAACACCAATAAGACTTTGGTCAGAACAAAGTCAAACCCTCCACATGGGGTATACAGAAGGCCTCGCAGAACAGCTTCTGCAAAAGTATTAACACCAAAAACAGGGTCTGGGCTCTCTGGCAATAAGGACAAGCCTCACCAGAATAATGATAAACCAAAAACAGGTTCCAATATTGCCACGTTATTCATAAACTGGATCTCGGGTGATCACTCGAATGACTGAATGAAGCAGTAATTCTCAATGAACCAGATTTCAGAATAAATCATTTCTATTTTATTTTTTGATTTAAATGCATGTGTCTATTTCGTATGCGATTTTTTGTATTTTATAATCAAGAAACATTTCATTAGTTCAACTCTATTAAACTGAACACAAATTCTAAACAAATGACATTAGGCAAAAACGGTAATTAGACAGACAAATATCCACTCACACTCGTCAGTCATACCACACAAGACAATCAAGATATATTTACAGTTATTTACAAACAATATAGTATCACAAAGTTTGTTGATTTTTTCTTGAAACCGTTTATGACAGAAGTTAAATCTTTTCTTCGAGACACGACTGATTTTATGAATAAACTTCCTACTATCCCATTCGATCAAAATTCAGACTTTTTAGTGACCATGGATGTTTGCTCGCTATATACCCAGATCCCCCAGAGTGACGGACTAGATGCAATTCAGTTCTTTCTGGACCAACGACCAAGACCCACCAGAGTACCAACGGAATTCATTGTACAACTGGCCACATTGGCACTAAAGAAAAATTTCTTTAATTTCAACGGAGAATTCTATTTCCAAATAAGTGGGGTAGCCATGGGTTGCCCCTTTGCACCGGAGTTAGCCATACTTTTTATGGCATTATTTGAAGAGAAATTTGTGTACCAGTCTAATCCATTCAAAGACAAGATCACAAGTTGGAGTCGATACATCGACGATGTTTTTATGACATGGAAAGGAACGGAAGATGAATTGAATGAATTCCACCAATGGCTAAATGCGAGAACGGAGGAAATTAAATTCACAATTAACTACTCCAAGATTAAAATGGCATTTCTTGACGTTGAAGTTCATCCGACAGATGACGGTTTGGTCACAACATTGTACAAGAAACTGACGGACAGAAACAAGGCACTGCATTTCGACAGTAGCCACCCACGAAATTTGAGAGAGAATCTTCCCTTTTCACAATACCTGCGGATCAAGCGAAATTGCTACTACAAGGACGCATATATGCTACATGCTGCTAACCTGACCGAAAAACTATCTCAAAGAGGCTACCCAAAAAAACTTCTTCAAAGAACAATGAAAAGAGTTTGGTGGATCCCCCGAGACACTTTACTAACAAACAAGGTTAAACCACCACAAAACAGGATGGTTTGTGTCTCTACATTCTGCCCGAATTCAAATGACCTCAAAAAAACAATCCTTCAAAATTGGCATCTAGTGGAAAACATCGATGAGTCACTAAAAGAAAAACCATTATTTGCCTTCAAAAAGGATCAAAGTGTAGCTAATCATCTGGTCCGAGCAGCACTCAAACCAAACATAACTACAATCACCACTATGCTTGGATTACCACCGGTCCAAGGACATCATAGATGTGGTTCTTGCATCTGCTGTGCCAGTACTGAGGAAGGAAATCTTTTCCAGCACAAACAAATATCGTGGAAACATGACAAATTTACTAACTGTAAATCCAAGTTCGTCATATATGGTATCAAATGCCCCTGTGACAAAATTTACATCGGTAAAACCAGTCAAGAAGTGCGATGTCGCATTACCCAGCACAAATCTCGCATAAAAAAGAATGTGCTAACTGCCCCATTAGTGAACCACTGGATCAACCACAAACACACCGTTGAGGAATTAAGATGGACAGTAATTGCAAAAATTGAAAAGGACCCCAGAGGTGGTGACATGGAGGAGAAATTGTCACACACTGAAGCAATGCTGATAGTGAAATTCAACTCCGCCATAAATGGCCTCAATGAACTCTCTGAACTTTATCGCCTTTGACTTGACGGAGACCCAGACTGCTGTTTCCCCACTAGACCGTGAGTTACGGCTACTACACTTTAGACGTCTGAACGCGGCCCGTCCCCATGGCAACGGGCCAAACTACAATCCCCAGAATCCTCGGGCAACCAGGAAGTGAGTTTTAACTCAACCGAACGCGAGAGCCGGTTTACCGACTGGAAGGTGCCGGTCACTGGACACAACCGCACAGAGACCGAAGAGCGCAGACCCCCTGTAGCAGATAGCGGACACGACGCTTCCAGGTAAGACGCTGACCTAAGCTAGGACATCCCGGAAACTAGGCGACTACTTCAATTGGTTTGGTTATCTGACTCTAGCTCCATTCCACTTTCAGGCTTCTGGAGCACGTTACAGATTCACTCAAGCCCGACATAGATAAACGTGAACTCCCTGCGCTACCTACAAAACAGTAAGTTGTCGATGTCTGAAATGAGAAATAAGGACTCCAATCGCTTCCCGCAATCTTACTAAAACCATTTCCTTGCCCCCCCCAGCAACCCACTACTACCCAAGCTGCTCAACAATTGCACTAACAGCCGCATTAGGCGCAACAAGATGTAAGTAGACACGAATGAATGTTCTGGTCATGATTGAATTTCTGCCCCTTGGACGCTCTCACTTGAGAGGCCTAACCCCACCTCATTTTTTTGCCTACAGTGACATCCACAAAAGTAAAGTCGCCCATTGAGAGGTATGATTAGTTCATTTTTTCCCCACACTGCAGCGTTGTGAGGAGTTTGGTTTTGTCCCCCCCATGTTGATTCTATCTCGTTCTCCATTCACAGGCACTTGGTCCTGATGAGATTTCCCCGAAACCAGGGGTGATCGAAACGCGTAGACCTCTTCTACTCAGCATTAGGAATCCTTGATCATTTCAGAAAATAATTAGTTTGTTGATCTGCTGTTTTCCAATGCTTTATTTTTCCACTGTGATACTATATTGTTTGTAAATAACTGTAAATATATCTTGATTGTCTTGTGTGGTATGACTGACGAGTGTGAGTGGATATTTGTCTGTCTAATTACCGTTTTTGCCTAATGTCATTTGTTTAGAATTTGTGTTCAGTTTAATAGAGTTGAACTAATGAAATGTTTCTTGATTATAAAATACAAAAAATCGCATACGAAATAGACACATGCATTTAAATCAAAAAATAAAATAGAAATGATTTATTCTGAAATCTGGTTCATTGAGAATTACTGCTTCATTCAGTCATTCGAGTGATCACCCGAGATCCAGTTTATGAATAACGTGGCAATATTGGAACCTGTTTTTGGTTTATCATTATTCTGGTGAGGCTTGTCCTTATTGCCAGAGAGCCCAGACCCTGTTTTTGGTGTTAATACTTTTGCAGAAGCTGTTCTGCGAGGCCTTCTGTATACCCCATGTGGAGGGTTTGACTTTGTTCTGACCAAAGTCTTATTGGTGTTGCATGTTTGTGTGTGTTACATTTTGGTTTTGTATATTTTGTTTAAATCACAAGTGAATCCTAGCACAGTATGTCTGAAGATCAAACATTTGCCTATAATGAGGAACATATAAAAAATCTCTTGGCAAAACCCCCTCCCTTCGCTTCAGCGACATTAAGCACAACTGCCAGAAATCAGAACGAGACAGAGAAACTTTTGAGACTCAAAAAGAAACAAATTCGCACAGACCTACACGGTCATTATCTCCTCCAGCATCTGCGAGCTGGCACAATACCAGGAGGACTACAGATTAAAAATATCCCCGTGATATTCACCGACGACCCCGTTTACAAGAAAGGATACAGTTTTATAGAGACAAAGTGTAGCCGAGACCTCATGGTCTTAACGGTTGAGACGGCACAAAGGATCTCGCTGCAACAATTAGAGGAAATTAAAACTCTGGAAAGCGAAATACAAACTAACCAACTCATCCCGGATGCTAAATCATTACTGGAGAAAGTCGAAAAGGACATTCTAGAATTTAAAGACTATACAATTAACCAAAAAGAAAATCAGTTTCAAAAGGACAAGAAAAACTTCAACTTCGAAAAAACATATCCCTACCTCCAAACTGACTTTTACTCCAGAGTTGAGTCAAGGAGATTCTTGGGAGAATACCAAGGACGATCGAATAACAAGTTCATCTCCTTCTCAGACACCTCCTCAGCTTCAAGCAATAGTGATAGCGACGGTTATAACCAAAGAAGAGGAGGAAATAAAAGAGGATCTTTCCAACAGCAACCAGGACCCTCTGCAGGTCCTTTTTTAGGAAGAGGCCAACCGGAAAACCGAGCACGCCCACGGTACAACCAACCATGGGAAATGTCAACACGGAGGAGGAACTACAAGAATTGGTAGTTTCCCCAATCTTCAACCTGTCTAATAAAATCCTCACACCACCAGAGAAAAGTATACTTGAAAAAGGTCTTTCTTTCGTCCCCAGGAGACGTACCAACTTCGTCAAACTAAAAATGGAGGCCCTAGAATTTTGCCGAAAAATTAAACTTAAATCCTTCTTCGCCCTAACACCAGTAAATCCAGCGCTAGAAGTAACCGGATTGAAAAGAAAATCTAAATTTTGCCCACCAGCAAATAAAATTGCGAAAGAAACTATTACTTTTGAAAAAACAATCATATCAGCAATAAGCAAAATGGAAGAAGGTAAAAATTGGATTAAATTTAACATCTCATATGCGGAAAAATGTGCCTTGGAGAACCTGAAAAAAGACACCTCAATCATAATCAAACAGGCTGATAAGGGCGGAGCCATTGTTGTTTGGGACACTGAAAACTACAAAAAAGAAGTAATGAGTCAACTACAGAATGTCAAATATTACAGGAAAATCAATCATAATCCCACTGCAGAATTACAACAGCAACTGCATCCAATTCTGGAAAAAGGCCTATCAGAAGGCATAATTGGCAAAAAAGAATTTGAATATTTGAAATGTAACACCCCCAGAACACCTTTATTTTATGTTTTACCCAAGATCCACAAGGATGAACAAAATCCCCCCGGGAGACCCATCGTCTCGGGGTGCGAGTCACTATTCGAACCAATTTCTAAGTTTGTTGATTTTTTCTTGAAACCGTTTATGACAGAAGTTAAATCTTTTCTTCGAGACACGACTGATTTTATGAATAAACTTCCTACTATCCCATTCGATCAAAATTCAGACTTTTTAGTGACCATGGATGTTTGCTCGCTATATACCCAGATCCCCCAGAGTGACGGACTAGATGCAATTCAGTTCTTTCTGGACCAACGACCAAGACCCACCAGAGTACCAACGGAATTCATTGTACAACTGGCCACATTGGCACTAAAGAAAAATTTCTTTAATTTCAACGGAGAATTCTATTTCCAAATAAGTGGGGTAGCCATGGGTTGCCCCTTTGCACCGGAGTTAGCCATACTTTTTATGGCATTATTTGAAGAGAAATTTGTGTACCAGTCTAATCCATTCAAAGACAAGATCACAAGTTGGAGTCGATACATCGACGATGTTTTTATGACATGGAAAGGAACGGAAGATGAATTGAATGAATTCCACCAATGGCTAAATGCGAGAACGGAGGAAATTAAATTCACAATTAACTACTCCAAGATTAAAATGGCATTTCTTGACGTTGAAGTTCATCCGACAGATGACGGTTTGGTCACAACATTGTACAAGAAACTGACGGACAGAAACAAGGCACTGCATTTCGACAGTAGCCACCCACGAAATTTGAGAGAGAATCTTCCCTTTTCACAATACCTGCGGATCAAGCGAAATTGCTACTACAAGGACGCATATATGCTACATGCTGCTAACCTGACCGAAAAACTATCTCAAAGAGGCTACCCAAAAAAACTTCTTCAAAGAACAATGAAAAGAGTTTGGTGGATCCCCCGAGACACTTTACTAACAAACAAGGTTAAACCACCACAAAACAGGATGGTTTGTGTCTCTACATTCTGCCCGAATTCAAATGACCTCAAAAAAACAATCCTTCAAAATTGGCATCTAGTGGAAAACATCGATGAGTCACTAAAAGAAAAACCATTATTTGCCTTCAAAAAGGATCAAAGTGTAGCTAATCATCTGGTCCGAGCAGCACTCAAACCAAACATAACTACAATCACCACTATGCTTGGATTACCACCGGTCCAAGGACATCATAGATGTGGTTCTTGCATCTGCTGTGCCAGTACTGAGGAAGGAAATCTTTTCCAGCACAAACAAATATCGTGGAAACATGACAAATTTACTAACTGTAAATCCAAGTTCGTCATATATGGTATCAAATGCCCCTGTGACAAAATTTACATCGGTAAAACCAGTCAAGAAGTGCGATGTCGCATTACCCAGCACAAATCTCGCATAAAAAAGAATGTGCTAACTGCCCCATTAGTGAACCACTGGATCAACCACAAACACACCGTTGAGGAATTAAGATGGACAGTAATTGCAAAAATTGAAAAGGACCCCAGAGGTGGTGACATGGAGGAGAAATTGTCACACACTGAAGCAATGCTGATAGTGAAATTCAACTCCGCCATAAATGGCCTCAATGAACTCTCTGAACTTTATCGCCTTTGACTTGACTGAGACCCAGACTGCTGTTTCCCCACTAGACCGTGAGTTACGGCTACTACACTTTAGACGTCTGAACGCGGCCCGTCCCCATGGCAACGGGCCAAACTACAATCCCCAGAATCCTCGGGCAACCAGGAAGTGAGTTTTAACTCAACCGAACGCGAGAGCCGGTTTACCGACTGGAAGGTGCCGGTCACTGGACACAACCGCACAGAGACCGAAGAGCGCAGACCCCCTGTAGCAGATAGCGGACACGACGCTTCCAGGTAAGACGCTGACCTAAGCTAGGACATCCCGGAAACTAGGCGACTACTTCAATTGGTTTGGTTATCTGACTCTAGCTCCATTCCACTTTCAGGCTTCTGGAGCACGTTACAGATTCACTCAAGCCCGACATAGATAAACGTGAACTCCCTGCGCTACCTACAAAACAGTAAGTTGTCGATGTCTGAAATGAGAAATAAGGACTCCAATCGCTTCCCGCAATCTTACTAAAACCATTTCCTTGCCCCCCCCAGCAACCCACAACTACCCAAGCTGCTCAACAATTGCACTAACAGCCGCATTAGGCGCAACAAGATGTAAGTAGACACGAATGAATGTTCTGGTCATGATTGAATTTCTGCCCCTTGGACGCTCTCACTTGAGAGGCCTAACCCCACCTCATTTTTTTGCCTACAGTGACATCCACAAAAGTAAAGTCGCCCATTGAGAGGTATGATTAGTTCATTTTTTCCCCACACTGCAGCGTTGTGAGGAGTTTGGTTTTGTCCCCCCCATGTTGATTCTATCTCGTTCTCCATTCACAGGCACTTGGTCCTGATGAGATTTCCCCGAAACCAGGGGTGATCGAAACGCGTAGACCTCTTCTACTCAGCATTAGGAATCCTTGATCATTTCAGAAAATAATTAGTTTGTTGATCTGCTGTTTTCCAATGCTTTATTTTTCCACTGTGATACTATATTGTTTGTAAATAACTGTAAATATATCTTGATTGTCTTGTGTGGTATGACTGACGAGTGTGAGTGGATATTTGTCTGTCTAATTACCGTTTTTGCCTAATGTCATTTGTTTAGAATTTGTGTTCAGTTTAATAGAGTTGAACTAATGAAATGTTTCTTGATTATAAAATACAAAAAATCGCATACGAAATAGACACATGCATTTAAATCAAAAAATAAAATAGAAATGATTTATTCTGAAATCTGGTTCATTGAGAATTACTGCTTCATTCAGTCATTCGAGTGATCACCCGAGATCCAGTTTATGAATAACGTGGCAATATTGGAACCTGTTTTTGGTTTATCATTATTCTGGTGAGGCTTGTCCTTATTGCCAGAGAGCCCAGACCCTGTTTTTGGTGTTAATGCTATTGTTTTTGTTGTCATCATTTCGTCCTTGTACAAATTCATGTCCTTGCGGTGTTCTCACTAATGCTTGATCTGAAAGGGGTGTTATATCATCACACCCTTCCTGGCGGAGAGTTTGTTGCCCTCCTAAGGTTGACTTTGGTTTCACATCTCCTTGGTCATGGAATGCTGATTCAATTCCTGCACCCCTTACATGTGTCTTAGTATCATTTCTCTGGTTTGCTCTTGAGTCAATAGATTTTGATGGTAGTCTGCTAGGTACCGGTCCATTTTCGTCTGATTCTTTAGGTTCCCCCTTCGTTGTTTTCGGTTGTATTTTCTGTGGCTTTTTCTCCTATGCTTTGTTCCATTTGTTTCAGTAGAGTTCATTGCAGTGACGGTGATAGATCGATTCGTGGAGTTCTGCTTTACTGGCTGGTTCTGGGCTGACTCTTTGATTTTATTTTCATTCACTGTTGGCGGAGACGATCTATTAGTCTCTCTTTGAAGCAGAACAACTACTTTTACAATTTTATTTGTTTCCTTTTTGGGCTCCCCTTCTTCATTTTTACTATTGTTGTCTAAGAAATTGGGTTCACATTCGTCCGATTGAGACATTGACCCGAAGAGACGCCTGAATCCCTCTCGAGCTAGGTTTATTTTTTGATTTCTACCTTTGCGTTTTTTCGCCCGCCTTTGTTTTGCGTTAAGTTGCATCTCAGCCTTGTCTTCCATTGAAACTGCAGGCTGTCGATCTTCTGCTGTTTTTATATCTTTAGCTTCTTCATTTTGGTTTTTGAAAATCTGTGTATCCTTTGCCCCCGGACACTCGTTTTTCATAATAATTTGCGTTCCTGTGCTTTTTGTTTTATCAGTTGAATTCGCAATACAGCTATCAAGGGAATGGTTTTCCACTTCAGCATCTGCTTGTCTGTTACACAAATAGCTCTCTTTTCTTTGCAAGGGCTTTTTTATTTGTGTACATAGATCACTCAACATTGATGGTAGTGTGGCCAATTTGTCAATAATGGGTCCGCATCCACATCCCACATTCTTATTTTGGGCTTGGTCCTGCTTATTTTGTAGCAGAGCATTTAGTGTACCCAGCTTCCCATCGATAGCGATCACAAAAACAGCCAGAGTATCTAAAAGAGTCAGCTGGACGTCCATCTTATCTGACTGATAGTGGAGTGATTCTACCAATAGTTGCATTGTTTTTAGCAAGCTGGGCCACGCCGTTTCCTGGCTAGCATTTTTTGGCGAGTCCTCTACACAGGCCGGAATTGTCGTGTCATTTCAATCTTTATTTATTTTTCCTCCCTCAAGTAAATCCTGTGTATATTCAGTTATATTGCCATGAGTTTCGATATTAAGCCCATTCCTGCTTATATCATGGCTGTAAGCGGCCATAAGGCCTTTCCATTCTTCTTTTCCAAGGTATGAGGAGATCTCTATGTCTTCTGTATCCTCGACTGAGTTTTTTACTGTGATCAGCTCATTGATTTTCTCCCCCCCCTGTTTAACTCTGGTGATGTTTTGGAGTTTCATTATTTGATGATGGGGTAGGTTGTGTCAGTTTCAAACGTGTGTCTTCCTGTACCTCACCCTTTCTTATTTGGCTAGGGTCAGTTCTCATGCGCAGCGGTTTTCCCCCCGGGCCTAATTGGCTGTCGATCATTGGTGTATTTATTATGGCACAATTGCCAATTCTATTTTTACTGTATTTTGGTCTACTGTCGCCATTCAAATTGTAGCTAGTTTCTTGTATGTCACGTTTTTTCCTTGGGCGTCATTGGGCATCTTGTTTTCCTCATTTTGCCTGTGTACTTGGACAGACTATGTATTACCAGTTAATTTTCTACCTGCGGTTTCGCAGCTTATCCGTATTTTGCTATATTGAGGTGTTGATGTTATTTGTAAAGGGCTAGTGGATACTATGCTAGCATTTCTTTTTGTGTATGGACTTTTCCTTTCATAAATTGGTTTCAGGTCTTCAATAGTTTGTGATGATGGATTTAATTGTAAAGGCTGAAGAGGTGATTGGAGACCTGGGACATCTCTTGCGTTGAGAGTAGAATGTCCCCCGCGTTTTTTAAAAAGCAACATTTAGTAAAAAATTTTAGTTGGTAAGAAAACTCCTTTTTTGTTATTTTATTGCTTGTCTCCAAAATTGATGTTTGTCCATTTTTTCCTGTCCCAGAGATGTTTCCAACTGCTGATATTTCTATGAAGGAGCAGTTTTTATGGGTTGCCAGACCTATTTCTGATGTTAGATCAATTCTTTTCCTCTTCCAGCATCATGGTTTTTCGCTTCCGTTTTTTTGTCTCTCTTTTAAGTGTTGTATTGCCCCAGACGCGACCTGACCTCATAATGCCCTCTTCTTGTTTTTAGCTGTATTGGCTTTTGTTTTTATTTTTTATTTTTTGTCACACGCAACTTGCCGTGATAATTTTGCTTAGGATTACAACAAGATCAATGTCCAGTATCCTCTCAAGTATGCCAATCGTGCCTCCCCCGTGACCCCCAATCCACTGTTTTTGCCCTCCTGTAGTTTGTTTTAGATGTTTTAGTTGTTGTAGATGTTTTTTAAAATTGCTCCTCCTACTGGGACCACCACTCCCTTGTGTGTAAATGACCAGTGTAATGAGGCCCGGCAGGGAACTTGAACCTGCGACTAATACAGCAGTAGCTTGACGACTTGGTGGCTCTATAGCTCCAGTTAGCCCTGCACAAAGTCACAAAGCCCCACACAACGTCACAAAGCCACTTGATGGCCGGATCGCTGGTAGCCCCACGCAAAGCAAAGTCACATGCAAAGTGCACAGTGCTCCTCCCATCCTTGCCTTAACCAGCTCCAAAAAATAAATAAATAAATAAATATAGGGCTCTGTACACACAACAACAGACTGGGTTTCCTCAGTAGTGTAGAGCAGCGTAATAAAACTCCCAGGGCCAGTCGTGGGTGATTAATCTGACAAGTCTGCACCTCACCTCACTTCATCCCGCCCAGCTGCTGAAGCTCCTGTCGCTGATGTTCCTTTGCTCCTTTACCATTTTGCTTCTTTTCCCCTTAGCCCATTTGCCCTTTTCCAGAGAACGTGCTCCTCCTTCTCCTCACCTCCACCTCCTCTGAGCGGTCACCACTCACTACCCCACAACGACGTCCTGCCTCCCGGCCTGTCTGCTCAGCTCAGCTCTGCTTGACCCCCGAGAGCATGGGGAGAGCATGGGGAGAGCCGTAAGCCTGCCAAAACTGCCGGCCGCCAACCGTAACACAGGTGAAACAACAATGCGATGATGTGGTGGGGGCGGTCAGCGGAGCAGCAGCCGTCAGGAAAGGCAGCCGGCAGCGCGTCAGGTAGTGAAAGCAGTAACAGCAACGGGGGGGGGTGAGTCCAAGGGGTCCGCGGAGGGACTGATAGCCTTAATATCCGGTAACGGGTGAGCTCAGCACGGCTCGGCTCGGCTTTCAGCGCACCCTTTCAGCGCGTCCTCACAGCGTCCTCACAGCTCGCAGCTCGTCTCAGCTCGTCTCGTAGCTCCTCCTCCTCACAGGTTAGTTGAAAGTGTAAGAAAAAGACTCGAGAGGAGCAAAAAGGAGAACGGCAAAACCACTGTTAACGTGCAGCATCCTGCCTGTGCTATCCCCCTGGAAATGAATGTGGGCTGGTCACCCCATGATCTCACGTTGAGGGTTGCCTCACCCACTTGGAGACATTGTCCCCCTCCCCAATGATGTTGGATCTCCGGTTTTGCCTGGCAGGCCCGAAGACTCAGATCTCTGAGTGTTGTTACCCTATTGAACCCTAGGGATCTTATACTTTGACTGTGAACTTCTATTGTTATTCTTAAGAAGTGAGTGTTTTGCTGCTGCTTGTTCAGCCCTTGTCCGTACCAACCTTCCATTTGTCCTGATCATCTCCCACTACTATCGGCAGCATAGACGACAGCCCTGCTTGGCTATCATTTGTTTGTGAGTTGTGACTGCAGAAACTGAAAACTGAAAAAGGACAGTGATTTACTTGCCCACCTACACTGGAAGGTGGTCTACCTCTTCCCCAATATGAGGATTCCCATATCCTAAAAAGAGACTTGAGACTATTTCCTAGCAGAAAGAGAAAGAGGACTCTCCTGGAGAAGTGTGGCTCAATGATTAGAGCATCAGACACTGATGCAGAGGTCTAGCCCGGGACCAGGGTTCAATTCCCCGCCTCGGCGGGTCTTGGGCTAAAAAATTCCACGGTCCTGATAATTCTCGCCTCGGTGCCTATTCCAATCATGGAGTCCCACTCTGCAACTCTGGGCAATAGCTTGCTTAATCTCCACAACGGCCCCCACAATGCTAAGGATGCCTGGCCTCCCCCTTGGGGGTGCCCAGGAGTGGACGCCTCACAGGGAAAGCCAGGATGGTTTCCACTGCGGTATTCGTACAAGCGCCTTGAGACCCTTGCGGGTGAGTAGTGCGCTATACAAGTATTAATTTACTCTGCCTGAGACCTTCATCCGGAATCTACTAAGGAGGTTGCCATCTTAGAAGGGAGCCCCAATCTACTCCTTGAATTTAACTTAATACCATATCAAATGTGCTCTAGAAATTGATATTATGTTGTTAGACTACATTTATGACTACATTGTTGCTGATGCATGACCCACTTTACTCCCCCTTCCTCTGTATTTCTACCCTCAGTATTTGTTAATATCCCTGCCATGAGGATTATTTTGCATACTCTTCACTGCTCCTTGAAGATACTGTTTATGTTCCTAACCTCACCCTTTATTCACACATGAACTGGCCACTTAAAGGTGACTTTGTCCTTACTGCTCCACCAGTCTCAGATTCTTGCATTGGCCATCTCAGACTATTCTTTATGTTTATGTTTTAGGGATTTATAAAGAGCATGGCTGCCTAAGGGCTTCCCAGCACTGAAGAGAGGAGGCAAGGTATAGAAGACTATTCTGATCAGTCCCGGAATAAGCCACAGTGTATACATATCCCCACCCATCTTAACTTTTGCAGACACTCCTGCTCCCGAAGGACATACCTCCCTTAGACGCCCTTATCTAGTCTACCCACAACTCTCCTCCTACCGCCCGTCATGGATCATATCGAGGCCAGGAAGATGAATGCCATTTTATCCCCTAATAGAAACAGCTCATTCCTAATAAAGTATAAAACCAATCTATCTAAAAATGGCTTGGGAAATCTCAATCATAAAATCCTCAACCTTAAGAAAGAAACTCTGGGAAAGTCGGAGGGAAGATGACGACTGACTGACATCGCTGTGAGAAGACTCAGATGATCCTTCCCCGAAAAATCGAACTCTATGCTGACCAGAGGAACGGAGGCACCGAATGCACAGTCTCCTGAGAGCAAAATGCGCTTCCCGAGCAATACAAATCCAAAAGTCTAAGAAGATCAAACATTGTCGTGGGATGAGCTGGAGTGCGTTGAGTGCGCAGAGCCCACTGATTCTTCTCATCACCGCATTTGTTCCTGGCCGCGAGGACGCAGCATCTCCTGCTCGGAGCTCCTGGATGGGCCACGACCTGCGCGGCTCTTCCCCAGCGTGTCGGCGTAGCAGTGATCCTGTGTGCGAGGCGGACGCTATTTCTGTGGCGCGCAGGAGAGTAGCCCAAAAGCAGTATGGTACCCGGCCCTGGATGAGAGACGGCACCCGATCCGGGCTCAGAGACACAAGCAACGCGGAGGGGCGGATCAGGACAAGGACAGGACAAGGACAATGATACTCTGCTGTATCCAGTGTATCCAGTGCGCCTCCCAAAGTAAGATGGCCAGCAAGGGGTGAGAGGTGGCAAGGCCAAAGCTGTTGCCCTACCCATTCAGCCAGGCACAGCACAGCCAAACACGCTTCCAGGACCTACACCCCATAGGTAAGAAGCTGGAGAACATAAATGTGGGATTAAAAGGCAAAGGAGGGGGCGAGAAAGCAGAAAGTATGGGTAGAAATATGCCGGAAAAACAAAAAGAAGTATCTATGGTGAAAAAATCCTATTACCAGGTTAACCAAAGAAACTGATAATTTGCAACCATTAATCTCTAGCAGCTTTGCACTGGCCGGTCCCCCTGGGAGCAGTAAACAAAATAATGATAGCATGCTGAGGGCAGACACCCCCGCAAGAGAAGGCTCAGTGGAGGCAAGTTTGATAACTACAGGGGAAAATTATGGCCTCACCGATAATATTGTTAGCAGCATTCCCTTACAAACAAATTCCACGACCTCCACAACCTCTATCCAGGGAGCTACCGGAGGCAAACCTCTCCCCCCTACAGGGGTGCACAATGGCAATTCAGCTTCAGATTGGAGCCAGATGACACTAGATGATCAAGACAAGTTTTTTTCATTAAATGAAGAATAGGAAATAACTGACAGAAGTATTTCATTTTCAAGCAGGGAAGAAGGCAAGAAATGGTTCAGCAGCCCTAACAATAGATCTAGATCCGGGACCCAAAGATTTCACAAAAAACGAAACAGTGACCGGATGCAAAGGGACAATGACAATGATGGGTCCGGGGATGAAAGCACCAAAGATCTCAAATGGTACTACAAAAACACCCCTCTTACACTGGCCCCAGCCCCCTCTCTGACCTCAGGGGCTGCTCTAGCACCCAGTGGAGTGACTACAGTGAGCGGTGGTAATGACGGAACGAGAGCAGAAGAACAATCCGCTTTATCAGTTGTTCTTGAATCCATAAAAAGTTTCCAAGAGGAGGTCAAGGCAGACAGCCGACGATCTTGCATGGCTGCCAAAAAGCTGCATGGGGCCGTCAGAAAGGTGGGAAAAACCTGTGCAGACATAGCTGAGCGAATTTCCTCGGTGGAGGGCAGGACGGAACAACTTGAAAAGGATGTATCAGCACTTCAGACGCAGCATGATGAACGTGAAGGGTTAGTAAAAGACTTGATTTGGAAAATGGAGGAGCAAGAAAACCGCCAGAGACGCAATAACCTCCGATTTCTAGGAATCCCAGAGGGATCAGAAAAGGATGATTCCAGGAAATTCATGATTAACTTACTAAAAGGTGCATTCCCAGAGCTTCAATCGTGGGACCTGGACAGAGAGGTTCAAAGAACCCATAGATTTCCACTGGTCCCTGGCAAGCATGTATCCGCATCACAGCATCCTCGAGCCATGCTGCTATTCTTTGGAAACGTTATCCTCCGTCAAGCCCTGTTTGATCTGGCCAGACCAACAAAGAAACGGACATTTTAGGGAATAACCTTTTTCACCAGACCGGATTTCGCACACACTACAGTAGAGCGAAGGTGGAGGCTGCAGCAGCTATTTGACCCATTCCAGAAACTTGGAGCTGAAGTGTATTTGCAGAATCCGGCCAGGCTAAAAATAATATTTAAAGGGGTTGTACGCAGTTTTGTTTCTGAAATACAGGTAAAAAAATATCTTGAGGAACTGTCTGGGCAAAAGAAACAATAAGCTTACTAAAGTTATTTTTTGTTTTTGTTCACTGTGTTGAATTCTAAATGGCTCCCATTCAGATATGGGGCGCTGCTCTTGTCACTTTCCAGGAGCATCTGTCACTTTGCCTGGTTACCCTTTTTGTTTTTGCTGTGTGCTTTGGGACTTCGATTTTTTTTTCTTTTTTTTTTCTCTTTCCTAGTTCACAGAGTGATACTTGCCACATGCAGAGATTGTGCTGCT
The DNA here is from genome assembly GCF_964263255.1 of Lissotriton vulgaris. NCBI lineage: Eukaryota > Metazoa > Chordata > Amphibia > Caudata > Salamandridae > Lissotriton > Lissotriton vulgaris. The sequence goes on along the minus strand of NC_141691.1, from coordinate 1,189,640,781 downwards.
ATAATATAATTGTATGATGTAGGGATAAGGTTATGTGTAGGTGAGGGCCCAGCGGGCTCGCAGGGCTCTGCAGATGTCAGATGTCACAACCCTTGCTCTGCCAGGTAACCTCCAGAAATGGTAGGGGGTGGGAAGGGGTAGACAAGAAGGGTCACAGAACGGGGGGGAAAATGGGAAAAAAGAGTATAATTGGGAGAGCGGGGATAAAGGAAGTAACAGAAGGAATAAGAAATAAGGGGCAGTTAACCCATTTTTAGTATGGAACATTCTAAGAAAATAAGATGGGTCTTGTAAGAATACTATCGATAAACATTTGTGGTTTAAATGATGTCAAGAAAAGACAAATGGTGTTGGCAGCACTACAGGCCTGGGGGACTAATATTGTGTGTTTGCAGGACACTCACATTGAAGGGTCTCAAAGGGATATCCTGAAAACTCTAGGATATCAGTTGATATGTGCCACATCTCAGGGAGCGAGGGTAAGGGGGGTAGCTATTCTAGCAAAAGGAACGGGGTTAATTTTTAATTATTCCAAAGCTGACAAATTCGGCCGCTGGGCCATGACAGAATGCCAACTTGGGAATACGCAAAAGTTGACCATATGTGCTGTTTATAGAAGCAACCATGATGAGGCCTCTGTTATTGAAGAGATTTCGAATGAATTAATGCATCGCATTTGCCGCTATTAATTTGCGGGGATTTGAATATTAGTCTGCCTTAGAATTGGTCTGTAAACGAGGAGTGGCAATACACAGGGCGGAAACCCAATTTTTTTAAAGCATTAAAACAGTTGTGCTAGAGTCATGGTCTGGTTGACGGTTGGCAGACCTCTAATCCTGGTGATCCGGGATTTACATATTTTTCTAACTCACATCTTACCCATGCAAGATTAGACTACTTTCTTACATCTAATTCAATTAAAACCAAATGCCAGATAACAAAGCTTCCCCAGATCCTTGCGGATCATAATCCTCTTATCTGTTCTATTGAGGTGGGCACTAATAATATTACACTCAATACATGGACTATCGAGAAATATCTACTCTTAGACGAGGAGTATTGTAACCACATCAGGGAATGAATCCCAAGATTCCTAGCCGAGAATGAGGGTAGTGCCTCAATCGAAGTCATCTGGGATATGCTAAAAGCTGGGATCAGAGGAGAGACTATGCAATATTCTCTAAAGTCTAATAAACAAGGTCGGAAAGCTATGCAGGGGCTGCAAGACAATCTGAAGAGGGCCGAGGAAGATCTAATAAGTGGCACAATTTATAGAAGCTTAATTAGGACAGAAATAGTTGCAGATTTGCAGAATGAGGTTGCAATAGCGAAAGCCCGAACATTGAATGTTTTTACTGAAAAAGCAATATAGAAAGCTTTAGCCTAAAAAGAAAGGATTTGTGAGGTGCATGAGCAAATAGGACATCAGTTAGCAGTATGTATAAGACATCAGGCCACCTCAAACTTGATACGTGTAATTCAAGATCCCCAAGGGCATAATGTGGAGGATGCAAAACTTATAAGAGAGGCCTTCTGGCAATTCTACCAAAATGTATATACTGGGGATGAGGAGGCTAAGTTAGCAAACATCGAAGACTACCTGGATAACTCCAGGTTTACTAAATTTGATCAAGAGGACGCAAAACACCTAGAGAAACAGCCTTCGGAGGAGGAAATTGTTGGGATAATTAGGAATTTACCGGGAGGGAAAGCCACAGGGTTAGATCCCATCTGAATTCTATGCTCTATTTTTAACTCAGGTGAAAAAAGCACTGGTGGACTTTATTACACATATTTTTAGAGGTGGCACTCCACCGAATTTGTGGTCCCGGGCTAAAATAATCATCTTTATCAAAAAAATAAACCCCCTGAACATCTTGGCTCATACCGACCCATCACCCTCATCAATTTAGATTCTAAAATGTATTCTAAAGTCCTAGCCAATAGAATTGCCCCATTGATCCACAAAGTAATCTCGCCAAGCCAGCACAGCTTCATTCCCGGCAGATCTACCATTAACCATGTTCACCGGGTAATCTGGTGGCAGGGGAACCTATGACGCTGATCTTGCTGGATGCGGAAAAAGCGTTCGATAGGGTCTCTTGGCACTTTGTCTGGGCTGCAATGGCTAGACTAGGGATAAAAAGAGGATTTATTCAGGCTATCCAAAAACTGTATGTAAACCTTAGGGCTGTAGTGATGGTAAACGGTAACCTAACTGAAGAGTTCATAATAGCTCGTGGAACACGCCAAGGCTGCCCGTGTTCCCCATTGCTGTTTGCAATTTATATTAATTCATTCATCAGGCGACTGGATGAGAATAGGGCAATTAGACCAGTAATCCTAAAATCTTTCCCTACTAAAGTACTAGCCTAAGCGAATGATATCGCAATGGTAACAGTCGACCCAACCATGGATATGCCTGCGATAGAGGAAGAGGCAATTCAGTTCAGACAACTGTCGGGGTATGCATTCAATCAGGGTAAAACCCAGATTGTGTTAAATGAAAACTGTGGGTTGAGGGATGAGCGGGTGGTGGAACAAGCAATGTATCTAGGTATTTGCATTACATCCAATCTTGATAACTTGGTCAATGTCAATTTAAAACCAAAAACCACTGCAATACGGAAAGAACCTAAACGCCTGGATAATCTACACCTCTCCATTATAGGGAGAGTAAATGTGATCAAGATGGTTTTCTTCCCAAAAATTCTGTACCTACTGAGAGCCATCTGTTTAGAATTTTCTGCGTCCTGGTTGAAAGCCATTGATCGGATGTTTTCCAATTTGTCTGGGCGTATTCACAACCCCAGTGTGTCCAGAAGCTCCTTACTCTTCAGAAAGATCGTGCTGGGCTTGGTCTCCCAAATTTACAGGCTTACTACTGGGCTACCGTTCTCCTATACAGTAAGGACCTACTGGGGAAACAATGTTGAAAATGAGGAATCAGAGACCCACACACCATCTATCTTCCAATTACTGCTAGGGAGTGAGTGCGCTGGTTACTGGTGGAGACATACACATGACAACTACCACAAAAAAAGTTAAATTTAAAACATTACTTAGTGGACTCAACGTTTGGAAATCCATGAGCAAACTGCTGGGGATAGGAAAATTCTCATTTTACACACCTATAAAAAACAACCCTGATCTGCCGTCAATTTTTAATGACAATTATATGCTTACATGGCACGAAGCAGGGATTAGTCAAATAGGCTGTCTCTTCTCCCCCGCTGGGATATACTCCTTTGAAGAACTGATAAACAAATTTGGCTTAGATTGGCGCGATTTCTTAAAATACCTTCAAATCAGAGATTTCCTATTGCGAAAGATGGGTGGGAGGGGGGGCATGAGCAAGATAGATTTAATAGGCACACTAGTATCCGAAGCAGGGAATAAGATTGGGGGCATTTATCTATATATTATGGCAATGTTTCCTGATGATTTGGAAAAAGTATCGCTGAAATGGCTAGATAAAGCGGACATTTCAAATAATGATTTTAACTATGCCTATGAAATGTCCAAAACAGTTTTGATGTCCACCAAACTCCAGGCACAATTTTATAAAATATGCTTCTTCTTATATTATACGCCGGATAGAAAAGCGAAATGGGGGACTGGCCCGAGTACTTGCTGCCCTAGGTGTAAACTGTATAGTGTGGACTGCATACATATTTTCTATTCTTGTGAGGAATTAAAAGCGATTAAATAAGGAATAGAGAAATTCCTTTCTACAATTTTAAACAATACAAGTACACTATCTAACGGGAACATATTATTTGGGGCTGCAGATCCGGAAAGCCTTAATAACGGCCACAAACTCATTTTTATTGCAATGGCAGTTTTCAGACTTTGTATTGCCTCTGCATGGCGAGATAACAATGCTCCATCATTCCAACAATAGTTAGCAAGATTTCTTGCTATCACCAATGTTGAAATCGCCATTTATAAGCACAAGGGCAAGATGCAACGGAGAAAAGGTCTAAAAGTGTGGTCTCCTCTGATAACTTGGCGCCAAAATTCTTCGGTTTCTCAGAATGAACCACACCTATAAGAATTACTAAATAATCAGATCTGTGTATCCCAAAGCTGGATTAGGTGACCCTTGGTATTCTTATCTTCATATTTTTTTAACTTTTTTTTATTCTTATGTTTTATTGTCGCTTTTAAGTTATGTCAAAACTACATAATGTATATCCCATGCTTTCCATTTCTGTAAAATCTTTGGTTGTGTGATATATATATTCCGCCTTTTGTATTGTATTCCCTGAGTTATAATGGTACATGTATCTGTCTGTCCTGGCGGATGGGGGGTGGGGGAGCTGTGGAGTAAAATGCAGTGGCTGTAAAACTGAATAAAGATATTTAAAAAATAAAGAAAGAAACTCTTATCGCAGACCCCTCTTTTTGCAATAACAAGGGTACCCTACTGAACGACCTCATTTTCTTAACCAATCTGCATGCCAAATGGAGGAAAGTCCTCCCTCACCAAGAAAATCCCACATGGCTGCAGACGTACTATTGCAATCTCCTCTCTATACTATGCTAATGCCAGATTTCCATATACAACAACAGCACCGTACTCATTCAATCTCCAGATCACAAACTTGAACTCTACAGCGACCTCTTTCCCAGCCTAAAAAAAAAACGGGACTTGGCAACTCTCCTAGGTCACATGCACTTCTGATGTCCAACACACCCCCTCCCATTACTGCGACATTAACACCCTCCCTCATCCCTCCTCGACACCAATCAAATAAAACCACTGTCCATCCCCCTAGAGCCCTCTACCTTGGCACCCCTATCAATAAGTTCAACTCTTCCACCACACCTTCTCTACCTACCACTTCCAAATCTCCAACAATGATTCGTATCAATTCCAGCACCTCCAACCGCCCCACTAATCCTTTTCACTCCACTGCCTCCCCCAACCTGGATCCTCTTAAAAATCTTCTCACTGATTGATCGCTATACAATCTGAATGCTATTGATTCAAGCTGAAATTCTCAAACTAGATCATATCACCTCCACCCTTGAGCACAAGTAGACTTCACACTTAACCCCCCCCCAGACTAACAACTCCCTAATCTCCAATTACCACCCTGACCCTATCCCTGCCTACCCAGGGATATTGCAACTTTGCTGGAGAACCACACCCACCCTCAGCCACTCCTCCCGACCTAATTGGTTAGTCAGAAGACAGCTATCAAGCAACAAGATACTCTCCTTCCTTGACACCAACAACATTGCTCCAGCCATTCACATTTCACCAGCTACAAAAATCAATACTATTATCACTCAGCTTATCAGGACATCCCACTTTAGCACTAGGTTTATTAATGAAATGAAAAACCAAAGGGCATGATGGACGAGTGTTCAACATTGCAAGCACTCGCCTCCAGTCAACTGATCTGGGTTTAATCTATCAACATTCTTTAGCTCACTCTGTCACCACAGTTCAGACATGGCCATATGCAAATCAGTCTGACCCTTTACCTCATTTGAACAGTCGAGCCCGAACTGCCAAACCATGTCTTCCCTGGACCAGAAACAACAATCCTGGGACTGGTTTTTGGCTAATCAGCCATCATCAGCCAGGCTAGCTTGAATCCAGTGGCAAAGTGAGCAAGGGACACACGTCTGGGCATACCCTGCCAACTTAAGGCGAACAAAGCAAAACCACAGGGGATGATGCACGGAGTATTGAACATTGCAAACACTCACCCCCGACAACTGATCTGGGTTTAATCCATCAACATTCTTTAGCTCACTTCACCACCCCAGTTCAGACTTGGCCATATGCAAATCAGTCTGACCCTGTGCCTCATGGGAACAGTCCAGCCCGAACTGCCAAGCCATGTCTTCCCTGGATCAGAAACAAGCATCCTGGGACCGGTTTCTGGCTAATCAGCCGTCATCAGCCAGGCTAGCTTGAATACAGTGGCAAAGTGAGCAAGGGACCTACGTCTGGGCATACTCTGCCAACTTAGGGCGAACAAAGCAAAACCAAAGGGGATGATGGACGGAGTGCTGAACATTGCAAGTGCTCACCCCAGTCAACTGATCTGGGTTTATTCCATCATTAGTCTTTAGCTCACTCCACCACCCCAGTTCAGACATGGCCATATGCAAATCAGTCTGACCCTGTGCCTCATGGGAACAGTCCAGCCCGAACTGCCAAGCCATGATTTCCCGGGACCGTAAGTTCGGGCTGGACTGTTTCCATGGGGCACAGGGTCAAGACTGATTTGCACATGGCTGGGTTCAAACTGGAATGACATGGTGAGCAAAAAAACAATGGATTTAGGCCCAGATCTCTGTACTGGGGTGAATGTATGACATTGTACTGCATTCTGTCCATCAACTGTTGTTTTTACATTTGTCACCACAAGTGTGACGGGTATGCTCAGACGTGAGTCCGTGCTCTCCATGCCACTGGAATCAAGCTATCCTGGCTGATGAGGGCTGAAAACCCAAAACCGGTCCTAGGATGCTTGTTTCCAGTCCAGGGAGGACCTGGCTTGGCAGTTCGGGCTGGACTGTTACCCCTACCCTAATAAAGCCCAATTCTGTCCAATCCAAACTAAAGAACTACTACCCTATCTCAAGCATTCCTACTTTAGCCAAACTCTTATAAAAATGTGTGCACCTATAGTTCCACAATCACATTGAGCAATTCCTACTCCTCGACTTTTGCCAATCTGGCTTCCAATCATGTCATAGCACCGAAACTGCCATGGTCCACATTGTCAAAGTTGCCCTACATACATTCGCGCAGAATTAATCTTTCCTCCTAATCCTGCTGGACCTCTCAGAAGCCTTTGACACTATTCTATTCTTCTAAACTTTCTAGAACACAGAATGGTCCTCTCCAGCACCGTGCTTAAATGGTTCTCATCTTTTCTAAATAACAGATCCCAGTGCTTCCTAATCAATACCACTCTTTCCAATCAGTCTTCATTGATGATGAGTGCCCTACAATGCTCTGTTCTCTCCCTGACATTGTTTAATCCAATATATGAAGTCCCTCACTGAAATCCCACATCTCCTACCATATGTATGCTGACAACACCCAACTCTACGTGAAAATCCCCTCCCTCAAAGACATCTACATCCTAAACAACAACTTGACAGAAATGCAACATTGGCTAATGCTCAACCACTGCAAATTCAATACACTAAAATCTGATTTTTTAATGATTGCACCACCCACCGCCAACCCTAAAATCAAAGATCGCCTCCCTCTTCTCACTGCCCTGAGCTGTACCTCACATTACATTGACTCTGCCAAATCCCTTGGTATGACCTTGGACAAAGACCTCTCAATGCAAAAACACATCAGCACCATCACTAGAGGAGCTAACCATCAGCGGCATATTCTCAGGGAACAAAAAGCTTTCTTCTCTGTGGCAGACATCATAACTGCAGTTTATGCATTTGTGTTATCAAATTAGACAACGATAGTACTTCCCTGGTGGGTCTTCCAAAAACCTCACTTGCACCATGTAAGGCTACTCTGAATCTTGCAACTAGGCTCATCATTTGATCAATAAAAAAGTGATCATATCACTCCCACCTTCAATCACTGAAATGGCTACCCTAATAGGTAAGGATTAATCTCAGAATTGCTTGTATGACCCACAAAACATTGCATCACAATAGCCCTCCTGCCTGTCCCAGAAACTGACCCTGTCGGGTGGAAAAAGATCATCGAGAAGCACCAGCTCCTTACTTCTGAGGACACAAAAATTAAAGAAAAGGAAAACATACAACCGGTCCTTCTCAGGAATGACCCGAAAAAGCTAGAACTTCATACCTACCAAGATCAGATGCAGCCCATTCACATTCATCGTCAGGAAAGAAGTAAAAAGTTTACTATCCAACAAATTCCTTTCACATTGAGGACTCTTCTCTGGCTCCCCCTTGATGGATTCCAAGGCCTATTTGGTTTGCTATCTTTTGCCACACCAGAATACGCTTGGGCCAGGACTTATGCTAGCCTATGTGCTCCTATCTCTCTGTCTATCATATGTGAAATTTTATCTCTGTTCTATTGATTATTCAACTATATTTGTATATAGTGTATTTTTATATATTACATCTATATTTCTTCCTGCTAAATCCCACATTTGTATAATGCGTATAAAGTACTCTGTCACCCGTAAGGGTCTTGTTAGCACTATAAATAAATACATATTGGCCCCATTCAGGTTCGCTAAAGCTCCAAAGCGATTGAGGGGGTTGCAAGAGCAAATCTTCTCCTGAAAAATCAGTCAGTCAGTCAAATAAGTTTTATTCAGCTTACAAACAGACATAAAAGCATACAGTCTAAAATCAATACACATAAAAGTCCTTCCCACTTAAAAAAGTAATAAAAGCAAGTCATAAAATGTTCAGCAGTAAATATATCTCTAAAACAAGATCAGTGTACATAATGCGTTACAATGTCCAATATCTATTTCTGATCCCCAAAGCAAAATGAACAAAATTTGCCACAGTATCACATAGAACCATATTACACAATTTTTATGAGAAACGAAAAGCCTCCTTATGGGATCTAATCCTAGACTAACTTAAAGCGGGGTTCAAAAAATGTTTCTGTGCATAACAATATAAGTGAAAGAGCAATGTGCTTTGTTGGGTCACATTGTCACATGGGTGACTTGGCAATAGTACGCTACAGTCAGATTCACTAGAAAATGTTACTAATAAATGTAATGTATTATAATGAAACCTGAACATCACATTTAGAATCGATAGCAGATAAAATTCACTACCCAGCATCATTTTAATTAAGTTATAAATGTCACTAGAACTAAGTTTATTGACATTTCCTTAGTGAAGTCCACCCTTCCTTTATTTAAACACCTCTTTCACCTGAAACACAGCCTTTCCATTTATATTCTCTGGATTAGTAAACAGCCCTGGGAAGCCTAAATCTAAAAAGTCTACTTTGATATGATAAATCCAGGGGATCCCCGGTGTATTATCCATGGAAAGACAATCATCCAGCACATCCCTTGAAAGGTGTGCCCTCAAACTTACCCATATTCTAATACAGAGAAACAAAGGTTCCAGCTTTATCCTATCCGCCACAGGGGTGAGAGGCATCTCATATTGATGCATAAATGATTTAGTGATTGAGGCACAGCCAAGAGTCTACGCAAACATTTCTTCTTAAACTTCTGCAATGACCCAGCACCCTTGTATCTGCAGACACCTGTCCATAAATTGCTACAGACATTCACCTACTTGTGTAAATATTGATCAATTCCTGTACCAGCATATGCCTCGCTGAGCAAGCAATGGTGAAAAGTGAATCCACCGCTCTTTGGCATTGTGACACCCTATTAGTATAAAGGCTATGCCAATTTACGACATGAAACAAGGGAAAGCCAAGATAAGTAAAAGTCTTAATCCTACAAATTTCTGTCCCACCTAAGTAAAGCTCTTTGGTTTTAACATTTTTGGAGCCAATACTCATCGAGAACATTTTGCTAAGATTAGTTTTGAGGTCCAACCCCCTCCATAAAACTTAAAAAGGTATCTAGGAGGAGTTGGAGACCATTTGCGGTTCTTGATATTAGAACTGCATCATCTGCATACAGTAGAACCGGTAGAACTATAGACTTCATTTTGGGCAGATCCTTCTTTGCACAAATGGTATTCCAAATCCTTGATGTAGATAAGGAACAGTAACGGGACCATCACAAAACCTTGTTTAACTCTCAACAAAGACTTTATTTTGGCTGAAAAATCCCCCCCTGTTCCATATTTGACGTTGACTATGCAACCCAAAGCATACTTTGAAGTAAGCCAAGTATAGCCTGGTCGATTCACATCCTAACCGTAATGTCCCAGAGCTTCATTCTATTGACTATGTCAAAGGCAGAGGATGGGTCCATAACTATTAGGTGAATGGGACCCCTCCTAGCCTCGACAACTGGAGGTTCAGGCACTGCCTCACTGTGCCAGCCCCGGGGCTAAACCCATACTGCACTCTTGACAGGGCCTGATTTTCCTCCAACCATAACTAAAGTTTGGCTGCAATGATCCTGGCAAGTATTTTAAGTCAGCTGTCATGGAGGGATATAGGGTGACAACAAGACTGGGAATGTCTGTCCACTTTTTTTAAATGGGTGCAACCACAGCTTACCTCCAGGAAGGAATGAGGTCACTTTTATAGAAGCTTCAAAAACCTTAAGTAAAATTGGAGCCCAAAGTACAATATTGTCTTTAAAAAAGTCTAATGGGACTCCATTGGGTTCAGGATCCTTTCCAGCAGAACTATGGTTATTGGTGGCAATTGCATCCTTAAATTAAATAGTTTCACTAAAGTTAGAAAACAGCTCAAGGGTACAGGCATCTACTTCTCTGTTTTCTATATTCATCCCCCTATTTCCTAGATTAAAAATACTACTAAAATGGTCTACTCAAGCTTCAGCAGGAATGACAGTATCCAAATATGGTTTCTCATACCCAGAGAAGAAGGGCTGGCTAACAACCTTCCAGACCAATGCAGAGTCCCTCAATCTAGTAGCCTTTTTCAGGTCCTCCCACATGACCATCCTTCGCTTAGTTCTCATGGCCTCCAGGATAGCTTTGCAGCTCCTCCTTGCACTCATAATATCATCCCTAGATAGCAGTGTAGTGAATAGATCATGTGGCCTGATCTGCAGGCATTATTAAACCAGCCTGCAGGTGGTGGATTTTTAGATGCGCTACTGAACTTCAACCCCCTACCCAAAGCAATGCCTGTAGCACTGAAAACAACATAAATATTCACTGGGAACTCCTCCTTTGAGGTCAGTACTAGGTTTGGGCGGTGAACTCCCCTCCGTTCGTGGAGGTTTCTGCATTCCACGTATCTCGAGAGTGCAGAAAACTATGCTCGACGTAGCGGAGCTGAGGGTTTTCCTCACTCGCGCTTGCCAACGGTATGTTGGCAAGCGTGTGCTGCCACTTTGGTAGAATTTCTATACGAGTGGCAGGAAGATCAGCAAGAACTGCACTCCATTCCACACTTCGCCACTTGCGGAACTCCCCTGAGTTTTTTTGTCACTTGAACTACGCAAACTCTGCCCAGGCCCAGTCAATACAAAAAAGTCTTGCTGTTCTCTCTGACAAGTTTGTTCAGGAAAGCCTACTTATCTATTCTGTCCCATTTAATCCTAACGCCTATGTTACCCAAATGTAATAATTCCAGATTCTCCGTCCGCCCGCTGTCACTTATCAAGTGTAAATCAAGGACCAGGGCTAGAGGATTATGATTGCTGATACAGGAGGCAGTTATATTATAGCCTAATACTAATTCTGGCAGATCCTGGAACAAAATAAATACTCCTGAACAATCAATAGGGGTCCCCATGTTGAGTGCTCTGACACCACAAGAGCAGTAGGCAGAGGAAAATGTGCAAATTGGCTCAGTACCAGAATTGAGTGACAGAAGCAAGGTAGAACACCCCGCTCGTTGGGATACAAGGTACCGTGACTTCAGTGGTGGGAGGGACCCACCACTACCCCTCATTTCCACAAATTGTATATAATATAGGAAGAACGTGGTGCAGCAGTAGGTTGTCTCTATCCCATAGAGGGGGACACAGCCATGAGAAGGAGAAAGCATACATTACTATTTGATGAGAAAGCTTGACTTGGCTCTACTGGCCCAGGCATCCTGATTCCCCAGGTTAAAATCCTTCCCCCATCTCCATGACACCTCCTCCAGGCATCGGTGTCTCAAGGTGTTCTCCTTAACAAGACCTGCCTGCCATCTCCATTACAGAATGGTGTAGTCTCTAGTGAAGCAGTATCAATTTGGGTATTGTCCATCCTTACCAGTTTGTCTAGTAGTCTTTCTAGGTTTTCCATTTTGTTGTATTCATCTGTTCGGCTGTCCAGAGTAATCAGTATCCCGTTCTATTTCCAGCAGTCCATGCTTCACATCTTTTTTCCCTCAGCTAGGTTCTGAGCACTAAGAGTCATTTCCTCTTCATGTTAGTTTCAAACTAAAAGTCTGGCAAGAAGAGTATTTGATTGTTTTAGTACATTTATGGTCCATGTTGTTTTGCTGTTGCCAGAATGTGTTGAGCTTGCTGTTGCCGTGAACAAATAGCAAGAATTTGCCGTGGACATGATAGAGATGGTCTGTGACGCTAACTCATCTCCTGTGCTCGCTGAAATTCCTGGAGAGGATTGAAAGTCATGTTCAGGAGGGTCAGGAGGAAGGTGCTGAGGAAATCTACCATGTTATGCTTTTCTCCATTTTCAGGAATCCCAGATAGCCACACTTAGATCCTATGGCTCCAATCTGCTAAGACTGGGGTTTTGCGATGGAGCTCTCAAGTTTGATGGGATGCCATGATGTTCATCACTCTCTCATCCAGGTCTTACAGCTTGGAGTGGAAATTATTAATATCCCCTTGAAAGGAGTGCACTGAAGTGGAGGTGGCACAGACTGTGCGAATAATTGTTTTTATAGAGAATTTAATATATGTCTCTTCCTTCAGCAACATGGTCAGAGTGGTGTCTGACATTACCAGCCACCGTTCTGTGGCAGGCAATCGCAGTAACACAATGGCAGTCTCCAATCAAAACATCAGGGAAAAATGAGCCCGTGAACTGTCTGCTGTCTCCAACTGTCAGGAATTATACAGGAGGAGGTAGCCCATGCCAAGAGGGCCACCAGAAAGCAATCTTGATATAGAGTTGTTCTCAAAAACATTGAGGTATGTTGAGATGCAAACCTGAAGGACTCAATGTGAAAAGGGAAGTCTCAAAAAGATTAGTGGTGATCCGATGAGAAGGAGAATTGTGTGATCCGTCTGGTATGTGGTGCCCACACACTGATGAAAGCTGGCATCTGATGCCGATTCACTATGGCCGCCCTTTGACAATACTAGTTGGTCGGTCTCCTCCTGATGTTCTCTGCGTGACAACGTTGTTAATCCCATGCTCCCGATGTGACAAGGGGCGTTCCTTGCCCAACCATCCCCGAGGCAACTCTCTGTGCAACAGGTGCGGCCCTCTGGTAGACCAAGTCAGGGACTGCAGTGAACCAAAGTAAACAGGAGGGGCACTCTCAGGTCAGCCGCACCACCCACGTGGTAGCAGCCTGCAGTAGAAACATCTGTTGGGGAGAGGCAGGTACCTTACACCAAAACCAATGGGGAGAAGCCACCTGCCTCTCCCAGTTGCATCCCGCTCACTCCCCCAGTGCTCACACTTTCCTTTACCTAGCTGGATTTTACGAGAAGGCTGGGTGATATAGCGTTTAAAGGCCACACAGGGTCAGTTCTGGCATTTGACAATAGGATGCCTTCGATCTTAAGGAGTTTGCTATACAAACGCATCCTTTCTGGCCTACAGACAACAACACCGGAGATTCAGTTCGATGGCACCATGCTCCTCTGTGTCCTGCCATGCCTCCCAATAGTTTCCATGTTGAGGTTACACTGAGGTGAGAACCCACCTTCTGCTACTGTTTCCTTCCCCACAGCCTCCCTACTCTGCTTCTCCTAGCACTGCTCCTTAGGGTGTACTAAGTGTCACAAAGCCATTCCTTATGGGTTCTCTTGCATAGAGTGTTTAGTCACATCAGATAATGCCAGTGCAAGAAGAATGTGTGCCTCAGAAGATCCGGCAGTAATCCAGGCACTTGTTTAGGAGCCTGACAAACCCCCAGTTCATATGCACAGGAGGAGGGGGAGACCGGCTATGCAAATAAGTCACGCATGCGGAAGTAAACAGTGTCTGGGAAAGACAAAGAATTTGATTATAAAGTGTCCTGGTGGCAGACACCTGGAGATAGGTTTGAGTAAGAAATGAAGCAAAGTGAGAGGAGCGTTTCATGTAGACACAGTCAGCTCCAGCCCCTCTCCGTGACAGCCTAATGCACTCATGACTAGAGGAGAAGAAAGACAGTGTCTGGGGCTACGAAGTTGATTGAGATCCCACATAAGAGCTGGAGTGGATGAGAGAGGCTATTTCCGACTACTGGGCCTACAAGCAGGAGGAAGACCCCTAATTCCTTTCACATCCCTGCCAAATCATTTCCCTCTACTTGCCGAGAATAGCAACCGAGGTCAGTGAAATGTCGTAATGGAGCAGTGTTAGGGAAGCAGTAAAAGAACAAAGAGGAGTGAAGTCACAACAAGTGCCACAGGAGTCTGCAGTCATTTTCAGTGGCAGGACGTGGAAAAGGTTTCAGCTTTCTCTGGCTTCTCTGCTGTACTGAGTGTTTGCATAGTTTTATTGGCTTATCAGCAGCAATTTGAAAAACACTTCAAATGAAATAGTTACAATAAGGATGCATGTTTTGAACAAGAAAGCCAGACAATTGGTTATGTGGTTGAGCAATTCAAGGTACATTGAAGCAAACAAGGAAACAATGTCAGTTGATTGGAAATGGGAGGCCTCACCACAGAATTTTTATTTATGGCAATGGCAGTATATAGGATTGTCATAGCAAAAACATGGCTTGATAGGGTGCCTCCCACGTTTCAGATGTGGGTAGCAAGACTACTATCTACATACAATATGAAGAAAGCTATATATGATAGGAAGGGTAGAAGGGCAAGAGCACTGGGTGAAAGGATATGGCTGCCCATCGAGCATTGGAAGACTAGGGCAGGTTAGGTGAGAGCTCTACTTCACTGAAATTGAAGGAAGGACTTATACATATTTGATATAGGAAAGTAGAGCGGGCGGCTGAAATAGGATTATCTGTTTATACTGCTAATTCTTTCAGATTTATCTTTTTTTTGTCTGTCTACTAATGTGTATTTTGAAATATGTGTACTGTAACATGTATTGGAATTCTTGGTAAAAGATAAAAAATGCAATAAAAATAATTTAAAAAGAAAAAAAAAAGGAAATGGGAGGTGACCTTGAGTTGTATCAGAAGTGAGCTTTAAACATTTTGATGAAGTGAGGTGGTAGGAAGAGCAGGAGTAGCGGGTGCAGATTTTTCAAATGGATGCTGTGCTAGGGGATGGGAGGCCATACAACACAAGTGTGGAAATCAGTTGTTTGGCACCTTGTAATATGAAGCTGCCTCATCGCTATCCAGCATTAATTCTCATTAGCTCTTTAGGAATTTCAAGTAATTGAGAGATTGCAGTGTGTGTGACCAGGAGTTCAGAAGTGTCTATTTCTTTCTTCTTTACTTAGTGAAATATAAAAAAAAAAATAAACATAGAGGACCAGCATTGATATTAATTCACCAAAATGCCTGGGGTAGCGGAAGAGACATCACACACTCTTTGACCCGCCCCCATCATGTAATCAAATCAAATGATATCACATGATCTTTGACAGCGGTAACACTGGTAACATTGCAAGTGGCATTACTGAATTTGAAAGATCTACAATGAAAGTAAATTATAGTAATAATACAAAAGATACTAAAGCACATAAAAATACTGTAGTGTAGGTGAAATTTAGTTCAGTGTAAAGTGGAGAGATGCACTGTTTGCATATGTTACGTCTAGAAATATGGTTAATGCACATTAGGGAGATTAAAGCTGCCCTCACCCAGATGTGTGGGCACTGTTCACAGTACAGTTAGTACTTTGTGGAATAATGTTGGAAACAGGTTTGTTTTCTTTGAAAATGAAAAATAAAATGAACCATGCATCTTTTCAAACTAAAGTAGAGGTGTTCATGTTTTACCCTTGGTTGATACTGGATGAAGAGCAACCTGTTTTTTTAAATGAAGTTGATAATGGTCCAGTGGAGCACTGCCTTCTCTTACAAAATGAAAATTCCACTTTTTTGTTTTTGTTTAAAATGCAACACATTTTTCGCCATTTTTGTGCCATTCTTGTCAAATAACACTCATAAATATAAAAATGATGCCACCCGTGTTAGTTCATTCCCTTCACTGTAATGGGTCATACATTTCTTGGGCTTTACCCCCATAATCATAATGTGGAACTTGGAGAAATTAACATCTAAGTCCAAAGACTTCATAAAAGAGGCAAAGGTTGTTAAAAGATGCTGTAGGCCATTCGCCTTTCTGGCTAATAAGGCAGTGTCGTCCGTGTATAGGAGAGCCGAATTTAATTGCTCTCCTACACGGGGGATTGTCAAACTAGCACCCATTAAAACTGATTCAAGGTTAATAATACATAGAGTGAATAAAATTGGGGCTAAAATACAACCCTGTCTCACTCCATTAATAATGCGGATGCTACGTATAAGGTTGCCTTTTTGGTCAAATCTCACTGTGGCTCTAAGATCTTGATGCATATCTGCCAAAAAATGTACAATATTTTCATAAAATCCGAACTTCAGTAGCAGATGCCATATCTTGGATCTAGTAACACGGTCGAAGGCCGATGAAAGATCCATAAATGCCAAATGGAGTGAGCCCTTCTTCACGATCGTATATTTCCCAGATAATAGAAGCAAATTTAGGCATTGGTCCGTGGTACCTCTCCTTTTCCTAATTCTATACTATAGATTTGAGAGGATGTTAGCGTCATTCAGTCACTCTCTGAATTTGACTTAAACCACTCTACCTAAAACCTTCACGGCTGAATCTATCAAAGAAATTGGCCGATAGCAACGCGGATCACTTCTGTTCCCATTTTTAAAAACCAGCACTATTATTGATTGTAACCAAGATTGTGGTAGGCCAAATTCACAAGCTTTATTAAAAACATTAGCTAGCAATTTAGACAAAAGAGGTTGTATAAAGATCTGCTGGGACCCCGTCCAAGCCGAGGGCTTTATTTCTTGACATTTGAGCTATGGCCACGGCTATTTCCTTATTTGTAAAAGATAAGGAATATTTCTTGCCCACATAGGTGGGAATTCTGGGTTCAGTTTCACCCTGGTCCCCATACATAACTATAAAATGATTGAACCAATCCTGTTCAGGAATATTACACTCCAGTAAACTGCCCTTATTATCAGAGTGGTCTGTTTACAACATCCCAGAACTTAGAAGAGCATCATATTTGACATCCAACTTATGGGTGTTTATTGCCAACCTATATTATTTCCTATAGGCAGCTACCAAACTCTTGTCTTGTGGTCTGTTTTCTAAAGCAGCCATCAGTTTTTGATGCTCCACTGAACATCTATGGTCAAACCACCTCTCTCCTCTATTTGGGTATTCCTTACGAATGTACATAAGGTCTTTTGCTAACTGCATACACATTTTAACATAGGCAGTTAAATCCCCTTATCTCTAGCCCCACTGTCACAATATAGCTCCATTTCTCGTCCAATTTTGATGGCTACATCATTACAGAAATATTCTGAGATGACCATACACCATTTAACTCTACGGCCCTGATCTATGTTCTTAATTACTGCTGGGGGTGCCAATTTATTAGTTTCCGAATTGAACCCAATATCCCCCCCACCCAATATCAAGTGTATGGGATTGTGGTCACTAAATTGTGCCTTTCTTTTACATTTAGATGACTACCTGGCCCCCACCTGGGGGACCGAAACCTTTTTGTTGGATCCTCCCTTAGCTCCTTTCTTTCTTTTTTACTTCAGAGGTGTTAAAAACAGTTCCTTTGGAGGGTTCACAGGTGTATTGTCAACAATCCCCAAAGACCATTCCTGGCTTTTCCTTGAATAGAATCATGGTACCCACTAAACTATCTGTGACAAAGTCAATTCCTGACGTGCAAGGGGCTACCAACGGGGGAGTATTAACAGCCTCACTCACGTCATTCATCCCCAACTAGGCTTCTACGTTGTGGATCTACTTTAATGAAACAGGGTTGCATTCAAAGAAAAAAATGATTTATTTAAAAGCAGTCACAGACCGCATCAGGACACCGTCTGTGTGATTGCTGTGATTCCTAATGAGTTTCAATTTTTTACCTATCTCAATACTCATGCTGTAGGTCAAATTGCCACCCACTATGAAGCAATAATTTATTTAAAATAATGGATGCGAGGAAAGAGGTAGCAGTCAAGATGCAGGGATTGGAAAGCAACTTAATGGCATTGAGTGACTTGGAGTGACAGTGAAAGTGAGGGGTTGGGGAGCAAAGGAGGAGGGGGGAAGGAAAGAAAAGGCTTAGCTGATGGGCTGACAGGGAGGACTTGGTGAACCAATCGATGGGCTGGGTAAAGCAAATCTGAGCACGTGGGGGCAAGTGGTACACTTGTGAGGAAGAAAAAAAATTGTTCCACTTCCATTAAAGCAAGCTGTGGAAGGATACGAATCATCCAATCAATAAGAAGATATGTTCCAGAGTAGTGACAGACACAGGAAGAAAAAGCAAGCCATTGAAAAAGAAGAAAGCATCTGAGATTGAAAGAAAGGCCGTGGGCTGATCCATAGCCAGTTGTAGATACTGGTAATGTATTCAGTATGTTTTTTGACATCACACAGCTAAAGTTGTCTATATATCAGAAAAAAAGAGCAGGACAGTTATGTCACTGAAAATGTGAACCATCCCTCTTGTCATTTTCATATTTCTTGTATATCCAACAAGGTGAGCCATTTGGCATCCAATTGAAGCAAAAATGATGACCTACTCGGTGTTCCAAGTGTACAGAGCAGTCATTCTCTGATAGATGGCACACACCTCCCTTCTTTCAAATGAATACAGAAATCTATATATAAAATATAATAGTAAACATCAAAGATAATATAAAGGCAACAGAATGATTGAATCAGGAAATCGGATAAATAACATAAAAGTGAAATCAAACATAATCTCTAAGCTATAGGCTGCCTCACCGCTCTATCAGTTTCTCTACTTACAAACTAATTTCTCATATCAAAAGCAGGTTTCTTTGATCTGACATTCTCCCACAACTCACTAGCCACGTCACCCAACTTGTCCAAAGTACCAAGAGAATTTGTTTCTATTTTGAAAACTGCAACTCTGTTAAGATTCTGAATATGAGGGTCTTGAGTTGTAACTGCATTGTTGAAAATCTTAATCACATATATAGGTTTAGAAAACCTAAGAGCACTTCCACACATCGTGGGATGTTTTATCATTCCCAAGTCCCCGACCAAGACCTCTGTCATCTTCACCACTTTTCTTTCGTCAAAATTACATTTCGTACTAATTAGCTTTGACTCCTCCTTAGCTTGATACTCACCCTCCCCACACACCTTCTCTTTTAACATTTCATATTTACAAACTCACGGAGGTTCAACAGCAGTGTTGGAAAGCCTTCCACCAAAAAGCTAGAAAGGAGTTTTTCCAGTAGTGCTGTGGAGAGTGAATCTGAGTAGCTCAATATTCTTAAGCAGTTCGCTTCTCCAGTTCAACGAGATGAACTTGGCCATGCTTATGATTTCTTTGTGTACTTTATTAAGTCTCTCAACCATGCCATTGGTTTCTGGGTGATTAAGCGCACATTTTTTATGCAGCATCCCTCTTTTACTAAAAAATTCCTCCATTTACTTAGAAACCATTTGACCACCACTGTTCGTCAAACTAGTTTCAGGGGCCCCTTCTTTAGACATGAGTTCTTCCGAGAACTTGATGACACGCTAAGAATCCACTGTTGTTGTGAGAAAAATCTCAGGCCAATATGAGTAGGTGCCTACAACTACAATCAATAAACCTGTTGTCCATCCCCATGAATGGGCCCTTGAGTATCTAGTGCAATATCTTGCCAAGGCCCGGTGGGACTCTCCCTGATAATCATGGCTTGTACTCTTGGACACCTGTACTTCTTACTTCTGGCATAGGATAAACAATCACATATAGCTCTCTCCACCTGCTTCTCCATGACACCCCCAACAGTAAGAAGCCCGTAAATTCTCCTTAGTCTTAGTGAGTCTAATGAGCTGCTCCTATCAAATCATCCCTAGGAGTACTTGGGGGTACAAGTCTTGTGCAACAAAATAGCAAATCCTTGTAAACACCGAGTTCTTATCTCACTCCCTAAAATAACTTGTCAATCTCAAGCGGTACTTGCTTTTTGTTATGCCAACCTTTCAAGAAGACAAACTTCTTATGGGGTAACCCAGTATCCCTCAGAACCTGGGCGATACAATTTCAGTGTAAACAATGGATCTGTCGGGTACTGGACCTGATTGCTTGAAACCATGTACAAATCTTTCAACATATGAGTGGCCATGGTTACATCAATTATCATGACCTCTAGAATAAATCATTAAATGCAAATCCAAACAAAAAAAGGGCAGAAAGAAGGGTCATTAAATGTTTTAATCACTGAATTGATTTTCATTCATGATTTGTTTTTTCATATAAAGACCCTGTGATAATGCATAGAAAATAACTCAATTATCAAATGATACTTTATATTAAACGGCGCATCAAATATAGTGAGTTAGATGTGACATATTGTGCATGAGTGACATCAAATTAGTGGTTTATATACAAGTGAGTGAGGGAGGGGGGAAGGAACGAAAAGGATTTTTCAAGGCCAGTTTTTCAGTAGTCGGTAGTATGCCACATCAGTTGGCTTCTGTTTCCTGGATTTAGTTGTCTGGTCCTATGATATTTTATCATCAACATTTTGACCCTGTTGACGCCTTAGTTATGGGTCTGGAGTCGGTCTTCCTCAGGACGGGGGAGGGGATAGTGATATGGCACCTGTTGGTTAGATGTGAGAACCATCAGGTTGGTATTTGCAAATGGTATTAGTTAAAAGGCTTTATTAAAAACAGTTTTAAAATTGCCGGGAGCGACTGGTTAATCAGACACTCACCTATTGTTTCTTTATTGGTTGGACACAGGGAGGTTAAGTGATCAGTTGCAATGGCATCTTATGGAAAGATCAATCTGTGGGGTATAAAGTAAGTGTAAGGGATTGTTGATTATTCCACAATGACCGTCAATTATCATGCTTCCAAAAAAGCGGGATACGGTGAGTGGCCATGCCGCCAATGTGAGTCACTCACCCTGTCTAGCGAATTTGTGTTGAATGATGCTTCTATTGATTAATGGCGAGATTCTGTGAGTTTACTCGCTTGTAACTTGTTTCTTTAAATATTCTCTGTTATCTGTAGAACGGCCGCATTTTATTCGGCAATCTGAAAAAGGAAACAAGTAATTAGCCGTCAATGAGATATGCATACTGCATAGTAAGGCGTCTAATGGGGCCGATATACAGTAGTAACAGTGGCCCAGTTGGTGCACAGCCTGCTTGTTCTGAATATTTTTCTATTTTAATTTGGTATTTTTACAGTACTATTTTTTGTTTGTCATTTATTTATTATAAAATGTAATAAAATATTTTGAACACAGAAATGACTACAAGAGACAATTAGATGTTTTTTACCAACATATCAAGTTGGAACTATCATGTTACTTTATATTTGTTGCCTTTATAACGTGATATCAACAATATCATTGTTTGGAAAATCCCAGTCAGAATATCATTTTTTAGTGTTGTATTTAATATTGTTTTAAAATATATTGTTGTAGATTAGGTAGATGTAAGCAATATATTTTTTACTATATTATTATAGTGCTATAAATGTTATACATATTAAAAGTATTTTGTATTAAAATGTTTGAATTTTCTTTTTTTTACAATTTTGAATAATGTTTGTCAAAAAATGTAAGTTTAAAGTGAAATTATTGTTGGCATTAATTTTTTTATTTTGTAAACTTGTTTGATTTTTTTGATGTATTCTTTTAGTGCATGAATGTTCTTTTATTTTTACTTTTTTTCAAGGTTGGATTTATGGTTTATATGGGAAAAGGGTGGGGAGTGCTTTATAAATTACTGTATGTTTTTAAAGCTTTATAAAAATATTCTCATAAACTTTTTTCATCTTTACAAACATATACTTAATTTGTTTATAATAATAAGTGCTATAAATAATAAATACATTTACCTCTGGACATTTGAATGGATTTTCATTTACTTTTGTGGATTTATGAATCGGTTTTTAACCATTTTGTTCAACATAGAGGGACCTATTTCGATGTTTGGTGGATGCAACACCGTCACAGAAACAGGACTGACTGACCTCGGGTCTGCAGTCCCAACTGCCTAATCACAATTCAACCAAACATGGAGCCCTATTACGATGCGGTCAGAAATGGCTCTGACCCCCATTCGGAGCCTTTCTGACGGCATCGTAATATGCTGGTCTGATTCCTTTCCCACCATCTCATTATGATGGAGGCTGTTGGAAAGGAATCCGCACAGTCATTCCGAGTGGCCTCCGACGTGCTTGGAGAGCCCGCCCGACAGTCGGAATGTGGCCAGTTATCCTAAAGGATGATCCTTCTGCCCGTGGGATTACGATGTTGGGTTTTAGCAGCCTTTCGGTGCTGGTCTTTCTGGCACAGAAAGGCTGTCAGAACTCGACTTTGGGGGCCACACTCAATGCGCTTGCCACAAGGTGCAGGGATCAAAAAGAGGGTACCCATGGCAGCCCCTTGGCCCCCAGCCAAAGGCCAAAAACAGAAGGGGGCCTTGCTATGGGCTCCCATACACGCTTGTCAACAGGTTTTCCATGTAGGAAAGGCCAGCATGGAAACCCTGCCAGAAACCATGCGTCGTAATCCAGAAGGCGAAAACACCTTCCACCTTGATTACGGGCTGGTCTTCGACTGGCGGACGGGCTCCTGCAGCCTGTCGGAAGACAGTCCAAATGACTGACCGCTTTCAATTCCAACCGGCTGTATTGCAATCAGCTGGTTGGAATTGAAACTGACGATCTTGGTTTTAAAGTCTCCAATCTAAGATCGGAGGCATTACGACTGAGATTGTAATTGGGCCCTTAATGTGAATTATAAACCTTTATTATTTCTCTTCTATTTTTTTCTGTGGAAAGTTAGTCTTTTTTATGTTCACCTTTGACATTTTTTACTGCTATCCTTAGCTTTTAAATCTATCAACCTAATTTTTGGCCTGTCCAGCTTCTGTGTGTTGGTGGTTCTCTCTTACTATTCTACAGATCAGGTAAGATTTATTTTATTTAACTTACTGTATGGGGATTGAGTAGTTGGGGTATATGTTTGGGGGTAGTATACTTATTATAGGTTAGTGTTTTGTTGTTGTTTAGTGGTTAAATATTTGGTTTTAGTTTTAATTTTGGTTGTGAAGTGAGGAGGCCTTCAGGCATTATGCATTAATTAATGTAAGGTTTTAGTAAACTGTAGTATATGAATGTATTTTTAACATTATTGGGGCATATTATCAAGAAAGGGCCTTACATTATCGCCGCTTTTATCAGCAGGAAACTGCCAATAAAATGGCGATAATGGGCTTGATAATATGCTCTATGAATTCCAATCGAAGCCCATGTTAGATGTGAAGACATGTAACATGGGCTTCGATTGGAATTCATAGAGCATATTATCAAGCCCATTACCGCCGCTTTATCGGCAGTTTCCTGCCTATAAAAGCAGCGATAATGTAAGGCCCTATCTTGATAATATGCCCCATTGTTCTTTGGCATGTTTTGTGCACTATGTGGGTTGATGTTATTTGCTTTTTCTCAGTTTTTTCATTTTCATTGCCGCTCCGCTTAATTGCTGACAATCTGCCAGGGCCAGGACTTTCAGGCCCACAGTTCTTTATGTCCTGTCTCTGCCCACTTTAACACCAGCACCAGGAGGTGCTTTAAAAAGCAGCGTGGGCTCCCGCAGCGCGGGAAGCCAGTCTTCATTGCTGCTCCACTGTTGACAGTCTGCCAGGGCAGGGACTTCGAGGCCAACAGTTCTCTGCAGCCAGTCACAGCCCACGTTAACACCAGCCTCAGGAGACACTTTAAAAAGCAGCGCGGGCTCCTGCAGTGGGGGAAGACCATCTTTATTGCCGCTCCGCTCCTTTGCTGACAGTCTGCCAGGGCCGGGACTTCGAGGCCCAGAGTTCTCTGCGGCCTGTCGCGGCCCACTTTAACACCAGCGCCAGGAGGCACTTTAAAAAGCAGCACCGGGTCCTGCAGCGCGGGAAGCCCATCTTCCTTGCCGCTCCACTCCGTTGCTGACTGGCTGCCAGTGCTGGGACTTCGAGGCCAACAATTCTCTGCAGCCTGTCGCCGCCCACATTAACACCAGCTTCAGGAGGCGCTTTAAAAATCACCGCAGGCTCCTGCAGCTCGGTACGCGATCGGGTGTGCCCGGGCAAAGGGAGGGCCCTTCTACGCCCGTCATCGACTGGAGGAGGCAGGTCCACCCCCCTAACACCTGGTATTTGGACAGTTTACATTGCCCACCTTCAGGGAAAGTAAAATGGAAGGCGAAATCAAATGATCGAGGCACGAAATTACCAACACGCTAGACTCATTTCTCTTTAGAGCGGCAGATGCTCTTTTAAAAGGGATTGACATTACGGAACAGCGCCTTTCGCTTGAGGAGGTAAGATCCTATCCGGGACTATCTGGACCTGGCTTTTTATTAAGTAGGCCAACCCACGCTGTACCTGTTGGGGCCATACCTCAATCTCAAGGTAGCCCTACATCTGACCCCCCGGCAAAAATATAAAGGGAAATGTGAAGAAGACCACTGCATCTAAGACTGCGAGACCTTTTGATTGAAGCCTAGAGTGCCCTTCCCAGCCCAGCTTGAGGGTTGCACCGCAATTACCAGACGATGTATGCGGGAAGTTGGAGCGTTTTTTTTCTCTCCTTTTGCAACCTCTTTTAATAAGACTATAAAAAATAGAGGAATCTGTGTCTCTGTTGTGTAACAGTCTTTCAGTCTCTGTTGTGGGTGGGAGGAAGGTGGGACAGGCACAACCAACTAGCTCTGATTGATGTAATCCATCATTGCTTAGCCTAACTCACTTGTTCCCTCCTAATGTTTAGGCTATGGATTTTGCAACAATACTAGCTATATCGAAGCCATCCACTGATAGTAATTACCCTGCTAAGAAAACTGATGATCCCTCAAGGGGGTTGGAGCAGAGGTGTTTTTCCCAGCCTTCACATCCTTTAAATATGCGTCCTCCTCCTATTCCTGCCTCAGCTTTAAGCAACTTGGATTTATTGGGGGCTGCTGCTGTTAATGCTCAATCCTTTGCAAATAATGTTTGCCTAGGCAGCGCTGGTACAGGCGTTCATCATAGTTAGTATACTATTGAGCAACCAGTTGCTACAGCTAAGGCGTGTAATCTTAGATTTCCACCAGCAGCCTGTCCTTTTGTTATAGTATTTGCAAATGTCCCAGTACTAAAACCGGACCAGCAAGAAACTACATAGTAGTTAATCTATAAAGCCCCGCCCTGGCTTTTTAAGCACACAGGGGATAGATTTAATCTGTATCAACATTTTATAATGGCCAGGAGAGTACACTTGGTAGGAAGAGGCCCAAATACTATAGGAAGGGACGGAATCATTATTAATTTCAACAATCAGTATATGGTAGGCGAACTTTTAAGAATACTGCCAAGCTCTCCCTCCCTCTTCTCTGAAATGTGTGCACTCCCACTGGGTCATTTTTGCAAACCTTATAGATCATTTCAACCTGCACATTACAGCGTAAACAATTCCCATCCACTTTATCGTCCACCTCTCCCACAATCTACCTCATCTTTACCTCTTAGTTACAGATGTACTCTACTGGAGGATGCGGTTGAATGAAATTGACTTGCTGAGCGTTGTATAAAATCTCTTAACAATCATTATATAGTCTCACCTAATGGGATAGATCCGATTCCCTCCACCCGCCAAATCCTCAATTAAACGCAAGCTTACAGCTAGACACCCCAATTATGTCCCAGCGTTCAATTCTTACAGAAAACCCCATGGAGTTCGCTGCAGCTATTTCCTGGAACATTGCCGGTTATAAAGTCTAATTTGGATCGGCTATCCTTGCTGATGGGTTACGATATTCTGTGCCTCCAGGAGACTTGGGAAATTGATCATTTCATACACCTCCTACACCTTCAGCTGCTGGTCGTTCAAAGGGAGGCTTATTAACATTACTTTCTAACACTGTTCCCTTAACGGTTAAAACATTTCTGAATACGTCACCATATTATCACATTATCCTTTTTGAGCTCAATAAAGATAGATCTTGGATTCTTATAAATTATTATAATAATAACTGCAGGGCCAATGAAGCAGTGATCCTGGACTCTTTAGGAAAAGATATTGCCAATCTGGAGAAAGCGTATCATAAACCTTGTGACATAATCTGGCTAGGCGATTTTAACGTGCATCCTTGCAATAAAGTTAACTCACCAGCATGCAGGCTAGTAGATGAAGATGGGGATCTCTTTCTGCATTTCAGCCATAGTGACTATGGTGAAGCCCTTAGTAGGCTGTTAATAGAAAATAACCTTGTAATGTAAAATACTGTTGATAATATAGCTTGACAGTTATTCTTCCTGTTCCCACTTCTCAACTCTTGACTATGTTTTAGTCTTAGATCCCATAAGGAAGTTCTTTACCCAATTTAAGCTAAATGTTTACACTTTCAGGGATCATGCTGCAATCGCTTTCCTTATTCCAACCTTAAAAAAAAAGGAATCCCGTGTTACCCTCCCCATTAAACTAGTGTTCGCAAAGGATAATGGGATTGTATTGAAGTGGGAAAGAGTCAACACTGTGAAGTTTGTTGGGCATGCAGTCTCCAAACCAACATCGGAGATAATGACCTTTCTAGATCCAATGACTGATAATGCCATAATATCTGCCTGTGAGTGATTTTTATTAGAAATTAAAAGTAATTTACTACGCTCCATATCTAATGTACATCATAAGGGCCCTGCCTGGTTCGATGATGAATGTACGAAGTCACTTAAAAAGCTCCATCTGGCTTTAAAGAAAAGACACAGAGACCCAAATCTGGTGAAGTCTCTACGCCAGTTATATAAAAAAGCAATGCTAACAAGGTTAAAACTTTAAAAAGAGGAATGGTGGGAAACAATGGGCAGCTGTACTAAATAGCTCACAGGATTTCTGGTCACTGATCAATGCTCCTTTTCTTAAAGATGAAAGGATGCTGATGACACATACTCATGTGGACCAGGAGGTGTGGGTTTCACATTTTGAAGGACTGTTTGGTAGCGTGCAGGAGGTAATTGTTCAGTCCCCCTCTCTAGTACCATTTAGATGAGGAGATAGTATACTCTTTACTCTGGAAGAAACAAGACGCGCTCTTAACCAATGTAAAAGAGCGAAGGCACCTGGAACCGATGGTGTCCCTCTAGGCCCTCTTCTTACAAATGTTTTTAATTCAATTGCCCAAATAGGTGTGTCACCTTCATGGAAGACGACTTTAATTGTATCCATTTACAATAAGGGGGACAAAGCAGTACCAAAATTAGATTCAACTGCTAAAATAATGGGCTGGCTACTTTTAAACAGGTTGGAGGAATGGGCTGAGGAAAAGAACGTAATAATCCCTTGCCAATACGGCTTCAGAAAAGGAAAGGGTACTGTGGACCAGTGTTTAAATATCAACCCAATAATAGCTAAATACACAGTGGCTAAGAATGCTTATTTATACCTTGCCTTCATGGAACTGTCAGCAGCTTTTTATTGTGTTGCACAGACTAGGCTCTGGCAGATCAGGGAGGCGATGGGAATTGAGACTCAGATCATCAATGTAGTTCGTGAGTGCCGGAGCCATAGCTTGTGTTCAGTTTGGCAAGGGAGGAGAGTGCATGAGACACTTTAAAATCACAAGGGATGTGTGGCAGGGGTGCAATCTTGCCCCCTTTTTATTTGCATATACACTGTTATGGACTGTTGGCGCGAGTCAAGCTGCAGCTGCAAGCGGAGGAGGTGGAGGCGGGAGAGCGAACGACCAGAGAGATCGCTGAGAGAGCTGAGACTTCAGAGTGCAGGTACAGGTGTCTGGGCTGGGACCAGGTCGAAGAGCAGGAACCATCAAACCCACTACAACGGCATAGGTAGCAGTATTCGTAGCGGCCGCATGCTGTACCAGCACCCCTACAGCACATCCTCCACCTTCCACCGTCGCAAATCCTCTCATCAGCCATTCTGGCCACTTCAGCAGTCAGTCAGTAGCCCAGCAGCACCAACAGTCTCACAGCACCAGCGTAGAAAACACTACAGCGGCCGCAAGCTGTAAGAGCTGAATGAGCTGTTTCACTGACCGCCTACTGACCATTCACCTGAGGAGGAGGAGCCTGTCTGCAACCTGAGCGACTGGAGCAGTGTGATCCAGGAGTCAGGAGCCAGGGGCTGGAGTGTGGTGTCAGTGACCAGAGGTGAGCCATAAGCCGTAGGACTGCTTGGGTTGCTTAGGGGGGTGGTGCGGGTGTGTAGGTGCAGGGGCCTGCTCTCCCCCAGCTCTGCCACCTTTTTTCCCGCTTCCCCGCCCAGCTCTCCCAGGTTCTTCCGGCTGTCTGGGCTCTCTGAGCTCATCTGCCCTCTGCCTTTTTACTCTTTCTTGGGCTGGTGCCCGGAGCAAAACTGGTGAAGTAACTGGAGCAGTGTCTGGAGCTTTCGCCCCGGCTCCCACTCCAACTCCCATTCCCACCCCACTTCCTAACAACCTCATCTATTCAACCTCAACCTTAAACATCTAACCTGAGCCGATGTTGACAATAACCAGACAATAACCAGATAAGCAGATTAGCAGGGACTCAAGGGAAGGCACCCGTCTGCCTGCACATCCTCACTGGAGAGTCTGTTCAGCAACATGCAGGACATCAGCAAAAGCACTGCTGCTGGCTGCCCAGCCTACATCAGCTTATCCCAGTCCATCTCAGCTGTGGCTTGGTAGTGACAGTTAATATTTTCCAGCGGTCCCACAGCCCAGCCAGCCACCACTGGACCTGACCAATTTCAACAGGATTTGTGGGGAGGCCTATATCCATCAGGAACCAACTGGATCAACAACATAGGGTTGGTGTGGTGTTGTCTTGTGGGCCTGCATGTTACGAGCTAGTTTTGAACACGCTGTCCTGGGAATCCCTGGTGGTTTAAAAGTCTTCATAAAGCAAAAGGACCGGCTTGAATCTCTCTCCATGAAGCAAAATACAAATTACTACATAACACGACACAAGGTGTAAAAGGAGTAAAGAAAGCAAAAAAGTAAGAAAGAAAGAAGGTGAAAGCAGAGGAGTGCTAAGTGCTTTCGCCACTATAAAGTCCGGTAGGAAAAGTGGCCAGCTTGTGGCCCCTGTGCACGAACTGAAAAAAGCAAAACAAACCGGTAGGATAATACCAAGTCCAGCAAAACTGGTCTCACCCTTTAAGGTAACAGAGGACCCTTGCGGTCTGGCACAACAGCGATCAGGAGACCACCCG
This sequence comes from Lissotriton vulgaris, assembly GCF_964263255.1. Lineage (NCBI taxonomy): Eukaryota > Metazoa > Chordata > Amphibia > Caudata > Salamandridae > Lissotriton > Lissotriton vulgaris. The sequence continues at coordinate 1,189,611,635 of NC_141691.1, read as the reverse complement.
AAACATCACTACCAACCAAACATTTCTTCAAAGTTTAATTTCTTAAAGGACCCTGCATCATCCATATTCTCCTCCAGTGGCACAATGCCGGGTTTCCATGACCCCCTACTCCCTCTTCAATCATCTAATATCTCATTCACTACTGAGGGAAATCCAGCAGTCCAGCCAGTAGTACATATATCAGCCCCTCTTGAGGTCGCCTCGCATGAACCAGTGAAAACTCTGGAATGCACAATAATCAATCCCATTGATCCACAAGCGGGGGCAGTCGCACCATTAGCACAGCAGCGTTCCAACTGCCTTTTTTCTCCCACTAGCACTTCCATCAGTACTACCAAAACAAAAAATATAGCAGCAACTAACCACAACAGGCAGAACCTAGAACAACATTCGCAAGTTACACTAACTAATGACGGCAAAAGCTCAAATTCAGGGCATAACGAGTCAAGCAGATCCAATTTAAATCACTCTCTTGAACTCCAGGACAATATTGGAACCCAAAAAGACCCTTACGAATCAACTAACACCTTGTCAACACAGCCCGAGGCCATTGTGCCGGCAAACGCACACCTGAGACCAGAAGTGGAACCAAGGGGGAGAGTTGTAATACCCAAAGAGTCCGTCGAATCCGCTGAATTTTCACCGGACTTTAGGGGAGGAGGGCAGGATCAGATTGCCTCCCACGCCCTCTACTACCTGGGACCACAGGAGTGGGCGGACCTAGTTGCCTCCTATGATCTGGACTCTCCGGAGAAAGAGCTCCTGCTTATAGCTGGAACTTGTAACATCCAAGGAGGCAAACAAGGCAATGGTCAGGAAGGAGCGACCAATGACTCATACCCATTCCAAAGCCCCTCCATCTCCTCTCCTACTCTAGGCTCACCATGTCAAATGGGGAAACTGGTTCAGAATACATGGGACATTTTATTAAACACAATGCAACGAACTGTCAACGTGATACACTACCAGTCTGACAGAATGGACTTACAGCTAATTCTACTGGACACTTTGACCCTCCTTTTGGGGGGGATAGATGAGAAACTGGGTAACCTAAATTTGTTAATTAGCAGAGCCCAGCAGGAAGCAAAATTGACTTGTAGTTGTGGTCCCATCATGGATAAACTATCATCACTTGTTTCCACCCTCATAGATGGCCTGCCAAAGTGCCCAATCCAAGAGATCCCAAAGGCTAACACGCACAAAATAGGGTGCAAGGAGCTAGCGGAAATGATTCATGCTGCCCAAAACTGGGCCGGCACCGTGTAGCATTAGTCGCCAAGTGGGCAGCATGGCTCCTGGGATTATCTTGGCACCCAAGGAACAAATTTCAACTCGGAATGCAAAACAAAGGCACCAACTCAGAAGAAAAGGCCGCAACAAAAAGTCATCCACAAGCCTCACAAAAGTCTGCCCTCTCTTGGCATTAAAAGCATCACAGCATGTTGCGCCAGCGCACATTACTTCAGTACACACAACTGCAACAGACGGAGGATCCAACCAGCAAATGGAAACCTACCCTAAGGAAAACAATGAAAAAAAAACCGTTGCCCAAACGCGAACATCATCTCCTGGGGTATTCCCGTCTAGCAGTCAAATGGACACTCAAAGCTACAGTGAAATAAAATTTGGACAGGAACATTTTTATAGCACAACTAGCCGACCATCACAAATAACTGAGAGAAAGGAATTAATTTCCTTGCACTGTCCAAATCAGGCGTCGGCCGCACCCTCAAACTCACTCAAGTCGCTCCCTCAGGACCCCAACCTAAAATACTATTGGCGCCAACTGATCATCCATCGGATAAGATCACCTTGCCTTCAATTCAGGCCTTAGGTCTGAGAAACCATAAGAAAGAGATAACTTGCAAAGTAAACAACGAGGTGCAGGGAATCTGCCAAAGCCAACTACATTTGCCGGGCACCCGGATTCAAACATAAACCTACACTGTGGTCCAGAAGCATTCACTGGTGCCAGGTGCATAAATCTGTCTCCTCCGGATAATCTCAGGAGGCAAACTCAGTAGCTCACAAACAGTGTCAACTGGGGACAAACTCTCTACTAGCCTCTCCAACTAATCAAGACAGGGGTTCCGCCATTACATTCTTTACGCCTGAATACGACTCGAAAGGTCCGTTTGACATACTGAACAGAGGGAGTATTCTTCAACTCCAAAATGCTATACCAACACTAAAAGACATCCACTCATCGGACCTTCTCTCTATAGAATTTGTTAAGTCGAATAAAGCAGAAGGCAGAGAATCCACCAAAGGGACCTGGAGGTCCACTTATCTTGCAAATAAAATTGTGGAAGAACAGGACACCTTCAAAGCGTGGGGGATTCAATCTTCAGTGTATCATAACATAGGATATCCACTTCCCTTGCTCGACAGATCACAGGAAGCTTTGCTCCGTCACAGAATCGAAACAGCATTGGTGCTCAGGGGAGCACTAGGATGGTCACCTTAGAGCAAACAGGCATCAAACCCACAATGGAATACCTCACTTAACAATTCCGCAGACCCTGACCACCTTCGGATAAAAAGAACCGTCAAAACACTAAGCCATCGACAATGACAGTGTTACCCAACGCGGAACCAAGAAAATCCAGATGAACCACTTCTGAGGGTATGCTCATGGAAAACTAACGGACTGACTAATAAGGCGGGAGAGCCTAAGCTTTTGGTTTACTTAAAATCTTTTGATATTCTCTTCCTACAGGAAACATGGCTAGTGGAGCCTCTGCAACTTGAAGGATTTATTTGCTTTCACACTCCTGCTCATTGGAAATGTAAATGTGGTTGTCTATCTGGCAGCCTAGCCACATGCAAAAAAATGAATGTCTAACATAATATCGACAGACAGAATATCGAAATGCAAAAATATCGGAGCAAAAATATCGACAGCAAAAATATCGGAATCCTATCTTCATTAAGGTAAGTACAAAAATATCGAAAAAATAATATCGTAGTACAAAAATATAGGAATCAAAAATATTGTTTTTTTAAATGTATTAATAATAATGTAAAAATTTTTTTAAAATACATATAATTTTACAAATATTAAATAAAAATATTAAAACAAAATGAAAACTAATACATATACATTTAAAATAAATAAAACACTTAATAATTTAATGTAATTTTATTTTTTTAATGTTATTTATTTGATTTAATGTAATATTTTTTTGTTTTTACCCTGTACGCCTGTACCCGAAAAACCAAAAACTGACACTGAACCCTAAAAATATCCCTGTACCCCAAAAACCCCAAACTGACCCTGAAACCTAAAAATACACTTTTACCCAAAAACTGAAAACTGACCCTTATCCCTAAAAATACCCCTTTACCCAAAAACTGAAAACTGACCCTGAACCCTAAAAATACCCCTTTACCCAAAAACTGAAAACTGACCCTGAACCCTAAAAATACCCCTTTAGCCAAAAACTGAAAACTGACCCTGAACCCTAAAAATACCCCTTTACCCATGAACTGAAAACTGACCCTGAACCCTAAAAATACCCCTTTACCCAAAAACTGAAAACTGACCCAGAACCCTAAAAATACCCCTTTACCCAAAAACTGAAAACTGACCCTGAACCCTAAAAATACTCCTTTACCCAAAATTAATTAATATTATTTAATTACCAAATAATTATTAATTAACAATAACAATAAAGTAAATATATTAGTACATTAGCTGTAATTAATTTAATTTAATAATTATTATTATTTTTCCCAATTAATTAATTAAGAATAACAAAAAATTATATATAAAAAAATTACTATAATTAATGTAATTAAATAATTAATATTAATTAATTACCAACTAATTAATAATTATAAATATGTACAAAATTATATTAATTAATTAACTAATAATATAAATTAATTACCAATTAATTATTAATTAAAATATATACAAACATATATCAATTAATTAATTATTATTAAAATACTTCACACCCTATTCCCCTATAAACCCATAACCCGCTACAGAACATATTTATCAATTAATCAATTAATTAAAAATAATTAAAAATTATTTAATTCCTACTAATTAATAATTAATTTAACATAATTAAATTACTTCCCACCCTATTCCCCTATAAACCCACAACCCGCTACAGTAATAAAAGACAATATTTAATTAAATTACATTAAAAATAAATAATAAAACATAATAAATACAATATAATATACACAAAATTTATTTAAAAATTGATATTAGTAACATCAAAGTTATTTATTTCAATATTATTGACATCGATATTTAAAACTTCGATATTACTGATATCATACTAATATCGATATTAAGACTGTCGATATTACTTACCTTCGATATTTTGTACCATCGATATTTAAACTTCGATATTTTTGTATATCGATATTTAAAAATCGATATTTTGTCTGTGTACCCAAAAAAATATCAAAAATCCATAGCGCACAGGAATTGACCTCTCCCCTTCCAGCCTTGAACCCAACAAAGGTTCAACTCAACCTTAAGGGGAAAAAGGAGGAGGTGCTGCTGTTTAACATATATTTAAACCCAAAACAGAAAAAACTTGAATCAAAAAGCTACTGGAACATCTGCTTCAACAAATGAGCTCATACACCACATCAAACCTCATTCTGTCTGGCGACTTCAATCAACATCTCCTAGGCACTTTTGTAAATGAAGTTACTCAGGTCCAGTCTTTTCTCTGGAATATTCCAACGCAAACTTACAGTGACCAAAGTAGATCCTCCTAGTGTATTTAGAGCTGCTAGACGACCATGAGCACATTGGCCTAAGGGTGCTAAATGGAAGATTTCTCGATAACTCTCCGCCGGCCACATCTTTTCACATGGGACACTCAACCTCCACTACTGACTATACCCTAGTGTCTCTATCTTTTTTCAACACATATCAGGCTACTGCCTAGGAGCCAGAGGGGATAATGACCATCGGCCCCAGGAAGTCCTAATCCAAGCACCTCCAGACAAGTCTATTCCAAACCCAGTAGGTATGCATGCATGCCATACTATCAATTTGAAAAGAACAAAGTCATCTGTAGCTAACTCAGGAGAGGTGCTTCTGGCAACAAAAGAACAGCTAATCGAGCTCGACTACCCAAAAGGAAACCCCACCTACATATGGGAAACCTTCACGACCATGTTTGCGAACTCCCACTCATCTGTAGTCCAATACCTTCCGTTTAATGACCCCACGACCGAAGGGAAGGCCACAAGTGCACAGAGGACCACTTTGATACTACTGTGAATAAACTATTGAGAGCACTGAGGCTAACATGCCCTGCTACAACAGCTCTGAAACAGCAAAGCTGAGCTCAGGAAATTCAAATGGGACATGAAAAGACAAAATGAAATGAATTCTGGGTCAAACTATGCCACGATTCTAAAGGAAATAGCAGTGCATGGATAACAATAAATAAAATATTAAAATGAGCACAAAGTGGCTTGACCTCGCACGTCACAGAAAACACTTGGACACTGTACCTAAAATCTTACTTTCACCAACAGACATCTGTATTTTCGGCCTCCAAGGACAACCAACCAGCATCTTTAACCCAATCCGTGACCACTGTCGTGGCCGAGGCAAGAGAAATCGATGCCGCAAAGGTCAGGGAGAAAATCTCCAAAGGGAGGAGAGATGGAGCACCTGGCCCAAACGGCATTCCACCTGTTCTTTTGAAACAAGATCCAGAATACTGGTCATAAATCTTTACTCCTCTCTTCAACTCTGTCAGACAGTTTGGTTACCTACCTGCATCATGGAAGGGCTCCACTATTACACCAATTTTTAAAGCTGGGGACAAAACCCAACCAAAGAACTTTCGCCTGATTGCACTGTTAGACGTTGAGGCAAAATATTTTGCAGGAATTTTACTATCACAGCTGCAAGAATGGGCATCAGAACACAACATAATTCCCCCCTGTGAGACAGGCTTCTCCATGGAGATAGGCACAACAACAAACTTTTAAGCGATGTCATTATTCATCGACAAGGAGAAATTAATCAAACCAACTTTGCATTTCTGCTATGTAAATTTCAAGGCGGCATTTGACAACATTGACCGAGCCAACCTGTGGAGGAAATTGGCTCTCTGGGGGATTCCTTCGCCCCTTCTGAATCTCCTGATACAATTACACTCCAACACATGGCTATACATTAAGCTTGGCAATGGCTCCCATCTTTCAAAGCGCATACCAACAACAAAGGGTCTAAAACAGGGTTGTGCGCTTGCACCAATTCTCTTTAACCTTTATACAGAAGATATGACATCGGTTCTAAATGACTGCAATGCGCATGCCCCTTGATTAGGGGTAAAAGCCACCTCCAGTATGTCATATCTGGAAGAATTTGTCTTTGCAGGCCACAATCAAGTTGGACTACAACGGCTACTTAACGCACTGCTTGACAACGCAGCTGCTAACTGTCTAGAAGTCAATCAATCAATCAATCAATCAATCATAGCATTTGTAAAGCACACTACATACCTGTGAGAGTCTCAAGGTGCTTGGGGGGTAGCTGCTACTGTTCGAAGAGCAAGGTCTTGAGAAGTCTTCTGAAGGTCAGAAGGTCTTCGGTCTGCGGTAGGCAGATGGGTAGGGTGTTCCATGTCTTGGCGGCGAGGTGGGAGAATGATCTGCTGCCGGCTGTCACTTTTCAGATGCGTTGGACGGTGGCGAGGGTGCCGTCTGCGGAGCGGAGCTGGCAGGTGGGGGTGTAGAGGCTGAGTTGGCTGTTGAGGTACGCTGGTCCAGTGTTGTAGAGTGCCTTGTGTGCATGGGTGAGGAGTTGGAAGGTTATCCTCTTGTTCACTTGTTGCCAGTGCAGGTCTCTCAGGTGGGGTGTGATGTGGCTGCGGCGAGGGATTTCGGGCTCAAGGGTGCGGAGGCATTCTGGATGCGTTTGAGCCATTTCAGGAGTTTGGCTGGGGCTCCTGCATAGAGTGCATTTCCGTAGTCCAGTCTACTGCTGTTGAGGGCCTGGGTGACTGTCCTTATTGTTTCGATGGGGATCCACTTGAAGATCCTGCTAAGCATGCGGAGGGTGTTGAAGCAGGAGGAGGAGACAGAGTTGACCTGCTTCGTCATGGAGAGGGTAGAGTCGAGGACGACCCCTAGGTTGCGTCCGTGGTTGGTGGGTGTAGGGGGTGTTCCTTGTGCTGTTGGCCACCAGGAGTCGTCCCAAGCCAAGGGGTTGGATCTGAGGATAGGGACCTCCGTCTTGTCCGAGTTCAGTCAACATCAATAAAACTAACACCCTGACAATTAAAAGGAAAAAATTATCTCATGCCTGGTTCTTGGGTAAAACTCATATTGTGAATACCACTGAGTACAAATATCTAGGTGTTAAAATTGACAAGGGTTGCCAATTGGTGAAACAGCTTGAGGCCATAAAACGGAAAGGGATGATGATCGCGACAACGCTAAGACAACGCAAAACAAGATTGACTGGACAAACTTTTTCACCGCTTTTACGTGTTGCGCAAACAAAAATTACACTGTCAATCACCTATGGCAGCGAAGTGCTGAGAGGCTGGGATGACTTATTGCTGGATACCACCTTGGCAAAGGCATACAGAGTTATGCTCAACCTTCTATCATGCACCTCACCTGCACTTATCCGTCTCGAGTTTGGACTAACAAAGCAACTCCTCGGAAGGCGGGGATCTTACATTAAGTGCTGGCATAAAATCAAGAATTCACCCAGGAACACACTTAACCACCGGCTCTGGCAGGAACTAAGCAATGCATCTATCTCACCAGCCAAAGCCTATTTGGAGGAATCACTGGCCATCAAAGGTTTAGCCAAACTATTGGCAGTCCCAACAACGCAATCGCAATTTAGGGGTTTTGTAAACAAGGTTTATAGAGGATAAATCCACCCTATCACATAGGGGCCATGCATGGATGACTCGGAGCAGTTACAAACTATTTGGCAACAGGCGTACTTCAACCTGGAGTACTCCAGGAAGTCAAAAGAATCCTTTTTAAAATACAGGTTAGGAATCCTTCATGTTATTCCACACCTTCCACCATGGCTGAGAGAGAACTGTGGGAAATTGTGCAGGCTATATGGAGATGGAAATGAAGACAGAGAACACTTAATAAGTTCCTGCTTTAATGTAAAAGAGGAAAGGACAGTCCTTCTAAAAAGCCACTTTAACCCCTTCGGTGCTCATGACGAGCTCAGCTCGTCATGAGGCACAGTTGAGCTGTGCTTATGACGAGCTGAGCTCGTCATGAACAATGGGGCTCAAAAATAATAAGCACAGGAGGGGAAAAGCCATAGCAGCCAAGGTGTTAACAGACGAGGCATACGGACCCAGAGACAAGCAGTGCTGGCTTGCTTCAATTCAAGCGATCTGCAGCTAAATGGGAAGTTAGTCAAGTTTTTTAAATTAGTGGCATCTAAGCAAGACCTGGTGTAATCCTGTGTGAAACTAAAAACAACAAAAATGTAAACCTTTTTGAAATGTAATCTGTGTAGAGACTCTGATCGTTTAGAGGAAAATTGCCACAAAGGGAACTCTGCCCTACTCGAACATTCATTCACTTTTAATAATAGATAAGAATTTTATAAGAGCATTGATTGGAAAGGGTAATCAATTGAAAATGTTTTATCAGAGTGTATTGTTGTAATTGTTTTAATTAATCATAAACAATAAATTATTACTTACTTACTTACACTAGCGCCGTAGAATCCGCATTTCTAGGGTCTACCACTGACGTTCCTTTCTCTTCCAGTCTCGATACTCCTCTGTGCCGACAACTCAGTGATCCTTGCACGCACAGGCAATGCGCTGAGTCGACTCATGGTTGAGTTCGCTAAATTAATGACCAACCTGGACCTGAAAATTAACTATTCTATGTCCTTTGTCCTTGTGGCAGACCCAAAGCAGCAGAAACAACCACAAATGTATGTTGAAGGGGTTAAATTAGATGTTCTAGATTCTTTTAACTATCTAGGGATAGTTTTTTGATCCAGATACTAATTGGAAAAATATGGTCACCAACAGGGGAGCATTGATGGAAAAGATATTGGGGCCCTTTTTAGTTTTGGGAAAAAAATTGGGACCAAACCAATTGAAGTGATAAAAAAGGTCTATGATGCGAAAACTTTATCTATCGCCTCTTATGGTGCTGCTGTTTGCAGCATCTCTGATGCCTCTAAACTGCAGCACACAGTAGATGCCTTTCTGAAACATCTGGTCTCCTCACCCCAATCGTGTTCAAATTATAACTGCCACTTGGAGTTGAGAGTTCCTTACATCATTGACAAGATTTGTATTGCACCAATTATGATGTGGCACTCAGTCTGGCGTGAAGAAACCCTCCTATTGACTAGATATATTGTAAACGACCTCCTCAAACTGGATGGTGCAAGTCAAATAAGATGGTTACGTTATGTTGAATCCAATCTTCAGGGGGTTGGTCTGCATTATCTCTATGAGGATCCAAAGATGTGCCAGTCAATATCCAAGAAGGAACTGAAAACTCATTTACTGGTTCACCTACAGGGGAAGAGACACAATATTAATTTTAAACTTTCTACAGTAGATTATACTGTGCTGCCCCAAGTATAAGTCTAACTAATATAAGCTCCACTTCTCTATCATCATGAACCTTCAACATAGATACATTTCAATGAGATTTAGTCTAAATTATATCCCCTTTTGCGATTACTGCACTCCCTTTTTGCCCTCGTGGCAAGCGATCACCCCAGAATGATCTCCGTTTTATTATTCTTTTGTAAATTTTATGGTGAAGAAAGGAAAAAAATGAATTGTTCTCCTTATTCGTAAAAAGAATTTAAAACAATGTTGTGTGGCCCTATATTATCTACGGTTATTGTCTGAACCTATTTCCTGTTTCTCTTTGGCTTCCTTTCTCTTATTTGCTTTGAGCAAAAAAAGCCATTATCAAAAAATGGGGTGACCCAATGGTTTTAAGACCTGGGTACGTGGTATGAAAAACAATGGTCCGAAACTCAATTTGGTAGGTGAAACCAATCACAGCCTACAGTAAATTATTTGACATAATATTTACAGGCCTGTACTGAGTTGGCCTAAGGTATCTGATACAATTAGTTAATCAAAATGCACAAACCATGGATTGTTAAGATAGCAATCAATTTATTTTATCACGATGAGCGCAATCGTATGTGCCTTACTGCATTGTTATACAATCTTGGTTAAAAAAGGGGGGGGCTGTAGTGGGTAGGTTGCTCCAAAGAGAACGTGCACAAGGGAGTGTGACCTACGTAAACTATGTCTGCCATAGAAACACTATCATATAGCGAGAACAACATAGATCGTCTCTTAGAAGCCCAAGGGGGCGTAAGCTTCCTAGGAGTACCCACTACCAGCATTGATCCCACGCTCAATGAAAAAATATCTGGAGCGTTTCGAAAAAAAATTAATCAGGACAAGATTACATGGTCACAAGCTGGCCAAAGACCTATAATCTAATGTTATCCCAAAAGGGTTACAATTCAAAAATGAGCCAGCAATATTTGTAGATAACCCTAAATTTAAGGAGAACTTAAGTTTCTTCTCTAATAACTGTTCCAGGCACTGGATGGTGCTTGGAATTGAGACAGCTGTGGAAGAGGTTCAACATCTGATAAAGGAAATCGCAACCTCTAAAAAGAAATAATTGACGATAAAGGACTTAGCAACGCGAAAGAAGCTTTGGAAAGACTTGAAAGACCCATCCGCGAATTTGACATGTACACACAAACTGCCAAACTGGATAAAGTTGCCAAAGATATACAATTCTATGATAAAAGGCCACTTATCCATATTTACAAGAAGGGTACTACACCAGGGAACAACAGGGTACCTACTCCAGTAGAGGCAGAAGTGGGTTTAGGAGATACACCACATTCTCTGGATCGTCACTTGGAAGTAGCTCAAGAAGTTTACGGCCTGGTCCCAGCAACACCACACCTAACCCCGAATACACTTACCAAGATCAGCCTTTTTTAGTGGAGGGCCTTTGGTGGGAACAACGAGGGAATGGCCGACCCTGGGGGAGACCCAGGGGCTCGAGAGAACCAACATGGAACAGGGCAGGGGCAAAATCAAGAGACAGGCACAATTCCAACAGGAAACACACGGGACATACAAACACGGAGGCACACTGTCATTTTGATACTTATTATGCAATTTAAGACATTGGGTTGTGCAATATTTTTGTATACTTACGAGAAAATGTTCTCCTTTTGGTTTGTAATTATTAATTATGTTTGAATACTTGTTATTTGATTTTTTTTTATAATAGCTCTTTTTATTTCTGTATATATATCTGTGGAATACTTGTTATACCGATGTTGTGTCGGAGAAATAAATGTTATTTCTGACTGACTGACTTGAGGATTTTTTTTCAGTTTTTGTATTTGCTTTTAGTATCGTTTTTTGTTTCATAAATTCTTCTTCTTCTGTTATTGTAAGTGTCATCATACGTAAGAACAGGTTCCTCGCTATGTGATATAGTAACATTATCTGGGTTATTTATGTCTTGGAATTTTTAGGGGCAGTCAAAGTTTCAGTCTTTTTTAAGTCAGAGATACCTGGGCATAGGCTCATAGTATATTCAAGAACATTTGACATGCCATTTTCTTTTAAACAGTTTCTGTAGATTGTTGTGAACTAGTGCTATCTACCTTGAGTTCTTCTAATACATTTCTGACTTAATTTTATGTAAATTTTGGGACTGCTTATGCTCTCTAACATTTTCTACGATTTTGTTTTTAGGCATTGCCTCTCATAAAATGCTTGTACTTCCGCAATCATAAGTATATCCCATGTGAGTCAGTAACAGGCCCGCGCATGCACATTTCCTGTAAGAATTGGCGATGCATTCAACTGAGTGCTTTGACACCATTGAGCGGTGAGGGATACTGTCTGTGTGGTCCTGTGAGAATGGGTATTGAAGGTTTCTTCAAATAAAAAAGCATGCAAACTAACTGTTTGGGGCCTATCTTAGAAACTACCAGTAAGTTTGGTTGAAGCATTTATACATTTTATGTTATATGTTTAATTATTAGACATGTTTTTAAATAAGAGGTGTATAATTCTTTTCCCCAGTATAATACGTTTTTGAAAAAAAAGTGTATGGAAATCTGTCTATGGAAAAGAAATCTTTGCGGGCTTGCTGGGTGTTATTCGATAAACTGGAATAAAACACTGATTGCACCAGATTTTGGGTCTGACTTGTTTGTTTTTGAAAAGCAGTCTGAGCATGATTAACAGTACAAACTATGGTGCGATCACTCTCTCACTGTCAAATTAGAGCACAGGGCGCGCTATGAGAATGGTTAGAAATGGTCACTCATTCAAAATCCGATTCAGCTGTGTGGATTATCCACTGTATCATAACGTTACTTTTTAGCCTGTTTAAGTTTAAGGTTTGCATGTAATACTATGCTATAGGCAGATATGGATGTTTAGGCAGCGCTCATCTCCATTAAGCTTGGTTATTATCATTTACATATAGGTGTCTGAGGAAGGGAAAAGAAGTCTATGTGAATGGCGAGGATTGCACAATAGCACCACATTACTCCTTAATTTGTAGACACATACAATTGCATGGCTCTTGTAATCAAGATGTGCCTAATTTGGTGTGAGTTTTGAAAGGCACTGCGACACCTGCTTTTATACCATCATTCAGTTTACTGGAAACGTGAGTTATTTAATTTGAAATAATGCAGATTGTTGTGCAATGTTACCAGGCATTGGTTACATGATTACGGTAACTGAGCGTGCGGTTTGCTAAAAAAAAGTTGTGTTTACTCCTCTGCATGGGAAGCTGTATGTTTCCATCTGGCCGTCGATTCTGACCTTGAAAGAAGAGTCAACCAAGTGAGCCGTATAAGAGCGCTATTGTCTCAAAAAGAGGTCGCTCGTACATCTGCGAGAGAAACATTTGTCCTTCATGTAGTAAACACCTGCACAGAAGTGTATGATTTATTAAATACAGACGTCCCTTTGTATTTTGGGGAGTTAATTCAGAGTATCTTTAATAGGTCCTTGACTATGGGGTTACCTTTCTTTTTTAAAGTTAGAAGCAGTGGTCTTGTGAGTTCTTTTGAAACTATATTTGGTGTCTTTTCTGCATTTTTTCATTCAATTTTTTCCAGCATCTTTGGTGGATTCCTCTTAATAGTCACATTAGTTGCTGGCGTGCTTCAATTAATTTGTTTACTTAAATATGGATGCACATCCTTCAGCACGCGACAATATTTCTCGGCTGTTTCTGCCTCGTAACCGAATGCTTAGTTATTACGGAGCGCTGCCTCTGGCTACATTGTGTGCAGCTTATGGATTATCGTTTCGATTCTCCTTTTTCACATGCGTTCAACCTGTTTTCCATTGCCTGAGCTGCGATTTCGACTGGGCCCTAGATTTGTGTCTCTGCAGTTCAGTGTCTTCCAACGCAGATTATGACCAGCTGATGAACCCCTTAGTGGTTCATGACTTGCTTTGTTCTGGCGGCCGGATTATGGACTTGGCAGCGATACATGGACTAATGGGACTTTGGAATGTTTTTGCAGCGGCGCATGACTTCTTGGCACGCAGTTACATTGAAGATGACCCGAGTTTTCCTCCGATGTGATAGAGGCTCCGGTCATTGAGGAACATGTATGTTCATTCTCACTATTGAATTAGATGGCTGAAATGTTTTCAGATGAGAACAATGACGTCCTCTTGGAGGCTGTTGCTACGTACAGTGCTTATATGCTGTTGGATTAAGACTCTTTGATTTTTCTACCTATTATTTAATATTTAGTTACTGTTTTCTATCAAACAGCGAATAATTTTTTATGCAAATTTTAACTTGACTCTGCTTTTCAGGCTTGGACTCAGTGTTCCTAGTTCGCCCACGTTTATATCATGTGGTTCTATCGAGGGAGGGTGTTGTGGGCTGAGCCTTGCACTCACACCGTGTTAAGTTAGCATGGGTTCATTAGAAGCTTAAACGCCATTTTTGCTTTCCTGCTCTGCTTTGCACACGACACGCAATTCTGATATTGTTTAGAGAAGGCTGAATATTTTGTTTCACATGAGAATAATTAGACACAGTTGGAGAACATTGGTATCCTGACGGTTTGTGCATACTCAATGTGATCCACTACTGCTGAGTAGCAGAGGTTTGGGACCGTCCATGTAATCCTATGAGACCTTCTGTAGTTATAAACTAACCTGGTAGGTAGGGAGGGTCAAATGTAGGTATATTTTAAACCTGTTTCCCGTTAGCAATATAAGATGCTTTCTCACTTTCTATTTTATGGAATAGTAACAATGATGACAACTTTGTTTCTGATAATATGTTTGGTTGTATTATCTATGGTACTGTGCATGAGATTACGGCATTAGAAATAAACATTTCAAACTTGCACGTGTCGTTATTTACTCCTTGTTTTGAACTGGTGTAAGACTATAACGCAAGAGTGCTCTTTTTATCTATCTCGAGGTAATCTAAGTCACAAGTTCTGGGTTGACTAGTCATTGGTGTTTTTGCTTTGGGACGAATAACCAATGAGTCCCTGATTGCTAGTCTGGTAGGGGTTTTGGGTACTAAGGTGGGTTTTGGTACACCGTAATTCATTGAGGTCCTTAGTCTTTATGCACAGTTCTGTGTAGGAGCAGAATTCCTGCAACAGTAGTTACAACAAAAAGGCTCGATAAAGGGCCTTGAGTTTGAATCAGAATATGAAATTGAAGAATAATTGATAACCCCAGCCAAGAAAGGGAGCAAGTGTGCAAATTTACAATGACTTCGGCTGGGGGACTTGTTACAATAAAAATGTTCGATAAAGGCCTGTACTTTGAATAGGTATATGAAATAGAAGAATAGTTAATAATCACAGCTAATGTAAGCAGCAAGTAGTTGTGTGTATGTGTGGGTGATGTGTTGATTGAGTGGAAGATGAAAAAGGAGAAAAATAGGAAAGGTTGGAGACACGCAAACTACCCACTGTCTTGTCAGTGAAGAGAATCTTTGGATTTCCAGATCATTACACAGATAGGGTGTTGGATTCCACAGTGGGAGCAAGAGAAACGAGTAGCACATCTAAGGAAGCAAGCTTGTGCATAAAGTACACATAGGGGGTCATTAGGATGGCGGGCGGACTTTGCCCGCCCGCCATCCTTGTGGTAATCAGGACCGCCCGCCACAGTGGCGAGCACATCCTGTATTTTTAGCATTGTGGCGGGCGATGCTCTCTCCACCGCCCGCCACAATGCTAAAAATGCATTTCAGCATTTGCATAATTAAAGCGGCAGGCACCGCGCGGTGGCTGCTGCTTTGATTATGCGAATGCAGGGGGGTGCCACAGGATCCCCCCGTGTGCACCCCCTACTCTCCTTCACTCTGGGGGCCCGAAGGGGGCCCCCAGAGTGAAGTCCGCATGATAGACACCGCCACCATATTATTCCTTTTCTGCCCCGGCCGCAAGACCCCCCCGCCATACTAATATGGCGGGGGGGAAAACTAGAGTGGATGCCGGGCGGATTGCCTCCGCCAGGCCACGGTGGCTACCGCCAGCCTGGCGGAGGCAATCCGCCCGACATCGTAATGACCCCCTTAGTGTGCGGAAGTAAGGATGGAAGAAAGGACAGAAGTGTGGAAATTACCCACTGCTATTGATGGGTAGTAGTTACGAAGAAGGCTGAATAAAGGGCCTTGACTTTGAATTTGAATTAAAGAAGAATAATTGATAAGCCCGGCCAAGAAAGGCAGTAAGTAGGTGTGTGTATTTGTGGATGATGTGTTTATTGAGCGGAAAATGAATAAGGTGAAAAATAGGAGAGGCTGCCGAGATGTAAACTTTCCATTTCTTTGTAAGGAAAGTGGGTGTTTAGTTATTCCAGTGCATATATATATATGTATGTATATATATATATATATATATATATATATTTTTTTTTTTTTGTACAAGAAGGGCGGCACAACCGGATACTTTTTGAAAGTTACTTTATTTCACCAACACTCCACCGACGCGTTTCAGCCTCACGGCTTTTCTCACGGTCAGTGAGTCCTTTTTTTGCTTTTTCATTATATACTGCCCCACTTGAGCCATTAAGTGGCATTGTGGGATATGTAGTTTTAAAGCAAAATGTTTACACATAAAAGACAGACAAAAGGACTGGTGTGTTTACATCACTAGTATAGTACTTAGCGTCCCAAGTTACATTCACTCAGGGAATTTAGTATATTGATTCAATTCAAGTCATTTAGAGTTCTATGTGATGGGTATAGTACCCCAGTTCATAGTTGGTTTTCGCTGAGTTCATTCTCACTCCAGATGTATGTAGAGATCTTCTCCGAAGTTCATGCCTTTGGGCTGTTTCGTTCGGAATCGGACAATGAAGCGTGATTCCATTTGTCGCAAGAGACGGACAGTTTCCCCTCCTCTTTCTGTTTTAGTCAGCATTTTCAGTCCATAGAAATTCATGGCTCGCCAATCCCCATTTTGACAGGTGTTCAAATGTTTTGCGGTTGCATACAACATGTTTTGATTTTTTACTGCTCGTATGTGTTCCAGTATTCTTTTCTTTAACATGCATGTGGTAGACCCTATGTACTTCATTCCGCACTTACACTCTATCACATACACCACATTTTTTGATGTGCACGTGATGTACTGCTTGATGGGCATGTCTTTTCCATCTGGTTCCCGCACTGTCTTTGTCTTTTTACCTATCTTGCACGCTTTGCACGTTGTACATGGCTTAAAGCCTACATTCTGTTCCATCCACCATTTTGGTTGTTCTTTGGTTTGGAAGTAGCTTTTCACTAACAGGTTTTGCAAAGAAGTGTTTTTCTTGTACGTAATGGAGGGATGTTTTCCCGCCAAGGGTCCCACATCTGGATCACTACTTATTAGATGCCAGTATTTGTTAATTTTTTTGGCAATGATCCCACTCTCCTTGTTGTATGTCGTTACAAATCTTGGTGGATCTTTATCCTGTGGGGGTTTTTGTTTTTCAATAAGCGTTTCTGCTCTTCTGATTTTGTCTGCCTTTTTTTTGCAGTCTTTTAATACATAGTCCTTGTACCCTCTTGCTTGGAATCTTAATTTGCTTTCAAATATCTTTTTTTCGGATTCTTCCGGTCTAGAGCAGTTTCTTTTCAATCGTATGTACTCTCCATACGGAATGCTTTTGAGTAGCGATTTAGGATTGAAACTGTTGCCATGGAGTACACTGTTGGTTGCCGTTTTCTTTCTAAACAGTGTAGTTTCCAGTTTACCTTCGGAGACATAAACCTTGGTGTCTAAAAAGTCTATTTCATCACTGCTCGTTGAACAGGTAAACTGGAGGCCTTCCTCATTCTGATTTAAGGTTGCAAAAATTTTTTGGAATTGTTCATCAGTGCCATTCCAAATCAGAAAGAGGTCATCGATATATCTGACCCATAAAATGATCCGATCAAGTTCTTCTTGGTCAGTTGTATTCCAGGCTATCATTTTCTCCCAATATCCCATGGTGACATTTGCATAATTGGGAGAAAAAGAAATCCCCATGGCTGTCCCGCACTCTTGCCTGTATAGATTGTTATTGAAAAGAAAAACATTGTTTGTAAGACATAGATGTATCATTTGTAGGAGCATGGAGGTGTGTTCCATTTCTTTGATGCTACGTTGTTGTAAGAAATATTTGCATGCTTTTAATCCGACATCATGTCTTATGGATGTGTACAAAGACACAACATCTATTGTCTCCAAAAGATAGCCTGGGTTCCACGAAATGTCCATTAGAATTCTCAGAAAATCGCCAGTGTCCTTCAGATAAGATGGCATACTCTGGGCAATGGGTGCAAGGAAGGTGTCCACGTATCTAGAGACTTTTTCGTACAATGAATCACAGGAGGACACGATAGGTCTGCCGGGCGGACTGATCAGGGTTTTATGGATCTTTGGCAGGAAGTATATGCACGGGGTGATTGGAAATTCCGTGGTCATATATTTCATCTCTTCCTCATTGATCAATCCTTTCGTGCGCCAGGTCTTTAATTTTTCATGTAGTTCAGACATCATTTTCATCATTGGATTTGATGTTAATTTACTGTAATTTTGAGGTATATTCAGCTGGCGTTCTGCCTCCAATATATAATCACTTGTGTCTTGGATAACAATATTACCCCCTTGTCAGCGGGTTTTATTATTATGCTGGTATTGTTCACTAGATTTTGTATGGCTTTTCTTTCCTTTGTTGACATGTTTTGTCGTTTGTTATCTTTCACTTTTGTCAATTTGTCGATTTCTTCCGACATTGCCTCTGCGAACAAATCAATTTTATTGCCTGGTGATAGGACTGGGCAGTAGCGGGATTTTTTCTTTAATCCGGTACTTCTGCTTTGATTTGTTTGAATATTCATTTGTTGTAGCATTTGTGTGTCCGTTACATTGTCACTCCCAGGATTGTACATTGTTTCAAATATTTCTCTTAGGTCAGAAAGTTGGTCGATAGTGGTTCCCACTTCCATTTCCATAGCTTGCTGTGCTGTCTCAGTGGCATTGTTAGATATCACTTTATTAGCATGAATTTTGGCCAGTTTAAGTTTTCTCACAAACTTGTATAAGTCAATTTTGGTTTGTGGGTAGTCGAAATGGGCTTCTGGACAGAATGATAGGCCTTTGTTTAGAACTTTTTGTTCATCATCTGTCAGTTGATATTTCGATAAGTTCACAATCAGGTTTGTTACTTCCTGCTCCGTAGGGGATATTGCCCTCTTTCGCTGCTTGGACCTGCGGGTTTTTCTGGTGCTGGTGAGGGATTTGGTTGGTTTTGCATGCCTCTTCCCCTTCCCCTTCTCTGGAAGGGCATCCTCCCTCTGCCTCCTCTGGTGATATCTTTTTCTAAATTCACCATTTTCACCTCCTCTAAAATGTTGAAGTTTTTTGACTGTTCGCTTGTCAATTCCGCCAAGCTGGCATCCGATTCACTGCCGCTTGATGCCGGTGTATTGAGAGGAAAGTTTTTTTTCAGGTTGTCGTAGCGCTTTGCGAAAGTAAGAATGCGTCCATGTATATAATCTAGTTCATCCCTTCTGAACTTTCGTTCTTTACGTTCCTGTATTTCAGTTTCATACACGTCCAGTCGGGCTTCCATTTCAGACCTAAGTTTTGTAATTTCATCTTGCTTTGTGTCTTTTGAAATTATTTCTTCCAGCTCTTTGATTTTTATTGTGATATCATCAGTGTCAATTTTAGCATGCTTAATGAGGATGCGCATCATATT
The DNA here is from genome assembly GCF_964263255.1 of Lissotriton vulgaris. Taxonomy (NCBI): domain Eukaryota; kingdom Metazoa; phylum Chordata; class Amphibia; order Caudata; family Salamandridae; genus Lissotriton; species Lissotriton vulgaris. Next base: position 1,189,592,379 of record NC_141691.1, on the reverse strand, counting down.
TAGAGAACAAACTGTATTATTATCAAGCCATTCCATGATAAGATCTTCCTTTGTATCTGGGTGTGTTGGCATAGTGAAAATTCTCAATCCCCTCGGGATTCTTTTAACTTCCACATAATTCTCAAGTGCTATGATCTCCCAGCTTTTGTTTATTTCTTTTTTGTATAAGCGCTCGAGTGTATTCATTTGCTGCTTTAAAGTGACATTTTCACTCTCTGTTGTTTTTGTTTTCTTTGTCACTTCTACTGTTGTTGCCCCTGGTTTGAACATAGTCGACGCTTTCGTTGCACGTTTGGCAACTCGTGCTTCCATTGTTCAACAGAGCTTAATGTAAACACACCTGCACTTAAAGAGCGTTCTTCGTGGGCGGTTTGATTAACAACTTCTATTTTCTCCGGTCTGCCTTGTATTTCCCTGCCTCGCGTTACGTTAACGCTTAGACAACTCGCCGAGATACAAGTGCAGCCACTTAGATATAGATATATTCACTGAAAAAAACATAGGTTTTAGCCTCGTTATAGTTAGGAATTAGCATTTAAAAAAACTTAGAAATTCACTGAAAAAACCATAGGTTTCAGGCACATTATATTTAGGAATTAGCATTAAAAAAACCTTAGAAATTCACAGAAGAAAACATCGGTTTCACAAATGTTATAGTTAGCTGGTCATTTCACTCATACAAAACCTTTGAAATTCCCCCGTTATAGTTAGTTCAGCTAACTATAATTTGCGCGCCCGCAATGCACTGCTGATGACGTCACATATTACATCACTCATGACATGGTCAGTGACATCACTCATGACATCACAGATGACATCTCCGAGAAGATTGTTAAAATCTTTGAGGATTTCTATAATAAACTATGTCAAGCAGAACTCTCGGGAGGGAACCAGGGAGAGCAGGATGATCTACAAGATATTGATAACTGTGGTATACTACTTCCCAAGTTAAGTAGGGAAATGACCCAGGAATTAGAGCTGGAAATTACATTAGAGGAAGTACAGCAGGCATTATCTTCTCTCTCAACCGGTACAGCTGCTGGGCCAGATAAAATACCAAATGAGTTATACAAAATGATGTCAATACAAATAGCACCTCTTATGCAAGACTTATTTTTGGATGTACAATGTCGTGGAATACCCCCAAGATCATGGCAGGATACAGATGTAGTGGTATTCTTAAAGAAAGATAAACCCCCAGATTTACCATCGTCATACCGTCCAATATCACTTATGAACACAGATGCAAAGATTTACTCAAAAATTATGGCCGCCCGATTACAGAAAAGCATTTCTGCAATTATATCACCATGGCAGCAAAGCTTCGTTCCAGGTCGGGGGACCACAGACCACACTCGACGGGCAATATCAATATTAGAAATTGCTGAGGTAGAGGAGAGCAGTGGCTGTGGTCCTCCTAGACGCTGAGAAAGCCTTTGGCCGGGGGGCCTGGAGTTATCTGTGGGATTAATTGGCTGAGAGAAGCTTCGGGCCAGGATTTATACGGGCAATGCAGGCCATGTATTTTAATCTGCATGCCAAAATTCAGATAATGGGGTATACATCCAAAAGATTGAAGATAGAAAGAGGTACTCGCCAGGGCTGCCCTTGTTCCCCAAACCTTTTTGCCTTTTATTTAGATCCTTTTATTTCCCTGATTCTAAATAACCCTATATTTAAACCAGTAACTTCTCATAACTATGAGACAAAAATATTGGCATATGCCGGTGATATCGCCTTATTAACACCAGTACCACAAGAAGCAATCGCAGAAGTAGAGAGGTTGGCAGAAAGATTTGGGAGGAGATCAGGCTATTTACTAAATAGCTCAAAGACACAAATCATTTTCTCCTCTCACTGTATATTGGATGATCCCCGGGTAAAGGAGTCTGCAGTGTACCTAGGAGTTAGATTAACAGCGAAAATGAATGATATCTGGACAATAAATTTGCATCCAGTTATGACGTCAATTAATAGGGAAATTAAAAGATCAGATCATCTGCACCTCACAATAATTGGCAGGATAAATGTAATAAAAATGAAAATCTTTGCAAAAATCCTATATTTAATGCGGGCCATCCCCATAGAACTAATGGCCGTAAAAATACGGAAAATTGAAGGGATGTTTACTAATTTTATTTGGAGCTACCAAAGAATTTGCTGTGCCTATAAAGATCCAAAATTATGGGGGAGAAATACCAACTATTTATGAATTGGCAATTGGGGAAGCTGCAGGTGGTTTATTCCAGCGCCAAAATTACATGAGAAAATATCGAAGGAAAGGATATAAATGTATTGATTGTGCAATCAAAAATTGGAGAAAAATAGTGAAGAAATGTGTGATTAACAGATTTACTAAGTATTCATCACTCTGGCATTCCGATCTCCTTCATGCAAATATGTATGATGACATGGCTAGAACATTGGAAAGAAAAGGGATTGTAATGCTGACAGATGTTTATGCAAACTTAGAAATATGTAGATTTATAGAAATTGCACAAAAATATGACCTACAAAGTGATTCATGTTTTAAATATCTACAAGTTAAGAACTGTATGAGAGGCGTTCAAAAAGAAAATATTAGTCTTGACCCAATACCAATACTTCACCTTATGGGTAATCCCAAAAGTAGAATAAAATACTTTTATCAGGAATTCAAAAATGTATCCCCAGTGATCTAGAAAGTGCAGAAGCAAAGTGGTCCATCAAACTAAATGATGGGTATGTTGATATAGATAAGGTGCTGGAAATAGGTAAAAAAAATGTTATATCATCTAACCTTAAAGCAAAACAGTATAAAACGATGTTTAGCCTATTTATACACCAGCGAAGCTCTATAAATGGGGAAAAAAAGAGTCGGATAGGTGTCCAAGGTGCCAAAACAAACCAGCTGACATAGTACATATGTTTCACTCCTGTGATAAGCTAGATGAGTTAAAAAGGGGAATTGAGGTATTTATGCTACAGACACTGTGGAGGAATGTTAAGATCACTACCACACTAATGTTACTGGGCTTTGACGTAACAATGCAATTTGATGTGTCACACAGAGATTTCATGCTCTTAAGTGTAGCAATAGCACGTCTCTTGATTGCCACAGTATGGAAGGATTCTGAACCACCAACTTACTATCAGTGGTTAAATTGGTTAAATTGATTAATCTGCTTTGGGAAACAAGAAATTGCTTATTATTAATGCAAAGGCTAAAAAACTAGAAAAAAAGGTATGAATATTTAGAAACCGCTCATTGTCTGGATGGAGGAACGAGCAGACAAGGGGTAGGTTAAAGGTTAAATAAATAGATCACATTTGTGCCCTAACGCGTAGCACATTCAAAGGATAACGCCAAAGAGATATGTTTCTGTATGTTCCTATTTTGGTGTTTATCGTATCTAACATACCCATTATCTAACTGTATAACTGTATAATTTTTTTTGTACTCCAATGCAACATGTCTGATTTCAATAAAAAACTTACAAAAAAAAGAAAACTATTTTATCTGCATGGCACTGCATGGACGATTCTTTCTCTCTCTTTTTTTTTAAAGTTTGGCCTGCCATCCGGCAATTTTAATTGGATACTACATCTTTGGTTGTACCTCTCTCATCTGGCCATGTGGCCTGTTGGTCTGAACAATTGTAAAGAATTTGGGCTTTTTTGCCATCTCACTGTGGTTGTCTCCTCTTTTGGAGTTTTCTAAATATAATAGAACTATTGTGTGTGTGATTGAAGGATGAACATAACTTTCACATTAGCAGCTGCCTATTCTTATGCCACTGTATTGGTTGCTTGTTGGGCCTGTTTCAATTGGTTAAATACTTTTTTATATGTTAGACACATTTTTCAAACCTGGCAACTCTTAATCTGTTGTAAAAGATCTGTTGCAAAATAATCTTACCTTACACAATTGAATCTTTTGGATAATAGTACTAAAAATAAATTTATGTTGTCAACATATTTTGGAGTCTTAACAAGAGTCATTTGATTGTGTTAAATTTGCAGACCTGATTAAGCCTTTTTGAAGTTGAAACGCATTGGCTGCTCTTGCAGGAACTGACACAATAACGAAAGATTTATCTTCAACTTTGAAGGCTCAATAATTGTTTCTGTCTCAACTCTCTTTAAGACTGTTGTATCTCTGTTCATGCTGGTATCACTGTTACATTATGTAATGATTTCTTTTGTGCAGCTGGTGCTACAATTCCACAGGATGGATGCTTTGTCCACCAGGGCTGGACTGGCCGTATCGACCAACAGGTGTTTCCCCGGTGGGCCACCAGGTTAGGGAATGTTTCTGTTACTGGGGGCTGGTTTTAAGGGCCCCCTGAAACAAAAGCAGTCCGGCCCTCTTTTCCACATCAGTTAAAAATTAAACACTGCAATTTTTGTTTATTCATAACGCCCTAAAAGATAAGGAAGGAAACAACATGGTCTAGATACACATAAGCAGTAAGGTTTAAATTGCAACACTTGGTCAGCTCAGGAAGGTTTGTGTTCACTTCATCCTATTGCATATCAAAGTGCTGCGGATAAACTTGTTCTTTTAGTTTACTTTTCCTTCAGACCACAAAAGGAAAAGAACACATAAATTATCAATCCAAAAGGGCAGCACCCACCTCAATATCTCAATACCCTTGTTCTTGAAAGCCAATCATGCAGCCTAATTACATCATGTCTCACTGAGAAGCCACTGGCCCTCCCTGCTGCACTACCAGTGAGGGATTTAAACAAAAGAGAATATTCTAGAGCATTGGATGTACGGAGTCCGATATTACCACCAAAATGCAATTCTGGAGAGAGGGCCAGCTGTCTTACAAGCAACACAATGGAATTTCCTGCAGATGCATACCCCTATTCTCAACCCCACAGGAAATGAAACACCAGGTGAACTGTTGTTGCAAAGCTAGGTCTGCTCTGTGAATAACTCTTCTGACCAAAGACAGTGAAAGATAAATAATTTCTTTGGGCCTCTAGATGCCTACTGTTGTAATGTAGACCATTAAGAAACCTACAAGCATCCATTACATCAATGAGTTAATAGCGGAACAGGATAATGGCACCAACAGGAAAAAGAATCCCTAGCTTACGCGATGAACCCCCACAGGCATCAGAGCAAGCAGTAAAGGAATGGCATAATAAGGGGCATATGTATGAACGAGGCAGCCAAAAGGGTGCTAGAGCATGTGAAAAGGCAGAATGTGCTGTACTGCCTTATATGCCTGCACTTTCCCTGTTGCGAAGGCCATCGAGGTGACTTGCTGCGCTGCACTGAGCTACACATGGCCCTACATGCAAGGTCGTGGATGCATATTTAAGAAAAAGTAACGCAGTAAAGCAAGTCACCTTGCTGCGCTGTGTTACAGGGAAAGGACAGAAATGGGCTGTATTTATTACAATTTGGCACATTCCTGTTAATTCCCCAGAGGCACATAATGGGCAGCCCAGCGCCAATGCAGGCTTCTTTGCACCATGGTGCAAAGGTGCCTGCAGGGCCGGACTGGGAACCAAAACCGGCCCTGGCAAAGTGCTCGGCCACCCCCGCCCCCAGGGGTGGGGGTGCCGCCGAGCTCTTTGCCGGAGCCAGTTTTCGGCCGATTTTGTTACAGGGCCGATTTTGCAGCTATGCTGTTACAATTTCTTACCTTGTAGACTTTGTAGTATAATGCATTTCTACAGTATCTCCATTAGCACTGTTTTCCTTACTGCACCAGGCTAATTAAAACATCAGGGAATTACATGGCAATTCTTAATGTACATTGTTACAGTGTTCACAGTTGGGTGCAGGAGTAATGCCCGGTCTTTTGTGTAACATATGCATTGCATGCTGCAGATCTTGCAATCTTGTTACAACCAAAAGCCAATTAGAAAGTAGGAAAACAGAAACATAAGTAAACATTCTAATAACACTATCCAAGGTTGTTGTCACTTTGTTTGTTTTTCCTTTCCTTCCCTGTATTTATCGTTACACACTGTGCTTTGCGTTATAGTTAACATCCAAGACATCTATTTGTATTTTAAAGTTAGTGTGTTGTATGGGGATATTCCTGACAGTCGATGTAGTAGTACAGTGAATTGATGCACTGTATAGTAGTGGCTCTTTTTGGAGGTTCCTGTCGTACAATCTGGCATATCCTTTTGGGGGTATAGTATCATTACATAGTGCTAATTGATTATGAATTTTCTCCCACTTGTTTGTTATAGTGTCCAAGCCTGCTCTCAGGGTAGTGTTGTGGGATTTCGTTTTAGTTTGATCTCTATGGTCGTAAAGTATGCTCTCCAGTCTGGTGTATTTTTAGCATGGGTGCGTGTCGGATTTACATCTTTAATTCTTTCCACTTCTGCTATTAGAGCAGTGTGCAAATCTTTTAGCCATAGGTAAATCAGAGGGGACTGGCATGCCTTCCAACTCATGGCCACTCTGCACTTGGCTACCACCAATGCTAAGTCCATAAATGTGCCCAGGGCGTTGCATTTGGATGTACGTTTAGTAATCCCTAATGTGAAATGTATCCCAGTCGCTTGTAACGCCTTGTTGGTGGTTTCTGCTAATATGGCAGCTATGTCTTCCCAATATGCGTGACCATACCATATGTGTAAAAGAGGCTTCCTGGGTGCCACATCTCGCGCAGGTATCTGCAGCACCTGGGAACCTTTGTGCTATTCTCTGCAGATTCAAATATGTGTGGTGTAAGTAGGTAAATTGTGTGAATTTTAGTCTTGCATTGAGTGAGACGATTTTCGGGGTGCATATACACTGCTCCCACTGTTTATCTGTCAACTCGGTCCCCAACGCAGTGTCCCAATAAGTCCGTAATGTCATTAGTGGCAGAGTCCTATCTCGCCTTAGTGAAGTGTATAACATGGTGATAGCATGGCGTGCTGCACCGTGTGGTAAAAGCGTTAGAAACATATTAGAGGTAACTGTTTCTTCCTGTGCCTGTCCCCAATTTGTAGGCATTTGTTTTGTCAGTGAGGCATACAGTAGAAATGTGCCTACTGCTATCTCATAATCTTCTGTCAGATCTTCGAATGTGTATATTCTTTTATCTACAAATATATCACTCCATGTGTTGAGTCACACTGCGTCCAAAAGTGCTAGTTCCGAGCTATATCTTTGTGGTGCTTCATCCACCTTCACCACAAGAGGTAATGCTGGTGCATAGGGATTGAGTGGTTTACCTTAATGTAAATAATATTGCCAATTGTGTTGCGCTGTATTCTTCAGCAAAATGTTTTGGTTTCAATTATTCCGTTGATTTTTGCACATTATCTAAGATTTGGGTCGTGTGGGGCGGCGCAGTCCAATATCCCAGCTGTGAGAGGTTTTGGACAGCTAGCTATTTCATTGGCCATTGTAATTGGGCTGCTGCATAAGAGTACTCGCAGTTTGGCGCTCCCAATCTCCTTTCCGTTAATGGTGCATATAGCTTTTTGAGCGAGACTCGTTTCCTATTTCTCTGACTGTATTGTCCTTAGTTCTCTGAATATTTTTTGAGGTACTGGCGGTGGGATGGCGGCAAAAAGATATAGTAGTCTGAGTAGCAGTAGCATCTTAGAATTCGTGATGCGGCCCTTTGGGGAGAGTGGTAGACCTGTGCAGAAGGGCAGTGAGGTTCTCGCACTATTTAGTGCCTTACCCAGGTTACCTTCTAGGAGGCCCTTAGGTGCATGGTATTTTTGCACCCACAGGTATTTAAATGTGTCGTAGGACCAGGGCATAGTAGTAGCCTATGTTGATCTACTAAAACTGTACAAAAAATCTATCTTATCGGCCAAATCCTCCTACTTCTCCCAGAAAATTCTTAGCTCAGCATCCAAAACCAAGGATATCTTTTCAATCGTAGAAGAACTCTCCCTGCTCGACCGCTTCACCATTCAACCTCAACCCTCAACCTCAACCCTCACAGGCCCTCTGTGACTCCCTTAATTCGTTCTTTGTTGACAAGATCACCACTATCAAAAACAATATTCCTTCCCCTTCTCATCCAATGCTTGCCCCTTACCTCCCATGAATCCCTGTCGCTTTAACGAGTTCCCCCCCATCTCCCAGACTGAGTTCACTTCTCTGTTACATGCTGTCAGCTTAGGCTCCCCCAACGACTGTTGTCCCCCTCAAATTCTGAAAGCCGCCTTCTTGGCTTGTCCGGGCCCTCCATTAGCACTTCTCAACTACTCGCTTGCTACAGGCTCTGTCCCTGATGCTTTCAAACAGGCAGTTTTTATACCTATACTCAAAAAGCACAGCGCTGACCCATCTGTCCTGAGTAATGATCGGTCGATCTCCCTCCTCCCCTATCTGGGGAAGGTTTTGGAGACCTATGTCACCCGCTGCCTCAGCACTTTCATTGAAAAATCCTCTTTCCTAGACGACCAGCAAGCCGGGTTTAGACCGGCCCACTCCACCGAAGCTGTCATCGTGGCCGTAATGGATGTACTGAGACAAGGTGCCGATAAGAACCTGGTCCAAGCCCTTGTCCTATTAGATCTGTCGGCTGCTTTTGACATGGTCGATCACGCTATCTTGATCGACCGTGTCAGAAACGCGGGCATTCAGGGCTCGGCTTTAACAAGGATCAGCTCCTTCCTGCATCAGCGTTCCCAATCGGTTCACCTATCCACCTTTTCTGCCCCTTACTCCTCACTTTCCTGTGGTGTCCCTCACGGTTCTGCTCTTTCGCCCCTCTTATTTAATCTCTATATGCAACCCCTCATAGCTTCTCTCCGCCACACCCTTGTCACCATCTTCAACTATGCGGATGACTTACAGTTAATTTTTCCTATCGATTCCTCCCCTTCTTCCTGCACCAATTTCCAATCCACTATGCTTGCCATCACTGAGTGGATGCATTTCAGCCAGCTGAAGCTCAATCCCAGCAAGACAGAGTTGGTACTGACAGGAGGATCCTCCAATCCCTGGAGCTCCAGCTTCTGGCCTCCTTCTCTTGACCCTCCTCCCTGTCCTGTCAATACTGTGAAGAGCCTCGGCGTTATCATCTCCAGTGATTTATCTATGAGGCCCTAAATCAACGCAGTTACTTCTGCCTGCTTTTACCATCTGCGCAGGATCTGTAAAATTCGTAGATTTCTCACTACTGAGGCTCTCACACTTGTCATCATGGCCCTTGTCACCTCCCGTATTGACTATGCCAACTCCCTGTATGTGGGGATCCCTGCTTACCATCTTCATTGGCTTCAGCTGGTGCAAAATCAGGCGGCCAGACTGGTCTTTAAACAGCCTAAGCACCAACACGTCTCGCCCCTGCTGAGGAGATTGCACTGGCTCCCAGTCGCCTCTCGTTGCATTTTCAAACTGGGCTTTACTGTTTTTAAGTCACTCCTTGCCCTTGCCCCAGCCTTCACCTCCCTCAGCCTCAAGCGTCACATTCCGTCTAGGAATCTTCGGTCCTCTACACTTAACCTCCTAACCGTCCCCAGGTTCAAACGTAAAAAGCACGGAGGCTCTTGCTTTTCTTTCCTTGCCCCCTCAACCTGGAACTCCCTACCCACTACTATCCGACTCAGTCTCAGCTACACCTGCTTCCATAAACTACTTAAAACCCACCTCTTCCAGCTAGCCTATGAATAACCCTCGCTGCCCACCCTCCCTGCTTTTGTCTTTGAGCGTCATGAAACCGATTGGTGTCCGTACGCGGTAGAAATACTTTTAACAGAATAATAACATAACTATGTGCTGAGATAGCAAGGTGTGCAGTGGTATGTCCCTAAGTGCCTCTACCAGCAATTGCCACATGGGGATTTTAGACCTACTCAGTCCCCATGTCAGTTTTCACTGTAGTGGATTATGGTTTGACATTGTGCATCCAAGATATTCTGCCCCATCCACCCTTGTCAGGACATTTTGTGACCAATATATCATGTCTATCCTTGTGTTCAAGTTGTGCACTCCAGAGTAGTGTGAAAACTCTCTGGCAGTAGGGTATAGTTCTCTCTGTATGTCGCACAACTGCAAGTTCTTAGCCCATTGCTGGAGCGCCTATGTTGTCAGGTTTGATTGTGCACCCAGGAGTGGGGGACGTGAATGATCTATGTGGGGTCATGTGTACAATTGAAATCAACACCCCAGTAGACTGGAGCTGTTGTGTCTTGTTTTAGGGCAGGGGTCAGTGTAGAAATTCTTTATTGTATAGTTAATAAAAACCGTTACAATATACCAAATATTAAAACTACTTTCCTTCACGCACTATATACATAAAATACAGATTATAAAACTACCATTAGTAGAAAAGATAAAAACACAGCTACTGGGGTTTTCCTATGTGAATTAATAACTTGTGCAGAGTAGTTTAGATAACAGATTATAAATCAGCCAATACAGTTTGCAATATCAGAGTTCAAAAATTCGGGTTCGTATTGACTTTTAGTTAAATTAACTAAGTTGATTACATATTTAATAATTCGACAGATGAATTGAGGATCCTCTGAGTCCAGCACATTTTTTATCGCTGAGCGGCATGTGCGAATACCTTTTGCATTGAACTTTTCCCTAAGTAAACTCCGACGATCATGCTCTAGCATTGGGCAAATGCAAATCAGGTGGATCATGTCTTGCACTGCAGCGCCACATAAGTTGCAATCCTTCGGGCCAGGAGACCTCCAGCCTGGTTGGTCAGCGTTTGTTGGCAATTTTCCCATACGTAGCTTTAAATACTTTAATTTTAAGTGTGGAGGGAAAGCGAGACCTAAATAAGCAGTTGGAACCGGTCTTTTATAGGATTGTATTATCATCCAGACATGCGCACGGCGTCTTAATGTCGATTTGTCTTCAATCAACGAGTGCGTATTGGCTGCTTTTATTGCAAGCTGCTTAATGCTGATGCTGGTAATTTCCTTTGCCAAACAGATGTCATCTCAGTGCTTGTCAAGGAAGATTTTAAGCACTTCGCATAGTAGGATTTCGGGTTGCTTTGCAGGGCTTCCCAAATGGCAGAAATAATTTCTATGTTGAAATTGAGCCAGATGTTGTACCAAAATTTGATTGACTTATATTTTTAGTGCAATATTTGAGACTGAAGTCCAAATTCGAGGCATACCTGTGCTGGTGAAGCGTTGCGCGGTAAGCTGAATACGCGTTTGTACACTCTTGTTTGGATTTTATCTAGTAACGGAGCACTTCTTCCATTATGTACCACACTACTGTATGCTATCGTTGGTAGTAACTTAGCTTTAATGACTGTAAGAAGGGGAGTGAACAAAGGGCCTTTTAGCTGTTTTGATAGGCTGCAGAATGCATGCAATAGAGCTGCTCCCCTCTTTTCTATAGCGTCGAAGTGCATGGAGAATGTGAACCGTTTGTCCAGATGTATCCCCAGATATTTGTAACTGTCCACTACTTCCAGGTTCATGTTGTTAATTGTAAAGTTCAGCAGTTTAGGACGACGATGCGTTATAATCAAGACCTTTGTTTTTGTGCTGTTTATTTCCATCAGATTCGTTTTGGTGTATCCGGCCAGTTCATGCATGAGACGTTGCTGCCCTATTTTCTTTTTACTGAGGAGGACAATATCGTCCACATAGGATAGATGCGTGAGGGCCAAAGTTCCTAGCCGTGGAGGATGTGCATTGACCCCATCTAACCTTGGAGTCAGATCTGCCATAAATAAATTAAACAGGTGAGGGGCCAGGACACAACCTTGTTTCAATCCTTCACTGGTTGCAATCTTCCTTGTTAACCTTTTGCCATTGTCGATCTTAAGCTGCATCCTGGTGTTGGTATAAAGTTCCATAATTGGGTTTAAGATCGTGTCCGGCAGGCCCTGTTGCTTTACTTTGGCCCATAATGTTTGATGGCCTACACGGTCAGGACAGGGGTCAGTGTTTGATAACAGGCTGCCTGATTGCTATTGAGGACATATAGTGACACAAGTGATATCTGGAGGCCGTCTATTCTGCCCCTATTACCACATAACAGCCCTCTGTGTCTACATGCGTGTATTGTATCTCTAATGGTGTTCCTGGGGCAACCCTGATTAGTGTTCCCATAACGTAGCTGGAGTATGTGGTTCCTATTAATGTACCTCTCCAACGCTAGTGCATGGTCGCTAGTGTTTGTGCTGTCAAGTGCGTTTCTTGTATCAGAGCTTTGTCTGTCTTACCCCTGCATAGGTACTGATATATTCTGTAGTGTTTTGTATATCCTGCTAATCCTTGCAAATTCCAGGTCACCAGTGTTATTTCTGATTTGATCTGTGTTTTGCCATTGTGTTGATGTTATGATAGTGTACCTCTGGCATACTAGTCCCACCTGTACATCTCAACATTCTTTCCCCCTTAATAAAGGCATTAAGGTTGTCTTCCTGTGTGAGTTCAGCTTCAAGCTTGTTAGTGAATAGTAAAACAATAAGTCCCAACTGCCAAACCCCAGCCAGTACACCCATAGGTAACCGTCCATTAGCACTATAATGCAATGGTAATAAAACCTATATATTTATAAAACAAACAGTTACAACTTGTCTTTTTGAGTTGCGGGCTGGCTGTGGTTATGGTTGCTCTAAGCCTTATTTGCTGTTTGTTACTCCAGGCTCTTAGAATTAAAATGACTAATTACATTTTTTTTTGTTTTTAGCAAAGGTATATTCTTGGTTGACATACCACCCAGCCCCACTCCAAAATTTTCAGGATTAAATCACCCCATGTCATCAGCGGTTTGAGGTCTGACCTCTGGGCCGTCTCCTACAGCCAGGGTAAGCTGTGCATCTTCTTTCATCAGTAAGTCTCCCTGCTGTTCATCCATTTCTGATCCTGAAGGGGATGTCACCATTGCTTATTGTTTGACATCTTTTACCTCTTTAGCTCGTTCTTTTACAGCTTGCTCCTTAATGGGGCCCTGCGGGGGTTCCAATATCATGTGCGCCTAAGTTGTCGTGTTTGCCACTTTGAACTAGTGTCTTTACTTTCCCCTCTCTTTGGACCCAGCCCTTCTTTTCAAGCCAGGTCCACGCTGCTTCCGGGGTAGACGGAAATAATGTGTTCCCTTCATTTTGAATCCATAGTGTGGCACGGAATTGCATATTGTATTTGATGTCTCGATCTCCGAGTCTTTTCTTTATACCCATGAAAGATGTCCCCCGCTTTTGGACTTCCCATGTGTAGTCTGGGTATATATGCACTGGTGTATTTTCTACAATCCATGGTCCTTTTTGCCCTGGTGGTCTGCAAGATGTGATCCCTGTCTCTATAGTTGAAGAGATGCAACACCAGCGTACATGGGGGGCCGCCAGGATGAGGACGGCCGCCTGGTACTTTGTGTGCCATTTATTTTGAAAAGAAGGATGTTTGTTTGCCCTACAATATAGTCTTTACAAACCTTTATTCTAGTAACAGTTCCATGCTTACTCCTGTTTTTTCTGGAAGGCCGACTATGAGTACATTTTTACGAAGAGCCCGGCCCTCCTGGTCCTCCAATCTCTCCTTTAAGTACTGTACTTCAGACTGCATCTCTCGTATTTCGCGATCTGACTCCTTAACTGTGGGCCGGATTGTGGCTAGTGTGGACTCTGTGTTGGTGACCCTATCCATTATTTTCTTGTTCTCTTTCCTTAAGAAGCCCATGCCCAGTTATATTGCATCTAGCTTTGGTTTCAGTGAGGATTTGATGTCCCGCATTGCAGTGAGTAGTTCCTCAAATTCCTTTGTGTAGTCCGTAAGCGTGTTTGCCAACACGCTTTCTCAGTTTTCATCTTCATTGTTTGAGTGTGCGTCTCTTGGTAGAAACTGCTTTACTTAGTTTTGATCTCAACATAAACGCACACGCAATGCAGCTGGGGCCTGTATTCAGGCCTCCTTGTGATCCTCCTTTTAGAAGAGAGTCCCGTAGCAGCGCAGAGTCTCTGCATTGATATGGTCAGTATTGTGTGGCTGTTGTTGTTTATACATCCCTGACACTGCTCTGTGGTGCTTTGTTACTTTCTGTCCCCCTCAGATCTTATTGCTTCTTGTGAATAATGACCAGAAGTTATTCACGCCACTCTAATGCAGGGTGGAGCAATAGTGCGGGTGGATGAAGAAAACGGTCCCAGTGTTGGTGGTGGGCACTTTAACTAGTGCATAGCGCAGGCTTTTCAATATTAACTGGTTATAATAGCATTCTTTTTTCACCCTTTGTTTTTGCTTGATTTTTATTTATTCACTCTGTTCTTCAATAAATTCCTTTATGTTTTAGTGTTCCATGCACTTTGCTCTATGAAGGGACTTTCTCCATGTGTCTTATTTTGTCGATAATGAGTCAGACTCATGTTGCAAACAGTGGGGAGTGCAGGGCTTCTCCTTTCCTCCTCCAGAGTCGACAAAAGCAAGTGAGCCCAGCTAGGAGAGGGACCCTCTTATATATCCATAGTATTGCACCTGTTATCCTCGACACTCAACAAAGCCGCATGACAGGAAGCCAGGGGAGCGGGTTTATTATACCCACGTCCCCCTCCATGTGCCACGTAATCGCAACATTAGGTCACAGAGTCTCTTCTTCACGCCTAGACCGCACCTCCCTTGGGGCTCACCTTCCTCCTGTCCGCATCTTCACTACTGAGGCCTGGGCTGGTCTGCCCAGGGAATGGGAACCCGGTCCTCGATTGGTAAGACTACCCCGCCGTCGATCTCGTAGTACCCCTCCCCTTTGGATTTTCTGGTTCGGTCTTTAGTGTTGAACTGGGGGGGCGAGAGGGGGGCTGTGTCCGCCCTGTCTGTGCCTCTCCCGGGGAGAGTCTCCCCAACTGTAGATATTCTAGCCTCGGTTTACCAGGCAGTTGGGTTCTTCATTTGTCGCACGCCGCTCAACAGCGCTCCATCTCCCAGATAGACCGCCGCGCTCCGCTCGGTGAATTCTGCGCTCCTCGCGGCGGCATGCAAGTATGCCACCGATCAGCACCAAAGCTGGGGAATATGGGGAGCAACACAGACCACTGACACCAAAATAGTGTGTAAAAGGCTGCTTTTATTGAAACAGGTGCATATCACAATTAAAAGGCCCTTGGCCTGATGCCTTAAAAAACTATAACCTCACTATACAAACTGCTACCTATGTTACGCTTCCCCCACCCCTAAGGTTCCCCTACACAATATTTAAAACCTGCAATTCAGTGCCACCGACTGTGACCTTTTAGCTTTTGACCTTTGAACTTTTACATTTGAACTTTACCCTTTAACCCCTGGTGTGACCTTTTAACCTTTACATTTGAACTTTACCCTTTTACCTCTGACCTTTCAACCTTAACCTCTACGACTAGTAACCTGTCACAAACCTAACTTCCTAAAGCACCTTAAAGATCCTTACTCGTGAACTTGTCTACCCGTTCCCTTTCTGCCTGGATTGCCTCTGTCAATAACGAATAAACTTGGCCAAAACATGCGACTTGACTGCCAACCGCCACCCAGAAAAAAGTGGGGACTACCCCTTTTTCTGCCCCACAAAAACCTAGGTACCGACAGAGTCTCTGGAAGGGAAAACTGCACCTAACAGCACCACCCACAAATACCTCCAACTCATAAGATAAAGCCAGCTGCATGAACTTCCTGAAAGGACTTCTTGACACCATAGACCCGTTAATGCCTTCTATTGCCTACCCCTGCCCCAAAGAGCCTATCTTAAGAGGGTAGCGGCTATCCCCCCAGCCCCCCTAATCCTCTACGGTCCCATGAGCATTGATGCATAGCAGATCCCAAGAGACCCAGAGTCTGCCTCTTTTCCTTGCCGGTCTTCCCCTATTAAGAAAGAATCCTCCAGTATTGAAACCGACACACCGGAGACCGGCACCTACAGCGGAACCTGAAAAACAACAATAACATTTCAGAAAACGAATTATCGTAGCAACAGTTCCTCCCCCACCTGTAGACATTGCGAATTGCATTACAGGACCCCCCCCCTCCCAAAGCCTCATGGCCACTGGGGTCCGACCCCATGGCAAGCCTCCCAAGACCCAGTGTGTCCGATGCTCCCCAGCAAATCGGAGAACGGGGTAAAAATCACCCCTTTGCCCACCCTTGTGGCGTAACAAGCCTCTGCCTGGTGCCCAGGAAATATAAAATAGATACCTATGATGTATCGCCCTGCCAAGACCTCTCCAATCTGTTGAAGGCTCGTAAAAATCTGAATGCCTGCTTTCCTAGGGCTGCTTCCCTTAAAATAACCCCTTTACCATACCAATTTGTATCCTTAAAATAGCACCCAAGACCTCCCAGATGGGCGGGACAAGAACCACAGGTATCGTAGTCTCCAGAGCCGCACACGTGTAACTTATGGGATAACCTCTGGACAAATACCCCACTCTCCATTGTTAAAAGGGGGGGATCCCACTCCTAAAAAAAAATGCCCCAACCCCCAAAAACATGAGATCCACTTGTCTGCCAACGGGCAGTACCCCTGACAAAAAACTATTCTCAGCTGCAGACCTTTCTGCTGTCCTACGTACTAGTGACCATCCCTGTTCAAATGGTTACCAAAGCCCCTATGCCAATCTTCAATCCACCCTCTGGTCTTTTGGCTCCCTCGCTCTCTGCTAAGCAGGACAGCCCACAAGCCCTGTAGCAGTGTACAACTTACATGGACTCACTCAACTGTGAGCCGTAAAAAACATCTGCGATGTCCTAGCCCTCCCCCATTGCATGACACGCTGATAACATGCCCTCAAATTTAGACCTGCGCATACCAGTTCAGCAACAAATTGAGCCCCCTACAGGGGTCCACTGTCCGTCCTGTTTGTAACGGGACCCTAGGCCAGCCCTAGCTGTCCAAACACTGTCCCGCACCGTCTGGCAGCCCCTGGTAATGGGCTCTGTAGATCGAACCCCTTGTTAAGTATGCCCCTTTGGCCAGGGTATCAATTACAATTCCCCTGAGTGGCAACACCGTACTGGGTCCATCTGCTTTCCTTGTTTCCAAAAGTACGCTGAATGTGCTTCTGAGCTCCCAGACTATCTAGCCAACTTCTGGCTGTCCGTGGTACCGGGCTTATCCTCTCTAATCCCGACCCTGACACAGGACCTCTATGGTCACATAACTCAATGACAAATTCCCAGAAAATGTTTGTGCCGTGCTGCACAGGCTGTTTTCCATGTTGTCAACTATTCTCCAGGTTCACCCATGCCTCCCATAACCATCAAGCCTCCTCTGGAACCGTGTAACAAACGTGTCAGTTCAAATCACCCTCAACCAGCCGTGCCTCCATGGCCATAGTATCATTGTTGATGCCCCAGCATGCCAGTGCCGTTCTAGGCTCCTTAACCTAAATGTGCCAGGGTTACCCTAAATATCAACACAAACTCCTCCAGCGTGTCCTATTGGTATTCTGAGCCATATGTCTGTTGTGTTGCTAATGGTACCCCAAAGGTCCACTCTGAGCTCCTCGAACCTGCCCAGCAAACACCGGCAGCCCTTGGAACCAGTGCTAAAGGCTTTCTGGGTCATGTATCCACCAAGTTGCCAATGCTACCACAAAGGCCTCAAGCCTGTGCTATGTCTGTGCTGGGCCATGTTTCTTTTCGGTTGCCAGTGCTACCACAAAGGTCAACTCTGAGCTTCTCAAGCCTGTGCTATGGCCGTTCTGGGCCACTATCTTTTACTTTTTACTCTGAGCTCATCTCGCATGTGCCAGTGCCATACTAGGCCACTTGTCTTTTATGTTGCCCATGCTTTGCCAATGGAAAGTTCAACTCTGAGCTCATCAGACATGTGCCAGGGCCGTACTGGGCCACTTGTCTTTTCTGTTGCCCCTGCCTTGCCAATGGAAAGTTCAACTCTGAGCTCATCGGGCATGTGCCCGTGCCGTACTGAGCGATATGTCTTTTATGTTGCCCATGCCTTGCCAATGGAAAGTTCAACTCTGAGCTCATCGGGCATGTGCCAGTGCCGTACTGGGCCACTTGTCTTTTATGTTGCCAATGCCTTGCCAATGGAAAGTTCAACTCTGCGCTCATCGGGCATGTTTGGGTTAGGGACGTACTATACACTTGCCCTTCCGGTGCCAAATTAAACATGCATGCTAATCCTCTAAGTACATAAACTTGTCCATAAAGTACATCAATGATTGTCAATAAGTAGATGGCAAAACAAACATAACATATGTAAGTACAAACCACAAATGTTTTCAAAACAATCTGTTCCTGTTTTTTTTTCTTGCGCTTGTTTTTATGTTTTCATGATATCACATGCTTCATTATGTACATGAAGTTCCTAGGATATTTGCATCTCTCTGGTATT
Organism: Lissotriton vulgaris; assembly: GCF_964263255.1. Lineage (NCBI taxonomy): Eukaryota > Metazoa > Chordata > Amphibia > Caudata > Salamandridae > Lissotriton > Lissotriton vulgaris. The sequence continues at coordinate 1,189,574,171 of NC_141691.1, read as the reverse complement.
CAGATCTCCCAATGCATTTTGGTAAAATACCTTCATCCGAGGAGTACTAGAAATGATAAAAAATGTGTCTTGTAACAACTCAAGTAACGTTATCTTTCACAGGTAATGCATAGTACTCAGGAGAATAGGATAGAACCTTTCAATCACACCGCTAATGTGCTGTATTTGTTTCTCATTCTCACTGAACAACCATTAACATGCTTAATGTGCAACACTACTGTCGCACTAGGGTCACATGGTATCTGTGTGTAAAGAATAGTGGTCCGTTCACCACACCCGTGCTCTACAAAACAAAACTCCGTGCATGTCAACGCTCACCTGTAACACCAATGTTATAACTACCAGTAATGCCCATGCCTCCTAAAAAACATAAATACACTTTATTTGTACCAAAATTATCAAAGAAAATCATCCCTGTCCAATTCCAAATGGAAACCCACTTGAAATGTGCCTCGAGCACCCTCTGTGTGGCAAATCCTGCTGTGTTTAGTTGTTTAAACAATTCTGTAAATGCAAGCAAGAGACGTAATGAGATACGGTCATTATCCTTCATATGAGCGGTCCATGTGATGACTCCCAGCCTCTGCCGTTGTTCACCCTCGCCCATACCTAGTCTGTGGTAGTCACAATGTTAGTTCGCCTTCCGTCACTACGATACTTGCTTCCACATCAGGTGTGCCTCCAAGTTGACGTCAACCATGCGTTCCATTTAAAGCAAACACTACTTTCCTCTCACTGTCCTTCATTCAGTAGAAATAGACAGAAGACTCCAAAAAGAGGCTTCACGCTAATCCTGCCACTTCAGTTATATTGCTACGATCTAACGCCTCCATTCTATTGAGTGTCTATGGTTTCAAATCAGTAAACTTTAGACTTTATTTAAACTCAAGCAACAACATTAACCAATTTAACCTCACAAGTTTCTTCAAAAAACGCCCAACTGGACCAGCTAAAACAGCTGTCTATTTCAATTATGTATGCTCGAAAAAAGGAGAAAACAACTTAAATTGAAGAGAATAAATAAAAGCAGTGCTACTAATAATTAAAAAGAGCAAACGATATTCACATGTATGTGTACTCAATTGTATGCTCGTAAGCAGAATTTTGAACTTGATTTCAGTGAGCCAGATAAACAATACGGTGAAAATTATTTATGCTAGTGTCATAAAAAATGGTGCATAACAGTTACAGCATGTCAATTACATACACTGCAAGTTTGTCATAAAAAACACATCATTTCTATGTTATCATTCAGCCCACAAGGTGCTAATGTTTTTAGAAAACGAATCCAATATGTCTCTCTTTGTGACAAATATCGGGTGACATCAACATGTTCAGATTCCAACACCCTTTCCAGAATTGTAAACCTTAATTGTGGTATGGCAGGGGTGTGGAATTTATTAAAATATCCACTTGTCCATGGGGCAAGCTGCTTCATAAATCTACTTGTCCTGTAACAAAATCCACTTGTCCCTTTCGTGCCACGTTGGGCGGCAACAAATTATGTCAGCAATCTCATTATATAAGAGCTCTTATATAGCCTCTCTGATTATGCCAGGGCTCATATCATAGTAGTGTTTGAATACTAGCGATCCCTTTATGTTGCTACGTTTCCGCAGATCTACATACTGAGACTGAAGGTAGTGGTACACAATTGTTCCAGGGTTGGAATGTCCTTTTGAGTCCGTGCAAACCTACTAACTTGCATGTTTTAAGGGTTTTCAACAACTCTTCTCTAATCTTTTCCAATACTGAGAACTGTTGGAAATTTACTCCTGACAATTGCAGATGTAAACCTTCTTCCAGAGTTGGGAAAAAAAGTGGTTGGAAGGAAAATAAACTTGCTAACACTCAGGTGTTCGCATGAGCAAATCTATACATGAATATTTGCTCATGCTAAAATGCAGTTCACAAATATTTTCTAGGAGTACTATTTCTTGCCCTACTGCTGCAAATTCTTGTAAATTCACGAAAGCCATATAGCTGCCCTTAATGCAAGGACATATACCAAGGGTGCACTTTTGAGACTTTCTTTAATAATTGCGACCCTAATTTGGTCGGGCGTTAACCATTAACTTTTGTGTTTATTAAAATTCTCGCTCTGTATCGGCTGGCTTGACGGTGAGTGACCGCATTCTGCTCTTTCACAAGGAGCATATCGGTACACAAAGTACTTTTGTTTAGTGACAGTAACTAATGTGGCAGTGTGCGCATTTTTGAGGCCAAAAACAGTTTTTGCTTTTGCCAATGTTTGTTATATTGGTGAGGGTCCGGCAGCTCTTCCATCAATAAAGTTTTACAAAAAGCACGCCAAAACAAGTCACGCATTACCAAAACTAAAACCATTTCAGACCTACTGGCTTTGCCAATGCTCGTTTAATTTTGATTCCCAAAATCCTATTGAAACTGGTTACTCTGATTTTCTAATATGAATATTTTGTGGAAATACTAGCATGCATCAACACATTTTACAAATTGATGCTGAAAAGAAATGGTAACTGAAACTTTACAGTAGTTCAGCAAAAACATTTTTTTCCTACTTCCATTTTTTAGGAACATTTTATATTGAAAGCAAAGAATCATTAATCTTGCTTTCAAGCTTCTGCAAATATTTGCATATAATTAGAGAGCATTCTGGGAGCATTATGCATAGCCTCATAATGCTAAACTTTGAAACCGTGTGTCCACATTTGTATACTGGAACCACTGTCAGTAGTGCAGTTAGAACTTACATTTACTGAGAGCACTCAGCCTAATAATAAAGGCTCTCAATGAATGAACCATAAATACAAGTTTGAACAACATTTACATGTGCACACAAATATTAACTAAATTGCAGGCAGTGCCCTTCCCTGATCCTTAATGTGGTACTGCAAACTGGCAGCCAAAGGGTTTGTCCTGCAAGGGGCTGGGCCTGCTTGTCCCAAGGACAAAATGCACATTAAAACCTGTTGCCCTTGACCTCAAACAATATGTTCTGGACGTCCGGGTATAGAAATTCCACATCCCTGTATGGTATGCTTCTTTTCACGTCAGTGTGCCGCTAAACAAGATTTAATATTTGCAGTTCTAATCATGCTTTTATGTTCGGTCATACGAATTTTGACTTTTCTGGTAGTTTGTCCTACATATACCAGTCCTCACGGACATTTTATAGCATACATTACCATATTCGTATTGCAATCGGCTGTATGCTTTAATTTGATGATTTTACCCGTGTGAGGGTGTGTACAACTGTCTCCATCCTTGAGATTTCCGCAATGTCCACAGTTTTGGCATTTCCGAATGCCTTTATTACCTTTGTCAGAAGGAGTTACACTCCCCTTCTTCAAAATTTCTTTGAAGTTCTTTGACCTCGAATAAGCAAAAATTGGTCTAGTCGTAAAAACCTGTCTAAAATCTGATGCCTGTTCTATGATCTCCGACCGCTTTAAAATATCCTTTTTATAGCAGGTGCTGCTGTGGAAAACTTAAATACAAAGACGGTGTCTTAACCACTTTTTTTAACAAATCATTGCGTTGTAGCTGACAGGCCTTTTGTTTAGCTACTTTTAAGAAAGTACAAGGATACCCTCTCAGTCTATATGCAAGTGAAAGGTTATCAATCTCTTTAATGCTCTGCGTTGCATCTGAACATATTCTCGTATTCTAACAAATTGGGATAGTGGTAGATGGTTCTTTAAGGTGGGTGCATGAAAACTATGATAGTGTAGTGCGTTGTTTCTGTCGGTTGGTTTTTTATACACCCTCATGGAGAAATGCTCTCCATTACGTTCATTTAGAATGTCCAAGTAATTAATCATAGTGGTACTCATTGTGTATGTGAATTTGATCTGTGGATGACAACTATTTAATGCGCTCAAAGCACTTTCCAATTGTTGTTGTGAACCCTACCACGCAATTAGAATATCATCTATATACCGTAGGCATATTAAAAGATGATCTGTCCATGATATGTTGTTCAAAATGTGTGTGTCTTCAAACCTGGCCATAAAGATGTTAGCATATGTGGGTGCCCCGGTAAAACCCAATGAGGTACCCGTCTTTTGAAGATAGAATCGATTTTGCCAAGTGAAATAGCTATGGTAGAGAGAAAAGTGTAAAAGTTCCAGCAGAAATATGTTTAAAGATTCATCATACTCATGTCTGAGCAACATCCATTCTATGGCTTCTATGCCCTCGTCATGGGGTATGGATGTATATAGAGCCGATACCTCAATGGTCCATAGCCACATCTCTTCATTAGATGGTATCAAAATGTTCTGCAATTTCTTAAGACAATCAGTAGTGTCTTGTACATACGTAGACCACTTTTGTACCAGAGGTTGTAAGTAGTGATCTATGATCTTCCCCAAAGGTTTGTGTATGGACCCACATCCAGCCACAATATGGCAGAATGGTGGGTCCACTGGGTTTTTATGCATCTTTGGCAACATGTATATGTGAGGTTTTTTCGGGTGCTCTGATGTAAGAAATTCACAGGTATCTTCCTCAATCCAACCCAGATCTTTGGCTTTCTTGAGAATCAGTGATAATATAGATTGAAACTCGTTTGTGGGGTCAGTCTCCAATGTGATATAGGTGTTAGTGTCTTGCACATGTTGGTCTACCTTAGAATTGTAATAGGTTTGTTAGAATTGGGAGTCTCTAGTTGGCACAGGTGGGTACTTGTGACAAATAGGGATCCTCTCCTCTAGTCAGGATAAGGGGGATTACACTCCTAAAATAACCCCTGCTCACTCCCTTGGTAGCTTGGCACGAGCAGCAAGGCTTTACTTCAGAGGCGTTGTAAGTTAAACATTTGTGACCGCATACAGTAACCCAGTGACAACACTACAAATGGACACCATACAAGGTTTTATATAAAAAATAAGTATATTTTATATAGAGTTGCCACAAGACCAATAATTGACAAAAAGAATCCACAGTACTATTAGCTTTTAAGAGTTCTTGTTAAAAGGCTTAAATCAATGTTCTGTGCGAGCGTTGCTGAAAATAACAGTCTAGCAAATCCATCGGACCACGTCAGTACGGGCCCACTCAAATGTCGACAGACTCAGTCACAGCACCTTTTACTTGGGGCGGCTGGCACGGATGTGCCAGCCGGTTCCGGTGATCGTCACGGTGCAGAAAGGAAGCGTTGCAGGATAGGTGTCCCTCGATGCGGTGCAGGCAGCGGCCCGTTGACAGTCGGTGGATCCAAGGCTTGTGTTGCAGGGCGAGACGGTTCTTCGATGCGGTGCTTGCAGCTTGCGGTGTGGCGAACGAGCCGGAGTTCGGGAGCTGGCATCGATCAGTCCAGACCGCAGTGTTAGTTGGGCGGTGCGTCGCGAAGCGTGCGAGGCGGTGCCCTACTCCGGTGCGGTCACAGGACTCGAAGTCAGCAGCAGTAACCGCGTTGGTCAGACCAGTTCGATCCGGTGTAGCGAGGCATTGCATGTCGCGGTATCTACTAGTCGCGGTGCAGGCTACGGCTAGGTGACGGCGTCAGGACGGAGTCGGTAAGCGCAGAGCTTGCATTGTTCGAGGCGGACGTTGCTTGATGCGGTGCCTACAGGACACATTGGCCGGTCTTGAGAGTCGGTCACAGCTCCCTGCCTCTGTAGCCACTTGTTTCCAGCAGCAATTTACAAACACTGGTGAAGTCCACTGGTCCTGGGACTTTGGTCAGGGGGCAAGCTCTCTTCCAAGCCCTTGGAGATCTTTGCACAAGTTGAAAGAAAAGTCCACAAAGTTCTTACTCCTCTCTTTGGCAGTCAGGCAACTACTGCAGGCCAATCCCCCAAGCAGCACTTCAGCTTGTGAATAGTCTCTCCTCAGTTTCTTCAGGTTTCTTCTCCTCAGCAGAGGTTTTGTCTTATAAGTCCAAAAGTGATCTAATTAAATGGGACAAGGGTCCCAATATTTATACCCCAAAATCCTTTGTTCTCTGAGGGGAGAGGGGCCTGCGCCTAGTCCAAACCAGTTCTGAAACACTCTGTTTACCAGACTTCTCCTTTCCTTTCACAGCGCAGGACAGGTACATCAGATGCCCACAGGAGGTGAAGCCAGTATTGTGGAAGGAAGGTACAGTCCTGGAGCACTTTGTTGACAGTCTTCCTTCTCTTCTTTCAGTGTGCAGGGCAGAGACATCAGACTCACCACAGGGGGTAGAGCCGGCATTGTAGAGGGAAGGCCCAGTCCTATTCAGGTCCCAGGTGCAACTCCTCCCTCCCATCTAGATGCAGATCTCTCTATTCACCACCGGGCTGCCCCAGCCTGTCTCCTGGAATCCCCCAGCCCCGTCACTCACAAACCCAGACAAAGGTATACACAACCTAGCAGAGGCAGACTTAAATGGTTAGGCAAGCAGATACCTACTTTCTAAGAGTGGTATTTGCAAACACAGAATATTAAAATAATATTCACTAAAAGATGTATTTTATTATTCTGAGTCCAGGCATACTAAACTCGAATTTCTACCATGTTCTCGGAGCTGCTAGGATTATAAACATGTAATAATCCAACAGCCCATTCTGGCCAATAGAGAACAGGTAGCCTTGAAATATTGAAAGCGAAAATGCCTGTAATTCACTATTAGGACATGCCACACACATCAGGGCTTGTCCTACCTTATACTTACAATGCACCCTGCCCTTTGGCCTATCATAGGGGTGACTAATATGAAGTCGAGGGAAGGTTTAGGGACTGGCAAGTGGGTGCACTTGCCCAGTCAGCATGACTGCACGCAGGCTCTGCAATGGCAGACCTTAGACACATTTTACAAGGCTGCTTCTGTGGGTGGCACAACCAGTGCTGCAAGCCCACTAGCGGCATTTGGATTTACACGCCCTGGGCACACTCAGTGCATTGTACTAGGGTCTGACAAGTAAACCAAATATCCAATCATGGAACCACTAATCAATACATCAATTCATAGTAGGGAGCACTCGCACTGTGGCACTGGACAGCACATCTAACACCAGCAAAAACACATGAGGCAACAGTACAAATGGAAGGGAGACCCACGCCAATGGTGCCAGGTCTAACAAGGTTGTATTTAGAACAATCAACGCTCCCCCCTTATCTACCGGTTGGATCGTGATATGTTCATTATTAGCCAATTTGCGTAATGTTCCTGGTTCTTTCTTGTTCAAATTTCTCCGCTTACACGGCTTCTGATGTATGTTGGATAGGTCCTTCTTAATCAATGTTTCAAACAAATCCAAAGATTTGTGGGAAATAGATGACATGAATGTACTCTTCGGTTTAAAGAGTTTTTGAGTGCTTAAAATTTAGCCTTCCACTTGTGAGTCTGATGTTGTGTGGTGGAAGAACCACCTCAGTCTGAGTTTTCTCATGAATTTAAAAAGTGCCACATCAGTTTCAAATTCATTGGTTTGATAAGTCGGCACAAAGGGCATGCCTTTATTAAGGACGGGATGGTCATCCTCACTTAGCTCAACATCAGAGATATTCGTTATTAATTCCTCTTGGGGTTATGTCTTGTACCGTCCTGTTTTTTTTAACCTTTGTCCCCTCCTTGTTTGTTTGTTTTTGCTGGTGCTTGATCTTCTGAAAGTTGGTTTGACGTGCGGCCTGACTCTAAAACGCCCGTTTAGAGGTAAGACTGATACTGGGTGTGTCATCAGTAATTTCAACTGCTCCTGACACTCCCCCAACCGGTGGGCGTGTAAGCAAAGTGTCTTGTTCGGTAGCAATGCTCTCCTCTGATGTAGACGGATCAGGTTTCTTAAAGACTTGTCTCTGGGCATAGGCATCTGCCCATTTATAAACTTCGTCCAGCTTGTAATCTATTGTGTCCCTTTTAAATTTGCGCAACTTGCGCTCATGCACCTCTTTTGCATGTTCATCCATTTTCTCATTGAGATCTTTGAGTGCCTTATCTAGTTCATCAGCATTCATGCATTTGGATAACTCATTTTTCATCTCTTGAATCTCTACTTCCAGTTCTTGAAGAATGTTTGATAGTTCCTCAATAATTAAAAGTACCAAGTCTAATGAACACTTATTGAGTATTGCCGTGCAGAAGGGTGCTCGAGACGCATTTCAAGTAGGTTTCCATTTGGTATTTGGAATAGGACAGGGATGATTTTCTGTGATGATTTTGATAAAAATAAAGTGTCTCTATGTTTTTTAGGAGGCATAAGCATTCCTGGTAGGTATAACATTGGTGTCACAGGTGAGCGTTGACACACACAGAGTTTTGTTTTGTAGTGCATGGGTGTGGTGAACGGACCACTATTCTTTAAATGCAGAAACCATGTGACTCTAGTACGACAGTAGTGTTGCGCATTAAGCATGTTGATGTTTGTTCAGTGAGCAAGAGAAACAATTACAGCACATTAGCGGTGGGATCGAGAGGTTCTATCTCATTCTCCTGAGTACTATGCATCACCTGTGAAAGGTAATGTTACTTGAGCTGTTACAAGATGCATTTTTATATTTTCTAGTACCCCCCCTGATGAAGGTATTTTACCAAAATGCATTGGGGGTGTGAATACCAGAAATGTAAATATCCTAAGAACTTCATGTACATAATGAAGCATGTGAACTTCTGAAAACATGAAAACAAGCGCAAGAAAATAAAACAAGAACAGATTGTTTTGAAAAAAGTTTGTGGCTTGTACTTGCATATGTTAAGTTTGTTTTGCCATTTTCTTGTTGACAATCATTTATGTACTTTATGGACAAGTTTATGTACTTTAGCATGCACGTTTAATTTGGCACCAGAAGGGCAAGTGTATAGTGTGTTCCTAACCCAAACATGTTCTGTTTGTGTTTTCTTGAGTATTACATACCTGACAGGGGCTAGTCAGAATTTGGGGACAGCACCACGGAAAAATCGTTTGAAAAATTGGTTGAATAGTATTAAAATTGAAGGTGTGCAGGCTATCACCATTGTTTAATTCATCGGGCATGTACCAGTGCCGTACTGGGCCACTTGTCTTTTATGTTGCCAATGGAACTAAACGTGTTTGCTCTCACCACCATTAGTAGCCAGGTCACCATGGAACCCCGGTTCCACTCACCGGCCTGTATTGACAGACCCCAACAGCTGTCTGCGCTGGTGCCCAAAGCACACCAAATCACCTATGATCCCCACGTATGTGTGCTCTATCACCACAAGTAATAGGCCTCCCCGGCCACAGGAGAGATCTCAATGTCCGAAGATGCGCAGTCCGTTCTTGTGCTCCCATATACCCAAATCACCCCTGATCCCCAATCATGTAGGCCATCCTACTATGTTAACAGGCCTCACTGGACCTTAATCCCTCATAATGACCCTGATTCCAACCGATACTCTGGATGGAAAACCACTGTTGACTCTTCCATTCTTGAGAATCCCCTGAACAAGCGTGAGCAGGTTCCCTTGGTCCCTTGGTCATTGATGTCATTGTTGGATCCTATACCTCCACACTCCAAAGTATTAAAAGGTCCAAGTTACTAGGTGTATTAGAAGTAGGCCTGGGCGATAAATTCCGTTCCGCTCGTGGAATTTGGGTAATTTCGCGTTCCGCGGAGAATGCGAAATTGCCCAAAATTCTGCATTCTGCAAGTTCGTGAAATTTTTTGCTTGTTCGCATTCTCAAATGCTAGTTCACAAGATATTTCCCCCCGAGCACGCAAACAGAGATTGTGAATAGTAAAAAAGCATTGTGAACAAGCAATTCCGCGTGTTCATGGAATTTCTGTGTGTTCGCAGAGATTTTTTACCGTTTTGTGAAGATTTGCGTAACGCGATTACGCAAATTCCGCCCACCCATAATTAGAAGTTGCTCCCATACACCTGCTTGTGCTGCTATGTCCCTGCTGACCTCCTCCATAATAATTGGTAATAGAAAGTGTACCTCGGGGGCCTGTAAGACTGCATACCTGCCTACAAAAATCGCTGGTGCGCCTTCCTGTATGAAGGCTCCTGCCACAACCCACAGTATCAGCTTTTCTCTGTAATTGCCAGCGTACGCCATATACCCACAGCTATGGGCCCATCCCATAGTGTAACCACATTTACCCAGCTCCACATTCTCCTTCCTTCATAACTTAACCCCTTATAAAACTCTTGTGCTGAAGCTTCTTCCTCAATTACACTCAACCCAGATTATACTGTTGCACTTTTACCTGGATCTAGAACTGTTGTCCATTCTGTCCGTTTGTCCCCTTTATGTTCTCTCATCGTCTTCTCCACGGCTGACCTGATGCCACCGTCTTGTTTGTCACCTCTTGCCAGCTGAATGAACCTGGAAAATGTCATGAAAGATTGGTGAGATCCCCCACCCTCCCCGTCCCCACTCAGTACCTCCTGAAAATTATCTCCCACTAAAAACTCCCTCATAAGCTGGGTCGCGATAATTCATGTGTCTACCCCATGCGCTGCAGCATTTTCCTCCTATCCTCCTGCTTAACTGCCCATCCTTATAATATTTAGACAGCATCTCTTATCCTTTGAAACTGTGACCCCAAACGGTAACCCACTGACGTTTGTGCCATAGCTCCCTCCCAAGGCATTCCACCTTTATCTGTCTATCCTCGTGCCGACATCGAAAAACGTCCCATAATCTTCCAGCCATACCATATCCTAAACCCTGCTTTCTGAGTCGATTCCCGCCAGAGGTAGTACTATCCCCCTTGGCCTGGCGCACTTCCGAAGCCGTGCGGGGCCTGCGTGAGGCAGTGATCGTGCGGTCCATAACCTTCCCTCCGTACATACACTAAAATCTGCTTTCAGAGTCGATTTCTGCCGGGGAGAGTACTGTCCACCTTTGCCTGGTGCACCGCTGAAGCCGTACGGGGCCTGCTTGGGGCAGTGACCTTGTGTTCCATGACCTAAAAGCCGCTTTCTGAATCGAATTCCGCCAGGGGGAGTACTGTCCCCCTTGGCTTGGTGCACCGCCGAAGCAGTATGGGGCCTACATGGGGCAGTGATCTTGTGGTCCATAACCTTCCAGCCATACCATATACTAAAAGCCCCTTTCAGAATCGATTTCTGCTGGGGAGAGTACTGTCCCCCTTTGCCTGTTGCACCGCTGAAGCCGTACGAGGCCTGCGTGGGCAGTGATCTTGTGTTCCATGACCTAAAAGCTGCTTTCTGAGTCGAATTCGGCCAGGGGGAGTAATGTCCCCCTTAGCTTGGTGCACCGCTGAAGCCGTACAGGGCCTACGTGGGGCAGTGATCTTGTGGTCCCCCGACGCTCCAGCGTGGCTGGACTGGGCCCAGCATTTTCTTCACCACGGGGTAATGTGGCTGTACAGTGCCCTCCTGAATCGGGAAAGCTGCATATGTGATCACGCCGCAAATATATGTCCCGGTGTGCTGGTCCCAGTCTGTATCTTGATCCGCTATCCCAACATACCCGGTCCTACTCCCCCTAACTAACCCTCTAAGAGGGGGTATCCAGGTAAGTGCCACCTGGAGTGGACAATGAAAATCCACCCCGCCCTGAGCAAAAGATAAGGAGCTGACCCCCCTCAAATGATATGATGTAATACCCTGCGTACTGATATAAGCGTGAAATGCTGACCATCACCGTGGCCACAGCTCCGCCAGCCAGGAAATCAATTTAATTGTCTGTTAGCGTATCCTTTCATCTTAAAAATTAAGTTGTTCAACATGTAAACGCTAACATTAAATTAATTTTTTTTAAATTACATTTTACGTTTTCTCCTGGAAAGTTCCACTTCCGCTAATAATCAATGCGTAATGATAATCCGAATGAAACAATCTCCTCAAAAAATGCTATGCCTCTCTACAACTGAGCCCCACAAGCGGGTATGCGTGGGGCAAGAAAAAACGCTGTTACCAAGTTAACCTGCTTAAACGGTGAAGCCTAGTGCTCAAAAGGCCTCTACTTCCTTTCTAATGAGTGTAAAACACACACGCGTGTTCAAACGCTCTGCTAACCTAGAAGAAAAAACCCACTACGAGGCAAGAAGATTCTCACGCCCCTACGCCATCCCCCAACTTGTTCACAAGGGCCAAAAAGGCAATCCTCTACCATTACCAGGAGTCTCTACAAACCTCTCTCAATGTGACCAAAATAATTGCCCAAACCCAACGACACAACCCTCCCCATTTGCGCCAAACATTAAAATCGAACTACCCATCATGAAGACTCCATCGCCCGTTCGAGACAATCCAAACCAAAACATCGCCCATGTCGTCCATATCCAAAAAACTCCAAACCCTCCCAAATATGACCAAAAAAGGTTCCCACTCCCATATGAAAGAGGTCCAAATCAATGAACCTAAAACTACCATAATTTCAAAGTTACAGTTAAAATTCAGTCATAGAAACCAATGTACAATACATTCTACCTAACTAAATCTCCATATCTTCACCACAACACAAACTACCCCATGCCCCACTACCACAAACAGGCTTTATACCCCGAAGAAACCAAAGTATTCATAATATGCACTTATCTCCTTGCGCAGCTCCAATGAAAGCACTCACTAGCTAAATTAGAAAAAAGATTCTGAACAGCCTACGATCAGCCACCGGGAATAACACAAAATGGTGGCTGGTAACCTAAAATGGTGAAATAAATATCCCTTGGGCTGTAAAACAGCCCAAACAGCCCAAGGAGCCCAAAAGGGGCGGAGCAGAAGCCTGTGCAGCTCCCGTTTCCCAAACATCCTGGGGTGTAGACCTCCCTACGCTCGGTTGCCCCCCAAGACCCCCTTTGCCGATGTTGTCGGTAGGATGTGCGGAGCAGCTCAAGGAAGTTTAGAGCACGGGGATCAGGATAAATTAATGGATTTTGTCTGGACTGGTAGACCCAGCAGCCATCTTGGCCACGCCCCCGCAATTTTGGATTTTAGCCGGATTTAAGTACTCTTTTTGATACACACAAACACATACCACAGAAAAAGCGAGAAGCCTCCTAGCTACAGACCTACAGACTGTCCGATGCTTGCACTTTTCTGACTGAGCTCAGTGTGCAGTGCAGGTAGTGTATGTGATGGAAGTGCAGTACCAGTTCTGCTGCACTTCCTCCTCCTGGCCAAAGTTCCCTGAACCAATGAGATGGTCCATACTGAAATTAATTTAAGCCATTTTTGATGTTGGGATTACGAAATCCTATCCTAAACTACAGGCACTGTGGACTGTGGGTGGTCGCACTCTCAGCAGAGAGACCTGGTGAGACCTGGTGTACCATCCTGACCTCAGCTGGCAGTCAGCCTCCCCCACTGGTCTAGCATGGAGGATAGACATGTTCTCATCTGAAAGGCCCTGAAGGACCCCTACGTCTGTAAGGGACTGTAAGCAGTACCATTCAGATTGGGTTGTGGGATTGTGGGAAGGGAACACTCTGAGCAGAGAGGCAATGAAGGACCTTCCAGTAGTACACCGGGACTCGTTGTACTGCTCAGGTGAGGCTGAGTGACGGGCATACACTAACATGAAGCTTGGCGAAGTGAATGGGAAACCAGGGCACCAGGACTCTGTGGGCCTCATTTATGAGGTTTTGCCGTAGGGAAGCGCAGCAGGCATTCCTGCTGTGCTTCCCTACGGCAAAAGAAAAGGGCAGGAATGCGCTCAATGGGTAGCCGTGCACCAACGCGGCCCAGTTTGCACCATGGTGCAAGGGTGCCTGCGTTGCGGGGATGATTATTTTTGTACAGGAAGGGAAACCTTACTATACAAAAATAATCACAAGGGGCAAAATAGCTATGAGACTAAGGAAAAAAATGAATTGGACTAGTTGTAAATAGTAGATTTTAAGGAATTTAATTGGAATGTTGCGTTTAGCTTGATTTTAAAAACTGTCTTTATGTCTTTTTTAACAGGCTAGTGCAATATATGAAGCAATTATTTTAATATTGTATTTTACCTTGGTGATGACTTCTGATGTGTGTATACTTTTATGGTTTTTGCTATGAACCGAATAAAGTACTTTGATTGACAAAAATCACAAGGGGCTTTTCCTCTCTCTATGTGTGCTTCAGAACGCAGCACACATGGAAAAAGGAAAAACCTGGAGAAATAAAGATATTTCTCCCTGTTGCGCCTCCCTTACGCCTCCCCTGGCGAGTCGTAAGCTTTTAGCACTGCCTTAGTTTTACGATTTCTCGTAAATATTGGGCAGTGTCAAAAGGCCATGGTTGTTGCTGGGAAGGCCCCCACCAACACCCATTGCACGCCCCTTTAACGCAGAACACTGTGCCTTATTTATGAAGGACTTGCGCCGCCGGTGCGTCACTTTTAACATGGGAAAAAGTGACGCACCGGCGGCGCAAGTCCCTCATAAATAAGGCCCACTGTGTTAAAGGGACTGATATTTATCAGGCACCATTAAGCCAAAAAAAGTGGCTTAGAGCTGCCTGATAAATATCACGCAGGCTTCTGCGCCAGGGAACGTCACAAAAAGTGACCTTCCGATGGCGCTTATGAGGCCCTTTGTTTGGAGAGGCACCACTTCTCGAATGTTCACATCTACGAAATATATGTGTATATATTACTTTTGCATAATATGATTTACAGAGCATTTCTAGTTCTGAATTGTACGAGAGCAATACATTGTTGAGATGGTGATGCTTTAACGGCAGGGCCCTATTATCTTTCAATTACTCCTTTTAACCAAGTCTTGCAAACATTGTCTCTGTACACCGTGTTCCACTGATGAAACCTGAGATGAATGTACATGCCTGGAGAATCGAGTGTGTTCAGTATTTCTGTGGCACGTGACTTTATTTGGCTGCATGGCCAAGATACAAGGGGCTTCCAGCCAATAACTTGTGTATTTGACTAAAATAATATCATTTGAAGTTGCATCCTTGAAATATTCAAGCCATTATGAAAAATGCATTAATATTTCATTCTTGGCTAAAAGTCACATTTCTGTTAAGTATACATGTGACTTCCAATCTGATCAAATAAAAAATGGATCGTAGCTTTGTGTTAACTTTGTTCCACTGAAGAGCATAATCTTATTTTAGGACGTTCTTGGGCTTAATTTGAAATAAAGAATGGATCTTGAAGGAGCAGAGAAGGCTTTACAACAGGACTGGTCCCAACGTGCTTTATTCGTGCAAGATCAGCTTTCATGGGCAGAATTGGTGCGGGCATCGCCCTTCATCCCTGCGCCCTGCGTGCTTTATTTACACCATGAGAGCATGAATCTACCGCAGCATCAGTTAGTGCTCTAGCCGAATTAAAGTGATCGATGGTGCCACGAGCAACTTTCAAAATTGTATATTGATTTTATATGTGGGAAGCCAAACGTTTCATCCAATGAACACGGCTACACTATTATTATGTTTTTTAAAGTGAAATATTCAGCTTGGCACACACGTTCATAGGCTTCGAGCCGAAACAGCAATTGATTAAAATTCATATTTAATGTTAAAATGTACTTGGAGCATGTGTTTTTGAGTGTTGCCTGTTTGTGGTGTAGGGATCCAGATATATAAAGCACCCCGGGTGATCAGCGAGACAGAGATGCTCCTAAATAGATGACGGAGAGTTAAATCTCAGGAGTCGGACAAGATGGCAGCGGGGGCTGTTCAAGTTGTAGCCATTTCATTATTTCTGTCATTGTTGCCTCGTTGGTAATTGCAACCAGACAGTACCAAGGGCAGCCGGATCCGGGAATACATTTGAATGATTACGTGTGGCCATCCATTATTTATTATCATTTGTGTTTTTGTTCCCCTATTAAAATTCGAGGAAAGATGGAGAAATGCTCTGGCAGTCAACATTCATCTTGCGAACAAGGGACGGCTCTCTGAACTCGCACAGCATCCCTCATTAGACGTACGTGCTCCATGTAGTCATTAACCAACTGCAGTGACACGCACTGATTATGAGTCACCAGCTAAGCCAGACATAGTCACTAAGTGAACACCTGGGGATACAATGCACTTAAGCAAGCCAACGCGGCTCTTGCTGGCAGGTACATTGTGTCAGGAGCGCAAGAAAAATACGAAAAATGCTCTTTTCTGAAAAGTAGAACACATTCTGACGGAAAGTTTTTTAATCGGTCAGAGTGGTTTAGTTAGGTAAAAACGTTAAAAGGACGGCTCATAAACGATCACTAGAACATACAATACATGATAATATTATTAATAATAATAATAATAATAATAATAATAATAATACTTAAAACAATCATTATTTAAATAAAAACACAAATTTATCCATTACTATGCAATATTTATGCATTACTCTCCGTCGTAAATCTATTCTTAAACGCCACTCTTATAAATGTAGGGGCAGATTTACAAGCCCCTTGCGCCACTTTTGCATCCCTTTTCCAATGTTAAAAATGACGCAAAAGTGGCGCAAGGGGCTTGTATATGTGACCCGTTGAATCTGCAAAGCTAATCAAAGGCGAATTCATAAACAGTAAATTCTAAAAGGTTGATCTACTTACTAATTTGGTATCCCAATACTACTATATTGGGTTTAAAGGCATGCAAGAATTAGTCGATCTTCAATCACAAAAGCAAATATGAATATCTTCTCACCAACTGTACCCTCAGGGGGGAGTATCAAAATGTGTGAAATTAAAAAACTTAAACAAAAGAGGGAAAGGCTTTCTCGAGAACAAGGGGTACATTTGCTATACTGCTCCATATTATAAGTTCCAAGAAGCAGCAGGGGCGGCCTTAGGCATGTGCAAGCTGTGCACCTGCACAGGGCCACCAAATCCCAGGGGCCACCATGCCAATATATATCCATAAGATAATAATCCTCTGAGGATGGATACATATGTGCGTGGCGGCCCCTGCAGGGATTTGGCGGCCTCCGGCTCTGTTCCACTTCCCCTGACTCCCATTCCACCCCCCCCTCTTCACTGGCATCGTCACTGCACCCCACCCGGACCACCTCTTACGGGGCCCCCTACCTATGCTCCCTGCCCAGGGCCACCATGAGCCTAGAGCCGCCCCTGGAAGCAGAGATCTTTCCAGATGGATTGCACAACTCAACTATCTCCGATTCAGAAGAAACGGAAAACAAAATAATCTTACTCTTTTTCTTTCTTTCTTACTCCATAATATATGTGCACATATATATGGTGCTCAGATGTTGTGGTGATCACGCAAAGTGAAGAGTTGATAAAGCTGTGAATAAATAAAAATGACAATTACCAGAGAGCCAAATACTAGTGCAGTTGCCTGTGTCGCGTTTCAGACCAAGATGAATGTAAAATGTGAAGAGCAAAATACTTGAAATAATCTCTGCAAATGGTAATTTCCTGGGCTGCATTTAAGTCCATGTTTTTTCCCTTGCATACTACCTCGTAAAGGAAACATCCATCTGCAAATAAGCCTTTGTCTTACTCCAATAGGAACAGTTTAGCTGGCACACCAAAGACCAGCACCCTTTGAAAAAAGCAAAGCCCAGATTGATACTGGCCTTCATAGGCCCGTCAGCGAGATGTAGCTTGATTCCTGAGGCACATTGGGCATATCAACCTCGTATGGGATTACATGTTGCATTTAAGGTATTGCACTGAGCAAAGCAAAAATCATAGAAAATGATTGAATTCATCTCAGCCACTGGGCATCACTTTGGGGCTGCATCCAATGATATTATAAATAAATTAATAAAGTTTAATGTACATTTTCATTTTATAGTTGCATATATATTTATCCCTTCAAAAATGTAAATTGCAAAACAGAACTGCTAAAATTAATATATTTGTAAATTAAATGTTCCTTTCTAAACTATTATTAGCAAAATGTTCTAATACATAAAGTATAACATATATTATTATGGTGGTTGCCACCGGGTAGTTTGTGTTTGGACCTTGTTTTAATAGGAAAAGCCTTTTCTGGTTTGCCTATAACGTTGGCATCGTTTGACGAATCTTTCCAAAACTTTTTTTTTAAAGTATCATCTCCCGTTGCGCCTTCCTAGAAAGTTTCAGGGTGATCTGTGAAGTGGGGTCAGAGGAGTAAGAAGTCCCAAAAAATATTTTCCCATTCATTTTTGCATAGGAAATTTAGGCACTACTACAAATTCGGCAGAAATCTAGATCTTGGTGCAAAAAGGTTGCTTTTTGTGAGTTGGTGTAAATCCAATAAGTAGTTTTTGAGAAATGAAGTCTCAAAATGTATAGGTATGTCATACTGTGGAGGATCCGTGGATCCAACAGATCTCAAGAGGAGATCTCATTGGTTGCCACCACATCAACAATGATGTGATGGTAGCCATCTTAGCCCCTTGTTCCTGATAAAGAGCATTAAAATAACATATAGGTGGGCAGGGTATGGTTACCCCGCCCTCCTAGACCTTGCTGGGGTGTCCCAGAGAGATCCTTGATGCCAAAAATGATTTTTTTCCAAATGTTTTATACATTTTTGCAAGAAAGTGCAGGACATCATATACAAGACAGGATTGAAAGTATGTGATAGGAATGTTCAACGATTCAAATCTATCATAACATAATATATAAAGTGTCCACAGGCTTGTGCACTCTAAAGTTCGTAGGTAAACAGGGCCCCAAAGTACAAACTGAATAACGAAGGTTTGTGGAAGTTCACTGACATATGTTGGTTTCCAAGTAAGACTAGATGACAAATAGGACCTTGTAGTGTAGAAGTCCTCCATGAACTTCCTTTTTCGTAGCTAATAAAGATACTAGAGCATATATAGTTATCCACAATCCAGATGTTTTTGGAAAAGAAATAAAGTAGATGCTATAGAGTGAGAATGAACAAGGTCAGGGGAGGTAGAGTGGGGAAGAAAAGGAGAGGCACAGTCCCGGAGGGACTAGGGAAGGAAAAGAAGGGGAATATGTTCCTACGGAAAACAATATATATCTGCCAAATAGAGATGGTAAGTTGTCTGCAGCATTCTTGCTATCAAAAAGATTCACATTCTTGATTGTTCCAAGAAACGATTATGATGGGTTGAATATGTGAACTATGACTTTATATTGGTTGTGGATGTTCACATAAAAGGTGAGAGTGTGCATTTTACAATGGTTCAGTCCTCTGCAGGTATTCCACAGTTTCCTTGATCTGTATCACAAGTGTGATTTGGAGACCACAATATTGTTAGCAGTTCTTGTGAAGCAGGGTTAGTCCAACCATTTCTTACTTGAGATTCAGGGATTTTGTTTTCCACTCTGATAAGATTACTTTTACTCCTAGGGCCTGATTTAAAAAGGTAAACTTACACCTAAAGTCTAAGTTTATGACTTTCGGTATTCACAAAGTTACGTTACGAGTAGTATCTTTATGTCCACAGTTGGAGTGGATCTCTGCTGTCAGGATAGAATCTCCATACTCAAGTGGAGATTCTGCAATCGGGTTAAAGATTACACACTTGGGGCGGCGAATTCCCCTCTCAGGTTGGAGGAAGTAATTACATACACCTGCAGGCAATTAATACCATCTGCAACTCCTACACTATAAACACATAAAAGCAGCAAACATTCAAGGCTCTGCTTGTTCCACATTGACATTGAGCCTGACGGAACTGCACCTTAGCCCAAGCTAGTTCTGTGAAGGAAAAGGAACTACACAGAGGAGACACGATTAAGTGTGTCATTTGTATTGTGAAGCAACATAAATGTGCACAGTCTACCACTATAGAACACCAGTGCAACACATAAGGCAGCCCTATGGCAACAACTGGCAACTGCAGTCACTGAATTGGGATATAGAAAAGTAGTGGCAGGATGAGAAGAGGTTGCTGAAGAGAAAGTTCACCAGGATAGATGGGGCCAGAACTCTCTTTGGGGCATAAACTGGACGCTGTCTCCATCTTGCCACACTTGAAAGGGACGTCCTCTCCACCATTCACCCCCAGCTGCTGTAGAGGTTGCCTGTGATAGACAAACCTTAATGAGGAGCCAGGTAAAATGTGATGACATAAACAACGACTTAAAATGATAAATGAGTATGATATGCTACAAAAGTGAGTATGGAAGCCACTTCAATTATGTTCAAATAATCATGGTGAGTTGGACTCCCATGTCTCTCATTTTGTCTATTGCACTACAAATCTCAAAGTTCTTTGTGATGGAAATGATAACCTCAAATTTCTCATTCACAAACAGTGGCGCATCACTGCAGGTGATTTCCTTTTACACTGGTAAATGGCACTACAAAATGTGCCTGATCTAGAAACCATCACTGTTGTGTTGTAAATGCCATTGAGTAAATATGTGACACGTTGTAAATAATCATCATTTCTTGGTATTGTCTGGAACTTCTCCTTTTAATACCAATATACAGCCAGAGTACATTCACCCACTGGAGCAGAGGTCCTTGCACTTGAAGAGAGGCACCATCATGGGGTACATCAACCCATACCACCAGCACAAACTTTATGTAATTATGGCCAAAAGAGGATCCCATCTACCACATTGTGATCTGACAACCCACATATATCTTACATAGAATCTTTCAATATTCTCAAACATATGAACGGAACTAGGAAATGTGATACATCACATGTGTTAACTAGAATGTAAACTAAATACTCTCATATCACTTTAGGCCCTGTGACAGTGGCCAGAAAGACACAGCACACAGCATTCTTTGCTCACCCCACATATGGGTGTGACATCTGGCAAGGCTCCATATACTGGGCAGATGCTAGAACATCGTAAATAGACTTAATAATAATACTCTCTCAAAATGCTCATGCTCCTAGCAGTTGGATGAAATGTTTGTAGTATATGGCGTGCATCTACTATCCCTGTTGGCATTCATCTCTTCATGCTCAGATGTGGCTCATGAGAGTTTACATCTTCATAACGTGTTGGCTAATGAAAGGATGACTTTAGATGCATGTTAAGTGAATACAGTACGTACCAACTTGCTTATATTGTCTCTTCTAGAGAGCAATAGCCACAAATTGGTTGAAAGACCATGACATGGATAGTGGCAAACACATTTCCAGGGGCGAAAATGTATGGTCATTGATGTGGCTGTGGCCACACTGATGCTAGCAGGATGCTAGTTGGGGATGGGGAGGCTGGTAAGGTGAGTGTAGAGGAAGTGAAGAATACACATCTTGTGGCTGAACTACACAATGTGAGACCAGCAAACTTGGGAGTAATCCCAACCTATCCAATTGACCAAATTGTGTGATCCTGGGCAGCTGCTTATTTTTATTTTCAATTTGTCTCTTCTTCATAATCATATATAAGTGAACCTTTAAATACATGACTTCGGGGTGTGTGCTGTACAAAGCTTTCTCCAGTGCTAGTTACAAACTATGATGCTGTTTATGTGTGATAATATTGTTAGAAAAGAGAGCACAGCACCTGGTTTTCTGCATACATTTAAAAACTACCCATACGTTGAACACTTCTAATTAAAACATAGAAACTTTCTATGAAAAAATGTATTCTCTTTATTAATCTTTATATACATTTTTCTTCCATTCTTTTTTTCCTTTTTAAAATGATTATTTTGTACAGTTTATTATCTTATCTTTTAACAATCTCATAAATGTTGATGGAGTTCCAATCATTTGCATATATGTTCTTTCAACCACTAGATAAATTCAGTAAAATATCAGTTACAGTCACAAATGATAGTTATACAGAACCAATCAATCCAATCAACGCGTTTCGGCGAATGCCTTCCTCAGGAGTTCTGTATAGCTCCAATAATTACTACGAAACAAGAGAATATATACATTAATTTATATAAAGTGACAACGTAATGGAGATTTACTATTTATATTTTGTTCTAATTTTTATAAGGGAACATATAGAACAGGCTGTGGTGAGAGTTAATACTACAACATTTCTATAAATTAATGAACAAAGAAAAGATTCATTACTTTTGTTGTGATTCTTATTTAACAGTGCGGTATAACCAATTTATAACTACATGCCTAACTGTGAATATGTTTTGTAATATAGGTAAATAGAATGTGTATATATGGCATAATGTATATATGATTTGTAGGAAGTATTGCACATAAAGGCATGTAGATATAAATTGGTTACACAGCACTGTTAAATAAGAATCAAAACAAAAGTAATGAATGTTTTCTTTGTTCATTAATTTATAGAAATGTTGTAGTATTAACTCTCACCACAGCCTGTTCTATATGTTCCCTTATAAAAATTAGAACAAAATATAAATAGTAAATCTCCATTACGTTGTCACTTTATATAAATTAATGTATATATTCTCTTGTTTTGTAGTAATTATTGGAGCTATACAGAAGGCATTCACCGAAACGCGTTCATTGGATTTATTGGTTCTGTATAACTATCATTCGTGACTGTAACTGAAATTGTACTGTATTTATCTTGTGGTTGAAAGAACATATACGTAAATGATTGGAAATCCATCAACATTTATGAGATTGTTAAAAGACAAGATAACAAACTGTACAAAATAATCATTTTAAAATAATCATTTTAAAAAGGAATAAAAGAAAGGAAGACACATTTATATAAAGATTAATAAAGAGAATATATTTTTTCATAGAAAGTTTCTATGTTTTAATTGGAAGTGTTCAACGTATGGGTAGTTTTTAAATGTATGCACAAAACCTGGTGCTGTGCTCTCTTTTCTAACATTAGTCATTTGTTGCTAGGGTTCATCCCATAAGGCAGGGGCCCGTAGCGTTTACAAAAATATGTGTGATAATAGCACAGGCCATCTGTGCACATAAAATATAATTTACCTCTGAGTTCAATATGGCTATTGTTGTCCAGACGAAAGGATGAATGTCACCAAAATCTGTTTTGAAAAATATCCCTATTCAGAAATTATTCTGCAATGCACTGATATGAGTCTGGCCCCTTTACACCCCTTGAGTATTAGTTTAGGTAAATATATGGACTTCTGTACACAAAGGCAAAGACCGGAAGGAAAGCTGGTGCAGGGAGCCAGTGGACCATCTCCATGCAAGGTACACAGCTATTTAGGCCAGGAGGCCTGCTGGAACTGCTTCTGGTGCCAAGAGCTTGCCACCAGGAGCAAAATGTAAATGAGCACAGGATCTTCCAAATTGTCCTAAAGGGGCCTAAATTATGTATGCCTTTTAAATGTAGGTGACTTTGGACTCCAGCAAGGATCAAAGCCTGTGCGGCTCAAGATTATCTCCTTTCAATACTCCGGGATGGGCCTGGCCTGGGTCTCACCAGAAGAATTACTTTATCAATTGGAGGAAGGGGGCATGAGTGAAGCCCTCTCCCCATTTCAACTTTTGCCCCCAGAGGCCTGCACAAAGAGGAAGGTGGAGCAACATCCTGCCTCCCCAATACTGGTGGACTCACCCCCATTCCTCATGCCAATGTGTGGTAGGAGTGGGTGTCCACCTGCTGCCATGGAGCAGGTAGAGGAGAAGCATGCTGCTGGATCCAGTGCCAGCATTCTAGAATGCGGGCTGTGGAGCCAGTAGGGGCGGCTAGGAGTGGGCTCCCGGGCTCCCTGGGCTTCCCCTACAAATGAGGCATGTCTGGGGTGTTCATGGTAGGGCCAGGCACTCCTGCTCTTAAATATCTAGTTTGAAAAATACCCCTATTCCAAAATTACTCTGCAATCCACTGATATGGTCTGATATCCAAAGTTGAAACAGTTATGCTTGTTGATGAACCCACTTTTAAGATTTAGAAAATACTTCCTCATACTGTTGCACTTATGCTGCAAGGTGTCTCTAAAAATGAAGGTGTTTCCAAAGGTAAGCGATGCAGGACATCCTAGTTACTTCCTGTCTTCAAATTTCATCACCCTTCAAATATACTTTTGCCTGTTAATTTCACATCTCTTCAGTGTCAGTTTTGTGTTGAGGGAACAGCAGCCCAATACTACTGTTGATAAGAGGGCCGCATGTAAAGGTCAGGAGTGCCAAATGTGGAACCCGGGCTGTACATTGATTATCACTTGTCTATACCCATAACATGTCCATGTTAAATCATTACCATCATCCTTTGTATAAAAATATTGATATGTATTTAATGTTTCAGCTTCTGTCAGGTCTTCCTCAGTGATCCAGACGACATCATCCAGGGGTTTGGGAGAATTCCTCGCAGCAGCAGTCAGACTCACTACCATTCGTCCATCAGGGAAGTGTGTCATATTGTGTTGTAAACTATTGATCCCCAAATTGTGCACAGTAACCACATCCTTGTGATAGAACATTAGCAAATATTGCCACTTTGTTGTAGCATTTGCAGATGGTGTATGATATGTTCCCAACATAATCAGTGATGTCTGTGTAAAACTTTCATGTGCACATATGAAACATGGTGAATTAAGTTGTCATTTCCGTCTGAGCTGCTGGATTGTGGACCACAACTTCTGCAACACACCCAAGGAGCCAGGTTCAACAGCTGACATGGCAAGGGATCTCAATACCACAGAGACTTGTGGTTGGAGCTGTTGAGTTTGAATTTTCATTACACATATGAATTGACCATCGCAATGCTGCAGTGTGAGCTGCCAGGTGCAGGTGTACACAAGCCAGGTCACAAGTAGTACATCAAGTGATGATAGATAATTAGACCTAAACCTTGTGTTGTACCACATTATATAATTGTGCAAATAGTTATCCTGTTGTAACCTCGGGCTCACAGCTGCAGAGGATGATGAGTCGCCTGAGGGAGCTGGACCATCCACAATTGGAGGGTTAATCAGAGGAGAGAAGCCACTCCTCCTCCAAGCAGCTATGTCAGTCTCAGAAATGCACACGAGGAGGAGGATGAAGAGGAAGTAGAGGAGGATGAAGATGATCTGGTGCCACTTGCAGAGGATGAAGATGATCCCCTGACCTCCATTTTTGGGACACTGGAGAAAACATCTAAGCCCAAACCAGCTCTGGCCAGCATAGTACCTCCCATTCGAACTCTGAGGATAGCCCATTCACAGCAGTCATCCAATCTGCTACAGCATGCACCCACCCCAACACAACCATCAACTCCTCATAGCCCTCACATCTAGGTCAGTTGTGTTGGGCCTTCTACACATTTCTCCCATGCCAGTGCATCCTGGGCCTTCTCTGCATCTGAGGGACCTAACACCTCTTGTGAGAAGCAGGTATCCCCTATGCATCAATTTTCTCCCCACAACCTCCACCTCCCACACCCCCACCGGTAAACCTGATGTTCATATCAAAATCGTCCCATGCAGAGGGGGCTGGTTGATGGTAATGGTGGCCAGTGGGACGATTCATTTTACAAACAGTAGGCTGATGTGAGGCAGAACTTTCATGCCATAGGGGATACTCTGTCTGACATTTCAAATTCACTACAGGACATGTACCTCAGATGATTGACGGAAAAACCTGTGTCTTGGACAGTATTGAGAAATCTGTCCAAGACTTGGCAAGGAGACAAACTGTCATCATAGCTATTCATAGGGAAGAGAGTGCAAGACACCATGATTTGTCCATGAAGATGATGGAGGGCATGTTGAAACTCTATCAAAGTCTACCCTCACGGTCAACGCATGGATGGGCCCCAACACACCTACCCACACGATGCCCCACTCACCCACTGTCAGAGGGAGGGTCAGAAATGAAAGCTAGGAGGCTGTATGGGGTGTGTAATGTAAGGAAAATTTATTAATATTCCTTAGTCAGGTGGGTTTGGCCAAATGACATGTACAGATAGATGTTGTATTGTCCAAATGATAAATGGGAGGGGGATTTTTCTTCTTCTGGTCAAGGTTGGAGAGCTTCTGTCTTCCGGAAACCTTGGATTCGCTTGCTTTCTTGAACTCAGTGGCTCCCCCAGGATACTCAAAAAATAAAAGATAAAAACAAAGTGGCGGTGAGTACTCAGTTCCTAATTATTTATGGGTCAATGATACCCGTCACCACTCGAGGTGCACATAGTGCTATACATAGACAAATGGCAGTGGGGTACGTATGATAGGGTGTGATGGCTTGAAAGGGAAGGTCGTGAAGGAACAAGGCGGTTTAAGGTGCTATTGTTTTAGAGGTAGCAGGGGTGTAGGAAGGCTTCTTTCCGAGAGGCGTGAAAAAATAAATACCTGGCCCTTTTCTTACTCTGGGCTCAAGTGTGCACAACAAACTAAATAAAAAAATACAAGAACCTTAACAGGGCTCTTCACACAATGCTCAGGGTTGTTAGGTGGAAAACAAGCACCCGTCCCAGCTCCAACACCCACCTCCCACTTCCCTTCTCGGTTTCCCGAATCCCTGCCACTCACCGCCGGTGCTGTAACTCTCCAGAGTTACGGCAGTATTCTCGTGTCTCCCGGGGGCGTCCACCAGTCCTCACTCTATGTCTCTGGCTCCTCGAGGGTCGTAGCATGTTCCGTCCTCGGGGCTTCTCCTGCCTCTTCTGGATTCTCTTGCATCCAGGACTCTTCCTCCTTGGAGTCTTCCGACTCCTTATCGCCAACTTCCGCTGCTTCCACCGCTTCCGCCTTCTCCTCTGCCCGGTCTTCCCTTGAGAAGCCTCTTTTCCCCACTTCTCCTGCTTCAGATTGGGCCATCTCATCGGACTTCCACACGTCATCCTGTAGAGGAGAGGGCGTGAGGTTCTTGTTAACCCTGTACACGCCGGTCTCTTTTTCCTTCAACTTTAAGGGCCGAGCACCAGGGTAGTCATAACGGGTTCCCCATCTGGGCTTCTCCTGACACCCACCTATACAACAACCTGCACAGGCACCACCCCCTTGTTGCACAGTCAAATCCCCCCTGCGCGTGCCCCTGCTGCGCCGTCAAATTTCCCCTGGCAAGTCACATTCCCTACTTGTACAACCACCATCATCCCCTGTCCAGGCACCTTCACCACCAATACTGGCAGTCCCCCACCTGTCCAGGTGCCCTCCCACTAGCAAATTCTTTCAAAATGAAAAAAAAAGCCACTTACCTTGCGCGTCAATCCCCCTCCTATATGGTGGCGTAATGCAGGGCCTCGTTAAGTGGTGCTGGTAATACAGGCCCATTAAAGTCCTGGGTCTTGATCCTAGCACAGTATTTCAGGTCCTCCCAGCATTTGCAACATGTCTTGGCCCGCCTGCTTATTAAGCACCCCTCCCAAGTATGCTTAATTCCTCTTCACTGAAATGGGGAACCTTGTCATCAAGTCCGTCAGCCATGTTGGGGGCAGGTGAGTTATTCTGAGCAGCAATGAGATAACTGTTATTTTTCTTCCTTCTCATGGTTTTCCCAGTAAAAAAACAAATAAACACTTTGTGTGGAAAACTTTAAGGGGCATATGTATCAAAGGATTCATTTGCGATTCTCAAATCGCGATTTTTTGAGAATCGCTATTTGAGAATCGCAAAACGGTATGTATGTAGGATTTGCACATAATTTTGAGAATCCTACATATTCCTTAATTGCGATTTGCAATTGAAGAATACCTCCTCATTCATTCCAATTGGCCTAGAGACCCATAGGAATGAATGGGAAGACATTCTTAGTTTGCGATTCTCAACTAGAGAATTGCAAATTGAGAAAGCAATTTCAAGGGAGCCAGGGTGTTAAAAGGACACCCTGTTGCACCCCTGAAATGTGCATGTGTGCGCATGTGGCACACATACTGTATGTGCGCCACATGGCACTTTCAAAAATGCGAAAAAGTGCATTTTTCAAAGAAATCGCAAATTACCACCAACATGAAGGTGGTGGTAATTTGCAATTTCTTAAGGAGAAATCGCACAACTTGGGTGCTTTTTACATCACATTTAAGGAATCGCAATTTGCGATTCCTTAAATGCTTTCGCAAAATAATGAATCGCAAATTTTGCGATTCACTATTTTGCAACGGCGTTTTGGGATGAGCCATCCCGAAACGCTTTTTCCCATTCGCAAACGGGCCAATTCTGAGAATTGGCCCGTTTGCGAATGGGCTTCATACGTATGTCCCAAATCTATTGCCTCTAATTAATGATGAGTAAGACATTATGCACTATGGAGTACAAGTACTCTCTCACTTGTGCTAAATTAATGGGTGTATGCTCGCTCAGTTGAGGACCTAGTCGTACTTTGCTAGTCATACTTTGCTACTCTCTGCAGTCTGCAGGTGGGGCAGCTATGACAGACAATTCACTTATCACAATGGCCCTGCTCTTCTCCAAAATGCCTATCAAATAAATCTTAACTACAGTACAAAGCAGATGAATATTGATACACATCATGTATCAATCATGTGGACATCCTGTCTGCCATAAGTAGATGGTGGGAAAAGTGATGCAGGGGACGTGTTAAAGAACGAGATATAGATTGTATTTGACACATTTGTCACAGACTATCCCATTTGAAAAAGTCAAGGCAGTTACTAAGTCCCACTTTGCTCCCTGGCCTCACCCTCCACAACAATTTATAATTGATTTTTAATGGCAGTAAGGAAAGGAAGCATCAATTAATCTGCTGCAGGGTAAGTTAAAGGGATTAGGCTGAGTAAGTAGATGTTTTGCTGAATCCCATCATGTGCCTAAGCTTTGGATTCCGAATCTCTGTGGTTGACAATATTGAAAGGGAAGAATTTGAACAGGCTTAAATAGTTATGGAATATATCACTCAGCTAGAAAAATGTGGCTCATGCAAAGAACAGATTTTAAAAGATTTTGGGGAGGCTGGGGGGACAGAATTTGGTGAAGAATAAAGGAGGGAAGTAGTACTGGTAGGAGGTGACTGAGCGGGTACTTGGAGCGAAGGCAAACACACCTTCTTAGGTCTTTTTGCTTTGCCATGCATTGAAAACTTTGTAAATGCCACATTAACTCAAGCAGACATACTTGCACAGCCAGCACTGTGGTGGAAAATTGAAACTTGCAGCAATTAGGTCATCATGGGTAGCATTGTCAAAATGCTGTGGGTGAGGAGTGAGGTGATGATTGATGATGGGTGAGATACAAATATCTTCCTTATTTACAAAATACTCTGTGCCAATGCAGTAGACAGAAATAACACCCCAACCCTTTGAATCAACGCTTTGATAAAACCATTCTAAGAAAGTGAAGTAGGTGACCATGCTCCTATGCAGAAGAGCTCCCTTGTTTCTTCATCCAAGCAATTATCCATTCTTCATTTCATTGTTCTAGTATTCCACACCCTTGGCTTGGATACACACCATTTAAGCTTTACAAACATCCTCTCATTCAGTCTTTTACCACTGAAAACCATCCACCCACATATATCAATCCATCCAAACATTGATCTTAATGTACCTTTCACCAACATTAATTTGCCCACCCACGCATCCTTCCACCCATTTACACCATCCTGCCTATCCCACCTGAGCATTTCTTTCACTTACCCAGGCTGGCAACCTTTCACCCATACCCCTTTAGCCACCGACGCATTGTATCACCCACATTTATGCATCCCTTTACCACATAACAATTCACCCACTCATATTACATTCCACCCACCCTTTCTTCCTTTTCTATCAATCCATTAGTGATAAATTCCATTACTATGATCAACCTTTGTCTGCTGAGTTCAAGGTGAAAGAGGACATCAAATACTCAACTCCCACTGTATCTGCTAAAACGGGTGTTCACGAGTCAACACCCTTGTAGTGAGTATATATTATTAATTGTCAATCAGCAAGCAATGTGACTTACTACCGCCAGTCCCTACCGCCGCTTATACTCCCCCTTCATCTGCCATTGCTGCATCTAATCCACTGACAGTGGCGCACTTGCTGCCGGCTTAGGCACTGGTGTTCCGTGCAGCTAGAAAAAACATTACATGTTTTATTTTAGATGCCAGAACCATATCCCCCATTATTATTATTTTAGCAAATTACAACCACAATACATTACTAAAGTTCGGTTACAGTATCTTCGATCAAAATACCACGTTGAGCATTTTGTTGGTTGGCAATGTTTGAAAATCCAGGTAGTCAAACCAACCAAAAAGATTTTGTAATAATGGAGGAGCAACTAAGGACATATGGTCTTTGTTGGCGAATGCAATGGGGCTGTCCTCATACTGCAAGCCATGCCGCACTGTCATCAACTGCTAGTATACTATAATAATACATTCACAACATTGCTGGTTCCACCATGGCACTCTTTCGTATTACTGTGTGACCCTGAGCAAGAAAAAGAAAGCCTTCAGAACAACAATGCGTACAATACTTTACTTTGGCATGCAATCTTCACAGTGGAGAAGTAGCACCTGACCTTAAATGGATTCCCTGAGTCTTACAGGACCACTAGTTCACAAGATGTATCAGGGGAGAGAGAAAGCTTACTGACAAAGCAGAAGAAAGGACGCTACAGAACAAACAGCCTAGCACAGACAGTTTCATGTCAGGTACAGTAACTTGAACTATAGAAAATAAGTAAATAGGATAATGCAGGGATAAGAAGAATATAAGAAACAAACATATTGAATGAAGCCAAGTTGGAAAAAATTAGGAAACAGTCACAGAAAAAAGGAAACATAATTCTAAATGTGGAGCAGTAAAAGTTAGGGAAATAAACAATATTAACAACAAGAGGACTTTTTTGGGCCAGCAGAGCTGTTTCCTGATGCAATTATGCAGGCAGTGGCACCTCCATCTCCCTCACTCGCCTCACTGGTCCCCTAGGCCCAACCTTCTTCATGCCCCTGGATGCTAATGAAAGAAATACATAAAATAAGATTAATGGTACAGTTAATAATACTCTAGACAAAAATATTTTACGGGGAAAGGCAAACACAGTAACATTGAACTTTTCTAAATCAGATTTCCTATAGTACAAAATAAAATAGAATCATAGACCTATTCCTAATTTCCTTAACCTAACCCAGGTCCACTTTTCTTAAACTACATTTTAAAACTACTTATAAAGTGCAACAAACGGTGTTTGCTTCTCATCTCATTCTCTCATTCTCAAGCTACACCCTTTGACAGGCCAACGCAGTCTGCATTTTTTTTCAATGTATAGATGCATGCATTCTACACGTCACTGGCTAATTGCTTGGGGTAGGGACTGTACAAGCTACAAAAAATAAGGCACAGGTGAGTAAGGGAACAGTCCAACTCACTAATACTAATAACTAACACTTTCTTAGTGACAGGACAGAAAAGTCTGTGCATGACTGCTTAAATAAACTGCTCTAACAAACACCAGCATGTAGAATTAGGTAGAACTGCAGAGAACCTGCCTATTCTATGTTCACATAATATTTGTAACATAAGCTTATCTTACCTGGATGTGAGCAGCAAGCTTGCTATTTGGGAAAAAATTATAGCATAGCTAGAACACACAAAATAAATAATTATTACTCACCAAGCCCCTTAACCTCGATACCCAGAAGATCAAGCATGTCCTGGTCCCTTTCCATGATGTTCTCCCACCGGTGTGTAAACTGTTGTTGGGTACACTGTACCCCAGAGCAGTGGCGCACAGCCCGGTGCACCCTCTCCCAACACTGCCTATGCTCCCGGAGGGTGTCCCCGCTACCAGCTCTGAGACCTGCTGCGAGGGTAGAGGGGAGGTTGTGCTGCACATATAAAATTAGCGCAGCCACCCCCACCTCTGTGAATATCGTGTGGGGTTGCACTCCGTTGCGGCATGGTCAACCTCAAGGTAGGTTACTGCGCCTGGTAGTGCTGGTTCTGAGGGGCCTGGAACTGCAGTTTTTCTGCTCTGCTTTGGCACTGGGTGGGGGGAAGAGAAGAAAGTAGAAACAGGAAGGAATAGGAAGGAAGAACAGTAAAGTGAAAAATAACAATTTACAAAAGTCATGCAAAAACTATTTATTTTTTGAAAAAACATAAAATACAAAAGCACAAAGACACAGGTTAAAGTAATAACTAAAAATGAGAGGTAGATAAGTTTCAGAAGGGTAGGATTAAAAAGATTTAGAGGGATTAAAAAATAGGGCCAACACCACAAATAGAGCAAAAATAAGATGCCGGCACCCATGCGAACCTCATGGTGCTGTTTGAGTGTGATTTCTGATGGTAGAACGTACTACACGCAAACCGATGCATCAAGCAACTCCACCATCTGGCAGAACTCTGCGTAGCGGTGCAGTTTTATTTACCACTTCACAGAGTTCTGGCTAGCGCTTCTACACAAACTCCACCTGTGCCTACTATTATTATTATTATTACATTTGTACAGCGCAGAGCTACCCAGAGGTTTCCTGGCGCTATGCAGGAATTTTAGTGGTTCCTACAAGATAAACAAAATTCTATGCTACACCTTAACAATCAACCATGCTACAATGCTGACCATAGAGAATTCCCAGCTCATAATTCAAAGCACTTTAAACGTCCGCGCTCTGTTGCAATAAACATATCAATATTTAAGAACCGTTTATACCCACTTACTGGGTCTCGGCGGCGGGGGAACCGCCAAAGTCTTCCATACCCTCCTTATATCGAGAAAAGGAGACACAGGAACGTTCGTCTGCATGAGGAGCCATGTTTTAGTCGAACAGCCCGAGCTATGGAACAGAGTCCCAAGCTTGTCGGAGACAAGGCAGAGGAGGCTGCTGCTTCACTCCGCAGCTTACAGGCAAAGATTACGGACAGGTCTTGCAAAACAGGATATATACGTGAGAGAAATGACAGATCTTGAACAGCAGGATATGTGAAAGAAACACGTTTTGGGACGGTGGTGTGACCAAGTCTTGCGAAACAGGGATGGTGTGTGCAGGAGTTCGGTCCGAGGGTGGTGAGGCCAATTCTTTGTTCCCTTTTTTGAAATTGGCTCAATTACAAGGAGCAGGAAGGACAGGGTGGTCAGAACAGTTAGAGTTTCATCAGACATCAGCAGAAACTACCAGGAGGGTCGTGCAGAGGTGTTTAACACGAAATGGCAATGCAAAAATAATGGAGTCCTGACACAAAATAAATGCTGACAAGAACAACACTTTTCCTCAATATTCTCAATAAATGGTTCTTCTCGAAATCCTGGGCTTAGAAGAGCATCAAAGACCTAGGCACCTTGGATAAACCCCTACCTTCGACTTACATGACATAGATTTTTATAACTTCTGGAATCCAATCTCGGAAAAGTAGATTGCACCTATACCCCTGACCTCCCCATCCTACTCCATACATTTATAGATATGGGACATGCATTGTCCAAACTATACAAGACTCAAATATCCCCAAAATTCCCTAGTAAAAGTGATGAATAAAAAAGGGAACAGTTAAAATTCTACAGGTGCAACATATCTTTTCTGACTCAACTTGGGAAAGAATCTGCATGTCTCCCTTTACTGCATAAATAACCCCAGCAATAGCTCAAGGCAGCTTCTGGTCCATACCCAACAGATACTGGACACCAGCCAGACTGCACAGTCTGGGTCTGCTCAAGAACAGCTTATGCAGGAAATGCAAAATCACACAAGGTAATACAGAGCTTATGCGTAACACTTGAAGATTTGTGTGCACCCTCTGGGTCCATATGCAGGACCAATTCCAGTACATGTTCAAGATTTGTCTACAATTTGACTTAAGTCAAGTCAAGTCAAGTCAAGAGATTTATATAGCGCGCTACATACCCATAGGGTCTCAAGGCGCTAGAGGGAGGGTGGGGAATTATTTGTCGAATATCCAAGTTTTAAGTTGCTTTCTGAATGCCAGGTGGTTCTGAGTGAGGCGAAGGTGAGTGGGAAGTGAGTTCCAGGTTTTAGTTGCCAGGTAGGAGAAGGATCTACCTCCCATGGTGGTTTTGTTGATGCGAGGTACCGTGGCAAGGGCTTGGTTGGAGGATCGCAGCTGATGGGAGGGGGTGTAGAAGGACAATCGTGTGTTGAGGCATTCGGGCCCAAGTTCATAAAGTGCTTTGTGTGCGTGGGTTTGAAGGCGGAAAGTAATCCTCTTATTTACGGGGAGCCAGTGGACGTTTTTCAGGTGACCAGAGATGTGTTCTTTACGCGGGATGTCTAGTATGAGCCTGGCTGAAGCGTTCTGGATGCGTTGGAGTTTATTCTGGAGTTTTGAGGTGGTACCGGCGTATAGTGTGTTTCCGTAGTCCAGGCGGCTCGTGACCAGTGCGTGGGTGACCGTTCTTCTAGTTTCGGTGGGGATCCAGCGAAATGTTTTTTTGAGCATGCGAAGAATGTTGAAGCAAGATGATGAAACGGCGTTGACTTGTTTGGTCATCGAGAGTGAGGAGTCCAGGATGACGCCCAGGTTCCGTGCGTGGTCCGTCGGGATGGGGGCTTTTCCAAGGGCTTCTGGCCACCAAGAGTCATCCCAGGCGGAGGGGGAGGTGCCTAAGATGAGGACTTCTGTTTTGTCTGAGTTCAGTTTCAGACGGCTGTGCTTCATCCACTTGGCGACTTCTTTCATTCCTTCGTGTAAGTTGGTTTTGGCGGTGTTAGGGTCTTTGGTGAGTGATAGGATCAGTTGAGTGTCATTCGCGTAGGAGATGATGTTGAGATTGTGTTGGCGAGCGATGGCCGCAAGGGGGCTCATGTATACGTTGAAGAGGGTGGGACTGAGTGACGATCCTTGTGGCACGCCGCAGATGACTTCAGAGGCCTTTGACTTGAATGGTGGGAGGCGGACTCTCTGTGTTCTTCCGGTGAGGAACGAGGTGATCCATTCCAGTGCTTTTCCTTGGATTCCTACGTCTCTGAGGCGCTGTAGAAGGGTGCTGTGACAGACTGTGTCGAAGGCAGCGGAGAGGTCGAGGAGGATGAGGGCGACCGTGTCTCCATTGTCCAGTAGAGTTCGAATGTCATCTGTTGCTGCGATGAGGGCGGTCTCAGTGCTGTGTTTGGCTCGGAAGACGGACTGTGAGGAGTCAAGGGATTTGTTGGTTTCGAGGAAGGCGGCGAGCTGGTTGTTGACAGCTTTCTCAATGACTTTGGCCGGGAACGGAAGAAGCGAGATGGGGCGGTAGTTTTGAGTTCGGTGGGGTCAGCTGTGGGTTTTTTCAGAAGGGCGCTGAGTTCTGCGTGTTTCCAGCTTTCCGGGAAGGTGGCGGAGTTGAGGGAGCAGTTGATGACATCTCGGAGGTGTGGTGCTATGATGGAGTCTGCTTTGTTGAAGATGTGGTGAGGGCATGGGTCAGTTGGGGATCCTGAGTGGATGGAGTTCATCAGGCGGATGGTGTCCTCAGTGGAGAATGGGTTCCAGTCATTAAGGATGTTCAGGGGGGGTGAGGGTCCTGCAGAAGATTGGGTGGGTTGGTCTTCGGGTCGGTTGTCGAAGCTGTTGTGGATGTCTGCGATTTTGTTGTGGAAGAAGGAAGCTAGGGAGTCGCAGAGGGCTTGAGAGGGGGTGATGTCGTTGGAGTTGGCTGATGGGTTGGTAAATTCTTTGACGATGTTGAATAATTCCTTGCTGTTGTGGGCGTTGTTATCTAGACGGTCTTTGAATGCGGCTTTCTTGGCAGACCGGATTAGTTGGTGGTGTATGCGGGTGGCGTTTTTGAAGGCGTCCCTGGTGCTGGTGTTAGGATCTTTTTTCCAGACCTTTTCTGGGGAGCGACAGTGTTTCTTCGATTTCTTAAGATCATCGTTGAACCAGGATGCGTTTTTGCTGCCTAGCTTGATTAGGCGTTTTTTCAACGGTGCTAGGATGTCGGCGCTGTTGGATAGCCATTGGGTGAGGTTGATGGCTGCTTGGTCGGGGTTTGAGGTGTGGGTGGGGGGGTTTAGTAGAAGCGATGAGGAGATCTGATCGCTGGTGATTTTGTTCCAGTTTCTTCGCAGGGTGGGTTGAGGATGATTGAGGATTGTGGTCTTATTGTAGGTAAAGTGAACGCAGCTGTGGTCCGTCCAGTGGGTATTTCTGCCTATCCTTGCCTGATAAATCTATCTTCATCATATATGCTTCTCTTAGATCTATTGTTGACACTAGAGGCCCGATTCACAAAGTTAAACCTAGACAAAAAGTCAAAGTTTACAACTTTTGATATTCACAAAGGTAAACTTAAACATAGAGTCTAAATTTACGACTTTTGATATATTCACAAAGGTAAATTGGGAGTAGTATCCTTATGGCCACATTTGGGGCAGAATATCCACATTCGAGATGGAATCTCTGCTGTTTGGGGCAAATATTCTGTACTTTGGTGGAATCTAAACACTGGAGGCAGTATCTCTCCACTCGGGGTGGACGAAGTTTGGTTTCAACCCGACACACCTATTTCAGTGCCTACTATCCCACCACCCAGCTCCAGCAGAAAGTTGTGAGCCCAACAGCCAATCCTAGCCTTGCTGCAAACATTGAAGCAGAGCTGCCACACACAAACCCTTTCAAGACCATTCACCATGTCGCTGAATGTGTTTGTTGGTTTGCCTCTAGGAAAGCAGAGAGGATTTTTAGGGAAAGGATAAACCACTTTGGGATGTCCAGCCAAGATGACAGGTCCTGATACCACTTTTCCCCTGATGCATTCTTGGAGATGGTTTGTGAGTATGAGCAGGATCTCGACTTTGAGACGTGCTGCTCCATGCCATCCCTGCCTATGTATAGATCCTGTACAAAAGGGGGTGGTGATGGACGGAACACCTGAATCAATCAAACACTCACTTCCAGTCAAAATTTCTGGGTTTAATCCATCACCGTTCTTTAGCCCACTCTGCCACCCCAGTTCAGACCTGGCTATATGCAAATCAGTCTGACCCTGTGCCTCATGGGAACAGTCCAGCCAGAACTGCCAAGCCATGTCTTCCCTGGACCGGAAACAAGCTTCCGAGGACCGGTTTCTGGCATTCCAGCCGTCTTCAGCCCGGCTTGCTTGAATCCAGTGGCAAAGTGAGCAAGGGACTCACGTCTGAGCATACCCTGCCACATTTATGGCGGCCAAAAGCGGTACAAAAGGGGGTGGTGATGGACGGAGCAGCTGAATTAATCAAACACTCACTTCCAGTCAAAAGATCTGGGTTTAATCCATCACCATTCTTTAGCCCACTCTGCCACCCCAGTTCAGACATGGCTATATGCAAATCAGTCTGACCCTGTGCCTCATGGGAACAGTCCAGCCCGACCTGCCAAGCCATGTCTTCCCTGGACCGGAAACAAGCTTCCGAGACCCGGTTTCTGGCATTCCAGCCATCTTCAGCCCGGCTTGCTTGAATCCAGTGGCAAAGTGAGCAAGGGACTCATGTCTGAGCATACCCTGCCACACTTATGGCGGCCAAAAGCGGTACAAAAGGGGGTGGTGATGGACGGAGCAGCTGAATCAATCAAACACTCACTTCCAGTCAAAAGATCTGGGTTTAATCCATCACCGTTCTTTAGCCCACTCTGCCACCCCAGTTCAGACATGGCTATATGCAAATCAGTCTGACCCTGTGCCTCATGGGAACAGTCCAGCCCGAACTGCCAAGCCATGTCTTCCCTGGACCGGAAACAAGCTTCCGAGGACCGGTTTCTGGCATTCCAGCGGTCTTCAGCCCGGCTTGCTTGAATCCAGTGGCAAAGTGAGCAAGGGACTTACGTCTGAGCATACCCTGCCACACTTATGGTGGCCAAAAGCGGTACAAAAGGGGGGTGGTGATGGACGGAGCAGATGAATCAATCAAACACTCACTTCCAGTCAAAAGATCTGGGTTTAATCCATCACCGTTCTTTAGCCCACTCTGCCACCCCAGTTCAGACATGGCTATATGCAAATCAGTCGCCGCCATAAGTGTGGCAGGGTATGCTCAGACGTGAGTCCCTTGCTCACTTTGCCACTGGATTCAAGCAAGCCAGGCTGAAGACGGCTGTAATGCCAGAAACCGGTCCTCGGAGGCTTGTTTCCGGTCCAGGGAAGACATGGCTTGGCAGTTCGGGCTGAACTGTTCCCATGAGGCACAGGGTCAGACTGATTTGCATATAGCCATGTCTGAACTGGGGTGGCAGAGTGGGCTAAAGAACGGTGATGGATTACATCCAGATCTTTTGACTGGGTGTGAGTGTTTGATTGATTCAGATGCTCCGTCCATCACCACCCCCTTTTGTATGTATAGATCCTAGCAGCTCTCACTTTTATTGCTAGAGGTTCATTCCAGAGGGTGTCCGGTGATCTCATGGGCATCCCTCAGACAAGTCAGTCCCAATGCTTACATCAGGTACTGAGCTGTAGCAATAGGAAAGTTCATCTCTACATATATGCCCTATACACTGGCAGGAAAGCACAGGGTAGCTAGGGATTTCTACCACTTTTCCCACTTCCCACATGTGCAAGGTACAAGTGATTACACACATGTAGCTCTTTAGCCACCTCATGAAAATGCACACATCATCTGCAACATACACTACTAGCACTCTATCAATGTGCAGGGTGAGTATGATGCCAGTGGTAGGTTAATTGATGTGTATGCAGTGTTCCCCTGGCAGTACACATGAAAGCTAAGTATTCTGCAGGTCACGACTTGCCCGGCGGATGGCAGTGGGAGAATTTGGCAACATGTGCCTTCTTGGTGGGTACCAAGAACAGTGCAAGTCTGATATGTTTAAATATTTATTTGATATACACAGTCAATATGAGATACCAAACCTCATGCTACATTCATGGCCCCTACAGACACTGCATGTACTATTTCAAAGATCATGTTGTCACATGGTCAGGATAGTCCTGGTAAGGAACACCACTATTTACTTGCTCATGTTACTTAAGTTTCCTTCTCTTTATTTGTGGGTTCATATCGCAGTAGAATCAGATCCCGTAGGAATATCTCTGCGCCCAACGCCAGTGGACAGATGAAAGAGGAGAGCTGAGGCTAATAATTAAGACTGGAATAGAAATGTTTTCAGCATCTTTCTAAAGGTTAGATGGTCCGTGCACTGCCTAAGTAAGATGGGAAGTTTATTCCATAGTGCAGGACCAATGAAAGATAGGGCTTTACCACCCTGTCTTGCTTTTTTTTTACAACAGGTGTTTGAAGAAGCAGCTGATTGCTTGATCGAAGGGAGCAAACGGGATTGTAGCGGATACATTTTTGGGCCAAGTAAGAGGGACCCAGCCTGTGTAGGCCTTTATGGACCATACAGCAGGTTTTAAATTTGACCCTTTGACGAATTGGCAGCCAGTGTAATCTCTCCAGCAGGGGGCGTGAGGGGGATCTGAGAGGGGCACTTAGGACCAGCCTTGCAGCCGTGTTCTGGACCACCTGTAGCCTGCTGAGTACTCCCTCATTAGTCGATGCCAGCTGCCCGTTGCAATAATCCATGTGACTGAGCACCAAGGCCTGAACCAAAGTTTTTCTGGTGGTGTCTGGGAGCAAAGGAAACACTTTACGTAGTAGTCCAATAACATGGAAACAGGATCCTACAATGTTATTTGCGTGGTCCTTCAGGGACAAATCTTGGTCCAGTCGGACCCCTAGGTTCTTCACCACCTGCTTAGGGCTGGGAACAGGACCCAAAACAGAAGGCCACCAGTCAGGGTTCCACAACATTTCGGCCTCCCCAAAATCCATGACCTCCATTTTTCCCACGTTGCATTGTAGGAAATTCGAGGCCATCCACTGTGCGACAGCCTTCATACCTTCAGAGAAGGACTGTTTAACTGCAGGGGTAAGAGATTTAAATGGGAAAAGGAGCTGAGTGTCATCAGCATATGACACTGGAATGAAACCAAAAGCTCTCATAATCCTAGCCAGGGGGGCCACATAGATATTAAAGAGTGTCGGGCTCAAGCAAGAGCCCTGTGGCACCCACTTTGTAATATCTACCGCTGCAGATCGAAATGCACCCATGTTGACACACTGTGTGCGGCCGGATAAAAAGCTCCTCAACCAAGCCAGTGCCAAACCTTCAAGCCCAATCTCTGCCAGCCACCCGAGCAAGATGTCATGGGATATAGTATTGAATGCTTCTGATAGATCTAATAGCACCAATACCACTGAGTGGCCCTTATCCTGGAACATACGGAGGTCATCAGTCACTGAAAGAAGAGCCGGTTCGGTGCTATAAGTTGCCCTGAAGCCGGATTAAGAAGAGTCCAATCTCCCTGTTTGTTCGATAAAGCTCGATAGATGTTTATTAACGTGTTTTTCCGTTAGTTTGCTCAGGTACGGAAGCAGAGATATAGGTCTGAGGTTGGATAGATCTGTCCAAAGGATGGAGAAATTCTTCCGGATGGGTCTCACCAAGGCCTTGTCCACTCCTGTGGAACTCGGCCCTCGGAGAGCGAGAGTTTGACAAGGGACTGGATCACAGGACCAAGCACCCTGCCCACCACAGGCATAATTCTTGCCGGAATAAGATCTGAAGGACAACCACTCTTGATATGACCAATGATGTCCTCTACCCCACCCAAGGAGACAGTAGGAAACTTGGTAAGCGTGACAGGATTAGCTGACCTCTTTACCTGAGGCAATGCCACAGGTCGGCCAATAGATAGGCTTGAGTCAGTGATTTTGTCATAAATCCTGTCGATCTTACTGGTGAAATAAAGAGAGATATCATCACATAATTGTTGCGACAATACATCAGAGCTTTCACAAGCTACAGGTTTGGTGAAGGTTTGAAGAATCCGATAAAGGACCTTAGGGGCGTTACCTGCCTTCATAAGCTGAGAGGAAATATGGTTTTTGCGAGCAGCTCCAATGTCTTTATGAGAGGAGGTCAAGGCTGTATGATAGCAAATTTTATCAGCCTCCAAATGGGACGATTTCCAAACCTTTTCAAATTTCCTGCATGCCTGTTTGTGAGACCGAAGTTGGTCAGAGAACCATACTTCATGCTGTTGTGCAGGGCGTAGTTTACAAGATTTCAGCGGGGCAATAGATTCAACTGCCGAGTGGATAGCTAAATTATATTCCAAGAAAGCCATCTCAATGGTCTCGGAGGATGCCACCTGGGGTTCAACAAACATCTCTTGGAAGATCTCCTGAGGCACTTTGTACCATTTTCTCCACCATAGAGGTAGTGGTAATGGCTTATTGAGGGGTTTGGTCGGAGTAGGCATCATAAATACTATAATTGAATGGTCTGTCCAATTAACCTGTTTAGGGGGGTAGCATACAATCTTCTGGGAATTGGAGAAAATGAAGTCCAATGTATGTCCAGCCCGGTGTGTGGGGCCTGTGTTATACTGCGTTAGCCCTAATACAGAGAGATGTTTTGCGAACAATGACTTTTGACATACATTTGCGTGTGTGTCAATGCAGGATAACATTCTCAGAATTTCCATTGCTTTCATTTGTACTTCGTAGGCACACTATCACAAGACCTTACACACTCAGTACAAAGGGTAAAGCCCACTGTGCAAATGTAATTATTGTTACTGTCCATTGGCGATGAAGCTATCTAATCAGAATAAATAACTGCTGCCTGACAGGGGTTGTGACATGGTCACTAGTGCTGTTCAATGTCTATACAGAACCACTTTCTTGTTTGAGGGAGAGGACCACTCAGTTGACAATGCGAGGTCACTCCATGCCAGAATTCTAGCTCAGCCGATTCCTGTTTACCAACATGATGTATGTCCAGTTCCACACCAAGGTGGACAGTCTGATGACACTTACTTTCAGGTAATGGGGAGGGGAAACAACGTTTACTACACAACTTTTACATCTTTACTGCGCAACTTTTACAACATAGTACTTTACAATGCGATCGTTACAATAACCGCTTTGTTACCACACATGTCATTGCAACGCAAGTCATTTCAACAAGTTGCTCTAGGGGCGTGCAACATCAGGGAATGTGTTGGATTTAAATCCAACACCTTCCCTGCTGTTGGACAAACTGGAGTAGGAATAGTAATTAATACTATTCCTAAGTCCAGCGGATCCCCTAGAGCAAGTTTTGAAAGTCTTGCGTTCTAATGACATCTGTGGTAACAACGCGGTTCTTGTAACGACGGTGTTGTAAAATACCGTGTTGTAAAAGCACACTTTGTAATGTGCTTCATTCAATGAGTATTTAGTACATCTGACGGGTTTGGCAGATCACCACCCTAGGCAGGAGTACTCTTTATGCAGTACATATATGCCAACATATACTCACTTTTCTAGCACAATGGTGGAATAGTTTATCCTTTTCCCTATTCTCATAATGCTCATTACGCTATTTTGTTTCAATCTACTGATTATTGGGGCGTACGTATTTTATACAAGAACCACAATGCTTCAATAAATATTGAAATGCATTGGTGAGTAGTTTTTGTGTATTTCTTTGGGTATGCATGAGAGTTCAAATGAAAGGGGGCTATCATTGTTACCACAAATTCCTTGAGATTAGGGTCGTCATGTTCTGAGGTTGTAAATTCACTATAGAGGGTTAACCTATATTTTTAAATCATGTTATGTTCTATGATATTGTATGGTGGCCATAGTATATCTCTTCAGAGTGTGAGATCAACACCCAGTTAAATCAGTGTGATTAGCACGCCTCTGGGATATTTTGTTGGGTCCTCACCCACAGGTAACACCTGTGGCCTACTTCATCATCGGACCCACACCCTACTCAACTAGTGCGGTTGGGTGGGCTTGAAGCATTTGTAACTAATTCAGACTGTTTGGGAGGCCGAGGGTTCTTGCCTAATTATAGCTTCTTGCTCCTCCATAGTGTTTATGTGAATTAAGCAGTGCACAGCTGTTGGAGTACAGTTATTGTACATCCCACTAATAACCTAGGATCTACAGTACTGGTACCCAGGTAGAAATAAACCAATCAAAACACATTTTCTCCCCCCTCAAATCAAACAAATCCCTCACACATAACTACCTTTCAAAGACAGCCACTAGGTCCATCATAGCTAAAAAATTGGTTTGGCATTCACGGATGCCGATATCAAACAAATCCTAGCAGGCCCTAGGCTCCTGCCCAACATTAATGTTGCACAGACAATCCCACAAACCCAAAATCCGGACATATTAACAGAGTAGAAAAGAAACATGATAAGATTCATAATACATGCATTTATAATGACTGAGTACCTTAAAGCTAAAGCAGCTCCTAGAGGTTTACTGGTCAATAATATACCAATAATCTTCCTTGAAGATGACACCTTTCAAAAAGAATTTGCCCAGATAGCCTGGCACTGCAACAGAGACTGCCTCATTTTAATAATAAAAACTGCAAGAAGACTGTCAGAAACCAATTCTGGTGGACAGACAAACCAATGAGGAAGAAACTAGAACAACAGTGACAGCTTTCAAAAAATGGCTAGATGAAATAAATACTGAAACCAATGTATAAAAAGTATTCTTGGGTGAGTTAAAAATAAAGAAACTTCGCAGGATGATAAAAAAAATTCCTTCAGTAAAGTATACCCTTACTCCATTCCAGATTATATTATACCAACATATGTCAACTCAGATCTATCCAGGACAAATTCATCGGATGACAGATCCACAGATTCTGAATCATGCAGAAGTGACATTGAGCAAAAATGAGGGAGTAAACCTAGAAATAGAAGGAGACCCTGGGCAAGTCCAAGGCAAAGGTATACTTGCTTGCCAGTTCCTTAGTATTTCCAGGTCCCTTTTCCACCACATGGTCAATACATGATGCCTTGGGGCCAACCTTATAACCCAATGATCCCATCACAATTACAAAACAACCAACACCCACCTATTTCAGGCCGAGGCCAGGGCGTCAGGGGAAGAAGAAGAAAGGACAACATATTTCAATGGAAGAAAGAGGACTTGCATGTGCAGACAAGGGACATATCCCACCCACAACAGGGATCCAGTTCATCAATAACTTAGTGATGAATCTGACAAATAATATCCCTTACAGTGACGCAGACACAGGTACTGAATA
This sequence comes from Lissotriton vulgaris, assembly GCF_964263255.1. NCBI lineage: Eukaryota > Metazoa > Chordata > Amphibia > Caudata > Salamandridae > Lissotriton > Lissotriton vulgaris. The sequence goes on along the minus strand of NC_141691.1, from coordinate 1,189,530,647 downwards.
AAGGACTTTGGTTTGTGCCAGCACCTGCTTTTGATATGTTTCACTTCCACTGTGAATTAGCTCTTTTTTTCTGTTAATCTCAGCTCAAAGTCCACTTTGGCAAATAGGATTGAACAGCTGAGACATCCACCACAGGGCTGCACAAAACATCCACATACTATCTTCCAACACATAATACCCTTGTAGAGATCATAGTCTTTGAGGAGGCAATATACACTGAAATTAAAAAGCTTGCTACCAACACAATTCACAAATTTCAAACTGTAAGCAATGCAGAAAGAGCTGCATTAGATGAACTACTACAAGATACGGATATCAGCATCAAATCAGACAGCAAAGGTGGGGGATTATGCTGGATGCCAGAGATTTCTTCAAGATGATCAGCATTATATGATCTTAGACATGGACCTGACTTGCGCATTTGTTGAAGAAGTCATGCCATGAGTCCTTCCATCATCCTCCTGACTATGAGAAACAAATACGTCCCAATGCGTACCGACTAAATCCCGACTCAAATGTGATAGATCGACCTGTAGCACAATGATGTTGATGAACAACAAGAGAAACATTGAGTTGTTTTTTGCGTAAAATAGATCAGTGTTTGTTAACTAAAGGGACTCATTTTGGTCGGGACATTGAGGCGAATGAAGAAGAAAACAAAGCAGTGTGGTGGACCAGGCAAACAAATCTTGCTAAGTGTCAAAGGGGAAGGAAAAAATCACCTTTAGGAAAACAAAATATCACCCAGTGTGAGGCCACTATCATTGTAAATCAATCATCACTAACACATTGAGCTTAATAGTTATAGTTAAGCCATAAACACTCACTCTCACTGCCTGCCACCCCATGAATAATCTCAACACACTCACAAACAACAATCACTCTTAAGATATATCAACGTTTGGTGTGTGCAAGCCATTTACCTGTTCTGATTCAGGCGCTGTGATGGTGGTACATTGCGTCTCTATTGTTTATGAAACACACATTAGTCAGTCTTGTAAATCAAATAATATGGGGCAGTCCTGCTATGGGAATAACAAAAAAATAGATAGGCATGGGATGGAGCAGGTAAAACATTTGTCTCCCCAATGTCTTCGAGGTGACATGGGCTGAGGTTTCTTCACTGCACACTGGTCCAACTCCAAGCTGTCAATGAAATGTGTCTAAAACAGTGGGGCTTCATTAGTCAATCAAACATAAATAAAGAAAAAAAATTATAATGTTCCCCTAGGTAACATATTCTTTTTTTTTGCTGTCAGAGCAGTTTGGTGATAGGAATAGAACGTTCTATGTTCAGTGGCCCAGGCCTACTAGTCAGAGAAGGAGAGTTCATCCTCAAACTCAGGTGATTTGCCCAAAAGTAGGTCAGCTGACACACTACTACCAGGACCTGAGTCTGACCATTCATCCTTGGTCTTTCTATGAGAACCCTGAGTTGTCGAATTCCACACACTTTGTGAGTGGAGCAGTTATATGCCCAGGTCTACTGCGTAGATAGGAAGGCCAGTTTATATATTTGAAAATCAAGGCGAATCAAACCCCCTTTAGATTTAGTCATTTTGAGTTTGTCTAGGGATATTCTAGTTATCCCAGTTTCCCATATGAAATTAGAAATCAATATGTCTATCAATTTGAATAAAGATGTGGAGAGATTAAAGGAAAGCAAGATTGTTAGAACATTTACCAAGGGAGCAATTATCATTTTGACTGTTCCAGTTCTTCCCTACCATGTGATATATTTAGGGGACCAGGCATTTAACAGGTTCTGAATAGTGTATTGTTTTTGTTAATTGCCAATGAGGCTTTAAGATCATAGTTTGAGAGAGACGAGATGCTTTATTGAGTTGGACTGCCATTTTGTTCCTGAGTTCCCTAATACTACAGGGGTGCAATAAATGTTTAGTGAGAATACCCAATGTTTCTCTATGTGCTGCGTAGATAGGTATGGCCAGTTTATATATTTGAAAATCAAGGCGAATCAAACCCCCTTTAGATTTAGTCATTTTGAGTTTGTCTAGGGATATTCTAGTTATCCTAGTTTCCCATATAAAATTAGAAATCAATATGTCTATCAATTTGACTAAAGATGTGGAGAGATTAAAGGAAAGCAAGATTGTTAGAACATTTACCAAGGGAGCAATTATCATTTTGACTGTTCCAGTTCTTCCCTACCATGTGATATATTTAGGGGACCAGGCATTTAACAGGTTCTGAATAGTGTATTGTTTTTGTTAATTGCCAATGAGGCTTTAAGATCATTGTTTGAGAGAGACCGAGATGCTTTATTGAGTTGGACTGCCATTTTGTTCCTGAGTTCCCTAATACTACAGGGGTGCAATAAAAGTTTAGTGAGAATACCCAATGTTTCTCTATGTTCAGTGAGTGACGGGAGACAACACAGTATTTAGCAATTTCATTCATAATCTTTGGCCAGCTCTGTCTGCATCCTCTGTGAATATGAAGACATCATCTGTGTAGGTTGTGATAAGTTTTCTGCCATTTGAAAATGGTATTCCTTTAAATTTGGAGTTGGTCTTTAGGGACATTAGTATTAGTTCTATTACCAGCAAGAATAATAAGATGAATAGAAGACATCCCTGATGAGTACCCTGGTTTAGTTTAAATGGGTACGAGAGAAGACTATTCATCCTTACCATTTCTTCTGGGAAGGAATGAAGACACATCACCATGCAGATAAAATCTTTGCCTATGTTGTATCTTAGCAAGGTCATATGCAAGAAGGTTGGGGGGACTTTGTCAAAGGCTTAGTGTTCATCTAATAGTAAGGCAGCTGTTGGTGAGTTTAGATTTTTGGTTTTGTCAATCACATGGCAGAATAGTTTTATGTTCTACTTTGTTCGCCTCAATTTAAGGAAGACATTCTTGACTGAGTGGGTTTATTTTTGTATAACTTTCTCAATCTGAAGCTAGAGTTTTGCATATAGCTTGCAATCAATGTTAATTAGTGATATGGGTCTAGAGCAGGGGTCTCCAAACCGGTCCTGGAGGGCCGGATCCATGCCAGATTTTTAAAATTACTACATGTATCTCAATGGGGATATCCAAAAAATCTGGAATGGATCCGACCCTCCAGGACCAGTTTGGAGACCCCTCGTCTAGAGCCTTAGCTGCAATGCCATTAAATGAGCAAAGGGGAAATGGGGACAGTGCACACATAACAGGGAAAGATGTTACAGGCAATAGGGCCGTCGCGCTAAAGCCCGAAACAATTAGAACCAATGTTGGCCATATCAATAAGGGCCCAAGGAAAAAGGGAAGTAGGTAGGGTCTATAAGCAAGTCCTCAAAACAGCAAGTGATCACTGCAAGGACAGAAAGGGGAGACAAACCGCAAGAGAAATCAAGAGAAAAGTCTTCACTAACTGCGCAGAGTACCCCAGGCCTACCAGTTTTAGACTTACCTCCAGTTTCAAGCCCATACACAGTAGTTTTAACAGGTGTCCCAGCACATGCAAGCCAAAATGAGGAGCCTACCACACAATTGATTAATAAAGCAGCACACTGGCTGTGAAAGAATGTAGGGTTGACCAACAGAGATCACATACACATTCTAATGGCAAGAAGGGTGTCCTGGATCGCCAGAACCAGGAAAATCTTCGAGGGGGATTGTGTGATTGTGACAGTTAGACACCCTGACCTCATGGGCAAGATTCTGGCTCAGAGCAATGGGTTCCAGGCAGCCGAGCTGGGCTCTAGTGTTAAAATGCTCACTTTGGGTTTCTTTTATAGGCCACTGGTCAACCAGAATCAACAATATGGCCATGTAGGTCAACAGGAGGGTGCAAATTGGCGGGCTAACATGGTGCTGGCAAACAACACCTAAGAGACCTAAATGATATTGACTGACTAGGACCAATGGGGGCAGCAGACAGAGCTTGAGACCCCCTCATGACTAATATAGATTCATCAGGGAGGGGAGACGATGAGGGGGCGTGGCTTGGGCGCCGATGTAGTCGGAAGCGGGACTCCGGGGCTCCTCCGCAACCGCCCCTCACAACCAAACATCCTGACCCCCGATATCGGACCGCTGGCCCCCACCTAGCATCGGAAGGCCTGAGGAGCGTAGGGGTAAAGGCTGGAGGAGCTGGGTGCCCCCGAACCTGCCGAGACCGACCTCTTTCTCCCCCGAGTGGCTGGCGCGCTGAGAGCGCAAAATGGCGGCTGTCGTCGCGGCTCGAGCTGCCTGGTGAAGGCAGGCTGCTGGCAGAAGGAGGCTCCCTGAGGTGGCGGACCCCACGGCAACTGGAGCGGAGCGCCCTGCGTGCTTTGAAAGGTGGGGAGTCTGGACTGGTGAGGCTGCTCGGAAGAGCCCTGTGAGCGCTGAATTCGCGGGCCGTCTGACCCTAAGATGGCGGCGCCCGTGTGAATGCCCCGGGCCCCGGCCGACTGACCAGACACGTAAGAGACCTGCGGATCTCCCCCCCCCCCCCTTGTGGAGGAGTTTACCGGAATCCGGACCGGTGGTACAGGAGGCGCCTGTACCGGGGGGGGCACGACGACCGATGCCGGTGGCTGAGAGCTGCTGAAGGCCGGAGACCTCTGGGGGGGGGGAGACGTCTGGAGAACAGGGGGGCGCCTTCGCGGGAGGCCCACACATCTCTGCCATGGCTGGTGAGTCGCCCATAAGACCCCTGGTGCCCTGAGGCTGACGGTGCCTATATTGCCTGCTTCGCTGGGTGCCCCCAGGAGGGGGACAGCTCTGGGGCCCCATCTTCCACCTCAGACTTGGCGGGGCTCATGGTGGACCTGCGGCGAGTGGACCCAGAACTTAGGGAGTCTACCCTTGAGCCGAAGTGTACCCCCTGCTGTCCACGAGCCGGCCTCCCCACTGCACGGCCGATTTCTGCGGCGGACGACAGCGTCGGGCAGGCCCTGGAGCCCTCCCGGAGGTCCCTTGTTGGGACGGCCTTCCCGTGCTGACTTTGTCTCAGCACCCACTATCTGAGAAGTGGGAGTGCTCCTTGCCACGGACGACGGAGTGGCACGGACCTGGTGCCGGGGCTCCCCTGTGGAAAAAACTGTGGGCTGACGGGCCCGGCGCACTGGGCCTGACTGGGCGGCTTGGAGCGGACCCCGGATACTTACTGCAGGATGGTCCGGGGAGCCAGAAAGAAGGGATTTGATGTACTGCGGCTGGATGACCCGGGTCACACAACGCCGGGTGGCGAGGAAGCGTCTGGCTCTGAGGGCTCAGCCCCGATGCGGGACCCCTCCATGAGTGACATTATGCAGGCCATTGTGGCATCGTGGGAGGTCCTGGAGAAGCGGATGGACACCGACCTGTCCCTTCTGAAGGATGACCACAGCGAGTAACGACCACGGAGGCGACCATGAAGGACGTGGCAACACTGAAGGCCTCACTGGCGGAAGTGGCGCAGAAAGTTCGGGTGCTGGAACTCAGGGCTGAGGACAGCGAGGGACGCTCCAGACGTAACAACCTCCGCCTCGTTGGAGTCCCGGAGAGGGAGGAAGGCCAAGACGCAGTGGCCTTCTTGGAACACTGGTTGCGGACGGAGGTGGCGCCGGAGGGGCTTTCCCCATTCTTCGCTCTGGAGCGCGCCCACAGAGTCCTGTCGCGCCCGCCTGGGGCCGGAGGGCCGCCTCGCCCGATGGTGGCGCACCTGTTACACTACCTGGATCGTGATCACATTCTCCAAGCGGCCAGGGCCCTGCCGAACCTACGCATTGGTAACAGCAAGGTCATGATTTTCCCGAACTTCACCAGGGACGTCCAGCGTCAACGATCATCCTTCCTGGCGGTCAAGCGGAAGCTAAGAGGTTTGTAGTTTCCCTACGCTATGTTGTTCCCGGCCCGCCTGAAGGTCATGGCTGGCGGGAGCACTCATTTCTTTCTTACACCGCAGGCGGCTTGGGACTGGATAGAAACCAGGGAAGCAGATGATGGAAACACCCCCCCTGCGCCCACGCCTAGACGTGGCTCTACTGATCTGACACCGACGCGGCGGCCTGGCTCCCCCGCCGGATGGCAACAGGAGAGAAACAAGGCAGTATTGGCGGTGGCAGCCATCAGCCAGGGGGGAGATCAGCCCCTCCAGTAACGGTTCGGATCACTCAAAAAATGCTGAATTGAGTCTAGGCTCCAGCAGCACTCTTGGTCTCTCCGAGTCGGATCTCCCGGTGGTCACTCCGCAGACGGCGGACGGCATGTTTGGCTGTAGCGGCTGTGAAGACATGGGACACTCTTTCATACGGTATTGGGACTCGGGGTGGGGTCCTACCTGCTGTTGCGATGGCGGTGGGGGGTCAGCGGTCTTCTATAGCTTATAACTGTACTGTTGAGGGGGGTGAAGCATGGGAGATCTTTTTGAATGCTTTGGGGGGCGGGGGAAGCTCCGGATCCAATTGGCATTGATGTTCCGTATAGCCTAGCCTACTATTGTTGAATAACGCTTGTTTTTCAGGGGTTGCCACGTTGGTTATCTGTCCTGGGGAGTGGGAGTTGGGTAGCACAGTTTGATAATGGGTATGGGGGATGGGGGGTGGGTTCTGGACGTGTCAGAGGTTCCTATGGGGTACTGTGTGAGCTACAATAGGTACTGCCGTGGGACCCGACTTAGGATACAAATGTCTCACGTGGAATGTGCGGGGGATGCATACCATGCATAGGCGCCACAAGATACACTCATACTTAATTCGACTGGGCATACATATTGCCTTCCTCCAAGAATCACATCTCTTAGCGCAGGAAGGGAAAGCATTGCAGCGAAGATGGAGGGGACAGGTATATCACACTGATTACTCGGCCTATGCCAGGGTGGTGGTCATCTGGATAAGGGCAGGGGTGCCCTTTCAATGCACGCAACAGCTTATTGACCCAGAGGGTATGTATGTGGTACTGAGGGGCAAGCTGGATGGGAGGGACCTAACGTTGGGTTGCATATATGCACCGAATGTAGACCAACCTGCTTTCTTCTCCTTGCTGTCCCGCACATTGGCACCATTCTTAATAGGCCCTCTGCTCCTTGGAGGGGATTTTAATTGTGTGACTGACACTGCATTAGGCCGCTCACATCCCCCTTTACTAAATGCACCGGCGAGCAGACTGGCGCTTGTGCGTTCTGACTGGCAGCAGCGTTGGGGGCTAATAGAGGCTTGGAGGGCTCACTACCCATTAGACAGGGACTACTCCTTCTTCTCCTCCCTTCACGAACTTCACGTCCGAATAGACGCCTTCGTATGCTCCCCTGATGTGCATGGCGAGGTGTACCACAGCGAATACCTTACGCGCACAATTTCCGACCATAGCCCGTTGCTGGTGCACCTGCGATGGGCGCAGTGCCGACCGCGCATTCCCACCTGGAAACTTCGCCCAGAAGCGCTAGACGATCAGGTCTTCCGGTCCACGATAGCCACGGAAATAGAATCGTATTTTCGGGATAACGCGAGGACTGCGGGGTCGGCAACAATCAAATGGGACGCCTTCAAACGGTGGTACGGGGACGATGCATTGCGATGGGGTCGGGGGTGCGGAGGACCTTGCTCAGTGCAGTTGACCAGGAGGACGCGAAGCTACGTTTGCTAGAGAGGGACTGACCTGAGCGACCAGACGTTCAAGAGGCGCTACTTGAGGCGAGGGAGTCGGTGGTGGCGAAGGTGGAACGACTCAGGTGCTTCGATCACAAAGCCTACCTTAGACGTGCGCATTTGGAATGGGATAAAACGGGGGCGCTCTTGGCCTGGCTAGCCAACCCGGCTCGCCGAAGTTCGATCATTCTCGAACTCAGGGATCATGCGGGAATGGCGCGGTTCGACCAGCAGGGGATAAATGAATTATTTTATGACTATTACACGGAGCTCTACCGTAGTCGGGTGATTCCGCAGGAGGCTGAGTTCCAGAAATTCCTGGAGGGGCTAGATCTACCGGAGCTGGAAGAAGAGACTGCAAAACCTCTAGGGGGTAAAATTGATGAAAGGGAGGTGAGAGTCGCCATCGCGAGTATGGTGCGGAATAAAACACCGGCTCTGATGGACTACCGACGGAGTTCTACCACACTTACGTCGACCTCCTGGCACCCTGACTGGCGGGGCTCTACAATGAAGCTAAGCGTCTGGGCAGCCTACCGAAGACCACTGGCGAGGCGATCATTGTCCCTCTATTGAAACGTGGCAAGCCGCCTTGGGACAGGACGGCGTACCGCCCGCTGTCCATGCTTAACCTGGACTACAAGATCTTGAGCAAGATCTTGGCGACGCGCTTACTTCCCCACATGGCCACTCTGATCCACGTGGACCAGTCGGGCTTTATCCCGACCCGCAACACCGCGCTCAATATACGACGGCTTCTCCACGTTCTGGAGGCGGACACCTACGAGGTGGACGCGGCAGCGGTGTTTGCAGTTGACATGGAAAAGACCTTTGATAGCCTGGAATGGCCGTATCTTTTCCATTTTATGCGCGCCATGGGATTGGGCACGGAGTTTGTGGACTGGACGGCGCTTCTATACAAGAACGCTACGGCGAGAGTCAGAACGGGAGGTGTCATATCAGAGGTTTGCGTGGTAGGGAGGGGTACGCGTCAGGGTTGCCCCCTCTCGCCCCTTTTGTTCACCATAGCGATCGAACCTTTAGCGGCGCGTGCCCAATTGGGGCGGGCGTATCAGGGGTTGGACGTATATGGACAGGTGCATCATATCGCATTATATGCGGATGACCTCCTGCTGTTTTTGGCGGACACTGCGGCCTCCCTGCGAGGAGCTAAAGCTCCACTTCAGGGGTTGAGCAGGGTGTCGGGCCTCAGAGTGAACTGGGCAAAGTCATTCCTCTTTCCGGCTCGGGCGCGCGGACCATGCCCAAACTCTTCGGAAGGGGTGTCCTGGGAGGAGAGGAGCCTTCGGTACTTGGGCACTTCGATCTACCATACTAACGTGGATATTCTGGAGTGCAACATCTTTTCGGCATTCCGTCTCACTAAAACGAACTTTGACTTCTGGGGTACGCTTCCCCTATCCCTGGCGGGAAGGGTGGCACTCCTTAAGATGGTGACTCTGCCGCGACTGCTCTATTTTTTTCGGACTCTCCGGTCTGGATCCCAGCGAGCTACTTTCGTCGTCTACGGTCCATGGCGACCGATTTTCTGTGGGGTTCGGGGAGGCGCAGGGTGGCACTGGCCACGCTTCTACGGCCTCGGGCTGAGGGGGGGCCAGCGGTGCTGGACTACGAGCTGTACTACCTGGCGGCCCAGCTACAGTGGCGGACACAGTGGTCAGCGAGAGCTACAAGGGAAAAGAACGGATCGGGTAAACCGGTGGGGCCGGTGCAGGTGATCTCCCGGATCATACTGGGCTTGCCAATGGGAGACCTCCCTCTTACTCAGGAATCTGCGACGGTTAGGAAGTGTTGGAATAGATACCTGCGCAGAGGTCACATTGCGGTGCCATACACATCGGAGATCCCGCTCAAATTATGCAGGGAGCTCCCGCACGGGGGCTCATGGCACCGGCTAGAGAACTGTGAGCACCAGGGCCTGGCGACCATTGGAGATCTATATGACGAGGGAGCTCTAATGCCCTTCGACCTCTTGCAGGATCGCTTCGGATTGCCGAGGGGAGACTTCCTCCTCCATGCGGCGCTGACTGCGGCGATCCGTAAACACTGGAAGGCGGGTTTGGTGGAGCCCCCGCTGTCCACGAGCTGTCAATATGTGGTAGTGGCCGCAGGGACGGTTAAGGCTATAACATGCCTCTATAAACGCTTGAGTGCGGAGGCTCAGACCCCACTAGCAGCTTTGAAGGCGAAATGGGCTGGTATAGTAGAACGGGCCTGGAAAGGGACGCGTAATGCGAGGTTTCAGCTTGTGCATTTTTACATCCTACACAGAGCGTACCTGACCCCTGACAAGCTCCATAGGTATTTCCCGTCACACTCAGTGGCCTGCCCACGCTGTCCGCCAGAAAAGGCCGATTTCCAACACATGTTCTGGTCCTGCCCAGCTCCGGGCTCCTTTTGACAAGGGGTAGTGGAGACTCTGCGGGAGGTCACTGAGAGGGATTTGCAACCCACAATGGCACACTGCGTCCTACACTGGTTCCCACACACATCAAAAAACAAAATCACTAGTAAATTCCTAGACCTGGGTCTGCTACTAGCGAAGCGAGCCATAACGTCCCAATGGAAGGCAAGTAGAGGGCCCACAATGGAGAGATGGCGGGTTGAGCTTACAAAATGGGCCAGCTGTGAAGGGGAGGTACGTCTGCAACTGGCACCTAGGGCAGGCGCTGATACTGCCCTGGAACGAGCTCGGGCCTGGGAGCGGTTGGTACTAGAACTCAAGTTGCCGACCTCTGACGGCGAGGAATCCCCCCCGCAGGTAGTCCTGGTCCTTTGTCAACCTGGCTTGTGTTGGTGCTAGGCCCATTTCTTTCCTGGGACCGCCCCGTGCCAAACGTGATGACTGCATTTTACTACTGGTTAATCCTGATTGTCGGACTCGGTCCGGATAGGCCCGCGAGGGATTCGGGTTTGCTCTTGTGGACCTCTGACATGCCAGGGGGGAGGGATGGGAGGAGGGGGCAGTATAGGGGGGGAAGGGAGGTGAGGGTTGAAGGGATCTAGGGGAGGGGGGATTGGGAGGAGGGTGGAAGGATGTTTGTTATTGTTTAGAGTTCACTGGACCAAGGTGCGGGAGGAACCGGATGGTTAGAAAAGCAGCCTTATGCACTAACTGAGAAACAGATATATGTGAGCCCCCCTGCAGATCTTAGAGAATACTACTCTCCTGTCTACCGCCGCTCGACCTCCGGGGTGTGAGCTAAATGGCTGTGTTAGAATAAGATTTCCATTCCAGAACTTTTGTCCCGCGAATGCAGGATGCTGCCTTTGCTGGCGACTTGACTGTGCACATATTTCTGCTGCAATAAAAATTCTTTTAAAAAAAAAAATCAGGGAGGGGAGACGAGATCGCCAGGGGGACAGTTGAAGATCAATCCACTGGTGATCATCAGGATGCAAATGCCCAAGTGAAATGTGTTTTTATGACCGGTCCGGATAGGCCCGGGAGGGAATCGGGTTTGCTCTTGTGGACCTCTGACATGCCAGGGGGGAGGGATGGGAGGAGGGGGCAGTATAGGGGGGAATGGAGGTGAGGGTTGAAGGGATCTAGGGGAGGGGGGATTGGGAGGAGGGTGGAAGGATGTTTGTTATTGTTTAGAGTTCACTGGACCAAGGTGCGGGAGGAACCGGATGGTTAGAAAAGCAGCCTTATGCACTAACTGAGAAACAGATATATGTGAGCACCCTTGCAGATCTTAGCGAATACTACTCTCCTGTCTACCGCCGCTCGACCTCCGGGGTGTGAGCTAAATGGCCGTGTTAGAATAAGATTTCCATTCCAGAACTTTTGTACCGCGAATGCAGGATGCTGCCTTTGCTGGCGACTTGACTGTGCACATATTTCTGCTGCAATAAAAATTCTTTTAAAAAAATAAAATCAGGGAGGGGAGACGAGATCGCCAGGGGGGACAGTTGAAGATCAATCCACTGGTGATCATCAGGATGCAAATGCCCAAGTGACATGTGTTTTTATGACCGGTAGTTCCAATCTAACAGTTAGTGCAGAAAGGCCCAATGGGAGAGACATAAAAATAGTCTCCTGCAATATAGCTGGCCTATCGACCAAATTTCAAAACACCCAATGGTTAGGCTATATACGGGATTACCGGATAAGACAATTTGTTTACAAGAAACATGGGAAACTGCAAATAACATTTTTTTTAGAGGGATATAAAACATTCTTATGCCGGGCGCGTAAGGCAGCGTCAGGGAGAGTCAGGGGAGGGCTGGTTATATACACAGATCTTACATTACAGGGTAGATGGACCTCAGAAGTTGCATAGGGTCTCACATTTCTTAACAAAGGTTACAGGTTGCTTTTTATAAATTTGTATAAGGCAATGTCACTGGGACAGGGTTCTGTAAGCCTGCAAAAGCTAAATACTAGACTCACCCAGACACAGGAGGGAGGGCCGATGGCATGGCAGCTGATTCTAGTAGGTGATTTTAACTGCCATCTGTGCCCAAATTTTAGGGTATCTCAAGGAGACTGGTCATCCTGCACACTGCTGGACGGTCCACATATGGAGCATACAAAGGAGGGGAGGGAACTTAGTGGTCTTCTAGACTTGAATGCACTAACATACACAATGGATTTCATTGACATTAAGCAGGATAAAACAGTTCAGCCCACATTTAAAGGTAGAGGATGTGCCTCATTTAGCAATTACATTTTTATTTCTCTATCAAATCAAAAACTGTGTCTCCAGGTTTAGTATTGGATATATTATCTTTAGAAATCACAACCCTCTCACCCTGTCTCTTGTTGATGTATCTTGTCAACAGGGACACCCTATAGCAGTGGGGGGGTGTCCAAGGCTACAGATCAGGGCAGAAGGCTGCGGTGGATGTGGGTCAATGTTGATGCTTTTTATAGATCCCTTTTAAAAGTAGGTGAGCAGGCTCTCCTAAGGTGTTCAGATTTAGAAGTGGAAGGTGTGGAATTGTTGAAGGCTTTTAAGGGTATCGCACAAATAGGTGATAGCCTGTTGAGAGCGCTCTCCAACAAGGCCAGAATAGATAACCCTAAATGGTTCGATCCTCAAAGCTCACTGCTTTGAGAGAGCTGAAAGATGCTTTAAAGACGCTCCCAAGAAATAGGGACCCGGTGGCCGTCTGCAGGAAAAATTATAGGCTTGCTGTCAAGGGACGGAAAAGGCAATTACAACGACAAGCCTGGGATGACGTGACAGAGGCAATGGCATTAAAGGACTCTACCTCTTTTTGGAGAATCATAAACAGACCCTGGTTTCAAGACTCCAATAAACCAGTGCTATGTAACAATATCCTATCAGAACAATGGCATGATAATTTCAAAGGCCTGTATAATTATCAACCAAGTGGGGGTCAGTTACAAGTGCAGAATACGGATTATAATAGGGAGCAGAGTGCACACCCACCAAAAATCTCATTGAGTGAAGTAAAAATTGGAATCGGAGGTCTGACCAGGAATAAGGTGCCAGGTCCAGACAGGATTCCACCTGACCTTTTTATAAGCAATGTGGGCCTTTGGGCACCAATCTTAACTGGAGTGATAAATGCAGCAGCGGACACAGTAATGCCAGTATCCAAGACCACAGCTATGATTGTCCCTAACTTTAAAAAAGGCAATAAGGAATGCCCAAAATGCAACCAGCCAATCTCCCTCATTGATGTGTCAGCAAAGGTATTAGGGCAGGTGGTTTTAAACCGGCTGATAGATTGGGCAGAGAAATATCATGTAATAACTGACCTTCAATTTGGCTTTAGGCCAGGAAAATCCACCACCGACCAGTGCCTTAATCCATATCTCAGAAAACAACCATGGGTCTTGACTCTTACTCAGCAAGGCTGAGCCAAAATACTATAGAACAATACAATTGCCAGTGCTGAGACTTCAAAGTACAGCTATTTTTCAGAACCGGCTTTATGAACATAACATAATAGCCTGCTTTTTAAATTGCAAAACTCCACTTTTATTGAATTTTTTTTACTTATAATTCAATTGTTTTGAACACAAAATTACTTGTGCATGAAAATACATGAATGCATGAAAATACACATAAAAATATATACAAATATGTACAATATAGTTAAAAAAATTGAAACTGACATACCATCACTTCAAACACACTATTGGCCAAAGAACATTCATTCCACATACGAACTTCCCACAAACATCCTACAAACAAAGGTCCCGGTATCAGTAATGCCTAGAAAATACAAATAAAGCAAATTTTCAATACAACTTCAGTTTCTTTGTGTACTTTTTTTCACCCTAAATGAAAGGCCTAACGCCGAAAAGGATGCATTATTCTCTTTAAAGAATGACAAGTCATTGGTCATCACATAGGCAGACAAAGACGGAGCAGTCGTAATCTGGGATATCAATAGATATAGAAATGAAGTATTACGACAACCAGACGATATCAGCTGCTACAGACGAAATTGGGAAGAATCCTACTAATGAATTGCAAAATCAACTTTTTACCATCATTCAAAGAGGGTTTGATCAGGGATTTGTTGGTCCCAAAGAACTTATATTTCTACAGAATAAGATAAGAACCCCAGAATACCGGTGTTTTATGTGTGGCCCAAAATGCACAAAAGTGAGGAAAATCCACCAGGCCGACCTATAGTGTCGGGGTGTGAATCTTTAATTGAGCCAGTGGCAAAATATATAGATTTCTTCTTAAAACCATTTATTGAGGCAATTCCGGCACATCTGAAAGACACTACAGCTTTTTTAAACAGAATAGCAACGGCACAGTTTGACGAGACAAAACAAATATTGGTTACATTGGACGTAGTCTCCCTTTACACCCAGATCCCCCAGGAACAGGCACTGGAATTATTAGCATTATTTTTAGAAACAAGGGAACAGCCGATGAGAGTTCCCACTAACTTTATCCTAGAACTTGCTAAATTTGCCTTGCAGAAAAACTACTTCACCTTTGACTCAGAATTTTTCTTTCAAACAAAGGGAGTAGCGATAGGCTGCCCCTTTGCTCCAGAATTGGCAGTTCTGTTTATTGGACTATACGAAGATAAATTTGTATATAATAACAATCCGTATATCGGATGTATTTCTAACTACATGTGGTACATTGACGACGTCTTTTTAATTTGGACCGGAGAACAGGAACAACTCAACGAATTTGTGATATGGCTTAACTCAAGGACGCATGACATCAAGTTCAGTTGTTCGGCGTCCAATAAATCAATTACATTTTTGGATGTCAACGTATTTCCTGATGAAGGAGGTTTAGCCACCACTCTGTTTCGAAAGGCAACTGATAGAAACAAATCCCTTCACTATACGAGCAACCATCCTCGTAGTTTAAGACATAATCTGCCGTTTGGCCAATTTCTAGGAATTCGTAGAAATTTCACAGGTAAAGAGGAGTATTTTAAACATGCAAACAAACTCAGAGATCGCCTAATTGAAAGAGGATATCCTAAAAAGCTACTTAAACATTCCCTAAAGAGAGCGTGGTGGACACCACGGGATACTCTGCTGGAAAAGAAAATTAAACCTGAATTGAAAAGGCCAGTTTGTGTGACAACGTTTTGCCCTAATGCGCATCAACTGAAAAAATTGATAACATCCAATTGGCACCTATTGAAAGATCTACACGAAGATTTTTCAGATCCACCATTATTTGCTTTCAAGAAAGAGAAAAGTGTGGCTAATCATATTGTCCATGCAGCTCTCCCAATTGAAAAACCACCCACACTGAGAAGTTTATTTGGATTAGCACCAGTGGATTGGTTGACAGCAATGGTAGGACATCACAAATGCGGAACCTGTACTTGTTGTGACCAAACAATCGAGAATTCTGTATTTTCATTCGAGAACATTCACTGGAAACATGAAATGTTTACAAATTGTAAAACAGGGAATGTAGTGTACGGCATTGTGTGCCATGCCCCAAGCTATACATAGGGAAAACGACCCAGGAGGGGAGGCAGAGAATTACACAGCACAAATCGAGAATACGCAAGCTGGTGGAAAATGCACCATTGGTGAACCATTGGGTGGCCAAAAATCATGAGCAAAATGACTTGAAATGGACAGTGCTATCAAAAATTGAGAGAGACGACCGAGGTGGCGATCTGGATGCACAACTAAGCCAGCCCGAGGCGCTGTTGATTATGAAATTTAACATTGCAACCAGTTGCTTAAATGAGATTTCAGAGATATTTAAACCTATCATTTAGGAATACAACAAACCTTTACCACAAACTTGATACAGGCTGCCATATGATGACATGGAATCACTGTTGTTATCTCTGTTTTAACCAACTACTACTCTCTTAAAGGTTATCGCCCCATAACCTTAGAGTTCAATCGCCCAGCACGTGTTGACCCAACCAAGTTCTTTTCGAACTACAATTCCTAAAAGTCTTAGCAGTCACCGGTATATACAGAAAGTATGTGATGCTAACTCCACAGCGTTTCAGGTTGAAAGCACACGCCGAAGTTAGTATCCGATTGGTTTATGGAGGACTAAAACGTCTGTCTACTCAGTAAGGCATTGTTTTTATGAACCCTGAACAACAATGGATTAAGGACTTTAGAAACGCTGCAATGGTTTACGCAACTAAATTCCCACCGAACTACATCTCCCAAAAGCCTTAGCGGCCACCGGGGTAATATACAGGAAGTAGGTGATGCTGATCACTCAGCGTCACAACTTGAAAGCATACGCCGAACGGATTTACTGAAGGATACAAGGAGGACTAAAACCCTTATCCATTCAGTATGGCATTTTTTGAAATGCGGCCCGAACGATAATCGAGCAAGTACTTAAGAAACGCTGCTGATACATTTCGCTTTTTCCCACAGCCACCGTGCGAAAAATAAATCATCTGCAGTGGTCTCGTTTATAGGACGAGAGCAGCCACACAGGTCACGGTAAGCCCCGGTCTCTAGGACTCTTGTAAAGATTTGTAGAATCACGCCCAAGACCAACTCAGTTCTTGGTGGATTTAGCGTCTTTCGCCCCTAACTTTTGTTTCTACCAAGTGAAGGGGGTGGCAATGGGGTGCCCTTTTGCCCCCGAGTTGCCAGTATTGTTTATGTCGATGTACGAGGATACTTATATACACAACAATAACCCCTTCGGACAGCACCTCGGAAAATGGTATCGTTTTATCGACAATGTCTTTATGGTATGGACTGGGGGAATCAATAATCTGAGCCTTTTCCACCAATGGCTAAATGCTAGAACACCTGATATTCAATTCAGTCTTTCCCACTCAGAAACTAAGATCGCCTTTCTGGATGTGGAGGTATTCCCTAAATCTGGCAAGCTAGCAACCTCGTTGTTCGTTAAACCAACGGATCGTAACAAGTCAAGTCAAGTCAAGTCAAATGATTTATATCAGAGACCGCACCAGGAGCACCAGGAACTTACCTGCCACTTGCCACGCCACAGTGCCGCACACGCAGAAGCCGACACCGCCAAGAGTCACTCTGCCCTTGAGACCCGCGCCGCCGCTCCGGGTACTACAATACCCGGCAGGCCTCGCGGCGGCGCGTTGATTGACGCAAGGAAACAGTGCCAACAGCGCCGAGGGCCCATCAAAGCAGGGCAAACCTCGGCAGAGCGGGGGAGACCACACCAGGAGCACCAGGAACTTACCTGCCACTTGCCACACCGCAGTGCCGCACACGCAGAAGCCAACACCGCCAAGAGTCACTCTGCCCTTGAGACCCGCACTGCCGCTCCGGGTACTACAATACCCGGCAGGCCTCGCGGCGGCGCGTAGATTGACGCAAGTAAACAGCGCCAACAGCGCCGAGGGCCCATTAAAGCAGGTCAAACCTCGGCAGAGCGGGGGAGACCGCACCAGGAGCACCAGGAACTTACCTGCCACTTGCCACGCCGCAGTGCCGCACACGCAGAAGCCAACACCGCCAAGAGTCACTCTGCCCTTGAGACCCGCGCTGCCGCTCCAGGTACTACAATACCCGGCAGGCCTCGCGGCGGCGCGTTGAGTGACGCAAGGAAACAGCGCCAACAGTGCCGAGGGCCCATTAAAGCAGGGCAAACCTCGGCAGAGCGGGGGAGACCGCACCAGGAGCACCAGGAACTTACCTGCCACTTGCCACGCCGCAGTGCCGCACACGCAGAAGCCGACACCGCCAAGAGTCACTCTGCCCTTGAGACCCGCGCCGCCGCTCTGGGTACTACAATACCCGGCAGGCCTCGCGGCGGCGCGTTGAGTGACGCAAGGAAACAGCGCCAACAGCGCCGAGGGCCCATTAAAGCAGGGCAAACCTCCGCGTCGCGGGACGCGAGCGGGACGCCCGGGGCTAAGCCCGGGCAAAGGGCGGGCCCTCTACGGCCCTCATCGGCACGAGCAGACAGGGACAGGGCCAGAAACCCTGCTCGAAGCTCACGAGGCACCCTACTATCCAAGTAAGACTGTATTGTGTATGATTCATACCTCTCTGTGTGTTTGAGGAGTTTTGCTCTTCGTTATTACTTTCAGGATGTCTAAAAAAGGTTCTGCACCCCCAACTAATACAATGGAAAATTACATGGTGCAAACAGTGAAAAAAATTAACCTACAGAGGAGAGAATCCCTGGGACTGAGTCAGTCACCTGACTTACACTGTTTGACCCCTACTCTATCCCCCTCACCTGATGACCTAGTTCCCCTGCAGACTCTTCCTGAAGCCTGTTCTAATTGCCCCATTACGCAGGATTCAGGCACCTTAAACGACAATATGCTGTCTGGACCTGAGGTTCTCATTGTGGAGCATGTAGACAACTCAGACAGTGATTTGGACCAGGATAATCGTGTTGATCCCTCAGAAGAAGACATTTCTATCTCTGAACAAACATCCCGGATAGACATTGTAAAAACCAAAAATCCGCCGAAACGGGGAGGACTAAGATCAGGGACAAGAAGGAAGAGGGTAAACACTCCAAAAGCTAATCTGAAGGAAGATGGAGAGGGAAGAGTTAAGCCTAATGTTATCTTTGATGATGATTTGCTTGCTAGAATTGCTGATTTAATAGAAAGTAAAATCAAATCCATTGTTAAACCTCTACTCACCAAAATAGATAAATTACAATCTGAGGTCAAAAAGTTAGGTGGGCAGCTGAATAAAATAACAGAGGGTGTTGATAACGTCACGATGTTGGTAACAAACTTGGACAATAATATTGTAGAAGTTGATGATCAGGAGGGGGAGCACACAGATGAAGTATTACATAATAATCCGCCATCTCAGTTTCCAGACTTAAAAGCTAATGGAACTAATAATAGTAGAGGGGACGGTCTTTTAACTGTTGAGATACCCCCTGCACAAGCTCAGCTAACTGACCCTCTACAATTTATAGTTGAAGCCTCGCCTGTTGTTCTTGTACTGGCAAATGTACCGCCCTTAGAAGCTGGCACTGAAGAATCCCCTTCCTCTCTGTCTAATAAGGCATTGCAGTGGCTTACAACTAATATGAGGCTAGCCCCAGGGGGGGGTCAACAGCTGGCTCAAGTGATTAAAACTGCTAAAAGGGTTTCATGGCTAGGAAATCGCCCCCAAAAATTTAAGGGGGATTGTGTGGCAGTAAGCTTTTCACACTCTGGTGTGTTGCCAAACATCCTCATTAATTTACTCCCACCCCAACGCAGGCAGGGTTCTGTTGTACCATTAACTTTGAAGTTCTTTTATGGAGAGCAGCAGAACGTCACCTACCCTAAGACACCAGCCTTTGGATGGGATAATAACTGGGATGTAAACAATAGATGGGGCCGCGAACAACACCGGAATATTGTAAACCAACCCGCTCCCTTAGCATACCAGAATCCTTTTGCTCAACCCCTCTTATTGTCCAATCGATTTGCCCCTCTATCCTTTTTGGACCATAATGACTGACTTTTGTCAGAACATCCTCATCAAGCAGAGAATATTGCGCCAGTACTGTTTGCTTACTTGGAACATAGCGGGTATTAGGACTAAAGTAGGTAATGCAATATGGACAAATTTTATAACCAAGTATGACATTATTGCATTGCAGGAAACCTGGGACACAAATAATAGTTTCTCTCTTGATGGCTATAGTCATTTTTGTATTCCCGCTGTGGCTAGCGCAGCAGGAAGAGCGAAGGGAGGATTGCTAAGCCTCTTTAAACTAGACATTAAAGGTAGCCTTAAGAAATGTGACTCAGGATCTGAGCAATGTCTCATTGTTGAATTGTCTTGTGTGGAATCTCCCAAAATGTTGTTTATAAATTTTTACAATTCCAACGCAGTAGACTGTACATCATATAGTCTAGGTAGATTGGATTACTTCTTGTCAGTCTACAGTGAAGATGTTAATGCATTTGAAATCATATTTTTGGGTGATTTTAATATACACCCTTGTTCACTTATGTGTGTTTGCGATGACTCAGAATCCCCTCCTAATTGTGCGCTTGTTCATCTTTAACATAATAAACAGGGGGGTTGTCTAGAGAACTTCCTAGCAAGATGGAACTTATACGAATCCAGTTGTGGGGAGGGGGGATAGGGCCCCTACTTTTAAGGGAACAGACAATGGCTCTATTATTGATTAAATTTTTATTTCTGCATGTTTTTTACTTAAGGTTTTAATGTATAGAACTGTGGTCTCCGCTTTCAGTGATCATAACCCAGTCTCCCTGGACCTAGTAGCCTCTGAGCTAATAGGGCGTAATTATGGTCCTTGTTATAACAAACGAACGCTCAAAGTTAAGGACCAGGGTCGCAGACTGAAATGGGATAGCATAATCCCAGAACCCTTCGTACAAGAGGTTTTTTCTGAGGCTGAGGAGGAGGTCGGTGTGTGTCTATCCAGTGTGTCCAATGATAGGGAGGTGATTCTTGCATTTAGTAGCATATGTAGTAAGATAAACTGCAGGCTTTCTGTGACTAGCAAACCTAAGTTGAAACCTATTAAAAGATGGTTTGATCACAGTTGCTCAAAAGCACATTCTGCATTGCTCAATGCTTTAAAAACCGTACCGAAAGACCGTGACCTTATCACTATTAGTAGAGCACTATACAAAAAGGCCATTGCAGAAAAGAAAAAACAGCTTAAAGATGAAGCCTGGACACAACTCACTGATCCAGCTATACTAAAAAATAGTGGAGAATTCTGGAGGATTGTCAACCAACCCCTACTTACTGGGGAGGATAATTCCCCCCTTGAAACTAACATCCCTGATGAGGGTTGGATCAAACACTTTAGTGACATCTATTCAGATCACAGTAATGGTGGAACCAGGGAGCAGGAGGTGAATATTATCCCCACTGGGAACCATTTGCACTTTGAAGTCAAACAAGTATTATCTGCGATAGACTGTACCCTGAAAAAAAAGGCACCGGGACCAGATGGTGTTCCTGCAGATGCCTTTAAATGCTTCCCTAACTTCTGGTCAAGACTACTCTGCAGGGTCTTTAATGCCTTAAACCATAATAACATCCCTAAGTCATGGAAAACATCTATAATTATTCCTGTTTTTAAAAAAGGAAATAGGCAGGATCCTGCATGTTATAGACCACTTTCACTGATAGATTCTTCAGTCAAGATTTTAGGGAGAGTCATTCTAGCCAAATTGAACGAATGGGCTACAGAGAATAGTATCTTGACTAATGTGCAATATGGGTTTAGACCCAAAAGAAGTACCCTGGATCAATGCCTTAATCTCCACTTGCTGATCGAGAAATATACCAGGGCCAAGGATGGGTCCATGTACCTAGGTTTCATGGACCTCTCCTCTGCGTTTGATATGGTCAACAGAACAAAGCTCTGGTTAAAATTACTTGACATGGGCCTGGACAGGACCATAGTTAATTTATTGGCCGACCTGCACTCTGACCTTACTGCAAAGATTAGAGTTTCCTTGAATGGAAGGTGTACAGATGTTTTTGCCTCTGAAAAAGGAGTCAGACAGGGTTGTATACTGGCACCACTGTTGTTCACGTTATATGTGAACGCTTTGGAGCCTGCTCTTAGGGGCGTTACCAGCGACATCCCGCGTGCAGGGGATCAGGGGATTCCTGTTCTCCTTTACGCTGATGACGCGGTTCTTCTTGCACGCACCGGGGTGGGGCTTCAACGACTCCTGGATGCCTTTGAATCTTTCATGGGCTCACTTGACCTGAAAATAAACGCTAACAAATCTCAGGTTATGCTTATGGGCAGGGCTTCTAGGAGACCTTTTCACAAAATCTTTCTTTGTGGGCAGGAAAAGCTTGCGCGCGTCTCCTCCTTTCCCTACCTGGGGATCACCTTTGATGAGAAAGGTAGCTGGGGTCCCCATGTTAATAGTAGAGCAATCATGTTGGCTAGGTCATCTGCAGCCCTTCATGGGTTCTCTAAAAAACTTGGGGGTAGGCCAATTGCTGCTGTTAGTAAAATCTATAAGGCCAAATGTATCTCAGTTGCATCATATGGTGGCTCATTGTGGGGATATAGGGGAGTGGAACCCATACAGATAGTGGAAAACATATTCTTTAGATCTGTTCTTGGCGTCCCTCAGTCAACCCCGTCCTACACCGTCCATATGGAATTAGGGGAAGGCTACATCTCAGACCTGATAAAAATAGCTCCTCTAGTTGCTTGGCTGAGGATGTGGCTTAACACAGAAATTCCCCTAAATCATATCATAATGAGGGACTGTTTGTCCCTAGATAAAGTGCATAACATCAGGTGGCTGACGTATATTAAGGAAAGTTTTTTGAGGCTGGGGAGGCCTGAGCTCTATACTGTTATTGACTCTATAACATCTAAAGATATTGTTTACACCAAACATGCAATGAAGGAGCTCCTATCCCTGGAGAGGGAAGAAATCGAGCTGAAAAAACCTAGTGTCAGGGCCAGTTTATTGTTGTCTATACCTAATGGTCCTGATAGCTATCTTAACGTGGTGACTCATCCCTACCACAGGTTTATTTTAACTCGTTTTCGTTTTAATTTGATACATTTTAATTTGGGTTTTTATCCTGTATGGAGTACCCCAGAAAAGGCACCACCCTGTTCCTGCGATCATTTCTCTGAGCAAAATACCATGCACTTTATAATGTTTTGTAGTCACTACAATGAAGCTCGGAGACTGTTCCTTGTACCTATACTTAAGGAAGCAGGATTCATTTTAGTTAGACCTGCTCTTATTTATTTACAACTGTTACAAACTCCCAGGATTATGTTTCACGTGGCTAGTTTCCTGGTGAGAGCTATTAGAAGCAGGAACATTAGATTAAAAAATGTGTCTACCTCCCTTTGTAGTACAGACCTTGCACTTTAGTTAGTCTGTTTGTAACCTTCTTGGGTCAGTAATTATAGAAAGCAATGTAACAGGGTTTTAAGATGCTAGTAATGAATATTTCGCTGGGGACCTCCTTAGTATTTTTAAGTCTTTTTAAGTCTTTTTTGCACTTTAGCACTTTGTATTTTAGCACTTTGCACTTTATATTTCTCTTGCTGATATGAATTGTAATATGATGTATGGTGATTTTTAACTTGTTATATTTTAATTGTTTTTAATTGCTCTCAATGTAGGTGTTGCTTGTATTGTTATTAATGTTATTAATGTAATATATATTCGCCATTGTCTTTGTATGATATTAAGTTATCGCAATAAAGTATTTTGACTGACTGACTGACTGATTTTTATAGCGCGCTACATACCCAGAGGGTCTCAAGGCGCTTGAAGAAGGGTGGGGAATTACTTGTCGAATATCCAAGTTTTAAGTTGCTTTCTGAATGCTAGGTGGTTCTGAGTGAGGCGAAGGTGAGTGGGGAGAGAGTTCCAGGTTTTAGATGCCAGGTAGGAGAAGGTTCTACCTCCCATGGTGGTTTTGTTGATGCGAGGTACAGAAGCAAGGGCTTGGTTGGAGGATCGTAGCTGGCGGGAGGGGGTGTAGAAGGAAAGCCGTGTGTTGAGGCATTCGGGTCCAAGTTCGTAAAGTGCTTTGTGTGCGTGGGTTAGGAGGCGGAAAGTAATCCTTTTATTGACGGGGAGCCAGTGGAGGTTTTTCAGGTGACCAGAGATGTGGTCTTTACGCGGGATGTCTAGTATGAGTCTGGCTGAAGCGTTCTGGATGCGTTTGAGTTTTTTCTGGAGTTTTGCGGTGGTACCGGCGTATAGGGTGTTTCCGTAGTCCAGGCGACTCGTGACCAGTGCGTGGGTGACCATTTTTCTGGTTTCGGTGGGGATCCAGCGAAATGTTTTTTTGAGCATGCGAAGAATATTGAAGCAAGATGATAAAACGGCGTTGACTTGTCTGTTCATGGAGAGTGAGGAGTCCAGGATGACGCCCAGGTTCCGTGCGTGGTCCGTCGGGATGGGTGCTTTTCCAAGGGCCTCTGGCCACCAAGAGTCATCCCAGGCGGAGGGGGAGGTACCTAGGATAAGGACTTCTGTTTTGTCTGAGTTCAGTTTTAGACGGCTGTGCTTCATCCACTCGGCTACTTCTTTCATTCCTTCATGTAGGTTGGTTTTGGCAGTGTTAGGGTCTTTGGTGAGTGATAGGATCAGTTGAGTGTCATCAGCGTAGGAGATGATGTTGAGGTTGTGTTGGCGTGCGATGACCGCGAGGGGGCTCATGTAAACGTTGAAGAGGGTGGGGCTGAGTGAAGATCCTTGTGGCACGCCGCAGATGACTTCAGTGGCCTCTGACTTGAATGGTGGGAGGCAGACTCTTTGGGTTCTTCCGGTGAGGAACGAGGTGATCCATTCCAGTGCTTTTCCTTGGATACCGATGTTTCTGAGGTGCTGTAATAGGGTGCTATGACAGACTGTGTCGAAGGCTGCGGAGAGGTCAAGGAGGATGAGGGCGACTGTGTCTCCGTTGTCCAGTAGAGTTCGAATGTCGTCTGTTGCTGCGATGAGTGCGGTCTCAGTGCTGTGTTTGGCTCGGAAGCCAGACTGTGAGGAGTCGAGGGATTTGTTGGTTTCGAGGAAGGCGGCGAGCTGGTTGTTGACAGTTTTCTCGATGACTTTGGCCGGGAAAGGAAGGAGCGAGATGGGGCTGTAGTTTTTGAGTTCGGTGGGGTCAGCTGTGGGTTTTTTCAGAAGGGCGCTGAGTTCGGCGTGTTTCCAGCTTTCCGGGAAGGTGGCGGAGTTGAGGGAGCAATTGATGACATCTCGGAGGTGTGGTGCTATGATGGAGTCTGCTTTGTTGAAGATGTGGTGAGGGCAAGGGTCTGTGGGGGATCCTGAGTGGATGGAGTTCATCAGGCGGATGGTGTCCTCAGTGGAGATTGGGTTCCAGTCATTAAGGATGTTCGAGGGGTGTAAAGGTGCGGCAGAAGGTTGGGTGGGTTGGTCTCCGGGTTGGTTGTCGAAGCTGTTGTGGATGTCAGCGATTTTGTCGTGGAAGAATGAGGCTAGGGAGTCGCAGAGGGTTTGAGAGGGAGTGATGTTGTTGGAGTTGGCAGTGGGGTTAGTGAACTCTTTGACGATGTTGAATAATTCCTTGCTGTTGTGGGTGTTGTTGTCCAGTCGGTCCTTGAATGCGGCCCTCTTGGCAGTCCGGATCAGTTGGTGGTGTATGCGGGAGGCATTTTTGAAGGCGTCCCTGGTGCTGGTGTTTGGGTCTTTTTTCCAGGCCTTCTTGAGGGAGCGACAGAGTTTCTTAGATTTCTTAAGATCATCGTTGAACCAGGAGGCGTTTTTGCTGCCTAGTTTGATTTGACGTTTTTTCAGAGGTGCTAGGATGTCGGCGCTGTTGGATAGCCATTGGGTGAGGTTAATGGCTGCTTGGTCGGGGTTTGAGGAGTGGGCAGGGGGGTTTTGAAGAAGCGATGAGGAGATCTGGTCGATGGTGATTTTGTTCCAGTTTCTTCGCAGAGTAGGTTGAGGACGGTTGTGTGTTGTGGTCTTATTGTAGATAAAGTGAACGCAGCTGTGGTCCATCCAAAGGAGATCTGTGGTGTGACTGAAGGAGACATGTTTGCTGGAGGTAAAGATAGGGTCGAGTGTGTGACCTGCAATGTGGGTGGGGGTGGTGACAAGTTGTTTGAGTCCGAGGTTGGCGAGATTGTCCAGAAGGGTGGTGGCGGTGCTGTCATTGTTCTTTTCCAGGTGAAAGTTGAGGTCTCCCAATAGAATGAATTTCTCGGAGGGGAGGGCGTGTGGGGTGATGTCGTCACTGAATTGAGCACGGGGTCCTGGAGGCCGGTAGAGGAGGGTGCCTCTGAGTGTGGTCTTGGGGTCGTGTGGATCTGGAAGTGAAGGTGTTCGGCGCTAGCGAGGTTGACGTCTGAGCTGGTTGAGATGCGGATGGAATTCTTATGGACGATAGCGATGCCTCCTCCTGTTTGGTCGGTGCGGTCCTTACGGATGATCTTGTAGGCTTCCGGGATGGCAATGGTGATGTCTGGGGCTGATGAGGCGTTCATCCATGTTTCTGTTAGGAAGGCGACGTCTGGAGAGATGGTGTTTAGTAGATTCCAGAGGTCGATGGCGTGCCTGTGGACCGAGCGGGTGTTGAGCAGGATGCATTTAAGGTGGTTGGTGTCTGATCTCGGTTCGGTGTTCGTGGATGTGGAGTTGCTCTTGGTGCTGTCATATTTGCAGGAGTTGCATGTGAAGGGTCCATGGGTGTGTCCGGGAGCGGCTTGGGTGCAGTTGGGGTGGCGGCCGGGATTTAGGGCTAAGAGGGTGGAGGAGTCGTATGTAATGCGGGAGGGGTGGGTGTAGCGGGGACCAGGGGGTCTGGCGCTGGGCGCGGTCCTGGCGCGGACGGGCGTAGACGGGCTTACCTTTGGCGCACCTTCGGCGCGACCGCAGCGCGTAACCGCTGCGCGCAAATGCATCTTTCATATGTGGAAAGTAGAAGGGGAGGGGCGAGGGCGGGTCAGCTGGGAAGGCGGGAGCGGGGCGGAGACTCGTGCAGGGCGACAACAATAATAACAACAACAAAATGGCCGGCGGGACGGAGCAAGCAGGCAAAGTAATGCAAAGTGTGCAAAAGACACGAAAAATAATGTCAGTCAAGGCAACACAGCGATGGCACAATAATCTCAGCAGCTACTTAGCAGGCGAGGTGGTTCAGCGCTGTAAGGCACATTAATTATAAAGATAATGATATTGCTATGTGCGTAGCCTAGATGAGTAATATCGATTTTTTCAATTAAAGCGGTCGTGCAGTGAGAGATGATTAAATCAATAGCAGCGATGTGTGCAGTACGAGCGGTCCTGCAATGTGGGATAAATAAATTGCTAGCAGCGGTGTAAACAAATAGAGCGCTCCTACAATGCGAGATGGGTAAGTAAAAGATTAAGTAAGAGAATAGCAGCGCTGTAAGCTAATAAGCGGTCCTGCAAAGCGATATCAATTAGTCTTAGCGAAGAGTGCAAGCAGCTGGGGAGAGCTACGATACCAGGCTGATAGGGGAGGCAGGTCGGGAGCAGCGTGGAGGAGCGGCCTTGTCTGTGGTTAGCAGGACAGGACAAGGCGCTACTATTCCAGAGCAACCATCCTAGAAGCCTTAGAGAAAACCTGCCGTATGGGCAATTTCTGCGCGTGCGCAGAACTGCACATATGAGAATGATTACTTTCACCATGCCGAAAAACTTGTCTCTAAACTTTGTGACAGAGGGTACCCCAAAAAATTGGTTAAGGACTGCATGAAAAGGGCAAGATGGACCCCCAGGGAAACATTCCTGGAGCGTAAAAAGAAATCTGAACAAAAACGCCAGGTCTGTGTAACGACTTTCTGTCCCAATGCCAATCAGCTGAAACGCATTATTGGACAAAACTGGCACCTAGTGAAGAATTTAGACGAAAGTCTTAAAGACCCTCCACTGTTTGCATTTAAAAGAGAGAAGAGTGTTGCAAACCATGTAGTGAGAGTGGCTATGCCATCCCAAGTCCAACCATCCCTCCGTCAGATGATGGGATTGGCCCCCCTATTGGGGCATCATAAATGCGGCACATGCCTTTGTTGTGAAACCACCATACAGGGCACTGTCTTTCAGCATAAAGGTATTTCTTGGAAGCATGAGGTATTCAGCAACTGTAAATCCAAATTTGTAGTCTATGGGATTAGTTGCCCGTGTGACCGCCTGTATATTGGTAAAACCAAACAAGAAGTGCGCCAACGCATATCACAACACAAGCCCAGATTGAAAAGAAACGTTGAGAATGCTCCGTTGGTCAATCACTGGGCTAGGATGCGACATGGCTTTAACGAGTTTAAATGGACAGTGATCTCGAGGATAGAAAAAGACCCACGGGGGTGATCTGAGCCTCAAACTATCCAAAAGGGAGGCACTACTGATTGTGAAGTTCGACACGGCTGTGTCGGGCTTAAATGAACCATCAGAGATATTCAAATTATGACCACTGGGACAGGCTTGTCCTGCACCACTGTTTATCGATTCTACAATTTTTTCAATGAAACTACGAGGTCCTTACTGTTAGTATAAGTACATCATGACGTAATTCTCTCGAGTTTAGGGTCCCTTACCGGGAAATCACTTTATTCATCATCTTGAAAATGCGCATGCTCCGTGGAGTAGTACCAGACTGTCAAACTACCTTCTACACGATGCGGGCCCAGCATACTCTCCCCGCCCTGTTTTCGTGGACCAATCCGGTTAGTTCTTTGCTCAACGACCGCCCACTGTACTGAGTTCCCGGCATGTCCGCGGTGTTATATGGGAGCGATGCAGTCGACAAGTTAACGCGCCTGCGCGAGAAGCTAGTGCGATAGGAGACGCCGTTGATTCCCGCCGGCCGGTAAGATTCCTTGCTGTTGAACACCCTGGTTGCATCCTTGCCCTGTTCTCCCCCCATCCCCTTGTTAAGTCCCGTTTGTAGACTCTACACGAGTAAGATCATAATTAATTTCCCTCATCTCTGTCCTAGCAGCCGAGTGTGAACAGGAATGTACTGACGCTGCGTATCCCGGTACGTCGACCGAGACAGCATTCTGTCCACCCTTCCAGCTCTAAACCCCTTTTCAAAGGTGAATCCATTTGAAATGGTAACATGCATTCTGTCTCTTTGGAGCCCAAAAGCGAACGGCTTATTAATTGGGTATTTTTCTTCCTCTCTTCTCTATCTTCACAGTAATACAGCACTCTTACAGAACAGCAAACAGATTTCGAAGACTCTTGCCAATTACCCGATGCGGTTTCATCCGTTTCCGACTAGGTATTGCCCCGGTCTGTACCATCGAGCTAGCATGAACCTTGTCAATGTCTATGACGAATAGGCCTCCTACTAAGGGTCTTTCCAATTTTTTTATCGAACATGCAGGTTCTTCCTACGTTAACCAACGTTCTCTCAGCGCTTTGACCTGATTTCTTCTAGCCACCAACGTCCACTTTCTGTCTCATAGTGGTAAGAGAGTGCAGTGATTCCCCCTTGCAAATTGCCCTGCGTCCACCCTGGTTGTCTCAGTCAACCTTCTCCATTCTTCTTTCGCAGGTGCGTTACTCTAGAGAAGCTTGCGTATACCTGACCCCCCTGTTGACCCATTCATCGTCAGCCGGGTAGTAAGTACCTTGGAAAAGTGTAGTGGTAATCATGATGCGTTCTCTAGGACTTGTTATCTAGGATACCCGTCCTGTTAGACAAATCGATCCGGAAGGTCATTGGAAAGTTTTTCTCCCCTGAACTGTTCTCCTTAGAGTTAAAACCTGATGGTACTCCCTCCCTTGACGGATGGTATCTCGCTGAGTGAGACTCTTGATGTGCCTTTTTTAACCAACTTCTCTTCACTTGATAATATTCCACGTTTTTGAAACCTTTTTTTCTCTTGTTTTCCTCTCGCCTCATTTGCAGTGCTTGAGGCCCTGACGAGAATCCCTCACGAATAGATGGGGATTTGAAACGCGTAGGCCATGTCTCAACTGGTCTGCTTGAGAATCTAGGAGATATTACTACTCTTGGATCCCATATACAATTTTTTGTATTCTTTTGTACATTACCTATCATTTAATTCAGTGTATTTAATGGTGCACAGTTCGAGAATTTATTAGATTGTACCGTTTTTCAATTACTTTGTACTGATGTAGTGTATAATTTGTGCAGATCCAGCTTGTACTTCATTTTTACTGTAGTGTCAGTATGTGGTATATGTGTTGATAATTAAGTATGAATGTGCCGAATGTTTATGACTGTGATATGATTGAGGTTTTAGGATGATTGTAGATTTTACTGTATGCAGTATAGTGTGTCCTTGATTTTTCTAATGCTTCTCTTTTTTATGAAAAAATAAACTGTGTTATGACCATTGAATTTCTATGAAATAAAACTGTGATTAAGTAGCAATACCCTATCTTGAATTAATTGTCTTGATGTGGATGATGAGTGTATTTCCTGAAATTACGTTATCAGCATTGGCATTTTCTTTTGTTAATTCACAGGTATATGGCCATAGTTTTTTGTGACTAGAATAAGTCTAAAGTGTGTTTATTTTTGTTTTTTGTAGAAATTGTTGGTCCTGAGGAGAACCCTTGAATCGTTGGGGTTCGAAACGCATCGATCGATCAGGTCCCGGGTCATATAGAATACAATGTTGTAAATAGGGAGGCAAAAATGTTGTCCTATTTATGGTGAAAAAAAGTACACAAAGAAACTGAAGTTGTATTGAAAATTTGCTTTATTTGTATTTTCTAGGCATTACTGATACCGGGACTTTTGTTTGTAGGATGTTTGTGGGAAGTTTGTATGTGGAATGAATGTTCTTTGACCAATAGTGTGTTTGAAGTGATGGTATGTCAGCTTCAATTTTTTTTAACTATATTGTACATATTTGTATATATTTTTATGTGTATTTTCATGCATTCATGTATTTTCATGCACAAGTAATTATGTGTTCAAAACAATTGAATTATAAGTAAAAAATTCAATAAAAGTGGAGTTTTGCAATTTAAAAAGCAGGCTATTATGTTATGTTCATAAAGCCGGTTCTGTAAAATAGCTGTACTTTGATGTCTCAGCACTGGCAACTGTATTAATCCATATCTCATCACAGCCAAATACACAGTGGTCATACCAGGGACGATGTACCTGGCATTCATGGATCTGACCACGGCCTCTGATAGAGTTAATCGAGGGAAAATATGGGCAATTATAAGCGGGCTCAGCGTTTACCCGGGGCTCATTAACTTCTTAAAATCCTTGCATCTGAACACCACCGCTGCAGTCAGATATAGTCAGGATGGGAAAAAAACGGAACCCTTTAGATGCTCCAGTGGGTTTAGGCAGGGCTGCATATTAGCTCCCTTTTTGTTTACGGTATACATAAATGGCCTTGACTAGGTATTAAGGACCCTACAGGTAGACACCGCCAAGATAGGCACCCGTGGGATTCCCGTTTTACTCTACGCAGATGATACGGTACTACTGGCCTGCACCGCAAAAGGTCTACAGCTATTAATAGATGGCTTTGTGTCATTTATGGAGAACCGAGATTTGTCCCCTAATCTTACCGAATCCTATGTTATGGAAGTGGGAAAAAACAGGCAAATCCTATAATTACAAGATTGGATCTCTTTGTCTAGGTAAGGTACATTGTTTTTCATATCTGGGGATTTTATTTCACAGTTGATTATATTTTAAATATTTATTAGAAGAATAATTCCTGGTAATGACTAAATGCACCGTATCAATAATGAACTTTGCAAAAAGGCTAGCATGTTGGTTCCCCAGAACAAACTCTGAGATTATACAGCTCTATGTGTTGTGCTAAAGTGCTCTATGGAAGTGAGGTATGGGGTTTTATTAAGGCCACCCAATTGCAAACAGAAGAGAACATATATCTCTGGCGTCTGTTAAAAGTTTCCCATAGCACCCCAGCTCACATTTGCCCACATGCATCAAGCATTTTTGGAGTCGCAAACGGTGCGATTCCTTAAAATCGGCCGTTTGCGATTCCAAAAATGCTTTTTGGGATGCATCATTGCTTTTTGTGTAAAATCGCCAATTTTTGCGATTTTGGAAAATGCGATTGCATTTAAGGAATCGCAATTTTGCGATTCCTTAAATGCAATGCATCATTTTCTAAACAAATTGCGATCTTGAAGATTGCAAGTGCAAATTACCACGAGGGTGAACCTCGTGGTAATTTGCGAAAAAACTTTAAAATGCTCAAATTAGCATTTTAAACACTTTCATGTTACAGACACACATGTCCTTAGGACATGTGTGTGTGAAACATCCATTTAAAAATACATTTCAGGGGTGCAGGGGGGGTCCTTTGGACCCCCCCCTGCACCCATGAAATGCATCAACATTTTGCGAATTCCAATTTGCGAATTCACAATTACCATTGATTCCTATGGGTCTTTTGGCCCTTAGGAATCAATGGGAAATGCGAAATCGCACATTTGAATTCGCATAATATTTGCCATTCGGTAAAAATTGCGATTTTTACCGAATCGCAAATATTATCCACTTTCAATGATGCATCCCGTTTTGCGATTCCATATTTGCGATTCGGTAAAAATCGCAAATTTGGAAACGCAAAACGGGAGTTTGATGCATGTGGGGGCAAGTCCATTAAGTATTGGGAGTCCCATACATTGCTGATCTGATGGCAGTCAAACCCCTGGTCTCTTGGGTGAAGGTTTGGGCAAAAGAGGAGGCGGCCCTAAGCAGGCACGTTATAGTAGACTGTCTTTCTCTTGATCATGGGCTTAAAATATCCCCTGGTTAAAGTATGTGAAGGAGTCTTTCGAGGAAATGGGTTGTGCATAACTATTCACTAACCCCTCCATAATGACCATGCAGGATAAGACCAGGCTCAAGGACCGGTTTTTTAAAAGTGCCTCTTCGCTCCAAGAATCCAAAGAGTTAGCCAAACCTTTGGTGAGAGAACATTGAGTACTTAAGACCAGCGTGGGCATTGAACCATATCTGTCCTTTTTAAGTAGTGCTCATGACAGATTCTTAATGACACGGTTCAGGCTAAACCATTTGCATCATGTATTATCAGAGCTGGCTGGGTTTCCTTTATCAACAGAGTTGAAGGGGCCTGTGGCTGCAAATACAGGTCTCCACAGGACACCCTTCACTTTGTTTTATTATGTCCATTTTATTCACATCCCAGAAGTCTCTTCCTAAAGGGTATCCTAAAGAAAGCTAAATTCAAACAAGCATGGGTGGCTTTGCTATTTTTAAAATTGTCCCCAGACACTTTTATGTTGTTTTGTATTACCAACTTTTTAAGGGCTGCTTTTAGATTAAGGGCTACAAGGACAGCAGTGTATTATAGACTCCACTCTTGCTGTTATAGTGTTGAATAATGGTTCCTGGGTCTTATTTTTGATAATCTTTTTAGCTTAGATGCCTATAGGCTCAAACCGAGTTTTAAAAATGAAGTCGATTATTGAGGGATAACCTATATGTGATGTATATATTTTTTTCATTCATTGTATTGGCAGTATGTTGAACCCTGTATGATGAATTGCCTTTTTTTAAACCTGTACCTGTAACATTCTTTTGTATTTTAATATGTCATCTCTTTTATGGTATTTTTTATATGCCTAATAAAGATTGGTAATAATAATAAATGATTTGAAAAATATTACGAAAAGGTCTTCAGGGCAGGCATGGAATCCTAAAATATTGAAAAGTTAAAGTTATGAAACATATTTTTTCCTCAGTTTCAAAACAGTAAATATGTTATTTGAAACAGAGAAACAAATTGTTGGAGTAGGCAAGCTTTGTAAGAAGTATAAACCTTCTTGATATAATTTTAAGTTGATATTACATAAAGTGGGGCATAAAAAATGGGTTCATATAGTACAATACAGCATGAAAAAAAACATAATGTGCAATGTGGATTGAGGGGAGGCAGCATCACATGGGCAACATGGAAGTTTGGCAAACCATTATCCAGTCCTGGGAAAGGCAGCTAAAAAGTGAACCATATTCAATCGTAACTGTGTGAGATAAAACCTATGCTCAGCATTTGTTATCCAAGTTAAGTATGGTTCTATTTTCGTGGAGGTCAAAATAGGCACATACCTTCCATTGTGGCCATATCAAGCACCTTATCAATTCTAGCCTTCTCCCTTTCCTCCAGGAACCTTTCTTTTTACCAAGGCCTTTAACCTAGAGTTAATACTGCCTGGCCAGTAAAAGATAAGTGTTTTTGACATATGCTACCAAGGAATGGAAATCACATGGCTAGAGTTCATACAGTCTTCTACTATCTTACGTGAGAAGCTAATCTTTGTGTTAGACATATGTTTCAGCCACATTAGTAGCATTGCCAGTCAAATGTGGTCCTCCAAGTAGCCAAAACAAAGTTCCTGATGTGAAATGAAACTAGGCTTATGTCCTAACCTTTATGCAAATCTACAAATAGATTCACATGAAGCTACCATCTTCTGTGTTCTCAACACATTTAACATGTCCCAAGTCAAGATTGCATCAAATAAAATTCCCAAATAGTTTAAAACTTGATAATTTATTATTCAGAGTTGTCCTGCAATCCATTTCATGTACATGTGATGAGAACCAAATAATCTGCGTATTAAAGTGCAGGGACCAGGTGGGAACCTATCTTGGGCACATCCTTTACTCCAGATACTAAAGCAGACTTGAGGAGTCATTAATTCTCCATTGTTTCCATGGTGGTTTGTTCTCACCTATCTCCACTTCTTGGGATGTGCATGCATGATTGGAGACAACAATCACTTCTATTCTTGGGTTAGAACTCCAGGGTAATAGATTTTTGTCTACTAGTATGTATAATTAATTCTAGAAAAGTATAGTGTAGATTAAAATAAAATGTGTAGTCTTTGCCAGTAGTGTTGTATACATAGTCACTAAATATCTTTGAGACTATAGTTGTCCCAAACTTTCCTCATGTAGGAGTGAGGTTTGGTGACTAATAATTTGGTTCTTGAGAGCCTATCTAAGTTCCCCTCTAACGGGAGGTAGAAGCCACCTCCTATAATGATATCAAAGTCAATGAGAAGGCCAAGTAAAGTTTTGTTTACGGATATCCAAAATTCAAAGGAGTTTTCTGTGGGAGCATTTATATTAGCAATGTAAAACCTTTTTGTATTTTTTCTTAGCTTTTACTATCAGCGATCTCCCTCACTGTTGCGTGAGTGTGATATGATTTAGATCATCCACTTCTTGACAGGCTGATGTAAACTTTTCATGTATAAACATACATTTTTTAGATTGAGGTCCTTGATTGTGTTGAATTAAGATGATAAGGCATACCATGGATCATCATGGCCATCCCAGCTGTGATAAAGAAAAAACACGTTAGTATGTCAACAAAAGTGCTTTATGCCCATATAAAAACATGGGTATGCTGGGCTATCCATTCATTATTAATTATGCATTTCAACAAAACTATTTTAAGATCAGTAGATCAGATTGAAATTCAACACATTCTTAGGGAAAGACTGAAACAACTTTAGCATATGGCATTTGCATGAAGAGCTGGGAAGAAGCTCAAGAGTCTCTTGATGCCAAAGTCATAATTGGTAGGTAGAACGTTATCATTGTGTTGGTATGAAACAAAATATGATAAAGGGCATATGTAAGGTGACAATGAGGGTCCACAATTAGAGCATATGCTAACTGTACATTCAGCCAGATGTGGCTACCATGAAATGGGAAGAACAATCTCCCACATAGGGAATTGTCTTTAGCACAGAATGTCAGACATATGTACCACAGGTACATGTAAAGTAAGTGATATTGAACACAATTCTGATTAGAAAAGTAGTAAGGAAGTAAAGTTATGGGCATAATCACCAGCAAGAAGCGCTGCCTGCCCAGAAATGCCACTCTAATACATTGGAACATCAACAAAAGAGCCATGCCATTGACTACACAGCAACTCCGAGATCTGTATTACAAGTCCATTGCTGTTTGTACTGAAGTCAAAAGGAAGAATTATAGGTCTTGAGGATGAGTAATGATCATATTGCCGTTGTGAAATATTCTAAACCTCATTGGGCCACTAAAAGAGAAAAGTATGGATAAGTCTTTTAGATATTGCCTTCATACTAGGAAACCCTACCTGCTGGTGACCATGCCTTTTGAGTAGTCTTGAGCATGTTAACCTTAGCACCATTGAATATGCTGCATTTTTTTATGTATGCTAGTATTGCTTCAGTGTAGCATGATCTTAATGGTTTAAAGATCAGAGGTCTCGCTGATGAACGTGATGGTTCAGTTGCATTGTCAGCTCTTCTAAATTTTGGGATTCTGTGTGCCCTCTCAAACTAAAATTCTTTTTACGAAAGTGATACCTAGGCTCTGTGTGATCTAGGTTTCCCGGACATCTTCACAGGAGTTTGCATCCCGTTCTGCAGCTTCAAAGATGACAAGGATTCTCAGAATTTTCCTCTGGTTGCGATCCTCTAATTCAGGTATCTCCCAACTAAGGGGTCCATCTGTAATCGGGACCGCCCGCCATAAGGACGGGGGTACTGTGGGGCGTATTAGGATGCGTCCACCACTGTGGCGGGTGCATCCTGTATTTTTAGCATTGTGGCAGGCGGTGCTCTCAGCACTGCCCGCCACAATGCTAAAAATGCAGTTTTACATTTGCATAAATAAAGCGTCAGTCACTGCGTGGTGCCTGCCGCTTTGTTTATGCAAAAGCAGGGGGGTAACACAGGTACCCCCGTGTGCACCCCCTACCTCTCCTTCACTCTGGGGGCCCGCAGAGGTCCCCCAGAATGAAGACCGCATGCCTTTCCGTGGTGGCATTGCCGCCACGGAAAGGCATATCCCTGAGCCCATTGTAATATGGCTGGCCACCATATTAATCCTTTTCTGCCCCGGCCGCAAGGCGACCGGGGCGGAAAACCGGCAGACGGTCTTTCTGTCCGCCGAGGTCCCATCCGCCATACTAATATGGTGGGGGGAATTCGAATGCGGATGTCGGGCAGATTGCCCCCGCCAGGCTGGCGGTAGCCACCGCCAGCCTGGCGGGGGGAATCTGCCCGACATCTTAATGGGCCCCTAAGTTTAGACATTTTGGATGAAATAATTTTTGCTTTTTTATTGCTGTGTTTATGTTGTTTTATTATTCTGCCCTCCGCTTCATTGATCCTGACTGTTTTGTCCGTGATGTCATTTGTTATGGTGTAAACATTGTCCTGCATAATGTTTGGATTAGTTTTAGTGGCTTGCAATAGATTGTGAAGAGTCCCAATCATTGTAGGATAATGTTGTTAATAGTAGCTATGTCCACCTTTGGCTTATTTGGAGATTCTGGGGTTGGAGGGTTAGCCTTGCACCATGTCTGACCTGCTTTTATTTCTTTGTGATCTTTCTGTTTTTTACTCACTTCCCCACTCCGCAGGGTCAGCCATCATAAAGGCTTGTGAGAGGGTATAAAGAGATGACGAGGGATGCTTCTCACTGTGGGCTTTGTATACACTCTAGCCACTGTCCTCTGCAGATTTTGTCTGTGATGAGAGTATATTGCCTGGCTAAGGACTAGTCTCACTGCTATGTTTGCTACAACACTTATTTGGAGGTAATTGAGTAGAGTTATAAAATTAAGATTGGCATAGCTCTGCCCAGTGCAATGTTTATGTCCGTTGTGAGTGCCAGATCCAATTGACAGTGCGCTATGACACACATTTCCTCACAAATTTGGTGGATAGCAAGTGGTTAGTGAGGTAACAACGCAATAAGACAGCATATATCTTGTAGCGGTGCTTGAATCATGTTGTGTCTCGAATATATTAGAGCTTAAAATTAGATTAGGTTATTGTTTTGTGATGTCACCAGATAGTTCTCAGTCTTTGTGGGGCTAAGTGGAGAAGGTATTAAATGCAACCCAAGATTTATTTGCTATTTACAGCTGTCTTTTGGGTGTCTGCTCTCTCGAACACACCTCACCTGTTTCCGATGCTAGTTTCCCTCCTTGCCACTCATGGTTCAGTGTGTGCAACAGCGCAGATATGAGTTAGCCTCCTAGTGATGCCAGGATAGGGTTTTTGATGATGGCCATGGTGGGTGAGTAGCTGAGAAGGATCGATGCAGCACACTATTTACACCTGGCTCTCAAGTGTTCACTCCCCTGTTTACGTCTCTCCTGTTTATTTTGTTAATGTCCCGCCTTGTTGCTCATGATTTGATGAGCGCGATAGAGCGGGTATGTATGTAGGTTTCTGGTAATGCCGGGAGAATCTAGGTGATACCGGGCATTTTGCGTAAGCTTCTGTGGAGGATTGTTGTAGCTCGCATTGTGCTTGTAGTGACTTACCCTCAGTAGATCTTTAGAAGTCTGTGCAGAAGGGGCCTTATGTGCTTTTGGCTGGCATGAAGGGTTGCTGTCATTAGGCCAATTTTATACAGCTCCCTCCTCGAGCCTCCAAAGGCCCCAAGGACCCCCATTGCCACAAATACTTCAGAAGGGAGGGGGCATGCAGCCCTCCTCCTCGAGCCTCAAAAAACCTCATGCTGTTATTTTAAAAGGGGAGGAGAGTGCAATCTCACTCCCCAAGAATTGAAAGGCTTCAGGGATCCCTTCTCCCTGGGGACTGCTAAATCACTGTACCTGAGGGAGCCTAACCACAGGACACTCTTTTCCGTGGCCACAAGAGCACAGGCAGGTTAGACCTGTGTGCTCCAGACCGGTGGGAGCTGCAAAAATGTTACCTGTGGTTGGGAGCACAGTCTGTTTCTTTGGCCACTCTCTCACGTGCAGGGAAAGTGAGATTGATCCTGCCCAGCGGGAGCAGAGAAAAAAGCATGCTTCCACCAGGTCGTAACAAAGATGCTCACACTGTACCCTGGATGGTCATGAGGCCGCCCCACGATCCCCAAAGTTGTGTGTTGTGGGTGTCCCTGTTGGGCACAGAGGCATACAACTTATGCATCAGGGATGGAGTCCCTGGGCCGGTACTGTCTCAGGGGGAGGGCAGCCCACACCCTCTCCTTAAATAAGAATACTGCCCCAGGGGATTGGGTCTTAGGGGCCCTGTATTGGTTCAGGGAGCGGAGCCACATGCCCTCCTCCCCTTAAATATGAATGCAGCTCTGGAGGGTGGAGTCTTGCGGGACTGTAAAGGCTTAGAGCGGGGTGCAACATGCCCCTCCCCTTAGAAAAGAATTAGATCCTGGGGGGATAGGGTCCATTGGGACACTTTTGGCTTGGGGATGAAGGCCATGTGCACGCTCCTCAAAATGCATTTTAAAAGAAGAACAAAATTGCTGACTCCTGTCGGCACCCAGCGTGGGTGCTGGCAGGGGGACTAGCAGGGCCACGGTGGCCCTGAGGCTTCCCCCGTGATCCCCAACAAAAAATTTAAATCTGAGTATCC
The DNA here is from genome assembly GCF_964263255.1 of Lissotriton vulgaris. Lineage (NCBI taxonomy): Eukaryota > Metazoa > Chordata > Amphibia > Caudata > Salamandridae > Lissotriton > Lissotriton vulgaris. The sequence goes on along the minus strand of NC_141691.1, from coordinate 1,189,491,825 downwards.
GAGTGGGCACCAGGATATTAAAAAAATGAATAATTAATGAGCCAAAAATGCTATTTTTGTTACACTGCTCCCTGCAAAGAAGCGTCCCGTAATGCCTTGTGTGGGCTTTTCTAAAATATATTTTTTCAGCCTAGCGGTGTCCCTAGAAGGGGTAGGTATTTCACTAAGCATTTTCTTAATGTTTTGGGGGTTTCAGGGAGTGCAACAGCTCCTCGGCAACATACAAAAAAAGTAAATGTCCTGGGTCATTAAATTCATGGCCCCAGAGAGCATACTATGATTCTTTTTCTAGCACTACCGGCTGGAGCTGTAGGCATTTCTTCTAGAGTGCAGGGCCCCCTTGCGGTCGGTTTTATGGCTGCACTGTGTAGCTTTAGATTTTTTTAAAAGACTCAAAGATGTATATATTTTTTCTTTAATAAAGCTTTATTTCATATTTTAATGACAATCACTGGTATTAAATATTGAAATGTGTATATTAATAAAATATAAATTGTATGTGCTTTATATATATTGATGTTCTGGCTCCCTCATAAAGGTAATAGTTCAGCTTTTTATATTTTAGTGTTCTGGCCCATTTGACAAGTCAGTAGCTATGTTATACTTAAAATGACACCCCTTATGTTCAGCCTTCCTCACTAAGGGTGGGCAGAAAATCCGTTTCGCTTGCGGATTTTGCAGATTTTCAGCAATTTTGCGATCTGCGAATCACGCGAAATTGCCGAAAAATCCGCCCACGAGCAGATTTGCAGATTTCTTTTTTTCTTCAGTAGAGGGTGGCGTCTTCGTGGATAAATATGCAGGGAGAACTCATTCTGGCACGATGCGCCTGTCACAAAAATTAAACCTCAACAGGAAGCACTTACAGATATACATAAAGCAGGTGCCTGAGTTGAAGCTCAAATTCAGTCAGGCATTATAATCAGCCCAAACAACTAGTGAGCATGGCCGAGACTAGGCAGGTGTGCTTCCTCCCCATATCTACCGTCTACAATTAGATGTAATCCTTGATGGAGGTCTTTGCATCCACGAGTTTCTTGAGCGCAATCCCTGTGTACTTCCTGTGACCAGGAGGCTGCTTCCTTCTCAGCTGCTGCTCTGATCGGTCTCTGACCCTTTAAAGAAGAGGCATGTGAACTCACATGGAAGCTCCGCCCGTTTGGCCCCACACACACGGGTATGCAACGTCTTCGCGCCCTTTTCTCACAATTATGGACAGCTCACTCGAGGGACCTCTGCGCCTTTCGGCACGGTGGCAAAATTACAGACACATGTGGTCACTGGAGACAACTCTTCTGGCCCTTTACACAGCTGTAGTGTAGCAAAAGCTCTATACATTTACCCAACAAGGTAGCACTTACTGATTAGACAGTAGAAAGAAACTCCAGTTGAGTAGCGGTATGGCACAACACGGTGGCATCTTCGTGGATGAATATGCAGGCAGGACTCATTCTGGCACGAGGCTCCTGTGCCCGATTTAAAGCTCAAATTCAGTAACGCATTATAATCAGCCAAAACAACTAGTGAGCATGGTTGAGACTGGGCAGGTGTGCTTCCTCCCCATATCTACCGCCTACAATTAGATGTAATCCCTGTTGGACGCTTTTGCATCCACGAGTTTCTTGAGCGCAATCCCTGTGTACTTCCTGTGACCAGGAGGCTGCTTCCTTCTCATCTGCTCCTCTGATCGGTCTCTGACCGTTTAATCAAGAGGCATGTGAACTCACATGGAAGCCCTGCCCGTTTGGCCCCAACACACTAAGGTTTGCAAAGTCTTTGCGCACTTTCCTCACAATGATGGAAAGCTCACTCGAGGGACCTCTGCGCCATTCGGCGCTGTGGCAAAATTCCAGACACACGTGGTCACTGGAGACAACTCTTCTGGCCATTTACGCAGCTGTAGTGTAGCAAAAGCAATACACATTTACCCAACAAGGTAGCACTTACCGATTAGACAGTAGAAAGTACTCCAGTTGAGTAGAGGTATGGCACAACACGGTGGCATCTTCGTGGATAAATATGGAGGCAGGACTCGTTCCGGCAAGATGCTCCTGTGCCTGAGTTGAAGCTCAAATTCAGTAACACATTATAATCAGCCCAAAAAACTAGTGAGCATGGTTAAGACTAGGCAGGTGTGCTTCCTCCCCATATCTACCACCTACAATTAGATTTAATCCTTGATGGAGGTGTTTGCATCCGCGAGTTTCTCGAGCACAATCCCCATGTACTTCCTGTGACCAGGAGGCTGCTTCCTTCTCATCTGCTGCTCTGATCTGTCTCTGACCCTTTATTAACAAGAGGCATGTGAACTCGCATGGAAGCCCCACCCGTTTGGCCCCAACTCACACACACTAGGGTACATGACATCACAATATTGCAAATTGCAAAAAAATCGGCGAGTTTGCGGGAAAATCCGGGAATTCACAGATTTTTTTTGCCATTTCACGCGAATTCGCGGACAGCGGATCGGCAAAATTCTCCCATACTTATTGCGCACCCCTGGGGGTTTGGGCACTAGGGCCTGCTCCAAACACCCTGCTGCACCTGGCATGTGTGTAGCAGAGGGTTCTACGCAGAAGGGGTTGGGCACAGGGCCCGACCCATGGCCAAACCCATGCTGCACAGGACTGAAGGCCTCGTTTGTGGTGGGGATGGCTGACCGCCAAAGGTTAGACACAAAACCCACTCAGATCACAGTCAAAGGACATGATTAACATGGGGTTGGCAGCCTGTGGGGGTTAGATACAGGGCATGGCTCCAGGACAAGGATATCCTCACTCCTATTGTAATTCTGAACCAAATCCATGAGGATATATACTTTACCACCCTGCACTGGCTGTGCTCTGCCACCGTTTGAACTTGAATCCACCTGCTTGGCCTTGATCTACAGTTCCTTCAGGCTCAACTCATGAACCAAAAGCAATTTCCTTTCTTCTAGGGCACAAGCATTCTTGTTCTCTTGTGCCTCTTTCTCCATTTTTATTTTCAAAAGCTCCAACTCATGATTCCTCACTCTTTGATTCTCCACTAATTCTTATGGAATGAAACCCCTATTGGAATGGTTGCTGCCAGGCCTTGAGCCTGGTTTGCTCACAGGAAGATCTTGGAGTTGAAAACCATTACTTCCACTTGCATAATTTCCTTCTTGTGCCTCTCAGTGGGCCTTCGAGATTCTCTGAAGTTCCTCTTTCCGGTAGCCGCTCTTGGTGGGGCAATTGAACTTTTTCCAGAAGTGTCTGAGCTGCTCAGCTTTGTAGGAATACAAATCCTCAATGCAAATCTCCAATTCTGCCTCCACACTCTGTGCCTTCCCATTCAGAGACATGATGCTTTGAAGAGTTACTCAAAAATAGAATCAAATACCAAAATGTTGCATGCAGTGGCTTAGTGGTCTGCATTCACTAGTGATGTACACCAATCACTATGGGTCTAGTACAAATACAAGTTCAAAATCCCACCGCTGACCAACAATGTAAGAACTGAGGGTCTCTAGTTGGCAGATGTAGGTACCAATGTCTAAATATGGACCCTTGCTTCTAGTCAGGGTAAGGAGGAACCACTCTTTAGATAACCCCTTGTTAGCTTGGCACGAGCAGTCAGGTTTATCAAAAGGCAATGTGTAAAGTATTTGTACCAACACTCACAGTAACACAGTGAAAACACCACAAACTGACTCCACAACAGTTTAGAAAAAATAAAGGGATTTAATCTAAACTACACAAGACCCAAAACAATAAAAATCCAACATACACAGTTTCAAGAATATGGTTTCAAATTAGTTCTTATGGTTGCGTTAAAATAATCCCCGGTCGCGTTAGAATAGTTCATAGTTGCGACACGTTTAGCCAACAGTACCTTTAGATGCGACAAAGTTCCAAAGCAGAAGCTGGTGCTGTGGAAAACAAGCAGTGCATCACTCCTGAGACCCTGAGGAGGTGATGCGACAACCCTGCTGGACAGAGCGGGCGTGTTGCGACGAATCTGGTCTTTATTGGGAGGGAGGCGATACCTTGCATGGATTCGGTAAGTAGGTTCCGTAGGGAGCATCTCCCAAAGGCACGATGCGACGATCTTCGGGACGGCGACCATCTCAGGTGCTGCGATGATGCACGGCGCGGTGCAGCGGCGGTCTTCTTCTCTTGCGGCCCCTTGATTCGATGACTCTGCTACGATGTTCGCAGCGACGTGATGCAGTCCGCAAGTAAGCTGTGTGGCGATCTCACCTAGAGACAACAGGTTCTGCGATGATACTCGCAGCGATGGTACTTTTCCTGCACCGGAGTGATGCGTTCTGCAAGCGAAGGATGCGTCGGTTCTTGCAGCGGTAACAGGCGCTGCGACAATCTCGATCTTTGCAGTGGCTGGAATTTCCTCGCACTGACGGGGATGCGCTCCACAAGCGAGTGATGCATGGAAATTTGAAGATAGTCTTAGTTTCTTGTTCTCCAGATTTCCAAGCAGCAGGCCACAACTTCCAGATGCCCTTCAGTCGGATTCAACATCCAGGATGGGCAGAACTCTCTCAGCAGAGTTCAGGGAAAGCTGGGGGTGAAGTCCTTGTGTTCCTGGGACTTCTTAACAGGAGGCTAGCTCACAACAGGCCTTCAGAGATCTCTTCAAGCAAGGGGACTATGCAACAACAAAGTCCTTCCCCTCTCCCTGGCAGCAAAGCAACTGCAGGTCAGTCCAGCAAACCAACAGCAGGACCGGACAGTCTTCCTTCTTCAGTCTTCCAGCTTTCTACTTGGCAGAGGTTCTTTCTTGATTCCAGGATGATCTAATCTTCTGTAGTCTGGGGTCCTGTACTTATACCCCTAAAAGTCTTTGTTCCCTTTGTGCAGGAGGGCTCTGAGCCCGGTCTGAACCAGTTCTGGGTGTTCCTTGAGCACTTTGTTTTACTGGTTTCTCCTTTCCTTTCAGAGAGAGGGGCAGGGTCACCCAGCAGGAGGTGGAGTCAGCCTTGTGTAAGGCAGGCACAGCCCTATTCAGGCCCAGGTGCTACCCCCTCCCACCACTCAAGATGCAGACGGAGCTATTCATCCCAGGGATCGCTCACTGAGCCTCTGGGAGCCACCCAGCCCCTGTCACTCACAAACCAGACAGTCAATTCACAAACAGGCCAAGGCACACAGAAAGGTCAGACAAGAGAACAGCAACTTTCTAAAAAGGCTGTTCGTCAAACACAGGATTTAAAAAACATCTTTCCTAAACAATGTGTTATTAAATTCGGAGTTCAGGGATACCAGACTTTTATGTCCTACCTTGCTCCTATGGGAAGATATGCTGGTAGCCACTGTAGCCAGCATTCCCCATGATAGCCTATGGTCAAGGTAGCCCTACAATAGTGAAAAATGAAAATGGCTGTCATTCACTACTAGAGCATGTCACCTTCCCTAGTACATGCTCTACCTTTCACATACACTGCAACCTGCACAAGGGGGTACCTTGGGCCTTCCATAGGGGTGACCAATGTGTACATGTGGACATGGCAATTCACAGACTGCCCACAGGCACTGCTGTAGCAGGCCTGAGACATCATTTAAGGACTACTAATGTGGGTGGCACAATCAGTGCTACAGGCCCACTAGTAGCATTTGAATCACCAGCCCTCTCACTCTCCGTGCATGTTAATAGGGACTTCTTGGTAATACAAATATGCCAATCATGGACAACCAATCACAATAACAATTTTTACAGAGAGCACTTGCACTTTGACACTTATCAGAAGTGGGGAAGTGCCTAAAGCATCTAAACCAGCGAAAATGAAATCCAGCCCAGCGTCAAAAATACAGGAGGTAGAGGTAAAAACATAGGGGGAAACCACGCCAAGGATGCCAGGTCTAACAGAAACCTAGCACACCTACACATTTTTTTAAAACTAGACACCCAGGGGAATCCAGGATAGGTGACTTCTCCAGCTCTCGCCAGGTTCTGTTATCCAGAATCCCTTGCAAACCTTACAATTTGTTTAAAAAAACATTTCCTTCACATTTTTGTGGTGGAAAGTCTTGGAATCTACGTGGATCCAAAAACATCCTCCCACCTTCAATTTCCTAAACTCTTTCAAGAAAAATGGTACCTCACTTGTGTGGGGAGGTCTAGTGCCTGCGACAGGAAACGGCCCAAAACTCAACATGCACACACCTCATTTTCACAGTGAAAACTGACCCTTTTTTTACAAAGAGCATAGCTGTAGATTTTGAACCATACCACTGCTGGCACCTAGGAAACCTAGCAAAACTATACAATTGTGAAAACTAGACACCCAGGGAATCCAGGATGGGGTGACTCATCTGGCTCTCACCAGGTTCTGTTTACCATAGTCACTTGCTAACTTCAAATTCAGTAAAAAAAAAAAAACACCTTTTCCTCACATATCTGTTTTGGAAAGTTCTTGAATCTGTGTGGATTTACAAAATTCCACCCACTACGCATTCCTCAAAATCTTCTGAGAAAAATGTTACTTCACTTGTGTGGGTGGGCCTAGGGCACTTGACAGGAAACATCGCAAAACGCAACGTGGACACCCCAAATTTTCGCTGTGAAAACGGACCCATTTTTTGCAAAGTGCCCAGCTGTAGATTTTGAAACCTAGTTCTGCAGGCACCTAGGGAAAGCTAAAAAACTATACATTTTTTACAACTAGACACACCGGGGAATCCAGGATGGGGTGACTTGTGTGGCTCTCACCAGGTTTTGTTACTCAGAATCCCTTGCAAACCTAAAAAAAAACACAATTTCCTCACTTTTCTGTGGTAGAAAGTTCTGGAATCTGCACAGATCCACAAAATTCCACCAACCCCTATTCCCCAATCTCTTCTAAGAAAAATGGTACCTCACTGGTGTGGGTGGGCCTAGTGCACGCAAATGGAAACAGCCCAAATCGCAACGTGGACACACTACATTTTCACAGTGAAAGTTGACCCTTTTTTTGCAAAGTGCCCAGCTGTAGATTTTGAACCCTAGCTCTGCCGGAATCTAGGGAAAATTAGCAAACATATACATTTTTGAAAACTAGACACCTAGGGCAATCCAGGATGGGGTGACTTGTCTAGCTCGCATAAGGTTCTGTTACCCAGAATGCCTTGCAAACCTCACAATTTGTCAAATAACACACATTTTCCTCACATTTCTGTGATGGAAAGTTAAGGAATCCATTAGGATCCATAACATTCTACCCTCCCCTTATTCCCCAAAGTCTTCATAGAAAAATGGTACCTCACTTGTGTGGGTGGGCCTAGTGCACGCAACAGGAAACAGCTCAAAACGCAATATGGACACACCACATTTTCACAGTGAAAACTGACCCTTTTTTGCAAAGTGCCTAGCAGTAGATTTTGAACCCTTGCTCTGCCATCACGTAGGGAAACCTAGCAAAACTATACCTTTTTTTAAACAAGATACCCCGGGGAATCCAGTATGGGCTGCCTTTTCTGGCTCTCACCATGTTCTGTTAACCAGAATCCTTTGCAAACCTCAAAATCTGTAAAAAAAACTCATGTTCCTCACATTTCTGTGGTGGAAAGTTCTTGAATCTGCATGGATTCACAAAATTCCACCAACCATGCATTTCCCCAAGTCTTCCTAGAAAAATGGTACCACAGTTAAGTGGGTAGATCTAGCGGCAGTGACAGGAAATGGCCCAAAACTCAACGTGGACACACCTCTTTTTACAGTGAAAACTGACCCTTTTTTTGCAAAGTACCTAGCTATAGATTTTGAACTCTAGCTCTGCCGGCACCTAGGAAAATCTAGCAAAACTATATATTTTTTTAATCTAGACATCCCGGGGAATCCAGTTTGGGGTGACTTGTGTGGCTCTCACCAGGTTCTGTTACCCAGAATCCCTTGCAAACCTCAACATTTGTCAAACAAACAAATTTTCCTCACATTTCTGTGGTAGAAAGATCTGGAATCTGCGTGGATCCACAAAATTCCACCCACCCTGCATTCCCCAAAGTCTTCCAAGAAAAATGTACCTCACTTGTGTGGGTGGGCCTAGTGCACCTGACAGGAAACAGCCCAAAACGCAACGTGGACAGACCGCATTTTTACAGTAAAAACAAACCCTTTTTTGCAAAGTCCCTAGCTGTAGATTTTGAACCTTAGCTCTGCTGGCACATGGGAAAACCTACCAAAATGATACTTTTTTAAAACGAGACACCCAGGAGTATCCATGATGGGGTGACTTGTCTGACTCGCACCAGGTTCTGTTACCTAAATTTGTAAAAAAACAACACATTTTCCTCACATTTCTGTGGTGGAAAGTTCTGGAATCTGCGTAGATCCACAAAATTCTACCCAACCCACATTCCCCAAAGTCTTTTGAGAAAAATGGTACCTCACTTGTGAGGGTAGACCTAGTGCCCGCAACAGGAAATGGCCCAAAACGCAACATGGACACACCTTATTTTCACAGTGACAACTGACCCATTTTTTGCAAAGTGCCTAGCTGTAGATTTTTAATACTACCTCTGCCGGCTGTGAGAAAGTGCCATCTTTTTTGCATAGTATGCCCCCACTTTTTGCTGAATTACTGATGTACTTTGACTGAGTGTGCCCTGGGTTCCTGCCAATCTGGTACCCAGGGCCTGTGTTCTTTCCCTAAAACTGTATTGAAACCTAAACCCAATTGGCATCACTGGCCACAGGTAGGACCCAGGGAACTGTGTTCAGAGAAGACTCCTGAGAGCTGCAGCAATTATTGTGCTACCCTTAGGGGCCCTGTACCCTGACACACGCACACTGCCTTGGCAGGCTGAGTGTCTTGGTACAGAACGAAGAAGAGAGTTGACATGGCACATATCCCTGTGTGCCATGCCCACAAACACACTGTCCTGCCATACCTCAGTCACCCCTGTAGCTGGGTGTACTATGCCAGTGGGTGGGCACAGGTGCATGAGCCCTGTGTCCCTCGTGGACAGAAAACTCACTGCCTGAATCTTCCACTCCGTCTTCTGCCTCAGATGGAGAGTCAGTCTTTGAACCATGGTCAGAGGAAGACTCAAAAAGCATATCAACAACCTGTTGAGCAGTAATCATGTGGCTAGACATTATCCATACTAAGAAAGGAGACTGCACAAACAAGTCAACAACAACCAACACTGTGCAAAATAAGAAGGTAAAAATAATGTGTGCCTTCATCACAAAGATCTATATACTCAAAAATGATACGATTCACTTGGAAGAGACAACTGCATTCACTAGTACCTACTTTGTAAAGACACAGCAAAAACCAATGATATCCTACTAGAAAGAAAAAAACAAAACCAATTACTCACAAGACAACAAATGAAAAATCGAGCACAAATGCAAAAAGATTTTGCCACTCAAACAACAGAAGCCAAACATGCTGCTACTATTACACCATTTGCAAAAAACACATTCATGCAGAGTAAATATCACAAAAAAGTATCTTACCAAACACATGTAACTACACAAATTGCAGCACCACAAGTAACGAAACCGCAAAATCCCTGGTGCCTAATGGGGTTTTCTGTCTCCCCTGGGGGCAGAAAGGCCTTCCAGTAAATTTGACGCCCTTGGAAGCGACCAGGGATTTTATTTTTAGTTGTATGAAAGCCTTGGGTCACTTTCATACAACAACAACAAAAATCCCTGGTGCCTAGTGGGTTTTCTGCCCTCCCCCCCCCGGGGCGCAGAAAGACCCAAAGAACAGGCTGATCTGCCTCCAGGGGGGGACAGAAAAACAGCCAAAATTAAAATGCCCCCTTGGAAGCGACCCTTGTTCAAGGGGTCACTTCTGTGCACTAAATACATAATCATAGGGTGCCTATTGTGAATTTCTGCCGCCCCCCCCACCCAAGCTTAAAGGGCAAAGAAATGGGCCAATCTGCCCCCCGGGGGGCAAAAACACATCCAAAATAATATTGCCCCCTTGGGAGTGACCCTTGTCCCTGGGGTAGCTTCCATGCAGTAAAAAGAAATCCCTGGTGCCTAGTGGGGATTTCTGCCCCCCGGGGTAGAAAGGCCCAAAAAACAGGCCATTCTGCCCGTGGGTGCAGAAAAACATCCAAAATATTCATTCCCCCTTGGAAGTGACCCTTGCCCAAGGGGTCACTTCCATGCATTGAAACCCATGTCACTGGTGCCTAGTGGGATTTTCTGGCCCCCCTGGGGGCAGAAAGGCCCAGAAAATGGGCCAATACGCCCCCGGAGGGGGGAGAAAAAGATCCAAAATGTTTATGCCCCCTTGGAAACAACCCTTGACGACGGGGTTGCTTCCATGCATTTAAAAAACATCCCTGGTGCAAGGTGGGGGCATTTATGCTGCATTATAGGGACGCTGTGCGCAATCGTGCAACACAAATGCCCTTCAAATAGACAGGTACAGAAACCCCTCTCCCGGAGCAGGAACACCTACCTGGCTCAGTGGATGCAGGAAAGCAAATGGCTTCCAGCATGTCCAGGGCTTCCTGATGACGTTGGCGCGCGCTTTGCGCGCTTTGCACGCTGATGTCATGGGATTGTTCGGGGGTGGGGTGGTGGCAGCAGAAACTCTTCTGCTGCCATCCCCATTGATGGGGGATAGATGGGTATGTTCCATGATGGAGTGGTTCAGTCATGAGGATACACCCACCGCTGCTCATGACGGAACAGCTCCATCATGAGCATAGAAAGGATTAAAAGAAAAACAATTAACATTAACATTTTTCAGCCCACAAGGTGCAATCATAAAAACTATGTGACAAGAAAGACTCACAGACATTTATTACAACTTTAATAAACTGTTTTATAATAATCACTGTTATTAAAAATGGCATTGTATGAATTACTGAAATATACATTTGATAAAATATATTAATGCGTTTTGGAGAAAGATGATTTGCTTTATTGATATGCTAACCCCTTCATGAATCCAAGAGGCCCACTTTTCATATTTTGGTGTTGTGTTTCTTTAACAAAGTTAATAATATGACTCAGTGCAGCCAGGGCCTGCAAGACCAGCCATGCTTGGTTGGCTGCCCAGGGGGATTGGATGCAGAGTCTAGCCAAGCCGCAGCCCTTGTATGAAGGAAAGGTAGGACAGAGGGGCCGGGTGGGTGGACATTGGAACAGATGACGACAAGAGGAAATTGATTATTAATTTAATTTCTTCTCGTGGTCCTCTGTTGAATCCTCCCATCCTGCCCTCCCCTGCTCTTACCTGCATTAGCTGCATCTGGTCTGGCCACAGGCCAGGCCCTGAGGCAAAGTCCAGCGTGGTCTTGCAATGTCCTTTATTACTCTTCAGTGGGAGTTGTGATATCACAAATATTATGACTAACATTTTCATGCCATCCAGTGGGCCACCAAAGTAAAATGCACAGCTTGTTATTTTTCTTTCTACCTAACAAGCCGGTTAGAGTAGAAAATGAGCAGAAAAGTCATAACAGAGGGCATACAAGCCTAGCAGAAAAGGCAAAACAGAGGGCAGGAAAACTAGCAGAAAAGGCAAAACAGAGCGCTGAAAAATGAGCAGAAAAGGCAAAACAAAGGGCCGAAAAATAGCAGGAAAGGCAAAACAGAGCAGAAGAGGGCAAAATAGAGGACAGAAAAAGGAGCAGTGGAGGCAAAACAGAGGGCAGAAAAATAAGCAAGAAAAGCAAAACTACGGGCAGAAAAACAAGCAGGAAAAAACAAAACAGAGGGCAGCAAAACTATCAGAAAAGGGAAAACAGAGCAAGAAATTAGCAGGAGAGGCACAAACAGAGGGCAGCAGGTAGACAGACAGCAGAGGGTAGCAGACTGTGGCTAAGCTGGACAAGAGAACTGTTTCAGGAGGAGCTGGCTTGGGGACCTGTTTAATTTTTACGGAAATTAAACAGCAAGGGGGAACACTTTCGTATATAAACATAGCAGGTACCCCAATTAAAGCTCTACTTCTGTAAAGGAAAAATAATCTTGACCTCCTTAGCTTAACAAAGGTAAAGAAAGTGTGTTTTCTCAGCAATTCCCCATTGAAAGATGATCTCAAATGCTTTGTGCAGGTGAATGCATTGTTTATCTATTGGACAGCAATGTGTAGTGACCGTGAAGAGTGACTTCTTTCTTGTCCTTACCTGGTGAGAACAGAGTCCATGGTTCACCCTTTAAATGACTATGAGTATACAAATTTGCAAAATCACCTGAAATTCTGCCCGTTTGGCCCTGCCCCATCCACTTTATTAGTATGCAATGTTCATCCCGCCTTTTGCCAATATTATGGGCAGCTTATCAAAAGGCCCCGGTTGCCTTTCCAGCGGATTTTAATGACACGTTCTTGATGCTGAGGAATATGACATTGCTCCCAAACAAAGAAGTAATTACTTCATATAGTTAAGAGGAAAGGCCCTTATTTGGTGCAGATGTGCCTCTTTGTATTTCCATTGTCTTCTGTATAGTAAGATTTATGTTATCACTAATTTCTGGATAAAGATGCTCAAGGAACAATCACATTGCCAAAACGCACACAAGGTTACTGGTGACATTTCGTCGTGCCCTATTGTACAGCTTTATTTTAGAATACGGACTGGATATTGACCCAAGGAGATACCGCTTAGTAATTAACCAGTAGAAAGTACTCCTTTTGGGTAGATATTCTGAGCAAAACTGTGGACTCTTTTTGGATAAAGGGACAGGTGTGGTTCTGTTGTAGCTCAGTTTACCGACACAGCTACTGACATACCCACACAGATACTTAGATAGCCACTTGCACACTCAGGTACTCACACACCCACTCACATGTCCACTCACAGACATACTCAGCCACTATCACTGGCAGTCATAGGCCCACTCAGAGATTCATGCACTCATTCACAAATACATTCAGACACTCTTACACTCTCTCATAAGCCTACTCGGGCACTCATGCACCCAATCACAGAACCACTCAGACACTCTTACAGCTACTCAGAAACCCATTCAGACACTCATGCACTCACTCACTCACAGACCTACTCAGAAACCTATGTACCTACTCACAGACCCACACAGAGACGTATACACCCCCTCACAGACCCACTCACAATCCCACTCACAGACCCACTCAGACTCTCATGGACACACTCACGGACTGACTCACACACTAACAGAGGCACTTGCAAACCCACTCAGATACTCTCGCCCCCACTCAAAGACCAATTCAGACTCTCATGCACCCACTCAGACATCCACTCACACACCCACTCACAAATCCAGTGAGACACTTATGCAGCCACTATAGAAAACCAGGACACTCACACACCCACTGACACTTTTACACACTCACTCACACATCCACTGAGACACCCACACACTTACACACTCACACTCAAATGTTGCAGTTACAGTTAGGAAATACAATTAAAAAACCTTAGAAATGCACTTAACTTAAAAAACCAAGGTTTATAGGGACGTTAAAGTTAGCAAATAGCATGGAAATACTGTAGAAGTTCGCAAAAAAAGGTCACAGGGATATTATGGTTAGCAAATAATATTGAAAAACTTTTGAAATTCACTTAAAAACAAAGGTTACAGGGACATTGTAGTTCGGAAATCAAACAAAAAAAATCCTTAGAAATTCAGTGGAAAAAAACAAAGGTTACAGGGATATTATAACTAGGCCCAGATTTCACTTTTGTAAAACCAGTGAAATTCTGCATTTATAGTTACTGGAGCTAATTGTAACTTACACCCTTGCAATGCACTGCTTACGTCCTACATATTTCATCACTTATGCCATTGTCAGTTACATCACTGATGTCATAGTCCACAGAACCACTCACATACCCACTCACACCCCTATATAACCCCTCACACACCTACTCACACACCCTCACAACCACTTACATATCCATTTACAGACCCATGCAAGTACTCATATTACCAATCACTCCTCCTAAGAGCCACTCATACACTGACTCACTCATGCAGCTACTCATATAACCAGTAACTCACCCATACAGCCACTGACACAGCTACACACTCACCCATATAGCTAATCACACACCCACGTATACACTTATACAGCCACTCACATCCACTCACTCAACCATACAACCGCTCAACGCAACCATTCACTCACCCACAGAACCCAGTATATACCCATTCATACATCCATATAAGCACTCCCACATCCATTCACTCACCCATTCAGCCATTCACACAGACACTCATTTTCCAATACAGCAGCTCACACACCAACTCACTTAAACAAACACCCACTAAAACAGTCACTCACTCATCCATACAGCCAATTACACACCCAGTCACTCACTCAAACAGCCATTCAGACACCAACTCACTCGCACATGCCCACTTGTCCACCCATATAGCCCCTCACTCCCCCATATAGCGACTGACACATCCATTCACTCATCAATACAGCCACTTTCTTATCCACACAACTATTGACACACCCACTTATACATCCATACAGATACTCACATGCCCACTCATACACACATACAGCCACTCAGATACCACACTATCACTTTAATAATATATTTTAGACGTAGTATCACTCATTAGTAGCACACCTAGTATGCCAATTTAACTTTTGTTGTAGCTTAGCATTGATGTTTAACAATCATAAATTCTTGGAAAATACGTACATTCACTGGATGATGTTGCTGGTGATGTCATCAGTGATGTCATTTGAGATGCCACTGGTGATATCATCAATGGTGTCATCAGTGATGTCACTAACCATGTTATCAGTGATGTAATATGTGTGGTTATAAGCAGTGCATTGTGGGTGCATACGTTATAGTTAGTCCAGATACCATAACTGCTGAATTTCACTGGTTTTGTGCAAGTGAAACTAAGCCTAACTATAACCTCCCTGTAATCTTTGTTTTTTTCAGTGAATTATATTTCCTGACTATAAAGTACCTTTATCCTTTGTTTTTTTGTGAATTTCGACTTCATTTAAATTTTATTTCCTAATTTTAAGCTGTAATCTTTGAGAGTGAGTGTGTGATTGGCTGTATGGGTAGATACGTGGATGTGTGCGTCTCAGAGGGGGTGAGTGGGTGTGTGAATGTCTGAGTTTTTCTGAGAGTTGGTGTGTGAATCTTTCAGTGGGTCTGTGAATAACAACTAGACCTGGGTGTAAAATTCCTCTCTGGTCATGGAGTTTGTGGAATTCAGCAACACATAGTTACCGATAAACTTCCTAATGGAGCGGAATCATTTTTTGTGCCATAGTTGAGCGCAATCAAGGACAAACAACTATAGCTACAGCCTGTCGTTGCCACGAGGCACATGTCCTTTGCAGAGTGGTTGATAAAGGGGACATGGCCTCAAACTATTTCTTAGCGAACCGGCTTTGGGGGGCTTACTTGTGGCAACAATAGGGGCTCTTTTCCCATAACAACCCTCAGCAGCCAATGGGACTACTAAATTTTTCCCAGCAAAACTAAAATGTTGAAGTGTTGCTTTTAAGACATATGAAATCTATAAGCCTTACCTAACACTATATACCTCCCTGCCATAGGGCTCCATAAGCCTTCCTTAGAGGTTACTTATATATAGGGTTAAAGGAGTGGGCTTTGGGAATTGGTTTTAAATGGCAATGTCGAACTAGTAATGCAAGCACTGCCCTTCCAGTGTGCAGTGGCAGGCTGGGAGCCATGAAGTCCTTTTTCCCACTCGGGGTGGCACAACCAGTGCTGCAGCTCAGTGTGGACACTCTAACTAACATGCGCTGGGTACCTTGGGTACAATATACTAGGGTCTTAAAAGTAAGTCGGTACAAAAGGGGGGTGGTGATGGACGGAGCATCTGAATCAATTAAACACTCACACTCAGTCAAAAGATCTGGGTTTAATCCATCACCGTTCTTTAGCCCACTCTGCCACCCCAGTTCAGACATGGCTATATGCAAATCAGTCTGACCCTGTGCCTCATGGGAACAGTCCAGCCCGAACTGCCAAGCCATGTCTTCCCTGGACCGGAAACAAGCTTCCGAGGACCGGTTTCTGGCATTCCAGCTGTCTTCAGCCCGGCTTGTTTGAATCCAGTGGCAAAGTGAGCAAGGGACTCACGTCTGAGCATACCCTGCCACACTTATGGCGGCTAAAAGTGGTACAAAAGGGGGGTGGTGATGGACAGAGCATCTGAATCAATCAAACACTGACACCCAGTCAAAAGATCTGGGTTTAATCCATCACCGTTCTTTAGCCCACTCTGCCACCCCAGTTCAGACATGGCTATATGCAAATCAGTCTGACCCTGTGCCTCATGGGAACAGTCCAGCCCGAACTGCCAAGCCATGTCTTCCCTGGACCAGAAACAAGCTTCCGAGGACCGGTTTCTGGCATTCCAGCCGTCTTCAGCCCGGCTTGCTTGAATTCCGTGGCAAAGTGAGCAAGGGACTCACGTCTGAGCATACCCTGCCACCCCCTTTTGTACCGCTTAAAAGTAAGTCAGCACTTGCCATTTGGATAGAGCACATTTTACATATACTTTACAACGCTGACTGGCACTGAGGTCTGGTTAGTAGGCATGGGCGGATTTTGCGGATTCGCAATCCGCGAATTTGCGGATTTGCGAATTTCCGGATTGCGAAAATCCACAAAATCCGAGAATTCTCTCGGATTTTGCGGATTTTTTTTTGTGTTCGCACGGGTTTCTGCAAGTTCGCGAGGGTTTTGTACAATTTCGCAAATTGCGAAATTGTACAAAACCCTCGCGAACTTGCAGAAACCCGTGCAAACACAATGTGCCCAGCCTACTCATGTAACAGACATGCCGGCTGTGTGTGCGCCCTGGAAAGCCCACGGGTGAGGGGTGCACAGCACTTGCATCACCCTCTCTCTGCCTGATATTGCTTCCAAAGCCCGTACATGCCAGTAACCAGATTCGAGGCCCCATTCTCCCGATTTTTTTTTTAAATCTCCCACTTTGCTCTTCTGAAATGTTGGCATGTATGATGTAACTATTTTACAATGGCGCCAGCAAGCTGCCAGCACCGTTGTAAAATAGTTACAAAGTTAGCTTGCACAGGAAGCACTTAGATAAAATAAAGCAGCACCTGCTTCGTTTTATCTAGTGGTTCCTGTGCAAGCTAACTTTGTAACTATTTTACAACAGCGCTGGCAGCTTGCTGGTGCCATTGTAAAATAGTTACATGAGTGGGGGTTCAACTTTTGAACCCGTTACGTCCGCAGATTTTTTTTTGCGGATTTTGCGGGAAATCCGCAAAATTCGCGGATTGCGGATGTCCCAAAAATCCGCAAAATCCGCGGGCGTAATGGATTTCCCGCTCATGCCTACTGGTTAGCAGGCCTCGGTTCACTCTCAGAGTAAAAAAAACAGCAGCATCGGTCAAAAATGTAGGGGTGAACATGCAAAAAGAGGCATTTTCTTACATACACCATGCAGGTACTGAGACTTTGATACATTTGTCAACTGTAGAGCACTGATGCCTGAACTGTGGTTAAGGAAACCGTAATAATATTAACAGTTTTGTTTCCCTGTATTTGTTCTATGTGACTGTAGGTGCGTCCCAGTCCTTCCCCCCAAATGTCTTTGCGATCTTTCACTGGAAAATCGTCCGTTCCCAAAAGGAATTTGTTATTACAATTAGATTGTCAGACAGAAATTAGGGACAGCTTTCATAATACAGTTAGAGGAATTTTTAAATGTATTCTTAACTGATGAGCCTTTCTGGCTTTCAAGAGCAGGAGTAGAAGCAGGTAGTTTCCCTATGGGAAGCAGCAGGCCCATTAACATGAAGACACCTCACATCTTTTTACACACACAGTGTTAACATTTTCAGAGGGAAATGTGCATAAATATTGCAGACATGTTTTACAAATCTACCATTAGTGGCAAAATGTTAGGAACAATTGACTTGATTTTCAAACTCTTTATCATGTCTGTCTTGCAATGATTCTCTGCTTCAACCTAGCCGCTGCAAAATTGTCTCTTTATATTCCCTGGAAATCTGTATTATGTCATTGTTATTTTGGAATGCAGGATAACAATGCTGAGTTTCCAAACTTTTGTGTTTAATTATGTACCACAACTGTAAGCATTTCCTTTAGAAAAGCTAAATCAGTATTAGAGGCAGATACTCCTCGCTGCAATGCTTTAAAACATTGTGATTGTTGAGCTTCAATGTAAGCCACAGTTTTCGGCATGAAGCCCTCATGAAAGCTTTTACAAAATGTCATAATTATCAAGTGTGTCATGTGCATTCTCATTCCAGCCACTGCCAAGTTCCTAGTTTTTACACTAGTTGGAATGGGTGACAGGGTGACGATGGTTGAATACCAGAACTGTCGCTTTGTAACTGGGGAAACCGGTTCAAATTTTGGCATCAGCTCTACAGCCTATGATTCTGGACATATCATTTAGTCTCCCTGCGCCTAAAATAAATATTGTGACCTTCTGTAGTTTTACTGTTGCCTTACCTTAGGGTCGAACTTGCAAAACTGCAAAAAACTGATCCTATACTAAATTTTCCAGATTTTCTTTCCTCCTTTTTACTGATTTACAGTGATCTCCTCATATAGTTTAGTTTTTTTCTGGAAACAGTGCATGGCACAGCTTGGCTTGACTTTTCCTAACTAAATTCATTTGTAAGGAATTTTATGTGAATGTGTAGTGTGCAGCTAATCACATGTTAGGGCATCCAGGCGATAAGTAGGGCAAATGCACAAACAACAATTGATGGACAGAATGCAGAACAATGTCATACATTCACCCAGTACAAAGATCTGGGTCTAAATCCATCGTTTTTTTGCACTCCACACCACCCCACATCAGACATGGCCATATGCAAATCAGCCTTGACCCTGTGCCTCATGGGAACAGTCCAGCCCGAACTGCCAAGCCATGTCTTTCCTGGACCGGAATCAAGCATCCTAGGTCTGTACCACCTGTAATGTAGGGCAAGCTCTCCACTGGCTCCCTGTCAGGGAAAGAATAAAACTCAAGGCCCTCTATATCTCCCACCAAGCTTTCTATAGAGTTGGCCCCCAGATCAACCACTCTCTTCTCACCCCCTACTGCCCCGGTAAACAACTTCGTTCATCAAATGCCTGCCTGGCCGCAGTTCCCTGAATCAAAAGATCCAGGGCAGGAGGCAGATCCTTCGAGCTCAACGCTGCCAAACTTTGGAACTCCCTCCCCCCTCCCTAAGATCTAACCAGATCCTCTCTTCTTTCGGCAAAGAACTAAAAACCTTCCTCTTTAGAAACTAGGCACCCCATTCCCCCTCAGAGTACTACGCCCTCTACCCAGCGCTTGGACGCCCTCGGGCAGCAGCCGCGCTATACAAATCCCTTTTTCATTTCATTTCATTTCAAGCCTATGAGGGGAGGAGGAGATCATGCCTTTTTCCGCTGGAAGAGCCATGTCTTGAGGTTTTTTTCCTGAAGTCCATGAGGGAGGGGGAAGTTCTGTGGTGTTTTGGGAGGTCGTTCCAGGTCTTGGCTGTGAGGTATTAGAAGGAGCGTCCTCCACTTCTGGTTCTGGATGCGAGCGAGGTGTGCTCTTGACTGAGACGCAGATTGAAGGTGTCTTGTGGTTTGGTAGAATTTGAGGGGTTGGTTGAGTTAAGCTGGACCGGTGTAGCTGAGAGCCTTGTAGGCATGGATGAGTAGCTTGAACTTGCATGTTTTCTGGGTGCTACTGGACATTGTTAAGGTGGAGAGATGTGGTTATTTCACAGGGTGTTCAGAATGAGTCTGGCCACAGCATTCTGGATGGCTTGGAGTTGGCGTTGGACATGAGCTGGGATTCCTATGTAGAGCACGTTTCCATCGTTAAATCTACTTGTGATAAGAGTCTGGGTGAATGATCCCCTGGTGTTCAATGGGATCCACTTAAAAGTCTTGCGTAGCATTCTCAATGTGTAGAAGCATAATGAGGAGACAACATTGGTCTGTCTTCTCATTGAGAGTTTGGTGTCCAGCATGATCCCAAGAGCCTTGGCATGGTACACAGTGGTGGGTGGGGACACAAGTTCAGAGGGCCACCAAGAAGCATCCCAGAGAAGTGATTGATGTTGATCCAGCGCTCCTAATGAAAAACTGTCTCACAAATGCTACCTATCGCCACAATACTCACCATTAATCATAAAACACTTTACCAAGGCCCATAACCAACGAGACTATTTTGAGCGACTGAATCATGTGACCTAATTAATCAGAACTATTCACAAACTATTTACAAATTTATATACAACTTTAGTTTATCATTTCTTACCATGGTTTTAAAACATATGTCATTAAATTAAGTCACAAGGGCGAATGGATCAACTAATGATAACTAGACCATGAAGAAACAAGACCAGCTTGTCATTTAAAAATCTAATTTTTATTGACTTTAATTCAAAGAAAAAGCATTTTATTAGAGAATCTTATTTTATTAGCAAAGAGAAAGCATCATTGTAAAGAAAAGACTTTTGGACTGACATATTAAAGACAAATCAGTTAGCATGAAATTTTAAACAAAATATAAGTTTCCATTCCCTAAATTCTATCTCTCTGCCTAACAGCCCTTTTCACCTAAAAGATTCATAAAGTCTGCTGTCCTTACGTGCGCCAATAAGTCCGACAGCACGTCTTGCCCTTCAGGAATCAGAAAACGAGGAGAGATTCCCTCCTCCCCATGAGCCAGGTTTTATACCTTTCTAACTAGCTAAAGTAACTAAATTCTGCATTATTTTCCATAATTTCAGACTCGTCATTGGCTGAGCCATGTCAGTACACCAGCGTGACATATCCATCTCCAGACCTAGAACAGGCTTTTCTTTAGCCCTATTGTCCTCCTCGGCTTTCGAGTCATTTCGCTTCCTCAAAAATGTAGCTAAGTACGAGCTACAGTCCGTGATGTCCTTGCCTTGGCAATCCTGCCGCTTCCTGTCCTTGGACAATCTCTCCATGAGCACATTATGCACAAGTTATTCAACAGTATTTTCGGACAAATTTGTCAACGTGGTAAAACTTTCCACTGTGCAAGGCTCCTTTCTGGACAGGATTCGAAAACGCCATCTTTTGTAGGCCTAAAGGCCTCTCACAGAAACTAATATATAAACAAACACAAAACAGTAATTAATTAAAGAATTGAGACCCAATCCGTTACCCACCCTCTTTGATAAATATTACCCCGTTAATTTATGTAACCTAGCTAAGCACATATAGCAGCATTTATATTAACCTTCTTCTTTTGGGCCACCAGGATTCTCCACAAACTTTTGCCACAGAAAAGACATAACAGAACATTAAGCACACACAAATAAGCACATGCCATTAATTAAACAGCCCATTTTAATACTGACAAAAACAATAGACAGGGTTAGTTTATTATTTTCACACACTTGCAATTGCAACATAGAGCATATAAAATTAGTCCCTCGTGTTTTTCTGTATGAGTGCATTTTAAAACTAGGTTGATTAGTCATTTCAACACACATGCTTGTTAGTACAATTACGTGTATTATGGAAGTTTAATTTTGCGAGTTTGAACGAAATTTCATTCATCTGCTCGCTCCATCAAAGTGAAAGATTAGGACTTTTTCTGTGCTGAGTTGAAGGCAGTTGTTTTTCATCCAATCAGTGATAATGCTCATGCGGTTGGCAAAGATTGTTCTGGCAGTGCTGGTTGAGTTGCTAAGGGAGAAGATGAGTTGTGTGTGGTCGACATGAGATGGTATACACCTGTTACAACGCATTTTTTACAACGCAGTACTGTTACAACGCATCTTTTACAACGCAGGTACTGTTACAACGCATACATTTACAACTTATACTGTTACAACGCAGGTATAGTTACAACGCAGGTACTTTTACAACGCATATATATATGTATTTAAATATAATTTTTTATTTAAAAATAGGTTAGATTGTAGTAATATTTGTATTGACTTAAAAATAATTAAATTTGTTTTGGTATTATTAATTTATATGTTCATTGAAAATTAATATTGTATAGTATAAATATAGGAATGTATATTTAATAATTGTAAAATAATGTATTAAACAAATGAAAAGTATTTTTGTAAATATTTATATATATATTTTAGTAAAAATTTGGGTATTAAAAATTTAATTATTATAACATATATTTTATTATAGTATTTATTTTATTGTTTATTTTAGGAATATGAGTATTAATTTGGGTTTTTAAGTATTTAATAATATATATATAATAATAATAATAAATGGTTTAAATAAATTTAGTGACTAAAATATGAATTTATGTATTAAAGTAATAATTATGATTTACAAAAAATATGAAGTATTATTGTAAATATTTGGGTAGTAGAGATGTTATTATTATAAGATATAATAAATAAAAAATGTTAAACATTTCAAATTATATTGTCATTAAATTAGGGTATTAGAGTATTAATTTAAAGATATTAATTTAATTTAGTGGTGTTTAATTTATGTTTAATTTGTGTTTAATTGATAAAAGTATATAAAAGATAACTTTGAGAGTAAAGTAGGGTATTTAAAAATTTCAGAAAAATAGTATGAATTTATTTATTTTGTTTAATGTATCTTTTATTTAAAAATTTGATGTATGATTATTTTTATTTTTGTATAGAATTTGATAATTACGTTAAGTTTTAGTTAAGTTTTTTGTTAAATATTTTAATAATATTACTTTGGATTTATTTTGAATTTTATATATGATTATATATGAATATATGATTATTTTAATCTATTTAATTACATAAACAATATATTGGAAAAAGTGTACGTTGAAATATAATTTAATTAAATTAAAATAAAATGTTTTCTAAATTTAGACTTTATTAAGTATTAAGTTTTTACAACAAATTAATTTTTAATTGATTTTGTTTGTGATATACTTATATTAATGTTTCCGTTCCCACGCTTTACCATTGTTTTCTATGGATACTTTTGTCCTTCATTTATTTTCATGATACATCCAGATATGTAGAGCGGTTCGGAATTAAAGCAAAGGAAACGAAAGGAAAGAGAAGGAAAAAAGCGGAAAAGAAAGAAGAAAACAGGTATAGTAAGGAAGTATATATTTTACATTAAATTATAAAAGATAAGATACATTGTATGAAATAAATAAAAACGAAGAGATATGTTTTTGAAAGTAAAAATATGTTTTTATTACATAAAAAATATTTTAAAAAAAAGATCACTTTTTTAGAAATTTTATGTATATTTTTGTAAATTTTTACATATACATGTAATCATATATAAAAATAATATTTATTCAAAAATAGTATTAGATTAAAATGTACAGTAGTCCTTTGTTTATTGTTGCAGCATATCCTGACGTTATTACGTATACGCGTGCGTCGTCGGCCATTTTGTGGGTAACCGGAGCAGGAAGCAGCAGGAAGCAGCAGGACGCTGAACTACGATCAGGTAGGAAAACAATTTAATACTAAATAATAATGTTAAATAATAAAAGATTTACATTTATTGTAAGGATATGTTAAGTAGAGGTTGCTCGATATTAAAAAAATGTGAAATAAACAACATGTCGCTACTCGTATTATTAGAATATGCCGATGTTGGGTCGGTGGGCGTGGGGAAGATCGGTAAATATAATTAAAGTAAGATTTAGTTGAATTAGTCACATGAAATGTTGAAAAAGTGTTTAGAAAAGCATAACATATATCTAAAAATGTATTTATGTATGCAAAGTATTAAAATGCATTTTAGAGTGATATTACAGTTTGGAAATATGGAGTTTGAGAAAGTTAGTTGCTATGTTGTAAAAATATTATATGAATGTTAATAAAGATATTTCCAATGTTTTGTTCGTGCTTTTCGAAAACAACTTTGTATTTGCAGAAGATTCTAATCTTGGGATTATTTGCCAATAAATGATGGTCTGATTGATTATATTGGTTACATTTTAGTTGTATTTTATAAATTTGGAAAAATGTTTTGCTTTGTGTTTCCTTTGAAAATATTAAAGCAATAATTTTGGAGACTTTGTATATTCTGCTTAATTAGATTTAAAGGCAGAATCGATGTTCATTGTTTTGTCTTAAATTAAGTTGAAGTCTGTATTTTTTGTATGAGGAGGAGTAGAGAAATTTGAATTTAGAAAATTAGGTTATATTGAATAATAAAAATGACAAGGTTAGATTGTTTGTCACTTTCTGAAGACAACAAAGAAAATTCTTATATGAATTTTTCTATGTTTGGTCAAATGTTGTAGGAATTAGCACTTAATGTGGAAACATGGAAATATCAATATTTTGATTACATAAATATTTTAATCATTCATTTTATGGTGTGGTTTTGATAGAAGAGTTTTGGGAAAAATTGAAAATGCATTTTTTTTATTTGCACTGTAATTTTCTATTATTTAAAAATGCAGTCCAAAAATTATTTTTGGGAAAATATTGGTTCTGCTATTTTTTCGAAAGTCTTATGTCATTCAAAATTTAAAAAAAATCTCATGTAAGGGATTTATTTTAGGAAAAATGTTAAAAAAATACAAACGTGGAAAAAAATGACCCAACATTAAATATTAAAAAATGTTTTAGGAAAAATGTTTTAACGAATTCAAATTAGAAAAATATTTAATTTTGGTAGAAGCAGGAAAGTAATGTCAATAATAGTTTAGAAAGAAAGGATGTTAGCAAGATTCTCAAGGTAATCTAAAGCCACACACAACGAAAATTGTTGTAATAGTGCCAATAGTCGTTCAGACATATCCTTAGTTCTTTGGGTAATCCGTGAGTTTAGACTACCTGTGAGAGTTTGAGAAAGTCTCATTTCTTGGAAACTTTGCTCCTTCTTCAAAGTTTCCAGAAATGAATAGAAATTAGAGTGGGGTTTACCAATTACATGATTGAAGGAGTTATGCCATCCCTCAATGGCATTATTTGTTTTTGCCTCTCCCTCTAGGCAACTCGAATAACAGTTCCACCACTGCACATGGAAACGTGGCTTCCTCCTGCGACCCGATCTGCCTAGGTGTCCAATCCATGTGTCTTCCATATAATTTAAAATGGGTGCCAATTTATCTTCGTTTGTTAAATAATAATCTGATTCTGTAATGGCAGTGTAGTACTCGTCTACACTTTCGGGAGGGACAAAACAAAGAGCAGTTAATTTTTTTAATTCGACTTGTAGTTTGCTGTCCGTTGAGTATTCAGTAACTAAGGGTGTTTTCTGTAATTTACGCCAGAATGCCTGGGAAAAGTGGAAAAAACACCCTTGAATTTGGGTATCCGTGTACAGTTTGGTGATCACATTGATCATACTCAATTCAAAATCGATAATTATTTTCCTAGGACTTTGGTTTGTTTTGGACTTAATCACAGTTAAAAATTCTGTGTAAGTTGCTGAAGTCTTATCAGGCAGCAAACTATATACTAGGGGTATTACACTATTATTAATTTTTGCATGAATAGTATACATTTGGGTGAATGGATGGGGCGTGCTTTTAAACGTCCCATCCATCATCCAAATTTCACTTGATTCAAGCTTAACAAGGTTGCGTGGAGTACTAAAAATTATGATGCGCTTAAGAGGGTTTTCGTTATCATGCAGGAGGAAAGGTTCATTAGAAAAAGAAATAGTAAGTTCAGGAGGAATATTGATATCAGAAAAGGTATGAGGTGTGTTTATTTGAGTATTACTTGCCTGCTTTTGTCTTTGTATAATTCTTCGCAAATTATGAACGTTGGGAATATTGCTAGCAATATGAGTAGGGACATGTTGTGCAACCTGTCTCAAAATAGATCCAGTGGATTCATTGGAGGTGCTTGCAATAGCTTTCATTTCATTTACAGTTTCTCTAACATCAACTTCCATTGCAGAGGCAGAGTGGTTATGGTCAGTTGTCCTTACAATAATATCATTGACCGTAACCGCTCTGCCGCTGCAACGAGTTGTATGGTATTGCACGCATCTCCAATGAATCCGTGGATTACTTAACCTATCCTTACAATAAATGTAACCTTGATGAGTTAGTAATTGTTTTCCTTTTCTGGATGGGATATATTTAGCAGTTTGTTGTGAAGACATTTTCTGAAAAGATAGAATAAATGTTTTAATATTTGGAATATAAAAATTTAAAAAAAACATTTGTATGCAGTTTTCATTTTGCTTAACTTTGATTATTGTTTATTTCTATTGTATCTAGCACATTTTACATGTTTCTTAACTTTCCAGCACTTTACCTACTGCTGCAATTACCAGTAGTTGGAATAGTAAGTTAGGCATCTTGACTATCCTGCACTTTCCCTTCAGTTGCACTTACCAGGAGTTGGAATAGTAATTTAGGCTTCTTGACTATCCTGCACTTTCCCTACTGTAGCACTTAGTCGGAGTTGGAATAGTAATTTACACCTCTAGAGTATCCTGCCATTTCCTTACTGTTGCATTTACCAGGAGTTGAAATAGTAATTTAGGCCTCTTGACTATCCAGCACTTTACCATGTGTAGCACTTAGTCGGAGTTGGAATAGTAATTTACACCTATAGAGTATCCAGCACTTTCTCTACTGTTGCACTTACCAGGAGTTGGAATATTAATTTAGGCCTCTTGAGTATCCTGCACTTTCCCTACTGTTGCACTTACCAGGAGTTGGAATAGTAATTTAGGCCTCTTGACTATCCTGCACTTTCCCTACTGTTGCACTTACTCGGAGTTGGAATAGTAATTTACACCTCTAGAGTATCAAGCACTTTCCCTACTGTAGCACTTACCAGGAGTTGGAATAGTAATTTATACCTCTAGAGTATCCTGCCCTTTCCCTACTGTTGCACTTAGTCGGAGTTGGAAAATTAATTTACACCTCTAGAGTATCCAGCACTTTCCCTACTGTTGCACTTTCTAGGTGTTGGAATAGTAATTTAGGCCTCTTGACTATCCTGCCCTTTCCTTACTGTAGCACTTACTCAGAGTTGGAATAGTAATTTAGGCCTCTTGAGTATCCTGCACTTTCCCTACTGTAGCACTTACTAGGAGTTGAAATAGTAATTTACGCCTCTTCAATATCCTGCACTTTCCCTACTGTAGCACTTACTAGGAGTTGGGGTAGTAATTTACACTTGTACATTTTACAAAACTTTATTCAGTGCTGTGTTTACCTAGAGGTGAAATTTTTAGCTGTTCATTTATACTATGTGGTATTCATTTGTGTTTATGCTTGATTTATATATGTATCATGAAAACTGTTTTTCACTTACTATTAGTTTTTGATTTTTGCTTTGTAGAAATGTGTTCAGGTAATTGCAGTCGGTTTTCTTCGAGGTTGTTTTACTTCAGGGTAGATGAAGTCCTTAAAAAAGAAAAGTATGTGTGAAAATGTGTGACACATAATTTCTGAGGAGAGTGATTTAAATGTTTTCTTCACATGCATGAGATATTGTATTGAAGCATACTTTAGCTCTTTCTATGCACTTTATTTACAGCAGTACTTATGTACAGACAGAAACGCAATTTAGTCCTCTGCATTCTCCAGTCTTTTGTGTATTGCAGCATTTACATGCATCTGGAATAATAAATGTCAACTCTATAGTTTCCTGCACTTTCCCTACTGTAGCACTTACTCGGAGTTGGAATAGTAATTTATACCTCTAGAGTATCTAGCACTTTACCATGTGTAGCACTTAGTCGGAGTTGGAATAGTAATTTAGACCTATAGAGTATCCAGCACTTTCCCTACTGTTGCACTTACCAGGAGTTGAAATAGTAATTTATACCTCTAGAGTATCCAGCACTTTACCATGTGTAGCATTTACTCGGAGTTGGAATAGTAATTTACACCTCTAGACTATCCAGCACTTTCCCTACTGTAGCACTTTCTCGGAGTTGGAATAGTAATTTATACCTCTACAGTATCCTGCACTTTCCCTACTGTTGCACTTACCAGGAGTTGGAATAGTAATTTAGGCCTCTTGACTATCCTGCACTTTCCCTACTGTTGCACTTACTCGGAGTTGGAATAGTAATTTACACCTCTAGAGTATCCAGCACTTTCCCTACTGTAGCACTTACCAGGAGTTGGAATAGTAATTTATACCTCTAGAGTATCCTGCCCTTTCCCTACTGTTGCACTTACCAGGAGTTGGATTAGTAATTTAGGCCTCTTGACTATCTTGTACTTTCCTTACTGTAGCACTTACTCGGAGTTGGAATAGTAATTAAGGCCTCTTGAGTATCCTGCACTTTCCCTACTGATGCACTTACCAGGAGTTGGAATAGTAATTTACGCCTCTTCAATATCCTGCACTTTCCCTACTGTAGCACTTACTAGGAGTTGGGATAGTAATTTACACTGGTACATTTTACAAAACTTTATTTAGTGCTGTGTTTACCTAGAGATGAAATTTTCAGCTGTTCATTTATACTATGTGGTATTCATTAGTGTTTATGCTTGATTTATATATGTATCATGAAAACTGTTTTTCACTTACTATTAGTTTTTGATCTTTGCTTTGCAGAAATCTGTTCAGGTAATTGCAGTCGGTTTTCTTCGAGGTTGTTTTACTTTAGGGTAGATGGAGTCCTTAAAAAAGAAAAGTATGTGTGAAAATGTGTGACACATAATTTCTGAGGAGAGTTATTTAAATGTTTACTTCACATGCATGAGATATTGTATTGAAGCGTACTTTAGCTCTTTCTATGCAATTTATTTACAGCAGCACTTATGTACAGACAGAAACGCAATTTAGTCCTCTACATTCTCCGGTCTTTTGTGTATTGTTGCATTAACATGCATCTGGGATAATAAATGTCAACTCTACAGTTTCTTGCACTTTCCCTACTGTAGCACTTACTCGGAGTTGGAATAGTAATTTATACCTCTAGAGTATCCTGCACTTTCCCTACTGTTGCACTTACCAGGAGTTGGAATAGTAATTTACACCTCTAGACTATCCAGCACTTTCCCTACTGTAGCACTTAGTTGGAGTTGGAATAGTAATTTATACCTCTAGAGTATCCAGCACTTTCCCTACTGTTGCACTTTCCAGGAGATGGAATAGTAATTTAGGCCTCTTGACTATCCTGCACTTTCCCTACTGTTGCACTTTCCAGGAGTTGGAATAGTAATTTACACCTCTAGAGTATCCAGCACTTTCCCTACTGTAGCACTTAGTCGGAGTTGGAATAGTAATTTACACCTCTAGAGTATCCTGCACTTTCCCTACTGTTGCACTTACCAGGAGTTGGAATAGTAATTTGCACCTCTAGACTATCCAGCACTTTCCCTACTGTAGCACTTAGTCGGAGTTGGAATAGTAATTTACACCTCTAGAGTATCCTGCACTTTCCCTACTGTTGCACTTACCAGGAGTTGGAATAGTAATTTACACCTCTAGACTATCCAGCACTTTCTCTACTGTAGCACTTAGTCGGAGTTGGAATAGTAATTTACACCTCTAGAGTATCCTGCACTTTCCCTACTGTTGCACTTTCCAGGAGTTGGAATAGTAATTTAGGCCTCTTGACTATCCTGCACTTTACGATGTGTAGCACTTAGTCGGAGTTGGAATAGTAATTTACACCTCTAGAGTATGCAGCACTTTCCCTACTGTAGCACTTATCAGTAGTTGGTATTGTAATTTACAACTCTAGAGTATCCAGCACTTTCCCTACTGTTGCACTTTCCAGGAGTTGGAATAGTAATTTAGGCTTCTTGACTATCCTGCACTTTACTATCTGTAGCACTTAGTCGGAGTTGGAATAGTAATTTGCACCTCTAGACTATCCAGCACTTTCCCTACTGTAGCACTTAGTCGGAGTTGGAATAGTAATTTACACCTCTAGAGTATCCTGCACTTTCCCTACTGTTGCACTTACCAGGAGTTGGAATAGTAATTTACACCTCTAGACTATCCAGCACTTTCCCTACTGTAGCACTTAGTCGGAGTTGGAATAGTAATTTATACCTCTAGAGTATCCAGCACTTTCCCTACTGTTGCACTTTCCAGGAGTTGGAATAGTAATTTAGGCCTCTTGACTATCCTGCACTTTCCCTACTGTTGCACTTTCCAGGAGTTGGAATAGTAATTTACACTTCTAGAGTATCCAGCACTTTCCCTACTGTAGCACTTAGTCGGAGTTGGAATAGTAATTTACACCTCTAGAGTATCCAGCACTTTCCCTACTGTTGCACTTTCCAGGAGTTGGAATAGTAATTTAGGCCTCTTGACTATCCTGCACTTTACGATGTGTAGCACTTAGTCGGAGTTGGAATAGTAATTTACACCTCTAGAGTATGCAGCACTTTCCCTACTGTAGCACTTATCAGGAGTTGGAATAGTAATTTACAACTCTAGAGTATCCAGCACTTTCCCTACTGTTGCACTTTCCAGGACTTGGAATAGTAATTTAGGCTTCTTGACTATCCTGCACTTTACTATCTGTAGCACTTAGTCGGAGTTGGAATAGTAATTTACACCTCTAGAGTATCCAGCACTTTCCCTACTGTTGCACTTTCTAGGTGTTGGAATAGTAATTTACACCTCTAGACTATCCAGCACTTTCCCTACTGTAGCACTTAGTCGGAGTTGGAATAGTAATTTAGGCTTCTTGAGTATCCTGCACTTTCTCTACTGTAGCACTTACAAGGAGTTGAAATAGTAATTTACGCCTCTTCAATATCCTGCACTTTCCCTACTGTAGCACTTACTAGGAGTTGGGGTAGTAATTTACACTTGTACATTTTACAAAACTTTATTCAGTGCTGTGTTTACCTAGAGTTGAAATTTTTAGCTGTTCATTTATACTATGTGGTATTCATTTCTGTTTATGCTTTATTTATATATGTATCATGAAAACTGTTTTTCACTTACTATTAGTTTTTGATTTTTGCTTTGTAGAAATGTGTTCAGGTAATTGCAGTCGGTTTTCTTCGAGGTTGTTTTACTTCAGGGTAGATGGAGTCCTTAAAAAAGAAAAGTATGTGTGAAAATGTGTGACACATAATTTCTGAGGAGAGTGATTTAAATGTTTTCTTCACATGCATGAGATATTGTATTGAAGCGTACTTTAGCTCTTTCTATGCACTTTATTTACAGCAGCACTTATGTACAGACAGAAACGCAATTTAGTCCTCTGCATTCTCCAGTCTTTTGTGTATTGCAGCATTTACATGCATCTGGGATAATAAATGTCAACTCTACAGTTTTCTGCACTTTCCCTACTGTAGCACTTACTCGGAGTTGGAATAGTAATTTATACCTCTAGAGTATCCAGCACTTTACCATGTGTAGCACTTAGTCGGAGTTGGAATAGTAATTTACACCTCTAGAGTATCCTGCCATTTCCTTACTGTTGCATTTACCAGGAGTTGAAATAGTAATTTAGGCCTCTTGACTATCCAGCACTTTACCATGTGTAGCACTTAGTCGGAGTTGGAATAGTAATTTACACCTATAGAGTATCCAGCACTTTCTCTACTGTTGCACTTACCAGGAGTTGGAATATTAATTTAGGCCTCTTGAGTATCCTGCACTTTCCCTACTGTTGCACTTTCCTGGACTTGGAATAGTAATTTAGGCCTCTTGACTATCCTGCACTTTCCCTACTGTTGCAGTTACTTGGAGTTGGAATAGTAATTTACACCTCTAGAGTATCCAGCACTTTCCCTACTGTAGCACTTACCAGGAGTTGAAATAGTAATTTAGGCTTCTTGACTATCCAGCACTTTCCCTACTGTAGCACTTAGTCGGAGTTGGAATAGTAATTTACACCTCTAGAGTATTCAGCACTTTCCCTACTTTAGCACTTACCAGGAGTTGAAATAGTAATTTAGGCTTCTTGACTATCCAGCACTTTTCCTACTGTAGCACTTACCAGGAGATGAAATAGTAATTTACGCTTCTTCAATATCCTGCACTTTCCCTACTGTAGCACTTACTAGGAGTTGGAATAGTAATTTATACTTGTACATTTTTCAAAACTTTATTCAGTGCTGTGTTTACCTAGAGGTGAAATATGTAGCTGTTCATTTATACTATGTGGTATTCATTTGTGTTTATGTTTGATTTATATATGTATTATGAAAACAGTTTTTCACTTACTATTAGTTTTTGATCTTTGCTTTGCAGAAATCTGTTCAGGTAATTGCAGTCGGTTTTCTTCGAGGTTGTTTTACTTCAGGGTAGATGGAGTCCTTAAAAAAGAAAAGTATGTGTGAAAATGTGTGACACATAATTTCTGAGGAGAGTGATTTAAATGTTTTCTTCACATGCATGAGATATTGTATTGAAGCATACTTTAGCTCTTTCTATGCACTTTATTTACAGCAGCACTTATGTACAGACAGAAACGCAATTTTGTCCTCTGCATTCTCCAGTCTTTTGTGTATTGCAGCATTTACATGCATCTGGGATAGTAAATGTCAACTCTACAGTTTCCTGCACTTTCCCTAATGTAGTACTTACCAGGAGTTGGAATAGTAATTTAAGCCTCTAGAGTATCCTGCACTTTCCCTACTGTTGCACTTACCAGGAGTTGAAATAGAAATTTAGGCTTCTTGACTATCCAGCACTTTGCCTACCGTAGTACTTACTAGGAGTTGGAAAAGTAATTTATGCCTTTTGACTATCATGCACTTTCCCTTCTGTAGCACTTACTCGGAGTTGGAATAGTAATTTACACTTCTAGAGTATCCTGCACTTTCCCTACTGTAGCACTTAGCAGGAGTTAGATTAGTAATTTAGGCCTCTTGACTATCATGCACTTTCCTTACTGTTGCACTTACTTGTAGTTGGAATAGTTATTTAGGCCTCTTGAGTATTCTGCACTTTCCCTACTGTAGCACTTTCCAGGAGTTGAAATAGTAATTTACGCCTCTTCAATATCCTGCACTTTTCCTACTGTAGCACTTACGAGGAGTTGGGATAGTAATTTTCACTTGTACATTTGTCAAAACTTTATTTATTGCTGTGTTTACCTAGAGATGAAATATGTAGCTGTTCTTTTATACTATGTGGTATTCATTAGTCTTTATCCTTGATTTATATATGTATCATGAAAACTGTTTTTCACTTACTATTAGTTTTTGATCTTTGCTTTGTAGAAATGTGTCCTGGTTATTGTAGTCGATTTACTTCGAGGTTGTTTTACTTCTGGGTTGATGGAGTCCTTAAAAAACAAAAGTATGTGTGAAAATGTGTGACATATAATTTTTGAGGAGAGTTATTTTCATGTTTTCTTCATATGCATGAGATATTAAATTGAAGCATACTTTAGCACTTTCTCTGCACTTTATTTATAGCAGCACTTCTCATACTGTAGCACCATGGTATATTTTTTTTCATCGCTGCAATTAGCTAGAGTTGGTAGGTGTATAAAGACTTTTATATTACTAGCATTATTTACTGTTTATGCTGAATTTATACATCTATTTCGAAATCTGTTTTTCACTTACTTTTCAGTTTCGTTTTTTGAATAGTAGAAATGTGTTCTTCCACTTGCAGTAGAATGTATTTCTTTCTTGGATTGGTGTGTTTTTCTGAAACATTTTAAAAAACAAATATTTTTTTAACCCGTGTTAACTGATTTATTTTTTACCTTTCAATTGCAGTGTTTAGTTTCATTTAAAATATTTTCATTACCTTTTTAATCGGTGTTGAAAATGTTTTTGAGTCCAGTTATGAATCGAGATATAATTTATATGTAGTATCTCTGTTTGAAAAAATTATTTTACAGTTTACTCGTAATGCGGTCTTTTACATATAATAAATAATAAACTAATTTTTTGAATAATAATGATGTACCTTATTTTAATTTTCGAAAACGGGTCAGTTTCAAAAATGAATGAAATAGTTAGGGCTCTCGTTTGTAACCGTTCTGAATAGATTTCTGAGAGAAATATAATTAATAAACAAAATATTAATGCTATTGTATTATATTGAAATCACGTTTTACTCTGAAAATTATTTATTCTAAATTTATGTGTTACTTTATATTGGACGTATTTTTTAAACATGTCATTATTGTTCGTTTATCTTTATTTATTCCCAGAAATATTTCTCTTATATTTCAAAAAATTAATATAGTTAATATTAATTTAGTAGTTATTTATTTAACATGACTAATATTTATGGAGTTAACGTTTTCAGTAAACTTTACTTACTTGTAAATAGTTGGTATTCGTACTATTATATAGATCAGTGACTTTCGATGGGATGACAGGGTGAAAAGTTCACAGAGTGGAATCTCACGTCTGCTCTCTCGGGTAGTTGAGGATCAACTAATTTCAAAATGGTGTCTCACTACTATTTATAAGTTTGGTGTAGTATCACAAAATTAATTGTAAAAATATGCGCTGGAAATCGTTTTAAATTTTACATTTATTTCTCTGAGAACATATAATTTAAAAATCAATTATAAGACGTTTATATCCCGTTATGTTTGCCGTTTTGGCATCCATTTTGGGTATTGTGTTGTGGTATTAATTCATTGAAATAATAGTAGGACTTATTATTGTGATACCTTTGCAAAATGGCGTCCATGAATCCTCTATATATGTTTGTTTAATCCGAAAAGTTACATATCGTGTATAAGAATAAGCATGTGTATATTTTTGATTAAAAGAAAGGCAGTAAGTTAAATGTTATCATTTTTACTTATCGAAATATTAATGAAAGTACTCGAGTATTAATTTTAATAATCAAGTAATAATTTAATAAATAAATAATTGGTAATCGTAATAATATGGTAGTTTTTCATGCCGTTTTTTTAATACACGTACCCACCCAAAACCCCTATTTTCCCTGCATCCCGTTGCCAGGTTTCATTTTACAAAAGAAATAATAAATATATATTTATTTGTAAGTATTAAAAATACACGAGTAATAATTTATTAAATAATAATCAAAATTAATACTCGAGTAATTATTTAATAAATAAATAAATAAATGGAAATCGTAATAATATGGTAGTTTTTCATGCCGTTTTTTTAATACACTTACCCACCCAAAACCCCTATTTTCCCTGCATCCCGTTGCCAGGTTTTATTTTACAAAAGAAATAATAAATATATATTTATTTGTAAGTATTAAAAATACACGAGTAATAATTTATTAAATAATAATCAAAATTAATACTCGAGTAATTATTTAATAAATAAATAATTAAATGGAAATCGTAATAATATGGTAGTTTTTCATGCCGTTTTTTAATACACTTACCCACCCAAAACCCCTATTTTCCCTGCATCCCGTGCCAGGTTTTATTTTACAAATAATTTTTTTTATATATATATGCGTTGTAATGGTACACGTTGTTAAATGTTGCGTTGTAATGGTATTTTTCCTATTAAAGTACTATTTTGCGTTGTAATAGTACTCGTTGTAAAAACATGCGTTGTAGTAGTATTAGCGTTGTAAAAACCGCGTTGTAACGGTATGCGTTGTAACAGTATGCGTTGTAACATCATATATCCCATGGGATACTATGTTGATGCCATGGGCTCTGATGAAGTCCAAGAGGGTCGTCATGTATATGTTGAAGAGTGTTCGGCTGAGTGATGATCCTTAAGGGACTTTGAAGATTAGATTATTGGGTCCCGAGGTGTGAGGAGGAAGTCTAACTCATTGAGTACTCTCTGTGAGGGTGAAAGATATCCACTTAAGGTCCCGTCCACAGATACCCAAGTGCTGAAGCTTTCTGATGAGTGACTTGTGGGAGACCATATTGAACACTGTGGAGAGATTGAGGAAGATGAGTGAGGTTGTTCTCCTTGGTTGCTGATGCTTATGATGTCATCACTGACTCTGATGAGGGCTGTGTCTATGCAGGTGGTTGGTGCGAAAGCCTGATGGAGAGTTGTTTAGGATTTTATGGCATACTAGGTGGTCAGCAAGTTGGGTATTGGTGGCTTTTCCCTGACTTTAGTTGGAAAAGGAAGAAGTAAAATGGGTAGGTAGCTGCTGAGGGTGTTGGGGTCTGCTTTTGCAGGCTTCAATAGGGCATTGAAGTCAGCATTTTTCCAACAAGACAGGAAGGTGGTAGTTGTTATGGAGGTTTTGATGATAGCGGTGAGCGCAGGGGGAGAGGATGGTTCTGCTAAGGTTCTATAGGAATTGAGGACATTGGTCTGAGGGGGCTCTAAGTGGCTCATATTCATCAGGGCGATGTTTTTTTCTCTCAATGCTTCCAATTGATGTGCTGCTGGTGGGAAATGAAGGAGGTGTCAGGGTGGTCGAGGGACTTTGTATTGGTATGTTTTGGGTCAAATGAGTTGTAGATATTGAAAATCTTCTGTTCAAATAAGTTTGAGAGGTAGATGCAGAGCTCTTGGGATAGGATGATGTTGTTGTTGGCAGCTTCAGGTTGGAGAACTCCTTGATGATGATGAAGAGTTAGTTGCCGTTGTTAGAGCTGCTTCAAGTCTGATAGTTAGATCCTTTTTCTTGTTGTCTCATAGTTGTATGTAGAGTTTGAGGACAGCATTGTATGTGAATCTTGCGGTGGTATTTTTTTCAAGTCTCCATTTTCTCTCAAGTTATTTGCAGTGGTGCTTGGACTCACTGAGGTAATTTATGAACTAGCGGGACATTTGTTGTTTTCGTACATTTCATTTTTGGTGGGAGCTGTGTGATTGATGCAGTTGGTGGGCCATTTATTGAAGAGCTTGGTGTCAACCATGAGGTTCTGTAGGGTATTTGTCCAGTTTTCTTTGGATATTTTGCCCAGTGTCTTGATTATGCCCTGGGATTTTCTGGAGAGGTGACTTGGTGGGCAGATATCTTGAAATGTATGATATAGTGCTTGGACCATGTGAGCGGGGTTGAGAGGGTGGTTGTGATCCTGTTGCTGGAGAAAATAGGATTGAAGGGTGTGGCCTGCTGTGGGGTGGTCCTTGAATGAGCTAGGTGAGTCTGAGGTTGCTGAGTCTGCCAAGGGCAGCTCTAGAGTTAGGGTCTGTGGTGTCTTCCAGGTGAAAATTCAAGTCCCAGAGAAGGATGTAGTTGGTTCATCTAATGGAGAAGGAGCGATGAAGTCTGCAGTGGGGTTACAGAATTCCACATGGTGGTCTAGGGAACTGTGATGGAGTGGATTCCCTTATGGGTGACGTTGTAGTCCATTTGTACTTTGACGTGGTGGTGTTCCATGAGGTTGGTGTCTGAGTCCTTGGAGGTGGTGCAGTCAATCGTGTTTCCGTAGAAGATAGCAAGTCCTCTACCAGTTTTTTCGGTTGGTCCTGGCGTATGATTATATCGGGGTTTTTGACGGTTGAGCCATGTTTGGGGCAGGAAGAGGAGGTCGGATGTGTTGCTGTTGAGGAGGTCCCAGGTTTCGGTGGAGTGTTTCCAGGGGGATCAAACATTGAGGTGCATGCTGGACAGTTAATGTGGGGTGGTGGCATGTGAAGGTTGTTTGGAGGTGGTGGTGTCGACATCTGAGGTATCACAGGTGAGATCGCAATCGGTGCAGGAGAAATGTCCTACTGTGGTGTGGGGATTTGCAGCAGCAGTATGTTTGCTGGTGTGTGTTGGTGAGGTCATGGAATGGGTGGGGGAGTAGTGGTGGCGCTTACTAGCTTTAGTGGCTGCTGTGGTTGTGGTGTTTGGTTAGATGGTCATTAGGGACAGTGTTCCTGGGTCTGGGTTCAAAGCATCCCCACAGGATATTTTGGCCTTGAGACCAGCTAGCTCACAGTGCCACCATAAGCACCCCTAACCCTACTAGGGAGTGAATAGCTTCTGGCAATCATTGAACATGACAACCCTGACCCCTCTGGGATTGTGGTAACAGATCTGGACCTCTCACTCAGTCTCTCATGCTCTTTAGTTCTCAGAGGAATATTCAGAGAATTCACAGTGGGACATTTTCAATATATTTATTGACCTAACATTATTCTTGTATAAAGTACAAGTGCTAAAATAATCAGTTAACAGAAGCAGATGAATGTGATTACTGGCACCAAAAACAAGGTGGTAATTAGGCGTACTCCTACTATGCAAACCCTACTCTGTATGTACCTACAGTATGTGTAGGAGTAAAGCCAAGAATTCCCCAAAGGGACAATCCAACCCCAGTACATGGTGGGAGAGAATATAAGGGCATATTAGCAAGGAACCTCGTTAAGATTATCGCCGTTTTATTGGCAGGAAACTGCTGATAAAACAGCGATATTGGGCTTGATATTATCTGTTATAGAATTCCTATAGAATCCCAGGTTAGATGTGCAGGACATCTCTCCTGGGATACTATAGCAATTCTATAACGCATATTAGCAAGCTCATTATCGCCATTTTATCAGCAGTTTCCTGCTGATAAAACTGCGATCATTTTAACAAGGTTCCTTGCTAATATGCCCCCCAGGACCATATCCTGGTCCTGAAGTCCACACTCCTCATGGAGATGTCAGACCACCGCGTGGTGAAGTCTCAGCATGCAGGGATCCTCTGTGTCATCTGAAGTGCCTCCTCTACTCATCCTCTGAGATGCTTATTATTTATAAGGAAAATCATTCTTGTGCTGTATGTATAGACTAGCAATGTTATGGATATGTAGATAGTCCTGTCACCACGTGGATGAAGATAGAAAGACATTTGTACATCCGTGCATAAAGGCCTTGTATTTGGTGTTTGAGGTTTTGTGATACTGTTATGCGAAGCTAGATGTGTAAATAGAAGCAGCTTGAAAGAAACAAATACAAAATGTCCACACACATAAATATGTGCAAAAGGTCACAGTTGAACTGTTATTGTGCAAAAAGAGGACAATGTAAGAAAATGTGCAGCTTTGCTAAATGGGCCTAACCCGGGCACATAACAGTGGAGAATTTACCAGCCACTATCATTACTCTTGGAATGTCCACCATCAATTTGCTCATTTTCATTTTACCATCAAAGTGTGGTTACGTTGTCAATGAAATGCTGTTGGGTTTTCCAATTCTAATAATGAACCCATTTTCCCTTACTGTGAAACTACATCATAATTCCCATGGTGAGGTTATCTCCACCAGAAATGTTAGCAAACCAGTTACCATAGTAAGTGATTATTTGCAAAAAAAGCCCAGTGGGAATAACTGTGAAACAAGATGGAGTCAAGAAACTCCTCTTTGCAACATGCATGCTTCTTTTTTTAAACAAAGAGGCAGTTATAGTGCTGAACCTGTAAAAGAGACATAACATTGTTTGTGGAATCACCTTCACCATCGTATTCTAAATTACGTTCTGAGTCATTGCTGTGGAAATACCTACCTGACATTAACAGCGTGAATCCCAAACTACTGTCTTTCCAGGGATCTGAAGATCGTCCTTCAGATCCCATCTTAAAGTCTATTTGGCTAGGTGCTCTATTTTCTACTCCACACTTTATGGTATATCTATGCACTAATTTTAACTCCTCCTATACTTACCTGTAAAACAGTACGTGCCTATGAACTGAAATTATCGCTATGTTGGCTTAGCAGCAATATTATTATCGCCGCGCTCCACCGATTTTTATCGCAGATAAACCTTGCTATTAGCAAGGTTTATCTCAAAAGCGATAAAAATCGGCCGAAATGCATGAATATCGCTGAAAAGTCAGCGATATTCATGCATTACCGAGCTAATGCTCTTAGCCATGTTATCCACCTACCATTGGATAACATGGCTAAGAACTGATCTGGGCAGGCGTTAGCTTTTGGAAATAATCGCGCTTAGCGTGATTATTTCCAAAAGTAGGTAATAGGAGATAGCGATGTTAGCGACTGTTTCCAGTCGCTAACATCTTGGCACGCCCACTTTGTATGTCATTAGCGATAAATATCGCTGACATGCAAAGTGGGCCCCAAGATGATCACTATCTCCTACTAGCTGTCGCTAACTGGTGTTAGCGACAGCTAGGTAATAGGGCGATAAAATTATCGCCGCTTTAGTGGGAAAAATTCCAGCTAAAGCGGCGCTAAGGCCCTTGGTAATATGCCCCAAAGTGTTCCTGCATGGGAAGAGGTATGCATGAGTTGTGGGATAGGGGTCCCATTTTTGTTGACTGTGTGGTGTCTATAGCATAGTGTCTGGGAAAGGGTAGATGGCACATTTAAGTGATACAAATTCATTATGGCCATGGGGCAGGTGTTATTTGCATAAGGTTCTGCCTCATGCAAATGAGAACGGTGCCTCACCGAAATAAAAGAGCAAAAGCTGATCGTAGCTCTTTAGGTATCATAACACGAGGTCCCGCCTCGATCAGTAGTACGAGCATTGCACCACTCACACAGACCAGCAAATGGCTTTTGCAAGGTATTGTATGCTTAGCACGTGCAGCGTATATTTCCAATCTCCGTGCACTGAAAACTACAATCTTTTTTGGAAATCAGAAGTTTTTTAGGGGCCAACTTTGAAAAACGCATTCAGGGGATGAACGGACAAAGCAATGCCGAACAAAAAAACCCAGGAAACAGCGCTTTTTAGCGCACAGTGTCGAACACAGTTTACAATTTTGTTTTTGGCCCCACGACAGGTAAATAAGTCCTGGATGACGGAAACTTGACTTGAGTTACAGATCCGCCCAAGCTGGAAGTGGCGAGCTATCATTTTCAGGATTATTTCTTGAGTTATTTCTTCCACTGGCTGTACACGCCATATATAAAAGAGAAGCGCAGCCCGGAACCGTCTTTTAAATCATCCTCCTCATGGCGCCTGTACAACAAAAATATCGTAGGACCTGTGGTTCCTGCAACAATTGATGCTTCCATAGTCTATGCTCAAGCAGTTCTAGAATGGTCTGTGCCTATGTCACTCTTCAGGAGGAACCAAATCTGAAAACCGCGACCCAAACATGTCATTTAAGGGTCCTGATCCACAATTTTTTCTTTAGAGAGAAGCCGCACAAATATTTAGTTCTGGAACTTCAGAATGCATACTTAAAAACGGCTACATTTTTTCAAATGCGCAAAGGCAAGATGAAACAGAAAAAGGCTTTATCTTACTCTAAAAGCTACTTCTACATGCAGAGTTCTAGGAAAAGCACTTAAAAGTATCTAGAGGTTTGCTATTTAAGGTTTTAGCGTTTAAAAGCATACTTGGATACCTTCCTAGAGAAACTGAATCGTTTGTGGATCTTTTGGGGACTAATATTTGGATGGCAATATTAGAAGATTAGATAGCAATGCTTGAATAATACTATAATGGTATTGTTTTAATTACAAATTAATGCGCTGGATTGTGGCCCAGAGTAATTACCAATGGCTGAAATTAACTCAAGCAATCCACCTATCACTTTTGATTTCCTCAGCATTTGCAGAAAAGTAGTCACTTGAAACGTGTGCATATTATTATTTATTTATTTGTGAAGTACTAAATGTTATCTTGTGATTACCACAGACTAGTAGCGTATTTGGGGGCATATTATCAAGGGGGTTTATTTCCGCTTTTTTGGCTTTAAAGGCCAAGAAAGCGGAGATAACATTATCTTCCTATTACCTAGCTGTCGCTAACACCAGTTAGCGACAGCTAGTAGGAGATAGCGCCATCTTGGGCCCCACTTTGCATGTCAGTGATATTTATCACTAATGACATGCAAAGTGGGCGTGCCAAGATGTTAGCGGCTGGAAACAGTCGCTAACATCGCTCTCTCCTATTACCAACTTTTGGAGATATTCGCGCTAAGCGCAAATATCTCCAAAAGCTAACACCTGCCCTGAGCAGTTCTTAGCCATGTTATCCAATGGGAGGTGGATAACATGGCTAAGAGCATTAGCTCGGTAATGCATGAATATTGCTGACTTTTCAGCGATATTCATGCATTGCGGCCGATTTTTATCGCATTTGCGATAAACCTTGGTAATACCAAGGTTTATCTGCGATAAAAATCGCCGCAGCTCAGCTGTAAATTTTTGTCTCTAACCAAGCAATAGCTATAATTATCGCTATTGCTTGGTAATATGCCCCTTGGTTTTGCACAGTCTGGTGAAGCGAGTCCAATCAGAAGGGTGTAGCTGGATCTTTCTCAATCACAAATTATGGATCGTGAGGAGTTTCATTTGAATGCAAGTCTAAATAGCTCAGGGGCTTATTTACAAGCCCCTTGCGCCACTGGTGCGTTA
This sequence comes from Lissotriton vulgaris, assembly GCF_964263255.1. NCBI lineage: Eukaryota > Metazoa > Chordata > Amphibia > Caudata > Salamandridae > Lissotriton > Lissotriton vulgaris. The sequence goes on along the minus strand of NC_141691.1, from coordinate 1,189,449,894 downwards.
CTTTTAACATGGGAAAAAGGGACATACCGTCAGCGCAAGGGGCTTGTAAATAAGCCCCTCAGTACTTGGAAGTCTTCTGAATTGTAGGTGGTTGTCTTTGCGTTTCATGGTGGAATTGCAAGTCTTTCTTGCAAGTGGCCAGAAATTGTTCACAATATTTCATCCTCTTTAACTAATGTTAATGGATCGGGTGGGCTGACAATGGTCAAGGTTTGTAACTGGGGTGGAGTGTAGTGATTTCTTTATGCAGACAATGCCCCAGTATCATTTATGGATGACGCAGAGACCCTTGAATTTCTTTTCCCACTGAAGGTATTCTGGACAACCATGATGTGGTTGTTCTTTCAGAGGTCTATGCGATGTCTGGGTGACTGGTCCTGTCACTTTTGCAGCCTGATGAGGAGTCTCTTTAGGATGACAATGTAGCTTTTATTGGAGAAGTCCAGGCGTGGATGAATGTTTTTGTGAATTCCTCCTGATGTCCTGCTTGAATCACTGGCAGAATATCGAGGAGCAAAATATCGACCTGCAAAAATATTGGTGACAAAAGGTAAGTGCAAAAATATTGTATCCAAAATATAATTGTAAATAATATGGGGGCATATGATCAAGAACAGGCGATAAAATGATCGCCGCTTTATCGTCAGGAAACTGCAGCTAAAGCGGCAATAATTGGCTTGAAAATATGCCCTTGTGAATTCCCATAGCAGCCCAGGTTGACACCTGGGAATTCACAGGGACATATTATCAAGCTCATTATCGCCGCTTTAGCGTCAGTTTCCTCTCAATAAAGCGACGATAATTTTATCGCCTGTTCTTGATAATATGGTTTGTTAAAATATAGAATTTTTTAAATGTGTTAAAAGTAATGTAAAATTAATAAAATAATAAATATAATTAAGTAAAACATACTTAAAAATACTTAACCTTAAAGTTAATACATAATTAATGTAAGTAAAAAAATAAACATGCCTTTTATTTTTTAATACATATATATTACCATAATAATATTAAAAAATATTCAATATTTTTAGCATAGGATAGCGGGAGGGTAACATTTACTATTCCCACTTCAGTGACTGCAACAGTAGGGAAAGCGTTGGATAGCGGTAGGGTAAGAATTACTATTCCCACTCCAGTGAGTGCAACAGTAGGGAAAGCGTTGGACAGCGGGAGGGTAAAAATTACTAATCCCACTCAAGTGAGTGCAACAGTCGGGAAAGCGTTGGATAGCGGGTAGATAGAAATTACTATTCCCACTCTAGTGAGTGAAACAGTAGAGAAAGCATTGGATAGCAGGAGGGTAAAAACTACTATTCCCACTCCAGTGAATGCAACAGTATGGAAAGCGTTGGATAGCGGGAGGGTAAAAATTACTATTCTCACTCCAGTGAGTGCAATAGTAGGGAAAGTGTTGGATAGTGTAGGGGTAAAAATTACTATTCCCACTCCAGTGAGTGCAACAGTGGGGAAAGCGTTGGATAGCGTAGGGGTAAACAATACTATTCCCACTCCAGAGAGTGCAACAGTAGGGAAAGTGTTGGATAGCGTAGGGGTTAAAATTACAATTTCTACTCCAGTGAGTGCAACAGTGAGGGGTAAAAATGACTATTCCCACTCCAGAGAGTGCAACAGTAGGGAAAGTGTTGGATAGCGTAGGGGTTAAAATTACAATTTCTACTCCAGTGAGTGCAATAGTGAGGGGTAAAAATGACTATTCCCACTCCAGAGAGTGCAACAGTAGGGAAAATGTTGGATAGCGAGGGGGTAAATATTAATATTCCCACTCCATTGAGTATAACTGCACGAAAATTAATGATTTAATAATTAAATAAAAATAAATTAATTATCAATACAATACAATATTAATTAAAATTAATACCCAACCACGAACTATTTAATACTTATTTAATTATAAATACCAAGAGATAGTATTTATAAAAAATTAATTACCTATTAATAATTCATTAACACATTCATTTTCAATACCAACAATTCATAAGTAATAAAAAAACGATTAATAATTAACAGTGAATTAATTATCAAAACACAAAAATAATTTCAATAATTACTTAATTAGTATTAAATTACTTCCCACCCTATTCCCCTAAAAACCAATAACCCGCTACAGACCTAAAATGCAAAATTAAATTAAAAATATTAAAAAAATCCTAAAAATGTATATTTAATCTACTATAATTAAATTACTCCCCACCCTATTCCCCTATAAACCCACAACCCACTACGGAATTAAATTACGCAAAAATTAAATAACATAAAATTCATTACTTTAATAAAATTCAAACATACATTACAAAAATAATACATACTTTTAACACATATACTAACACATTTAAAACATTATTAAAAGAATCGATATTTTAACAACTATATTATGACTGTCGATATTACTAACTTCGATATTATAAAAATCGATTTTTCTTTCCTGAATTTCGATATTCTGCACCACTATATTTTTGCAATTCGATATTCTGTACATTCTATATAAAAAACTCGATATTCTGTTCAGTCGATATTTTTTTTTGATATTGTGACTGTTCACCGTCCTGCTTGAAAATCTGGACAGGTTTTACAGCATTATTCACAGATTCCTTTTTTTTGGGCAGTAGGAAGTGGAGTACAAAAACTCTGGGGTGAGTCAAAGGTTAGCATGATGGACTTCTTTTCTTTCATTACAAAAATCTTTTTTGCTCCATTCATACAATCTTAAAAGCACGACATTTTATTTTTATTGATCCTGTGGCATGGCATGTATGCAATGTACAACACTTGCATTATGCATGTCTTTCTCATAGATAACTATCGGATAAAGGGAATAAACTGTTTGATGTCACTTGTGTGCAGATGCAAGTGTCATTTTACTACAGTGTCTTATTTTACATGCCTTCAGTTGAGTTCTGCTGTCCTCCATTCTCACAAACAGTACTCTATGAGTTAGACTTCCCCTTTACACCTCAGAAACCAAGAAACTCATCTGCAGAGTCCCTCAAGAATCATCGCTCATCCCAACACTCTATAACATATACATGACACCCCCTTGTGGACATCGTCAGAGCCCATGGCATCAACATAGAATCCCGTACAGACCACACATAACTCCCTTACCAAGTCAACCAGCATCACCAAAGCAAACGTTCCCTACAGCATAAGCATCATCACTGCTTAGATGAAAAACAACTGCCTCCAGCTCAACACAGACAAAACCGAAGACCTAATCTTTTGCATCAACTACTTCCCTGGTATTCTTCTTGGTGGTCCTTTGAACTTGAGCCCCCACCCACCCCTGTGGACCAAGCCAAGACCATCAGGATCATTGAACATCGTATACTGGCCTTGTCTGGCATGGTAGAGGAAAGTGTTATAAGGTATTAAAATGGGATCAGAAATGCAATGAGACAGTTGGCTCAGGATCGTCCTTGCACAGTAAACAGAAGAAAGCCTTCTAATCCATGGTTACTGAAACTCTTAAAACAGGTAGAAAACGCAGTAAGGTGCTGGAACACAAATTTAGGAAGGGATACAATTCCCTGGCTAAAGGGGCCTAAAAGCTAGCATTAAAAGAATATCATGTCTCAATAACTAAAGCAAAACACACAAGATGATGGACGGAATGTTGCACAATGGCTAAACATTCACCTCCAGTCACATATCTGGGTTTAATCTATCGTTATTGTGCTCACCGAGCCACCCCAGTTCAGACATGGCCATATGCAAATCAGTCTTGACCCTATGCCTCATGGGAACAGTCCAGACCGAAACTGCCAAGCCATGTCTTCCCTGGACCAGAATCAAGCATCCTTGGACCAGTGCTTGACTCCAGTGGCATAGTGAGCACGGGACCCACTTCTGGGCATACCCTTCCCACATAGGGTGAACAGTGAAACACAGAAGATGATGGACGGAATGTGGCACAATGGCTAAACATTCACCCCCAATCACAGATCTGGGTTTAATCCATCGTTATTTTGCTCACCAACCACCCCAGTTCAGACATGGCCATATGCAAATCAGTCTTGACACTTTGCCTCATGGGAACAGTCCAGACCGAAACTGCCAAGCCATGTCTTACCTGGACCGGAATCAAGCATCTTAGGACTGGTTTCTGGCTATCAGCCGTCTTCAGACAGGATAGCTTGACTCCAGTGGCGTAGTGATCACGGGACCCACATCTGGGCATTCCCTGTCCACATAGGGTGAACAGCAAAACACACAAGACGATGGATGGAATGTTGCACGATGACTAAACATTCACCCCCAGTCATAGATCTGGTTTTAATCTATCATTATTTTGCGCACCAAGCCAAGTTCAGACATGGCCATATGCAAATCAGTCTTGACCCAGTGCCTCATGGGAACAGTGAAGACCGATCTGTCAATAACTAAAGTTAAATGAACACATTAGAAGAAAAGGTGCAAAGGCAGGGAGAATTTAGAGAGAGATGCTCTCAATTGTGAAGAGTTTTATGGCTCCATCTGCATGCCTTAGATTACACTTAGGGGCCCATTAGGATCACGGGTGGATCGCCACCGCCCGCATGGTGGTGGCGATCTGCCCGTGACCCGACCACGCCCGCCACCCATTTTCCCCGCCATATTACTATGGCGGGGGGACCGCAGCGGACAGAACGACAGTCTGATGCTTTTCCGCTTGGTCAACGAGATACCCGAGCGGAAAAGGGTTTAACAAGTTGGCGGTGTCTGTTAGACACGGCCAGCTATATTAACATGGGTGCGGGAAGATGCCTTTCCGTGACGGCATTGCCGCCACGGAAAGGCATGTGGGAATAGATTGCGGGGGCCCGTTGCGGGCCCCCAGGTACTCCGTGGGGTGGGGGATGCACATGAGGGTACCTATGGTACCCCCTGCAGTTCCATGCACAACATGGCAGGCACCGTGGAGTGCTTGCCATGTTATGCATGGAAGTGCACAACATGCCTTCCTGGCATTGTGGCAGGCAGTGCCGCCACAATGACAGGAATGCAGAGTGCGCTCACCACTGTGGCAGGCGCATCCTAATTGCCCCTACAGGACCCCCGACCTTGTGTCAGGTGGTCCCGTTTCCTGATATGGTGGCGGGCGTCCTTATGACCCCTTTAGTCTTGGCAGATTGGTGTGCACAGCTCGCACATTTTTTCAATACAAATATTTTAAGTATTAAAGCTAATTTGTCAATGGGCTTAAGATCAGTGGTAGACCCTTGGTAAAAACAGCAAGCCTAGATGATCCCCCCAACAAGGCAAAGCTGAGTACCTGTGAGCCCACGGCTATGGGTTGTTCTTTGTAGGTGTTGAAGGACATTAAATCTGGTTCACTGGCAGATCCATGTCCCCCTAAATTATTGATATCAGGTGCAGCCATTATTAATTTGGTGGCCAATTTGATCTTAAATACATCAATAAGAATTGCCTCAGTTTCAAGTGTGTAGAAGCAGGCTAAGATTATGCCACAGAAAAAAAGTCTGCAGCAGACCCAGTTATTCCCACCAATGAACGGCCCAGCTCCATATTGCCTGCCCATCTAAACCTTTAGAGAAACACATGAAAAAACAACTGAGTTGAAAGGTGGACAGGTACAAATTTGCCTGCCTGGTGTTTTTCACTGGTTGGCTTTGGCGCAACTCAAATGCAATGAAGAGAAAACAGAAATTCTCTTCTTTGGGAGGAATCCACCAGATGTTTGGCACACCTATTGGCCAGATGATGCTTCTCCCTAAGGGCCCCCCAGAAAGTCTCTGTTAAAAATAAGGGTATACATGTTGTTAACTGATTGTCCTTTAGGCCTCGAGTAAATGTATTGGTGTAGTTGTGGAATTTATGTTATAGTTATGGCATTCATTTTATTATCATTCATTCAGAGCATGCTTTCGCATGCTCCTTGTTCTATTGCACTATTCTGCATTTTTTTTTTACTTGGCTCTCTTTAATTTTTTACATTGTGGCAACTCCACAACAATAAAATGGTTTAGACTATTTGAAAATCACTTGGGGCAATTGATGTGAGCAATTATAATCCTCACCAGAAATTTGCACTATTATTGCAGTCTTGGGTGTGCTGCACAACAAATATTTGACAACTTACCAGATGTGCAAGCTCCTGCAGGCTGTGCTGGGGATTCAAAGTGGAATATATATAACATTCTATTGGGAATAACTTTGGCGCCGGTTGAGGAATCTGCCTGAAATTTTACCGATATTTGCCTCGCTGCGCTGCGCTGAAAGTTTGGGGGGGATTCGTCAAGCGGGGGACGAGATAAAAGGGGGTCCCAAAACGTGTTTTCCCCATGTTAATTTCCATAGGGCGGTTGGACTCGCTTTTAGCCCGAACGGCTAAATGGATTTCCACCAAACTTGGCAAAATTGTAGGGACTGGTAGCCCGATGTGCCTTGGCTATGTCTCAAGATATGTGCTCCAGTGGATTTTGAGTAATTTAGGTTAAAAAAATATATATATCTATAAGTGCGCGTACCGGGGCGCGCTACAGCGCGCTACGTGAGTTCGCGAGCGGAAAGCTGATTGGCTCTCAGGTGTCTGTCAACATTCCAAACAGTCCGGAGCGGCCGCCATCTTGTGTCTCGGTAGGATCGAGACACAAGAGGTGGCAAAAACAAAGCAGGAAATGACCAAAAGGGGGCAGGGTAGACCCCCCTGACCCTCTAGGTTTGATGTGGGGGCCATAAAAGGGCCCCGCGGGGCGAAACATATATATATTTTTTTCGATTTGCGCAGGGGGGGCGCCCGGAACACGCACCGGGCAGCGTACCGGGGAGCGTACCATGGGGAAAAAAGAATGACAGAGTTTTTTAAAAATGTAGCATTTTTTTTATAAATAGGAGGTAGTTCTAAAAAGAACTGTTTTTTTAATTCTTTTTGTTGTTTTATATTTTTTTTATTGTTTTTTGGAACATTTTTTTCTTTTTTTGGCTTTTATGAACAATTTTATATATTTTTTGTAATTTTTATGGGGACAAACAAAAAACAGGGAATTGTAAACGGCTCAACTGGAGCAAAAAAAAACAGGAAAAAATGATGGTCTGTTTTTGCACTTGTGGTTGTCTCCAGCACGGTTAATCAATTTAATACTCTGCTCTCCATAGCAAATTGTCCTTCCATAAAATTTGCAAACGAATTTGAAATCTCCAAACTGGGTTTGGATGTTTGGGACCATCTCACTTGTCTCTGGACCCGATGGAGTGGGTTGCTTACTTTGGGAGGTGCTGGGAGAAGATTGGGGAGGGTTTCTGGTCAGTTCTCTGACCTCTGCCGCAGCATAGTTGTTTGGGTGCCGGCGTTGCATGTGGCGAATCATGGTGTTGTTGCCAAAAGAACACTTTTTGGCAGGGTTCCCCCTGGAAAGTACAGTGCCACAGATCATACAAGTAACCTTTGATGCATTAACTTTCGTGAGGCCCCTTGGGATTTTAAAAAACTCCCAGACAATGTGCTCCTTTGGCTTATAGATGGTAGTATCTTCAGGCAGGTACTGCCTCTCCTCCTCCTCCTCCTCCTCCTCTTCTTCTCCACCACTGTGGTGTTGTGGTGGTCCTTGTGGTGGTGGTGGTGGTGGTGGTTGAGATGCTCCTGCTGCTGCTGCTACTGTATCCATTTCTCAGTAGAAATAAGTACAAATAGGTCTGCAAACAGGTCTTCCTCAGTCAAAAGTGACAATGAGGAAAAAAGGTGGGGGCTTTCATCATTTGGAAAACAAAACTGTCCTGAACCAATGAAAAGTGTTATTTTGAGGTCACATGACCCGACGCGCTTACGCCCCGGGACGCTTACATAGCGCGATCGTATGCGCTCGAGTGCTTTCAGGTGCGCTTACGCCATGCGTATCACGCAGACGCGGCTACGCAATAAGTCACGATGATGTTTTCGTTCACGGCAATAGCGCTACCGGGACGCTCACTGGTACGTGCATCGGGGCGCGCCGCAAGCCTGAGCTTACCGGTGCGCTCCAGGGCAAAATAAAAAAAAAAACATGAACAATATACATAAAAAAAATAGTATTACATAAATATAAAATATAGGATTCATTATAAAAAATATTACATTTCATAAATATAGAAATTTGCTATTAAAAAATCTTTGAAATTCACTGAAAAAAACATATATATATAGTTAGGAATTAGCATTTAAAAAACCTATCAAATTCACTGAAAAAACCAAAGGTTTCACACAAGTTATAGTTAGGAATTAGCATTTAAAAACCTATTAAATTCACTGAAAAAAACATAGGTTTCACACCAGTTATAGTTAGCTGGAAATTTTACTGACATAAAACCATTGAAATTCCCAAGTTATAGTTAGTTGGACTCACTATAACTTGCGCGCCGGCAATGCACTGCTGATGACATCACATATTACATCACTCATGACATGGTCAGTGACATCACTCATGACATCATTGATGACGCAATCCTTGTGCCAGAGTGATAGACCTCCTTTCAGTGTAATGTAACCCTTGAAACACATATTCAACAATAGAAACTAACATTTTCAAAAAATGGAGATACCCATACCAGTTACAACAACCAATTCAGTAATTCCACCATATATATACACATCCACTCATTCACCAACAGTTCTATATAGTCACTCATACATATACTCACTCATCATATGTAGTGATACACCTATACAATTCCTCCAATTATCCATACTCCAGTTTTTAGCACCCCCACCCTGCCCCTCCCCCGCCCCCCCATCCTGCCCTACCGTAACTCCCACCACAGGCCGCGGCTGGTCAGAACGTATATCAAAAGACTCTTCACAGAACGCATCTTGTTGGTGTTCATCTAAATTCAACTCACCTCTGAGAAAAACATAATAGCCAAGCTACACCTTTACAATTTATTCCTGTCCACAAAGTGCATCAATATTTTTGAAGAGTCAAAGGGGATTTAGATAAGACAACAGTAACAGGTTGTCACACACAGATACGCTAGAGACCTTTCGCCCACACTTCCACGCTGAATCCTAGGGATCTCTGCCAACCATTTGTTGTTGTATCTCCGCTGTCTAGTATGACGTAAATAATTAATTTACTCTCTTAATTTCTATGCAGGTAAGTACTTAATCAATAATAACTCAATCAGAAGGAAAGAAAACAGAGTCCGTGGTGTTAGAGTTTCTAAGGGTTTTATTCCTCATAAAGGAATCAGGATATCATGTTCTGACCACCACAGGGGTGTCAGAAGGGATAGATGAGCGCGCTCTCGTTTATTGATATTACATAGCTTATATACTTGATTTACATCATAAGTTTCAATGTGAGAGGCGTAACAGCTGAGAGAAGACAAGATAACAGTATACACGTGGTACCAATACATCATCAAGAGGCGTAAACTAGGCGTGAACTAGAGGTGTATGCTAGAAACGTCACTGACAGGTGACGCAAGTGGGTGGCACCAAGGGGTGGTGCTAACAGAATGTTGCAATGTCAGCAGAAATCGGAAGCTTGGATGCGCGCGCAGCTGTATGACGTGTGACTGACGGGGTGCAGGGGTCTTGACATTTACACTGACGGGAAGAGACAGAAGTCTGGCATGTCAGATCAACTTGTACTTCTATCATATCTGATATCTGATATTTAGGAACTATACTATCTGGGCGGAAAGGTCTCTAGGGTAGAAGCTATTCTATGCTAACTGTGGATGCGTGTATAAGCGCCTGAGTGTCTACATGTGAAGCGTGGGGGCACGGGGCCTTCCATGGAAGCATGGCAACGGAGGCTATGAATTACTTGTATTAAGACAGATCGGCCTTTTGGCTCTGCAGCTGGAGAAGATGTTTACAGGATCTAGTAGGCAGGAATGTATTCTCGGGGAGCGGAACAGATAACTCGAAGGTTATAGTCAGTCTTGGCAGAAAGCAGGCTTGAGCTGAGCGCGAGAGGCCGCGCTGAATATAGGACATAGTTCATGAGTACAGAGGTAGCCTGGGCAGAGCCAGGAGCCACAAAAGAGGTTCAGATGGCAGGAATTCAGGGCCCACTCTGGCTAGAGCAGGAAAAAGTGAAAAGTGTACTACAAAAAGACGTTGGTATAGCATACTTAGGAACGGACTATATAATCCATTCATGGTGCGTCTGAAAGAGGACAAGTTGACGGTGGACGCAAATGTATTTGCGTCTTCATAACTGGCACAGGAGGGAAGTTACATGCACTTTAAGCTGGTACATGGAGTCGGTGGGGTACGCGCTAGGGAACACAACATGGCCAAAATTTAATTTTCCTCATTCCCTCCTTGTTCCCTACGGACCCTTCATGAAATATCGATCCTCATGAATCGATCAGTCTGTTCTTGTAACATCATTTGTTCTTCTTTCTTTCGGTTACGTTTTGAGTGAAAACTGGAATGTTCAATGCAAGAAGTGGCACACAGTCCACAGATCGCTGGCCCACACTGTAGGCACAGACAGCAACTGAATACTAGGACTAGGCCAATGCCTAGGAAGGATAGTATTTTCCATCCCCAAGCTGTTAACGTTGTCCAGAACCAACCGGACCAAGTCCAGGTGCCTGGATTCTGATGTATCTGATTTGCAATTTTATGAAGACGGGTGATAGCTTGATATACAGATGGTGCATTCTGTGGAATGAAAACACAGCAGCTTGACCCGATGACCTTACAGGCTCCACCTCTATCTGCCAAGATGACGTCAATTACAAGACGATTCTGAAGGACAACAACCCGCATAGCGGACTGCTCCTCTGTTAAGTTTCCTAAGGCGGAGGTAGTTTCATTTACTACAGCTTCAAGTGTTCTAGTTAATCTGCGTATTAATTTACTATTCTGGACAGGACCTAAGAAGAAAAAGAACCCTTTATTAAAATCAGTGTACTGTTCCCATGCTGTTTCTGTGTAGTCGACAAGGGGGGCATCTCTTCTGGGTCTATTCTTTACTAGATTGCTATTTCTGTGGTAATCAGAAGGAGCTAGAAAAACGGGTGGCAAAAGGAATGCAATGTAACAGGTACCATCCCAATCTGGAGGTAGACGAATGTATGCGGTATGACCACACACAAAGTAGGAATGACTGATAGCTTTGAAGGATGACTTTCCATCATCACTGAATTCGACCACAGTAGTGCATTTACTATGACCTAAGTGTACTGAACCTTTCTTCTTGATACATAATTCACCAGTGACTGGCAGTACTGACATAATAGGTAGAACTGGTGCGGCTTCGGATTCGACGGTAAGAATCATAAGGCTAATTGTGTAATTACCTAATCCATATACTTCATTTTCTAGATCAGTTCCTATTCTAATGGGGAGTCCCTCCTTATCCGGGTAACAGACGTCTAGTAGGACCAAGTTCAAGTTTCCCCAAACCCAACCCCCATCGAAAACAGCAATGTCTGGATCTAAAGAATTAATTATCTTAAACCATGCCCCGCAGGAGCCATTGTGAGTGAACGGATACGGAAAGAGAGGCAGTGCTCCCTTGTAATTCTGGTAGGGAGGGAGTCGGCCACATATCCAGCAATTTGTAGCATTGTTAGTTTGATGAGAATGATGTAACATACTAATAAATGTATTGTTGCGCAGCGCCAGTCTGTAGGAAAGCTCATGAGGAGGTAGCTCACTAAAAATGTGTTCAGCAGAGACATTGTAAGTAGATTGTTCACGCTTGAAGATAGGATAGTATATAGATAACAAGATACTAGCAATGATTATTAATATACTGAGAAAAAACATAATTATTAGTGTCACTATGCAGTGACTACGAAGTGATTTGCAATATGTTCTTTTCTTTTCCTCTCTCTCTCTAACTCGATCTAGGGGATACATGTCAGAAACTATTTAACCGATTCACCTAGGGGAGGACTTAAACAATTAAACTGTCTGACTTGCTAGATCGTAACTTCATACGATATTGTTCTTGAGGAGTTTTTTCTCGTTTGCATTCGGAAAAGTCTTTTTTATCAGAGTCTTTGGTGGGGGTGGGTGTGTCTTGTTCCGGTTTCAGTCCTGGGAATGTTTTGATATGGCTTAGGTGGACCCACCCCTTTCTTCCTTCCAATTTGACTGCGGTCTTTGTTGTTAGAAGAACGGTCTTCGGAGACTTCCAGCGGGGCTCCAACGGACTTTTCCTGTCGAAGTTTCGGACTAAAACAACGTCACCGGGGCGGACATCATGCTCCTTCACATCGGTGTTGTCAGGGAAGGCAGCGGCAACCTGTGAACGACATGATTGGAGTGCAGACATCAAGGAGGCAAGGTAATCTGTCAACATATTAGAATCAACATCGGTTATCTTTTTAGGAATGGGCGTCCCCCACATATTCGGTGGTCTTCCAAAGACCACTTCGTACGGAGATAGCCCTGATCTCGAATGGGCGACCATTCTCATATAGAATAGTGCCACCGGCAGGGCGACTATCCAGTCGACCCCTTTGTCCTGACATATTTTGGCAAGGCGAATCTTTAATGTCTGATTATGCCTTTCTACAAGGCCTGCTGCTTCTGGATGTCGGACACAATGGAACTTCCACTGGTATCCCAATAACAAGGAAACTTCTTTCATTAGGGCAGACGAGAACGGCTGACCGTTATCTGAGTACACGACACGAGGCAAGCCGTACCGTGGGAAAAATTCACGAACCAACTGTTTGGCAGTGGTCGGAGCAGTGTAATCTGGGACTGGATATGCTTCGGTCCAGCGGGACAGAGCACAGACAACTACGAGAACATATTTAAATCCTCGACAACGGTCCATCTGGATATAATCCATCTGGAGGACTTCAAAAGGGTGATCGGGAGGATGAAATCCACCTTGCTCTACAGGGACGCTTTTACCTGGATTGAACTGACAACAGATCATGCAAGTACGCACTTTCTGTTTTGCGGCTGCTCGTAAGTGTTTATTATTCCAGATATTTTGCAAACTGTCTAGCATTGCTTTCTCTCCTAAATGGGCAGGACTATGTGCTGTATTTATCATGACTTGAACCATAGAGTCAGGGAGAAACCATGTAGATTTTCCCTTCGTCATCCAACCCTGATCTGTCTGGATCCCTCCTAGTTCGATCCATTTCTTTATTTCGTCTGCAGTAGCGTGTGTCTGAATGTCAATAACATCTAGGGTGGGATCTCGGACTGTCATGCAGTTTGTCGGATCTGTTGTCTTGGTCGTGTCAGCTGTCTGAGTGTGAGTCAGTGCTGTATGTTTTGCTGTCTGATCTGCCAGGTCGTTACCCTGGGAGACAGAATCTGTGGCTTTAGTATGGGCTTTACACTTCATGACTGATATGGCTGAAGGCAGATGTATTGCTTCTAACAGTGCTTGAATGAGAGGACCGTGCTGTATCTTGGTACCATGAGAGGTCAGGAAACCTCGTTCCTGCCAGAGCATACCAAAGTCGTGTACGACTCCGAACGCATAACGGGAATCTGTGTATATGTTAACATTTCTGTTCTTCGCTAGAATACAGGCTCGGGTCAGAGCGATGAGCTCTGCTGCTTGAGCAGACAGTGTATCAATACGATGTGTTTCTTTAACTTCAGTTTCAGTGGTCACGGCATATGCGGCCACTAATTCTCCTGTACTTGTTCTCATGCATGAACCATCCACATAAAGTGTCAGGTCTGGATTTGTCAGTGGAACATCTGTTAGATCTCGTCTGGGCTTTGTTACTGCATTAATAATCTCTATACAATCATGCGGAGCTGGATCTGTCATAACTGTAGGTAACAATGTTGCTGGGTTCAAGATACTGCAGCGTCTGATTTCTATGTGTGGCTGGAATAATGTCAATTCGTAACCTGTCAATCGTGCTATAGTCAAGTGTTGAGTCTGGGTTCTGTTTAACAGAACCTCTACAGAATGTGGAACTTGTACTGTTAATTGATGACCTAAAACAATTGAATCGCTTTGTCTGATTGCTAACGCTGTTGCTGCTACTGACTTTAAGCATGCAGGGAGTGCCTGTGCTACTGAATCCAATGTACTTGAAAAATAAGCGCAAGGCTTATGTGAACCTGCTTGATCTTGAGTGAGGACAGACAATGCTGTACCATCACGTTCTGTAACAAAAAGTGTAAACGGTTTACTGTAGCATGGTGTCGCTAAAACTGGTGCTTGGCATAAAGCTTTCTTTAATTCCTCAAAGGCTTGTGTGTGTTCCTGAGTCCAAGGAAGGACAGTCGAAGTCGCTGCCTCCTGTGTCGTTAACTGGATGAGTGGTTTAGCTAGAAATGCATATTGAGGAATCCATTGTCTGCAGTACGAGGTGAGGCCTATGAAGGCCCGCACTTCTTTTTGTGACTGGGGTCGGGGCATGTTTACTATTAACTGAATGCGATCGGGAGTGAGCTGTCTCCCCACTTTGGACAGCAAGTGACCCAAGTACACAACTTGCTGAACACAGAATTGTAGCTTCGAAGGAGACACCTTGTGTCCCTTGTCGGCCAGAAAATGCAAAACTATCAGAGATGCTTGTTCACATTCGGGCTCACTTCGTGCGGTGATCAGCAGATCATCGACGTACTGTAGTAAAGCTGTATTAACTGGCATTTGAATACAATCTAGTTGTCTTTTCAGTGCTTGACTATAGATGCTGGGGCTTTCTGTAAATCCTTGAGGTGCGCGGGAAAATTTGAAACTTCGTCCATTTAAACTGAATCCGAAGAGATATTGGCTCTCCGGGTCAATGGGTACACTGAAGAAGGCGTTCTTGAGATCGATTACAGTAAAGAACGTTGCTTCTGAATCAATAGCAGTTAACAGGGTGGAGATATCGGGGACCACAGGATACTGTGGTACAATGCATTTGTTCAGTTCTCGAAGATCAATCACCAGCCGGTATACTGGCGGTGCATTGCGGTCTGTACGTTTAAGAATTGGAATGATGGGGGAATTACAGATATTGGAGTCGGTCTCTACGACCACTCCTTGGGCAATAAGCTCTTCAATGATTTTCAGTAAGGCCACTACAGCATCGGGTGGTAACTTGTATTGTCTGATTCTGGGTAGAACAACACCTGTCTTGAGTGTAACACAGTATGGTGTGATATGCATACAACCTACATCAGCTGGGCCTTTTGCCCATAAGTGATCTGGTACATTTTTTAATCTGGCATCAAAGTCACGTAGAACATAATGACCCTTGAAATCTCGTAGAAAGAGTCTGACTCCCTCCGGAGAACAGCAAATTATAGCTCCTAAAGCCTTTAGTGTTTTAATTCCTAACAGATTTTCGGGACATGATTTCGTAAGTAATAAATCTGTAACTCGAGATAATGGACCCACAGCTAGTGGTACTGGTTCTGATACCTCATTTACAATAGGCTGTCCTGAAAAACCAAGGGAAACATTCTGTGAGCCTGAGAGGGGTGCCCCTGGAACCTCATTATGACTTATAGTAGTGCGACTTGCCCCTGTGTCAATTAAAAACTTTCTGTCTTTTCCTAATACGTGACTATGTACATAAGGACCTTCTTGATCTACAGGAATTTCAATAAGAGGCAAATCACTTTCCCTCCCTAGGCTGTTTCATGTATAACGCTGATAATCTGGATATGCCGACTGGGCATACTGGTACATTTGTTGTGAGACTTCTCTAGTTGCAGCAGCGGGCTGTGTCTGAGCATGCTGTGGCTGTGGTACTGCTACGGTCTGTACTGTATGGGACTGATCATGCATAGGCTGTGTATTCTGCATTGGCTGTTCGTTCTGTGAGGTCTGTTGATGACCCTGTTCATGTCTAGGCGGACGCGGTCTTTCTTTAGTTTTACCTGTCTCGATGTTATGTTTCAGGACTGGACATTCATGTACGTAGTGACCTGGCTGCTTGCAATAATTACATGTCCCTTTAACGGGAGCGGCAGAATGATTTGTCTGAGCCCCACCTTTTCTATGACCCTCGGCTGGAATTGTCTGAGCTACTAACATTTTCATTTTCGTGTCTTTCATACGTTTCTGTTCCTGCTCTTGTTCTTCCCTAATTCTATTCTGGTGATATTGTAACATTTGTAACATCTGTGATGGCGTATTTGCCTGCCAAGTACTTTCAACCTTGTACACTCTATTTTTAACCAGTGGTAGGGCGTTCTCTACTAATTTCGTTACAAAAAGGTGTGGATATGACTCGCTACTTGTTTTTAGGCCACTATTGATAATGAAACATTTCTCGAATCTCGAATAAAAGTCACTAGTGTCTTCATCTTGTTTCTGTTTGCAGGATGAGATTGCGTCCCAATCTTCCTTTCTAGTTGTCAATAATCTTGGCAGAACCTGTACTATTAAACCTGGTAATGCTTTAGTCAGATCCCCAAGGCCTAACCCTGGGACTCGTTTCTTTTCTTCGTCTTCTATCTCCGCCCATGCTATCTTTGACTCTCCCACTTCCCAATCCTTCTCCTTTAATTTCTCGTAAATGCCCGTGGGCAACAGTACTTTTAACATTTTCATAATATCGTCATACGTGTAATCTCCCATCAATAACATGTCTTTAAGCTCTCTGTGAAAACCTGCAGGGTCTTTATCATGGCACGGAACTAATTTCTTCATTTCTAATAGTTCTAGCTTAGTCAGTGGTGTGTGAACATACACACGTTTCAGGATATGATCCTCGCCCATAACTGGATGTACTTCTCGTAAGGGATTCTGGCTTTCAATGCCGCCACCGCATTGCATGTGGTACATTTTTCTTTCTGGAGGCGGGGCGGGAACATATTCAGAGCTCAGGAAGGTGTTATACTTACGTCGTTGTTCTAGAATTATTTGTATTAATTTGGTACTAAAACCTCTCCATCTATCCATGATTAGTGCTTCTAATGTTTCGTGTAAGGGACCTGGATCAGAATGATGGTTTCTGAACTTGATGAGGAGGTGCTGAATCATGTATACACCTGCTATTTTCTGCTCTTCCGGGGAAAGGTTCAAGAATGTCTGCACTAACGTGTCATCATTATATATGTCTGCGTTTTCGGCCCACAACACGGCCGACCGGGCTAGTTCCTGTTCATCCATAGAATTGAGTATATGATACCCTACTCGATCTCGAAGCCTTTTATCAGTTTCCTGGAACTGATGTTCAGAAGAATTCGGATTGGTTAAAGCGGAGAAAAGAACTCTCTTGCTCTCCGGACGGACACCTTTCCTAAGGTAGTTTCCCCTACCTACATACGCTATGATATCTGTAGATTTTTCTGATGTTTCATCTTCATCTTCCTCCCCGGAGGAAGTTTTATCAGTTTCTTCCTGATGTGCAGTTAATACTGCCTTTCTAATTTTCTGGGACATAGTGGCTATGCTAGTCCCCTTGTCATGTTTTGCTTCTGCTATATTTTGGCCCCACTTGTTCAATGCATCTAATTCACTCTGATCTGTCCCGGGCCTGTCTCGTTCTCTTATCACACAATTAATGAAGAATCGTAATATCTGTTTTTGAACGTCAACTTTCTGTTTATACATGGCAGCTTTAACACTGTCGGGGTCTTTCCCTGTCTGTATGAATTTGTATAGTCTGTCGAGAGCTTCCTGCATTCCTACACAGCATAGCAAGCTATCGGTGGCAGATCTTAAGCGTAGTGATGCTAATACCATCAGATCGTCTGTTCCGGGCACTGGATCATATCTGCAGAATGACATCCTATCTTTCAATGCCTCAAGCCGGGATGAGTAGGGAGACTGGAAAGGATTCTGTGTGTCCTTTAAATGCAATCTGTGTGTCGGTGGCGGGGTCTGTAGACCCGCTGTCGCACCTCCTGAGGCGGATGCTTGGGCATTATCTCACCGCGGAGTCTGTATCTGGACTTGAATCTGTCTTTTAGTAAGATCAGGTAGTACTGGTTTCGGTAGGTCTGTCTTAAGTACGGGGGGTGGCGGAGCTGGCGGAGCGGGAGAGGTCTGTTGCGGTACCAGCGGAGCTGGATCTGGGGGCGTAGTGCCACCCCCATCCCTGTCAGTAGGCAGGGCACGAACAGGCAGATTGGTGTAAGCTGGTGCTACATCCTCTAGATATGAATTCAGGAATATGTCTTTAGTAGTTTTATGCATCACTTTAGTTGGAACTAATGGTGTCGGTAAGTTTTTCGGTATCTCTGATTCAGTTTCGGATGGGCCATCTGCTGCGAGGTACATACCGTTTACAAGATTATTTCGGGCACGGTCTATTTGCTCTGTTTTTACTCGGATCCCTTCAGTAACTAATTCGTTTTCTCGCTCTTTATCTGATTCTCTAAGTCTGTCTTCTCTACGGAGTGCTTTGTCAGCACGCTTACGTGATTCCTTACGCCAAAATTCTATGGCGTCCTTCTGAGATTGCCTAGCTTTCTTTTTCCATAATGCTTCTTCTACCCTCATGATGCACTCGGCATCCCACGTTCCGGTAACTGGCCATCTGTGTCTTTCGTCTAGGTGCTTGGTGTAATCGGCCCATAAATCTAGATATAATATGGCATCTATGCCGTGCTTTTGATACATAAAATTGCCTGGAGTGTCCCTAGGGGGGATAGGAATTTCTTCCTCTAGTAACCCTTTCCTAGTTCCAATCTGTTTTAACTTACTGAGGAACGGCATCCTGCTTACTTATTACTGAATGCTAGATCTTTTATTCCTTGATACGAGTTGCTAGTTGTTACAAGAAATACAATAATACACAGTAAAACAGTCACATTCATACCACAACATTAATCACATGAAAACATTGAAGACATAGCTAACTACCCCCTACACTGAATGTACCGCTCAACGGTACGGATACACTGCTGTAACAGTGCAGAAATTCGGAATCCTAGATATACTGCTAAACAGTACAGATACACTGCCTAAAAACAGTGCAGACCGGACTTGCGTACCCAAACCCGTCTAGATACGACCCAGCAATGGTACTCACCGGGAAGCACGGAAACAGAAGGCCTCGGAAAACTCGACTGGACTCGACTCGGAACTTCGGAAAACTTCGGAAAACCTCGGAAAACTTCGGAAAACTTCGGAAAATTTCGGAAAACTGGTGGGCCTCTTCACACCTCGGACCTTGCTTCTTTCGGCTGGGCTCTGGTCGGGATCCTCCGCACTCCTCACCGCCTCGTCTGGGCACTGATCGCAGTCTTCGTCACCTCCGTGTGTCAGAGGGGGATGCAGGAAATCCTGCCAGTACACGTGTAGTCCGTCTAACTGATGGCAGGGGACACGGATTGCAACGCACCTTCCGGCGCGTGAGGTGGGGGAGGGGTCCCTATTCGGGCGCCAAAATGACGTAAATAATTAATTTACTCTCTTAATTTCTATGCAGGTAAGTACTTAATCAATAATAACTCAATCAGAAGGAAAGAAAACAGAGTCCGTGGTGTTAGAGTTTCTAAGGGTTTTATTCCTCATAAAGGAATCAGGATATCATGTTCTGACCACCACAGGGGTGTCAGAAGGGATAGATGAGCGCGCTCTCGTTTATTGATATTACATAGCTTATATACTTGATTTACATCATAAGTTTCAATGTGAGAGGCGTAACAGCTGAGAGAAGACAAGATAACAGTATACACGTGGTACCAATACATCATCAAGAGGCGTAAACTAGGCGTGAACTAGAGGTGTATGCTAGAAACGTCACTGACAGGTGACGCAAGTGGGTGGCACCAAGGGGTGGTGCTAACAGAATGTTGCAATGTCAGCAGAAATCGGAAGCTTGGATGCGCGCGCAGCTGTATGACGTGTGACTGACGGGGTGCAGGGGTCTTGACATTTACACTGACGGGAAGAGACAGAAGTCTGGCATGTCAGATCAACTTGTACTTCTATCATATCTGATATCTGATATTTAGGAACTATACTATCTGGGCGGAAAGGTCTCTAGGGTAGAAGCTATTCTATGCTAACTGTGGATGCGTGTATAAGCGCCTGAGTGTCTACATGTGAAGCGTGGGGGCACGGGGCCTTCCATGGAAGCATGGCAACGGAGGCTATGAATTACTTGTATTAAGACAGATCGGCCTTTTGGCTCTGCAGCTGGAGAAGATGTTTACAGGATCTAGTAGGCAGGAATGTATTCTCGGGGAGCGGAACAGATAACTCGAAGGTTATAGTCAGTCTTGGCAGAAAGCAGGCTTGAGCTGAGCGCGAGAGGCCGCGCTGAATATAGGACATAGTTCATGAGTACAGAGGTAGCCTGGGCAGAGCCAGGAGCCACAAAAGAGGTTCAGATGGCAGGAATTCAGGGCCCACTCTGGCTAGAGCAGGAAAAAGTGAAAAGTGTACTACAAAAAGACGTTGGTATAGCATACTTAGGAACGGACTATATAATCCATTCATGGTGCGTCTGAAAGAGGACAAGTTGACGGTGGACGCAAATGTATTTGCGTCTTCATAACTGGCACAGGAGGGAAGTTACATGCACTTTAAGCTGGTACATGGAGTCGGTGGGGTACGCGCTAGGGAACACAACATGGCCAAAATTTAATTTTCCTCAAGTAGGGTTATGAAAGCCAAATCTGGCTCTGAGGTAGGAGGGCCTGTTTGATATAGGGAATCATGTAGTATTACCACAACCTTAAATTTGAGTCTATCCCGGCAGGGCAGCCAATGGAGTGCATGCAAATGTAGAGAAATCTGTGATATCATAGGAACATTTAGCAGGAGATGGACCGCTGCATTCTGGATCACTTGAAATGTTTCCATCAGGTTCTCAGGTAAACCAAAATATAGTGTATTACCATAGTCTAATCTGGAAGTTATCAGCGCTTGGACTACAGTCTTCTTTACTGAAAAGGATAAAAGAGGCAAAAATGTCTTTAGGGACCTCATAATCCCAAAGCAGGTGCTTACCAATTGTAGAAGAGGATCAGGATGACAATTGACCTGGAATTCTTGACCCACCGCTCCCAGTGCCCCGCCTTCCTGCCCCACCATAACCCTCTCCACGGGCCGTGGCTGGTTCTAACCCTGCTGCAAAAGATTTAAATTGGAGTTACGTTTATTATGTGATCTCCTGATAATTTTAGATAATACAATCATTTGTGATAGCAAAATATATCTTCTCATGCATTTACTTGTTAATGCAGGTGCTTTCCAATTTGGAATTGTGCACTTTTTCAGCAGTGGCTGCTGGCAATACGAAGTGGGGCGAGGGGGTGCCAAGATCTTCTGCTCCCAGGCTGCTCCTCTGCTCCCGTCCCGGCACTTCAATTCCCATGGGCACAAGCTCCCAGAGTCCACACAATCCCAGCGCAACTCTCATACTTTACTCCCAGCAAGAGAGAAGTTCTTGTATTGGCCGGACTGGACTGTTTTGCACTTCAGCAGGGACTGGGAGCCTGTGCCCCTGAGCACTAGGATATCTCCAAGAACAGCCTGTAGATATCGAAGTGCGCATGTCGGTTTGGCCGTTCTATGATGGCGAGCCAAACTGACATGTGTACTTTCAGTGCCCACCACTCATCCTCTCTCTGCTATGTGATGCTGCAGAATGGCCCCGCCCTGAACTCGGCTGACTGAAAGCAAAAATAAATGACAATAAAATTATTTGATTGTCATTTTATTTTCTTCTGTCTGATGCATTTCAGCAGTGGGGTGACGCTCCTCAGTCATATCAGACGAACCGCCCCGGGCACTTTCCGTTAGCAAGTTTTCAATTGGAATGCTTTAGCAACTCTCCTACTCTGCTGTCTTTCCTCCCTAATTAAGCCTTCTATTCAATAAATGCTGGTGTAGCTTTGTGGATGGTTCACTGGATTTTCTTTGCTCTTGAATTGGAATACTGGGCACAGAGGATATTCCATGCAACCTGTTTTTTCTATTGGACCTGTCTTTTTACGTCCCACTTTTTGTGGCCGATTTGGTTATCTGTACATCATTCAATGAGGATGTTTTTGTCAATTATGTGCACTCTCTTAAAATAAGACAGGAGGTCATTCACAGTTTTACACTTCTATAATTTCGTCAGAATCTTTCCCTAACTCCTTTTCCCAGGAGCAAATCTATTATTATATCCATCTTATGTAATTATGCTTTATCAATAACGAGTTTTGCTCCCGCCCTACATAAATAGCACTAAACAATTATTAACAATAGGCAATAAGTGGCCCACGCACTTCGACGAACAAAGATACCTCTACACAAGTGATCTAGAAAGACAGCATTAGGAAGTATCACCTCTTCTCTAGGTTTCCTCGAGGTATTTACTTCTCCACTTTAGGTGAAATTGATTGTTGTTCCTTGCTGGAAATTAAATCGTCGTCTTCATTCCTCTGCTGATAGTACCATCTGGCTGCTCATGAGCTGAGGCAATAATAGCATACTTTATAAGAACCATAGCGTAATTTTGCTCACTCTATAGGTTACAATTTCTTTGGTTAATTTGTTATTTACTTTTATTTTTTTTCTCTTTGAGCTCGGTTCATCTGTAGCATGGTTAGATCCCTTTTGTCAATCCTTGATCCCACTTTAATTCTATGCTGCCTTTCATGGCTCGCTTGTCATTTTCTTTAAAACTCTAGCTCATCAATGATCGCTGTAACAAGACCTGGTTTGAGTTTGGTGGAGGGCAGGTGATGTAACTATTTGCCCCTATGAGTTATGGAGCTCTTCTGTTTAATGCCCTCTTCCCCAAGGTTTCCATCGTCTTTTTGTTCTGTATTGCGAGGGGCCTCAATTTTAAAATTACTGCCATCTGAAGAACATTTTGATTCTTGGTCCGAGGTTCGTTTTTTGCTCACAGCAAGTTGCTTTTGTCTCTATAGATATGAACATCAGTTTATAGATGAAGCAGATTATGGTTAACTGTGTTCAGCAGCTAAATATAACAAACTAGGCATTGGTCAAATTTCTTTACACAAAAGTAGTTCTCTGTAAATCAAGATTTTGGGGTTTTGTGTACTTCATACATTTTTCCTGCCGGAGCCTAGTTAGAAAAGAGAATGTCTTCAGGGAATTATACAACTGTAAAGGTGCCAAGGGAGCATGCACTGAACTCAAATGTTCACCATGTCACGTTAGAAAAAATGCTGAAAATACACTGAAGAGGTATCTCTTGTGACTTCTATACTGTAGGGCATATCTCAAGTACAGTTTTCACACAAATAACCTCCCGCATGAGTTTCATGTAATGCACATCATACCTTTTAAAACTACATTATGCTATTTTGCCCCAAGGAAATCCCAGCTGGAATGACTTTACTCCCAGGAATAAGGACTATTGATATTAAAATCCAAATGTGATAATATTAAACGTTTAATGAAGAAAAAGTCAAAGAATATGGCATAAACGTATGATGAAGAATGGTTCTGGATTTCTTATAGTTTAATCTTGTGTCTGAAGCTTAATAAGAATCTTTCAAATAAAAACCTTGCACTAGATCACACACTGTCACGTACTCCAAATGGGAGAGATGAGCATCATATGATGATTCGATTCTTACTGTTGATCGCATACAGTCTTTTTTTTTGTAATCCTCATATATGCCACCAGATTTTGTATGCTCTAGATGGGTCTCGCCGTCGCCTCCTATACTGACATTTCCGAATCCGCCCTGGAGACAGGGATGTCCCAGAGGTGGGTTGTTTTCCTTATCCAACTCCCCTTAGCTTATGATAGATCACTTTAAGCCGGGGGAGGACAGGACCGACACAACCTCTGGCATAATCATCGGACCATTTACTTGTTAGACCAGACCTCCAGTTTAGACCAGACATTCTCTGTATTCCCATTACGGCCAGCAATATCCATCTTATATACTTCCATTATATGTTTTAAACATTCTGTAAATCTGGGGGGAGTAGTTGACTTCCACTCTTTGCAGATTTGTCTCCTGGCTATAACTATTACATAAAAGATAAACTGTGTATCTAAATTATTGATGTCATAATCTTTAGGTAAACCAAAGAATACAAATCTGGGTGAACATAAAATGGTTGTTGTTAATACCTCACCCAAGAAGCTAACTATCGCTCTCCAATAATCCTGAATTACCGGGCACTCCAAAAACATGTGAACATCATCTGCTGCGTCATGATTACAGCGGAGGCAATAATAGTTATTTTGCGTTATCTTATGCAATTTGGCCGAGGTCCAATAAACTCTATAAGCTGTAAATAGATGATTATGCCTTAAATTGGCTAGTTTGATTAGCCTCTGAGATAGAGTAAAAGAGTCTAACCATATTTTACTACATTCCTCTGGGAGTTCCGTTATTCTGTTCTCCCATAGGTTTATTAATTCCGAATGTAGTTTATTCTCTTCATCCTTAATTAACAGCCTGTACCAGAATGATACTTCCCTAATCCATCTCCCCCCCCCTGCGAATTGCATCCAGGAGTCCTGAATCTTTTTCCCCCTATAGATTCTGACTTGACCACCAGGCCGATAATTGGTGATATTTAAACCTAGTCAAATGTTCATTTGTAAGTTGTGTTAGGGAATTCCAGTCCATTAGGCCCGAATCTACCCATAAATCTCCCCACTTCTGTAATCCAGCGGTTCTCAGAGGTTGTGAAAGCTGATCTTGGAGACATAGAGGTGTTCCCGGGGAATCCCATATTGGAGTATGTGTATGGTAGTAAGGAATGTTAAAAACCTTCCGAATAAACCCCCAGTTTTTAAGTGCTGTCTGAAGTATCTTGAGGCGAATTTTTTTAAAAAAATGTCTGGTCTCCAAACTTGAATAAGAAGTATTAATGGCCATAGGGTAAATCATGAAGTAAAGCCTGAAACAAATGGCCCTGTGAAAATGCATCTAACGTGTTTGTAAGAAGCCTAAAGTTTTTGAAGTGGAAAGCATGACAGTATGATAATAAATCTGGGAGGGCTAAACCTCCGATTTTTAGACCCCTCCTCAATTTTTTCCAGGCTATCCTAGAAGATTTACAGGCCCATATAAATGATCCAATCTTACCCTGGAGCTTATTAATGTCTTTCAAAGAAAATGATAAAGGGATGGAGTTATACAAGAAAGTCAATTTGGGAAGAATAGTCATTTTGATAAGATTGACCCGTCCATAAATGTTTAGTGGCAGATTACCCCATCTTATTAATGTTTTATTGATGTCTTTAACTACTGTCTGCCAACTAAATAGTGGTATGTTCTTTAATTCTTGAGTTAAATAAATTCCCAAGTATCGCATTTTTTGTTTCGCACCCTGTATCGGGATAATATTATTCCACCCCATTATCTCTGTTTTCTCCTTATTAATTTGATAGCCTGATAATTTTCCAAATTCTTCTGATAAGTAAAATAGCCTGGGTATAGCTACTGGATGGATAGAAGTATATAGGAGGAGGTCATCCGCATACAGGGCAGTTTTTAACGTCATATTACCCAGCTTAAAAGGTTGAATTATATTGTCATCTCTAATGCCGCAAACAAAAGGCTCCATATAAACATCAAACAAAAGAGGGGATAAGGAACAACCCTGTCTGGTACCTCGGGATATATCGAACCAGTCGGATAATACTCCATTTACCAAGACTTTTCCCATCGGATTATGATACAATGATCTGACACCCGTGATGAATGTTAGGGGGAACCCAAATGCCGTCATTGTAGCCCATAGATACTTCCAGTTAACCTGATCAAAGGCCTTGGCCGCATCTATCGCAGCCAAGGCAAGCTGGAGATTTTTATCATCAGCATAATCTATAGCCCCTATCACTTGGAACGTTAATTCGTTTAGCTGTCTCCCTGGGATAAAACCTCTTTGATCAGTGTGAATTATAGATTTTATTATCTTCGCGAGTTTAGTTGCTAGGATCCCGGAGTATAATTTCATATCCGTATTTAAAAGGGAAATTGGTCTATATGACTCTATTTTTTGGGGGTCTTTATTAAGTTTTACTATGAGCGTTATTGTGGCTTCAGCCCATGAGGGGGGTATAGAGTAGCCGTGAATTAGTAAAAGATTAAAGAGTATGCTAAGTGAGGGTAATAGCTGATCTATGTAGTCCATATAAATCTCAACCGGTAGCCCATCTGAGCCTGCGGCTTTCCCCCGCTTCATCTTCTTTAGTTGGCATAATATTTCTCCTTCTGTTATCTCACTTTCTAGATATGTTTTATTCAGTTCTGAAATTTGAGGTACATTTTTCAGAATTTGAGGTCAATTTTTCAGGATTTGAGGTCAATTTTTCAGGATTTGAGGTAAATTTTTCAGGTTGATCGCATACATTCTTACTGCAGGTTTATTTCTTTAATGCTGACAAATTAGAAATGTGCAATTACTGTAGGTGTAGCATCACAAGAGTACATCATAGTCAAGTCAAGTCAAGTCAATATAAACTTTATTTCGGCAATTACTGTCATAAAAGCACAATTTCATCAGTGACATCACAAAATAAAATGACCTACTAAAATTAAAAACAGTGGGGATCAGGAACAAAGTGGTAATACATTTTTCATGGGGATCATAAGGTGCAATAGGCAGAGAAACAAATATTAGTTTAGGGCAGCATATCACATATTTCATTTAAAAGTATAAATAGATAAGCTAGAAAGCATGGTTAAAAAACAAGTGTTGGTTAATAACATTTAAGATCTGGGAAAACAGTTTTGAATAGGCAGCATCATTACGTTTCACAACCTTAACTTTTCACTAAACATCTGCGCTTACACCACATTGCAAAAAGAAACTTTGTTATAGCAGCAACAAAGACCGGGTGTGTATCATACTTGAAAAGCCTGAGAAACTCACTAAAGTTTCTAATTTCTAAATTCCTGCAAAGTTGGAGGACCCACATTGATCTTGCTGCCTTATAGGCAGGACAAAAAAAATCACATGGGCCTCTGTTTCTTCGGTCTCATTGCACCCGGGACATAATAGTTTGTTAGCTCCAGACCAATTATTAGAAAATGCATATAGCGGGAGCGTCCCAGGTCGAAGTTGGAGAAAGTTTCTTTGCTAGAAATTGTTGAATGAATCTAGGCCCAGCTCCATTTTATAGAGTGACTTAACATCCAGAAACCTAGTGGTTAAACTTAATGTCTGTGTCGCCCTATAAGTAGACATAAGCTGGTATTCTTTAATAGCGGAGCTTAGTGACTGTTTAGTGGTGGCAGGACATGATTCTTCAGGTGAAGACCACAAATCACTCCTTCCGATTTGGCAGAAGGTATTCAGAATGTAAGATGTCTAAGGGATTTTCCCTGCCCCCAGAGTGAACATGACTGATTTTAATTCCTCTCTATAGTTGGCCAGCTCAGGAGTACTCCATAGCCGTCGCCAATAAAGTAATGGACGAGAGGCAATCACTACAGCAATAGGGAGGATACCTAGGTCCACCCGTAAGGGGATTAAAGGGGTACTATTGGGAAGACCCAAGAGTTGCCTTAAAAAGTTATTCTCAGTCGCGGTCAGGGTTTTAATCTGGGAATGGCTCCATAATTCCGCACCTTACAAAGAGGCACCCCTTGCTTGAACTTTATAAATTTCTACAGGGGGGGGGCAATAACCTTTACTGCACAACTCCTGTGTGTTTTTTAAATCCCCCTGCTAACCTGGATGAGTTTTTAGTTTGCCTTGCAGATCTGTGGCCCCCAGTCCGTAGTGTCATTAAGGGTAAGCCCAGATAGTCAAAGACAGGGACTCTCTAAAGGGCAATTGAATCCATTTTAGGGTGTGGGCAATTTGTGGTATCTGCATGGAAGACCATATACTTAGTTTTCTTTAAGTTCACCTCAAGGTTCCTTTTCTTACAAAACGGGCTAAATGTCTCTAGGACACGCAGCATCCCCATAGGTGTCTTAGATAGGAGCAGTGTGTCATCTGCAAACATTAATGCTGGGATTTTGGGGTCATCATAGTGCTCCTAAGTGACAAACCTGGTATTCCTTTACAGAAGAAAACTAAGTGCTGGGCCCCAAAGGTTTTTCTTAGGAACACTTAACAAGATCTGCTAAATGCAGTGGTTGCAAAACACCCAAACCTGCTTACATTTGATTCAACCGCATTCCTTTCTTCCACCACAATACAGTTCCTGTATATTTATCTCAGGTTGCATGTCTTTTCTTTTTCATCCCTGCTGTAGGAAAATCCCTTTGAATGATCAACCCCCAATTCTTGTGACTGTTGCAAGCAGCCCATTTCCTAAAGAGCCCAGCTGAGTAGTTCTAACTGGACCTGTCCATGACTTTTTCTACTGTGAGTCCTGACCCCTCCAAGTGCTGATCCAGAGGTTCTGGCTCCCTGAGCTGTGTCAAAGTATACTAGCATCCTGAAGACCCTGGCCTTAGAAACCTTTGGTGCCAAAGACATTCGTAGGACTGGGACAAATCTGCCAAGTCAACCTGGCAAAGTGGTGGTGCTGATGCGCTAAAGATTCAGGTTGCTCCAGCCCAGAGCTTTTCTGCAGCAGCAGATCCATTTCAGGGGATATCGCAGAGAATGTATCGGGCTTCCTGGAACTCTATTGTGCTACAAAGGACAGCCCTGTCCTGCTGAAGGAATCCTAGTGCCAAAAAACTGACTACATCTAAAATAAAGTGAGGGATTTTCCTTGGGCATACATTATGAAATACGCCTGCTCTGTGATTTCCTGCCAAAGTCAACAGCTTCACCAGGACCTTGTGTGATGGCTATACAGCCTCTTGGAGACCTTTGCACCTCAAAGGCGTCACAAGGACCTTGTGCAATGGTTATTCAGCCTTTTAGAGCTCTACTCACCACAGCCAGCTGTCTTGCCCCACTGAGGTTTTTTGACATTCATGTCAGGGACTAAGTCAGAAGTTAAAAACTTCTGAATGGGTCAAACCTGGTTTCTATATCCATCCTGCGCTCCATTGTGTTTGGCCTTACATCACTCCTAGGTACCAGTCAGGTGCAACTAGCTCGCCATGGTTGATGCTTTACACTTTTGTGGTGCTATTTTCATTTAAGACATAATCAATTCAAATCTCATTTTTCCATTTTTAGATTTATTTGTCTTTTCGGTGTTATTTTGTTCATTAATTTTTTTCCATTTTTATAAATTGGATTGGAAAGTTAATTTAGGTCTATTTTTAACTTTTTAACTGCTTTGGTTCTTGTAATTACTAAAACCTTCATTGGACCTAACAATAATAATTACAGTATTACTTGTTGTGTACTACCATCCATTCCAACTAAAAACCAGCATTCTCATACCTTCTTTCTCCCTCTATCACTCCCTCATTTCATTCTCTTTCTCTTGCTCCTCATTCTGCCTTTTTCACTCTTGACGGGTGAAAGTCCGATAATGATAATGAAAAATAAATCCCAGCAGTGGAAAATTAGGCTGCACTACGTGCAACCACTGGCACAAATCAAGTATTACATCAAAACAGAAACAATTTACCAGGGCTGTAAGGCAGCTCTTGATCTCTTCCTTCACAGGAGTCTACAGACCTCTGGGGCAACAATTTCAGTACCTAAGTAGTGCTCAAGATCTCAACAGTGTGGGGCGCACACAGCACTATATAGGCCCACCTGTAGGGAACTAAATGTTTAGGAGAATTTAACATACATAGATAATAAACATTAATATGGTCAAAACAGCCATATTTTAAAATGTAACCAGCCACACTCAGAAATCAGATGGTAAAACAGTGTTTTTACATTTCGCCCTTCAGGGCTTAGACATTGTCTGTCACTGTGAGGGAAAGGTGTTATGAAATGTTACCTGGCCGTTGACATATTACTGAAGGACTTTAATCGATAAATAACTAATTTAAATCAATGAGTGTGTGCAAGGCATTCCGTTCACAATACAAATCACCAGCATGTATGGAGCATCAGGGTTTGGAAAATCGTTTTTTGCCCAACTTATGTGCTGGCCGTGGCGCTTCAATCATTCTATATGTCCCCAAAATAACAATTCAGAGCACATAGAATGTCATTTTCAGCACGGCGGCATGATGTTCCATTCTTTACAATATAATGTAGCATATTTGTTTTACATTCACATTCATTTATATTCAGTACGTTCCCTGAAAAGGAACAACATCTGCTACTTGGTGTGAAATTGTATTGCACTGCATCAAATCGATCTGTGATGGAAAGCAAAGGCAACATAAATTACAGTTTTTCTGAAACATGGTGGAAGCTTTTGAAGTTAGCGCAGTGCAGTCGCCCTCGGGGTAAAACATCAACACATAGAATTATAGGACTCATTTGATTCAACAATTATTATTCATAATTTTAAACGTGCGTCTCAAGATGCAATATTCTTTTTAAATAAGACTGTTGAGGAAATTTAAAAAAAAATATGGATGTTTCTGGTAAATGAACACAAGTAACAGAAATATCAATTTTGGATTAAAGACAAACAACATTTATTTCCCACTTAAAAGTGTATGTGACTGAGCCATTTAGAAAAACACCCACATGAAAGAAACACAAAAGATAGATAAGACTTCAATGTGTATACATTGTGTCCCTGTCAATAATTTTAACAACCAATTCAATAAGCTGCTAAATCAACATAGGAAGGGTAAGAAAAATGAAACAGTACAATGATATACCCACGCAACTTTATAATTACCTAGAATGGTGTGAAAACCAACCCTGGCTGTAAGGCTGTGATAAAGGTCAGGACTCCCGATAGGTCTGGTGCCAACAGGACAGGACAGGTGCAGATCAGAATCAGGATAAGTACGGACCAAATTGGATAAGCACAGGACCACCACAGGTCAGGACCAGCACCCACAGCTAAAGTGCAACGCCAGCGTCACACCCCTCTCTGCAGCTAACAGTCAGACCCCAATTGGGTTATCGAACCTTCTCCCACAGAACCCCGATTGGGTTATCGAACTCCTTTCCAGAACCCCGATTGGGTTATCGAACCTTCTCCCACAGAACCCGATTGGGTTATCAAACTCCTTTCCAGAACCCCGATTGGGTTATCAAATCTTCTGACAGAGTGCTCCGCCAGCACCTCTGCTCTCGATCGCCTATTGTGTCCGTTGGGTCAGTGACAGGTTGGCTATTCGGACAAGTCGGACAATCTATCTAGATAGCCTACCTTATTTATACCATTTTCCAGGGCAGTGTACCACCCCCAATGTTGCAAATGTGTGTATTCCCTCTATTTGATTGGTCAAAAGACGAGGAAAGGTCATCACACCATACCAGTTATGAGGTCACTTGATTCAATAATGCAAATTATCTTTCCCACCCATAATTTTACTTTCCCATGCATTTTATTCCACCCAACAATAGATGTTCTAATAGTAAATACAATGTTAAACAATTTATCAAATTGTCTTCCTCTTGGAGGTTCATGAGGTCGGGTGTCATGAGCACTTATGCAAGACCTTCTGAGTAGATAAACCAGGGTGAAGATCAAGAAATGTATTTAATAATTGGCATAGAAGTGCATTGTTTGGTATATATATTGTGTGTTAGGTTTAAACTAGAAATACACATTGTATAATTAAGTTCCGTTAAATCCCTAAGAAAGCACAAGCGTTCCTCCCGTTTCCAGCCAAAGTCATCGAGAAGACCGTCAACAAGCAACTGGCCGCCTTCCTCGAGACGAATGGATCCCTCGACCCCTCACAGTCTAGCTTCCGGGCCAACCACAGCACCGAGACCGCCCTCATCGCAGCCACCGACGACATCCGAGCCCTGCTTGACAACAGAGAAACAGCGGCCCTCATCCTCCTAGACATCTCAGCGGCATTCGACACTGTCTGCCACCGCACCCTAGTGCAGCACCTCAGCAACGTCGGGATCCAGGAGAAGGTACTGGAGTGGATCATTTCCTTCCTCGCTGGAAGGACACAGAGAGTCCGCCTACCCCCGTTCAGATCAGAACCCACCGAAGTCATCTGTGGCGTCCCTTAAGGCTCCTTGCTCAGCCCCACCCTCTTCAATGTCTACATGAGCCCTCTCGCAGCCATCTCACGCCAACACAACCTCAACATCATCTCCTACGCCGACGACACCCAGCTGATCCTCTCCCTTACCAACGACCCCGCCACCGCCAGAGCCAACCTACCCGAAGGGATGAAAGACGTAGCCGAGTGGATGATGACCAGCCGCCTGAAACTGAACTCAGACAAGACGGAAGTCCTCATCCTGGGCTCCTCGCCCTCCGCCTGGGATGACTCCTGGTGGCCCCCCGCCTGACAGACCACGCACGCAACCAGGGCTTCATCCTGGATTCCTCCCTCTCCATGACCAGACAAGTCAACGCCGTCTCCTCGTCCTGTTTCAACATCCTGCACATGCTACGCAAGATCTTCCGGTGGATCCCCACTGAGACCAGGAAAACGGTCACCCAGGCCCTCGTCACCAGCCGTCTGGACTACAGCAACGCCCTCTACGCAGGAACAACCCCCAAGCGCCAGAAGAGACTCCAGCGAATCCAGAACGCCTCAGCCAGACTCATCCTCGACATCCCCCGACACAGCCACATCTCCGGACACCTGAGAGACCTGCACTGGCTCCCGGTCAACAAGAGAATCACCTTCCGGCTCCTCACCCACGCACACAAAGCCCTACACAACCAAGGCCCGAGTTACCTCAACAGCCGCCTCAACCTCTACGCTCCCACACGCCAGCTCCGATCGACCAGCCACGCCCTCGCCGCCATCCCCCGCATCCGAAGAGCCACAACAGGAGGAAGGTCCTTCTCCTACCTGGCCGCCAAGACCTGGAACTCCCTCCCGACCCACCTCCGCCTGACTCAAGACCACTTCGCCTTCAGGAAGCAGCTCAAGACCTGGCTGTTCGAGCAGTAGCGGACCCCCCCTCCCAAAGCGCCTTGAGACCCTCCGGGTGAGTAGTGCGCTATATAAATGCGATGATTGATTGATTGAGTTATACATTATTAGTGATTTCATTTAATTTGCCACGTGACTTGAACATTGCCTCAGGACTTGAGTATTAGCCCAAGTGTCAACTGTAAAACATATGGAAAACAGGTCCTGAACAACCGACTCGAGCAACCAAAGGTATTTAAGGCGCTTGCATCGGCAAACACATGCTTGCTCTTGTCGAAGATCAGAGGCAGCATCAGCACTTACCTGAAGCTCCACCGAGGCTGCGGTTCTGCGAGGTGGCTTTCTTTGTTTGTCCGCTTGCCTCTTGTCTCCATCGGCTTCCCCAGACTCTCTGGGCATTTCTGATTTCGCCGCTCAGTCACATTCAAGCGGCGGCCTTCCCTCCTACCCTGCTCCTTCTGCTTGGCTGATTCTTGAGGGGAGCTTTCATCGCACAGAGAATTAATCGATCTTCATTCTCCACAATACCTCCTGGACCTCTGCATCCTCTTCCGGTCCCTCGAAAACGTCCGGTGCAACTAGAAAATAAAACAACAAGCACAGATAAGTGAAATATTAAAAGACTTTGATCACTGGTGAGTTTTAACATTAAAGACTTATTTCAAGGGTTTATGCATGCATGTAACTAAATCTTGAAGAGAGTATTCAAGAGAAGATAGTGAGAGCAAAGGACCTTTACATCCTTGATTTAAAAGAAGGAGAGACTTTAATTGTTGCGCAAAGACTACCTTGAATCTGTGCATTCCCTCAGTGAGGAAATATTTTCCTTTTGTGCACATGTGTGTTAAGGTAAATTACCAAGGTGTTCATAGACATTTCTAGAAACTTTAGAAAAAAGGCCTTGTGTTTACAAACATTTTGTCTCCTCTTACAGAACTGGCAAGACTAATTCAAAAGCAGTTCAGCTCTATGTGCAAGAACCAAGAGAGTTTTTTAGAGAGTCCTTAAGCTAGCTACATGTGTTAACAAGAGATGTTGTTTATGGTTATTTTAGGTCTTTGAAAAGTGAATAGATAATTGAATAGATACTTACCTGTAATCTTATGTAATCTTTAGGCTACGTAACACTGACAATCAAGAGCAGCCCATCCCGCTAGAAGGAAGTTTCCTGGTACTTAAAAGGTGTCTGATATCTCAAGAGGATTCTCTTTCTCTCTTTCTCTCCCATTCCCCCTTTCCCTTCGGGGGCTTTCTGAGAGACAGAGTGTTAAGTTGTTCTGGCTCTTGGGGAGTCCTTGGGTGGATTGGGGTTCGGTCGTTCCCATCAAGAGCAAGGAGTGCAGGTGAGTGTTTTCCTTGACATCGGGTTCCCTGGCGCATCAAAGGCAAGACTGTCGTTGGCAGGATTTCAATTCCATGGCTTGTGGACTCGGGGATTTCAACACATGCGCAGTTGCGGGATCCAAGATGGAGCAACATTGTACTTGATTGGGCCAAACCCGAGCTCATAGCAAAGTCAAAGACAAAACAGTTTTAGAACAAAGAATAAATGAATGCACTGTATTCCACTTATCTCTACTCTATTCCCATTATTTTATTTTAACTACAGCATTAAGAGTTAAGCAGAGCAAACAATTTAGTAAAAGCAGCAATGCAAGCGGTAGCACGTGAAAATATAGAGCAGCCATCTTTAGTTCTAGTGCGCAGAAGCAAAGCTTTCTCTCCAAAGCAGAGAATACGTCACATCACATGAGTGTGACAGATGCATGCGCAGAAAAGTTCCCGTGTTGGGACGGTCATTTTAAGACACTCGAGTTACTGTTAGTAAAAGCACATAGTCAAGCTTCCCCTAGATACTAGAAATGGCGTGTGGTGCATTGTTAGTAAGACAAAACATGTTTATTAGAGTATTACATTTTATTTCAAGAGGGTTGAGTCCAAGCAAGTCTCTTTATGAGCGAAACCTTGCTCCATCGATCACCTCTTTGATGATATTTTATATCAAGAAACAGATGCCAACTTCTCAACATTTACTCATTTCTATTTCTTCAAACACTATTTTAGGTTTTTCCCCATTATTCATGTGGAAGTTTTTCATCTTTTCATACAAATCCCCATTTAATTCTTCAAGCTCAATTTCACTGAAGTTTCTTTTCTTCCCTTTCTTATTAACTGCATATGCCTTTTTATATCTGCGGCATTTGCAACAAATTAGTATCCCTAAAATCTGTAGAGCTACTCCCACCATTGGCATCAGTATTCTACCTACAAAACTCTTTCTTACATTAGAAAACCAACTACCTATTGAAGAGAGACCACTAATTAGTCTCTTGAATGCACTGTCAACCTCCAGTGGTTTCAATTATTCTCTCAAATGAGTAATGTGTCTTGGATATTTTCCAATTTCTACACTTTCGTCTGGGATGTAAGTGCAACAATGTTGCGTCTTCAGAATTCCACAGACTCCACCCTCTTTTGCCAATAGTATGTCAAGAGAAAGTCGACTTTGTAAAACCATTGTTCTTACAGCAGCTAGTTCGGTATAGATCATCAGAAATCCACTAGCAGTGTCAGTCGATAAGCGATCCACCCATGTTGACAATTTGCAAATTCTTTGAGTGTTCATAACCACACCCACTGAGGTATTTTTGCACTAAATATGTCACCTACAATTTCAGCAAATGATGCTCTTTTACTACAAGTTAATCCATTAGTTTCTTCATTGCTTCCAGTGATTTTCTCTACGTGGTACACCTTTGGGAATACTATTCCAAAATAGCAACTCCTAAAACAATGATCAGGCAATTTAAAATAAACCTTGTTCCCACAAATGTAATAAATTCCAGGGAATACTGGTTCAGTTCCATCTTTGAAACCCCAAGCCCCAATAACTTTGAAAATATGTTCACTTTCACTGGAACCAATGAATATATTATTATAATAGTCTGTTTCCTCTCTATGGAGACAGAGTTTCCCTTTCTTTTCAAAATCCAGCAACATAGCAGCTTGAGTCTTGCCATTAGAGGTAAACTCTTTATTTTCAGCCTATTTAGGAATCTTTCGTTTATGATCAAATGCTTTCTTATGGGAATCCTGTCTCCTTTTCTCAACTAAATCTAAAAACATCTTTTCTTTCTCTTGTAATATGCATGTTAGATTATCTTTGTGAGCTTTAGCTATATCTATTGAAAATATATCTACTGTTAGAAAATAATCACCCATGAAGTGTGTAGAGTCTCTAGTACTAGAAATACGCTTTAAATTTCTACGTAAAGGAACTTCAGAAAAGATTACATCAAAATTGGAATTATAATAATACTGTACATTTCCAGTTCTATTGAACAAACTAGCTAAAATGCTACATGAAATACCATATGTCAGAGGTAAGTGAAGATAAGTGACCCCTTCAGCAAGTGATGTGGGCAACTTCATGCACACATAGCAATCACTGATTTCTACATAATGTACTAACAAATTAGCAAATACATTTAAATGAGTTCGCTGACGCATTTTTAGGGGCAAGATGGCGGTCGTGGCGTGGGCTGTGTAGGCAGCTCCTACCTCCCTCTCCGGAAAAGTCCAAAAAGATGGCCAGCAATGACGGCTTTACTTGATTTTTGAGGGGCCGGGAAGAAAGAAAGAGTTTCTCTGCTTGTGGCTGCAGAAGAAATGTATTCTATAGTTGTGGAGTGGTGCTTTCTGCGTCAAGGGGGAAATGCTTGGAGCACCCGATTACGGTAGTGCAGTACCTGAATGCCGGGACACACCTGTGGAGGATTCTTGTTCGAAGCTACGCACCGGCACTGTCGGCTGCAGGGACTGCAGGAATCGCCGTAGCGGAGCAGAGCTTGTCGGTTAATTATCTGGGTGTGAGATACTGATGCAGGTCGGCTGCCCCTTTGCCCACCGGCCAACATTTCTTTGGCGGCGCCTCGCAATACTCTGGGGAATTCAATACCGTGTGGTGCGAGGCAGTGGAGGCACCGTGTCGCGGAAGAAAATGCCACCCAAGACGCAGGCGCAGATGCTGAAACCGCAAGCTAAGGTTGTTACTCGCAGTACAAAAAACGGGACTCAGCCTACTGCGGGGGTGCATTGGAATCAGTTAAGATCGCTGAGCCCGCAGCAACAGAAACAACTAGAGGTAAGAACTTACAGCTACGTTCCCCTAAACCTAAGCAGAAAAATATTGCTGAATCTAAAAGCGCCGCTTTGCCACGTGTCTCTTCACAGAACTTAGTGACAATGTTCGAACAACAGAATGTGAAGAATCTGGGGTTGCAAGTGGCTGTGGAGGATGCTGTTTCCACAAGTACCTTAGTCGTGGACAATACACTGGTTGATGCTAATGTGGAAACGTTTGTATCTGCCATAACCGCGCCTTCTGATTCCAATGGTACGGACATTACGGTAAACTCTCAGAGGATTGAAATTGAAGTGAATGCTGCTTCTACCGCAAATTCAAGGATGGAAGAGAGCGGCATTATGGGGGATGTAGGTCTGGCTGAAGCAGGCTCAAGTTTTGTAGCTAATCAGAGGCAGACGGGCTGTAAAGACAAAAGGCTCGTAGAGAATGAGGGATGCAATGGGATGTTTAGTGAAGCTGATCAAGCAGCGAGTATTCCTATTGAGGTGGGCAAAAAGTTCTATTCTATGTCGGACCCTTCTTCGGACGACTGCACAAATGTTATCTGAGATTGGGTGGACTTCAGTGAGGGTAGCTCCTCACCGGAGGAATTAAGGACAAGTTTAATGTCGCCGAACCTCAGTATCGCAACAGTTAAGAAGCGTAAAAAGAGAGCACTGCTACTCCAGGGGAATAAAGGAGATGGACTTGTTGTCAAGGATAAGGATAAGAATAATGAAAGGGCAATGGAAATTTTGGATAAAAGTGAGAATGAAATGGATAGTAATGCCCCACAGGAGATAACACTGGCAACAATATATGATGAAACATAGAGAAGGGAGTAAAGCACAAAACTTACAAACACAGGCTACGTGCTGTAAAGTAAAGAATGCCGTTAGAAGGGCCATTAAGAATTGCGCTGAGACAGGTGACAGGGTCACGGAAACGGAGGCCAGAATTTCCATTTTGGAAGACGAAGTGGGTGCCCAGAAATTGGAGTTGGATCTTCTTAAGGCGCACCGGGATGATCTCAACCATAAACTTGCGGAGTTGGGGAACCATAGCAGAAGGAATAATTTACGTTATTTAGGGGTTCCGGAGGATAAGGAGGGCTCTGACACACGGAAATTTGTGGCTGAACTATTACAAGAGGCTTTTCCTGAATTAACAACATGGGATTGGACAAAGGACATTCAAAGGGCGCATCGCTTCCTGTTTACAAAGGAACAGTCACGACAAGCAGAAGAAGTTATTCCACGTGAAATTCTAGTCTGTTTTAATAACTTTCTAGCCCGGGAAGACATTTTTGTTCGAGCTCGCCCAGATAAGAAAGCCAAGGCCAAAGGCTGTAGTTTTGATTTTTGTGCAGCCACTGTGTCTAAGCGCTGGCACCTCCGGCAACTGATCTCTGAATTTCAGACTAAAGGGGCTGTGGTATACTTGCAGAACCCGGCTAAGCTTAAGGTGCTGTTTAAGGAGCAAACAACATTTTTTGTATCGGAAATTAAGGCTAAAGAGTACCTGGAAACAATGTAGTAGTAGGAAAAGAGTGTAATTCAAAATGAGCTGGTTTCTGGGGTCGAGGGGGTTCAATTTTCTGTTTTTCTACTTTTCTAATGTCTAGGTTTTCTCAGCAGAGTGACTATTGGATTTGGTTTTAGTTCATTTCGGATGGACCCGGTTGGAGGGGGGTGCGGTACCCCATATTCTACAGGGACTGAAGGTCCCTGGGCCTCATGTGTTGGGGGGGTTCAAGGGTGGGGGGTGGAGGTTCTAGGTTGGGAGTAGGCATGGTGGTTTGGGAGGTTGGGGGGTGGTGGTGGGTGGGTGAAAAGTCAGCATCAGAATACAAACATTCTGTTAAGATTGAGGCAAAAAAGAGTAATGTTCATTTTGAGTATCTTTTTGTTTGGAAGGTGGAGGTAGCACTATCTAAGATGGGGAAGCTTGGTGAAAATGTTTATAATGGATAGGAATATTAAAATATGTACATTGAACATATGTGGCCTTAACAATGTCAAAAAACAACAGGTATTGGCAAAAATGGAACAAATATTGCAAATTGACATATTATGCCTGAAAGAGACCCACGTATCATGGGCGAAAAGGGGTATGCTGAGAAATTTGGGTATGGATATGGTAGTCTGTTCCAGACACACTGGGGTGAAAAGAGGGGTCGCCATATTGATGAAACTTGGAGTTGGCACATGTAGCAATTCCGTTGCAGATAAATGGGGTCGTTGGGCAATAGGAAAGGTCAAGAT
Source organism: Lissotriton vulgaris (assembly GCF_964263255.1). Classification (NCBI taxonomy): domain Eukaryota; kingdom Metazoa; phylum Chordata; class Amphibia; order Caudata; family Salamandridae; genus Lissotriton; species Lissotriton vulgaris. Next base: position 1,189,410,866 of record NC_141691.1, on the reverse strand, counting down.
TGGGCATAGTACATTTACTCTGTGCAATATTTATGGGCCAAATCTGGATGATGCGGAGTTGCTGAGTTTTACTAATGTGGAATTAGCGCAATGGCCACAACCTGTGGTGTTGTGTGGGGACTTGAATATAAATATTGCTGCGGATTTGAATGTCAGATCAAATCATAGGTACATAAGTAGAAAGACGTTAATGTATAGTGCCCTACGTGGATTAATGCTAGAACAAGGCCTCCATGATGTTTGGAACGCACTATACCCCAATAAATCTGGTTATACTTTCTTTTCCGCCCCACACTCTAAGTTTGTGCGTTTAGATTACTTTCTCATTTCCGCAGGTTTATTACCTAAAGTTAATATTGTGATACATCCGAAAGTAGTCTCTGATCACAATCCGGTGATTTTAGAAATAACTATGGAGTGTGGTCAGTGGGTAACCCCACGAACTCGGTCTTTTCACAGGAAACTTTTGGCCGATGATGAGTATTACCAAGTCATGTCTAAACACATACAGGAATTTTTTAATATAAATAATGGTACGGCTTCTCAAGAGATAGTATGGGACACATTTAAACAGTAGTTCAAGGGGAAACTCTCAGCTTTTCCAATTTTAAATATAAGAGAGCAATGTCTAAATGCCAACAAGATTTTGCACAGGTTATCACAAGGGAGCACAATTTAGCTGATATAATATTTCGGGGTTCAGAGAATGAATTAATCCAAAAGGTTCAACAAGATCTTACAATTGCTAGAGCATCGGCTTACGCTAACATCGCAGATCAGATTGTGGAGAAATATACACAGCACAAAGAAGAAGCATACGAATACAGTGAAAATACAGGGAGACTTCTGGCAAAAAGGCTTAGGGAGAGGGCCGTTTATAATGATATTGTTAAATTCATAGATATGAACGGGAGGTTGCAAGAGTAGAAGCCAGGGGTGCTTCAAGCATTTCAAGAATTCTTTCAAGCACTATACAGTAACCCGGACCTGGGAAGGAGGGGGGACGATGACCAGGAATATTTTCGGTTGATAGTATCTGACACATTGAAGAACATCATAGGGCAATTCTATCTATACCGCGAGATTGGTCTGAAGTAGAGACAGCACTTTTAGGTTTAGCACAGGGGAAAGCAATGGGCCCGACAATATCCCGCTAGAATATTATTGTATATTTCGGAATCTAATACAGAAGGAATTGTTGTAAGTATGCCAACAGGCCTTTCTGGGTAGGGCACCTGATTCATGGTCTCAAGCCACAATAGTAATTTTTAAAAAGAAAGGGAAAAATGAAATGGAAATGGGCTCATATCGGCCTATTTCATTATTGAAGGCAGACCTTAAGATTTACTCAAAAATCCTCGCTAATAGGCTTAATGATTTGATTCCAGGACTAGTTTCACTTTGACAACATGGGTTCATTCAACGTAGGGATACCACGGACCACATTAGAAGAATTATATCTATATTGGATTGGGCGCAGAGTAGTAATTCACCCGTCGGCGTGGCCCTGTTGGACGCTGAAAAGCATTCAACAGGGTCACGTGGCGGTTTCTGTGGGCAGTTTTGGTCTGGAAGTGATTCCCCCCCCCGAGTTCATTAAAGCTATTCAAACGCTGTATATCCATCCAACAGCGGTAATCCGGGTAGGTGGTGATGTTTCTAGGGAGGTTGCGATAGCAAGGGGAACAAGACAAGGGTGTCCCTGTTCCCCTTTGCTGTTTGCATTATATATCGACCCTTTTATTGCTACAATGGAGGCAGATAGTATTATTATTCCGGTTCAGATCAGTATGCAATGTCATAAAGTATATGCCTACGTGGATGATATTGCCGTGGTCACATCAAACATCGCAGAGGCGTTACCCCGAATTATAGAGGAGGCAGATGTTTTCGGGAGATTTTCTGGGTACAAATTAAACATTATGAAAACCCAGGTGATCCACTCCCAAGCCGGTCGTCCAACGAACATCACACTTGATTCGGAGGTAACATATCTGGATATTAAGATTTCACTGAATGTGGCGGACATTGTAGCCACAAACCTCAACCCGATTATCGCCTCATCTAATAAAACGTTGGAAAGAATTAACAATTTACATTTTCTCTTTTTGGCCGTATCAACGTCATCAAAATGCTTATCTTTCCCAAGTTTTTGTATGTTTTTCGTGCCATTTTTTTTTAATACCTGCGGTCTTTTTTTCCCGTATTGAGAGAATGTGTTCAAGGTTCCTCTGGAGTTACCACCAAGCCAGGCGTGCCATGAACAAATATATCCTGCCTAGAGAGAGAGGGGGTTGGGGGATCCCCGATTTTCAACTATACTATTGGATCGCTATACTGCAGCACATGGGAGTGTTATTGTTACCGATAGATCCAACCCTTGATTTTACGGCTCCCTCAATCTATGAGATGCTTTTGGGACAAGCAGCTAAGCAATGTATAAATCGTATCATCGAGCCTAGCTACTACAAAAAAAAACTAATTTAAGGCGGTTTTAGCTGCATATGTAATATGGAGCAAAATTAAGAAGAAGTTGGGTATTGGTCCGAATTTGAATGTCTATACTCCGCTGCAGAACTGCCCTTTACTACCCGAGATTTTTGGTGACTCCGTCATGGGAAGATGGCACAATTTGGGAAACTGTTTTTAGGGGATTTATTTCAGGGGACACAATTTGTTTCTTTTGAATTTTTACAAAGGAAATATAATTTACACCGAGGGGATTTTCTTAAAATATTTACAGCTGCGTAGTTATTGTGAACGGAAAAAAAGCCAAAACGCGATTATATTATGGAAAATTGAGATTATGGAGGCACTTATGGTTAGAAGTAAAATGCGTCCCCTTTACTATTTATTTTTGGATAATGTGAAGGATGATTTAGAGTCCTGTGAGGTAAAGTGGGATAACAAATTAAGTACTGAAGGGGTCAACATGAGTAGAAGTATTGAGATCGTAATCAATGTATTATTTAATGGCCCTCTAAAGAGTCAGCACTATATGTCAATCTTTGGGCTTTATTACACCCCGGGGAAATTGGCAAAGTGGAACACTGGTAGAGGTACTAACTGCAATCGCTGCGGCCAGTACGCAGCTGAGGCATCCCACATGTTCTTTAATTGCCCCAAACTCTGCAATCTTATAAAGGAAATTCAGACCTTCATTACGGGAAGTCTGGGCATTTCTCTGCAGCTTACAGAGACATTAGTGATTTTTGGATGGCAAGGCAGTACGCTGACGGTGGCTGAGGAGGGTTGTGTATTTATTTGTATGGCCATGTACCGTTTGCATCGCAATGGCTAGATAGTGATCCTCCAACCTTTTTCAATTGGCAAACTAGGCTGCTAGCAACCTATTGCCTGGAGATGGTGCTTTACAGAACTAAGGGTATTCGAAAGAAAAAGCAAGGGAGCCAGTTATGGCAGCCAATTATCAATTGGTTAGGCTCTTAACATAAACATAAGTATATATGTGAATATGTATTATTGCTTGAGCTTCTGGGCCTCTTCGCTGTGTATAATTCATAATTTACTACGTGTATGCGCATTGGATGCTCTGCCTTTGTTCAATTCAATTCAAATAAACTTTATTCGACAATTAAGTCATAAAAGTGAGACATAAAATCACATTTTCCATTAATTAGAAAATCATTAAAAAGATTATATAATAAATAGATTTAAAAAAGAATTAAACTCCAAGAGACAGTTGTCGAATATCGCATAACTAAAAACACATCCTTAAAATTTATAAAACTCATCATTTGTGTGGGTCAGGTGCTATATAGCAAGGCTCATGTCCCAGCTACATCCTAGCATTTACAATGTAAATAAACAGTTTAGATGGTATTTTCCGTCTAATTTAATAGGGCTCTTGCCCGGATTATCAATGCCCATTTTAAAAATGTTGCCACTGCTATGGCAATTAGGGGATTGGGGTCTGTACACAAGATTCGTAGCGCCTCCTCATGTCGTCGAATACCTATTAATTTACATATTGGTTTGATCCACATCTTTATAGGGGCCACATAGAGAGGATAGAAAAAAAGGAGATGACTTATCTTCTCCAGTTTTTCTATACACCTCGGACATTTGCCATGATGATTTTTGCTTGCCCAAATACCTGTGAATGACCTTGTTGGAAGGGAGTCTACTCTAGTTTGAAAATAAAGTTTACGGTCCAGCTGCTTTTCAATGGCATCTCAATACAATTCCAGCTTAGGGTATCCCTTGAAATCAAGGAAGCGACCTGTAAGGTGCAGGGAAAGGCCCTTCGTTCTTGCATTTGCTTAGTCATCTCCCAATATTTTGTCTTTAAATCTTTTTTAGAGGGGATAACCTCATTAGACGGGTCATCCCAAAGTTCCCTCATCCCTAAAGTAATTAGCAGTGACTTTATGGCTTTTAGCCAACAAATTTTTTGGGAGGAGTCTTTAGCTATTATTTCTTTTTAGGCCCTCTGCATAGTGCTGAATCTCTTCTGTGGTCCATATCCTACGCCAATACAGGAGCGGGCGCAGGAAAGCAAGATCTTGGACAGATTTTTTCCCTAGATCCCACATTAAAGGTAGTAACGGGGTACTTATCGGGACGCTAGTCGCTTTTCTTAGGAATTCATTTTCTGCTTGGGTCAGGCTCCCTAGTTTTTCAAAACCCCATAGTTCAGCTCCATAAAGAGCCGAACTAAGTACCTTCATCCCATATATTTCTAACAGTGGACTAATGGGTTTTGTTACAGAAGATTTAAACCTTTTGAGAAGGATACCTGCCTGTTGGCGATGCTTAAGGACTGCTAGTTCTAATTGGCTAGTCCAACCCAGATCTTTCTGAAGGGTAACCCCCAGGTAGGTAAAGGCTTCAACCTGTTCAAGCGGGGAATTGTTCATGTATATCCTCCCTCTATAGGGTTTGGTGCACCCAGTAGATTTACGGTTAGTAAGGACCATATACTTGGTTTTGGCTATCTTTATTTCCAAACCCCGTTCTAGGCAGAAGTCCTCAAAGTGCTTAAGAGCACCCTGCAGGCCACTAGGAGTTTTCGAAATTAATAAGGTGTCGTCCCCGAACATAAGGATCGAGACTCGCTCACCGCACATCACAGGGGCATCGGTCGGGACCAGGGAGAGAAAACTCGCTACCCCGTTCACAAAGAGAGAGAACAGGGTAGGTGCCAAGACGCAACTCTGCCTCACCCCTCGCCCAACGGGGAAGGGTTCCGTAACATCTCCCTGGCCCCCCCACCATACCCGAGCAAACGTACCCTCATGTAACCGGACGACCAAACTCAGCAGCTCAGGGGGCATTCCTAGTTCCTCCAGCACTTGCCACAATTTATTGTGGGGCACAAAGTCAAAAGCCGCCCTTAAGTCTACAAAGACGGCGTAAAGAGTACCTTTGTCCAAAACCACAGTGCGCCAAAATAAAATAATGAATCTGAAGACCTGATCTATAGTGCTGGTCTTAAATCTAAACTTAGCCTGGAGGTGACTCAAGATGTTATTATCATCCATCCATGTCTGGACTTTTCCCAAAACCAGCCGTCCCATGATTTTTTGGACAGAGTCGATCAGGCTGATGGGCCTGTAATTACCTGCTAACGACTTGTCCCCTTTCTTAAACACCGGAACTATTTCGGCGCATTTCCATGAAAATGGAACTTCCATCCCCTGGGCGATGGCATTTGCCAAATGCATGATATACAGTCGCCATCTTCCTTTATTGTGTAAAAACAAATCGGCGGGGACACAATCCATTCCAGTGCGCGGCCCATGGTTACCAGATCTAACTCTCTGTCCACATCTCTTACTGTAAATACTACTTCAGTGTAGAAAATGTGGACCCGTGCTCCCTCTATGCCTCCTGATTCATTGTCGGCGTATTGTGGTTTATAGTACTCAACCCAGGCGCTTTGGGCTACATTATTTTGGGGTGACTCATGTTGCCCATCCCTACCCCATTTAAAGAAGTCCCAAAAAGCTTTTGTGTTTTTGGCTTTACAAGCTTCTTTAAGGTCCTGCCTACTAGACTCTTCCAATGCTTTTTTAGCAACAAACTGTTTGTGCCTATAGTTGGCTCTAGCCGCCCTTACTTCGCTTGGGTCCTCTGATTTTAGTGCTTTAGATAGCTCCCCCCTGGCTTTACGACAGGAGCAATCATACCAACTCTCAGATCTTCGAATTTGCACACTTTTTCCTTTACGAGTCTTACAGAATTAGCTTTTCAGACTAGTAAAATAAATATTGTGGGCCTCCATGAAAGCTCTATACGGGAGCCCATCATTAGGTTCAACCTCCATAGTTGCCAGGACACCTTCCAAACCCTCCTCAATTTCTGTAATGATATCTTGGTGTTCAACCACCTGACACCACTTTAAGCGGCGCTCATCATTAGCTAAAACTAGGTTCGACTTATAGGGACCCCTAGTCGTTTCATCCACCATCTTTAGACCCAAATTAAACACCACGGAGATAGGATTATGGTCACTCTCGATGCGGTCCACTACCTCCATATCAAGAAGGGTGTACCACAGCTTGAGTGGAACAAGTAGATAGTCTATACGGCTTGCTCTAGTGCCATTATCAAACGTTACTTTACTCATTCTATCCGAGGGTGTGCGGCCATTGGCTGCCCTCAACTGATGCCCCAAACATAGGCCTTTCAGTTGAATTGCAGCCTCGGTCCACTTATTTATAGGGTCGGTGTCTAGCTGGGGGACTCTCCATCTGCTATCCTCTTCATCCGTCAGGTGCGTATCCTCGGGGCCCAATGACTCGAAAGTGATATTAAAATCACCTGCTATTATTGGTAGTACATTTCCAGGGGTTTCCGGAAGCATTGTATCCAGAGCAACTACCACCTCTGATTTTTTCCCTCCTGGGAGACCCCTAGCATAGACATTATAAATGTCAATTTTCAAATTCAGAGGGAAGGAAAGCCTTACAGTCAGTATATCGCAATTTGACCCGGGGAGTAAGTGGCTACAGCAGTTAAGACTTTGCCTAACCCAAATATTTAGCCCTCCCTTAGGGCGACCTGGGTGGCTTTTAACTGAAGGGACATAAAAATGTAAATAACCCTCTCTAAACACAGGATCAATCACCCAAGTCTCCTGGAGCAGACAAATGTCAAAGTTATCAATAAATTCCATCCAGGCAGGTGAGTTTATTTTGGTCCCCACACCCGCCACATTCCATGAAATGAACGATGTCCGACATACCACCCCAGCATGATCACAGACTAAATTTCCAGATACAGGAGAACTCGCGGTTACTTGGAATTCCTTATTCTGCATAGACAATCCTTCTACTCCTAAAGTCTCGACTATATTTTCAGTACCTGTCATTTCAGAGCTGCAGGCACCTTTCTCTATACATCTACCATCATTGGCAGTCACTTCAGCTGCCCACTATCCACCCCCATCCTCACTTATACCTGGGGACACATCACTTAAAGCGATATTTTAGGGCACATAGCGTCAGTCACACTCACTCAACCCCGACAAAGCCTCAAACCTATTGAACAGCCTTAAGTTGCCCAAAGGGTGTATATTAATTTGCTCCACCGATCTAACAACATTCCTTCCAATGGGTACCCTGGGGCCATAGAAATATGATAAGGGGAAAGTTTGTATCTCAAGTGACTGATCAGATCGTGGCCAGCTACAAATGTAGTTTACACTTCTCCAGTCTTTAAAGTTCATTATGACACAGTCCCCTTCAGAAGACTTAAGGCTCCTTCCCAACCAGTTCACTCTCCTTGCAAACAGAATTTCCGAAAAAATGTTCGGTGGTAATGGGCGATGCTTATTGAGCCAAAAGAGACACTTATTTTTCAACTCCCCATAAGATTCACGTTTGCCCTGAGCTACTGGAGGTACTCCCGCTAATATTACCACATATGGTGCTGATTCAGGTGGAAGATCAATAGTCGTTAGGGTAGCCACAGATCTCATTACAGGCCCCACGGTACTTGCTGCGGGCCCCAAAGATGGATTTGACAGAGGTGCTGTTGGTCTAATCTCTGTAGCATGAGGCCCTTGCTCCGTCCGAACTATGCTCCCAGTATCAGGCAGTGTAGGTGGCGGTGGTGGCAGAGGAGTCAACGCGTTAGCTGCCTCAGGGGCTCTGGCTCCCTCAATAGTTTCCCCAGAATTGGGAGGATCTGGAGGGTTTTGGGCTATTGGTGATTTCCGTTGCAGGTTTGGAACACTACGCCGTGATCCAACCTGTTTCTGGACTGTTGATAATGAAAGTTCCAGACACACCAGTCTATTTTCAATAGACTCCAACCAATCGTATATTGGGTTGCAAAGCTTTTTTATAGTTCCCTCCAATTTTTTCCAGAATGGTTGGCCTGGATCAAAAAGTAGCTTGTTCCTTACAGGTACCTGTGGCCCTCCATGACCTTCAATAATAGGTGGTACAGTCTGAGTTTGGCTACCAGATGACGTTACAACTGGCGTTACTACTTCCACCTCCTTTGGGGCAGACTTCTTCGGGCACTTTGCTTTCCTACCCTCAGCTTGTATGGATGGACCGGGACGTTTTCTTTTAGTTGACAACCCCCCCTCTATCCGTGCTGGGCCTGATTTTACATTACAAGCTGAGCGGGTTTAGATGTTAGGTGAGGAGACTCTTCGAGCACCAGGATGGGGGAGTAATGACATAGATGAAGATGTGCTTAGCTCTTCCGTAAGATCTAGAAGGGGTGAAGAATTAACATTCACCACCCCCGAGGGAGGAAGTGTTCCCTGGGTATCTTCCTGCCGAGGTAACCGTGATCTAGCTGTTGCCAAATTCCCCAAAGATGAACGTTTATCAAGCAGGGTGTCCAAGGATAGTCTTTTTTCCGTGAGTTCTATGTCCTTGGCAAGGGCTGAAAAGACCCTAATCAGGAAATTGTCCAGTGTTCCCAATAGAGAGCCTCCTGTACACCTTCTACCATTAAGGGCTGCCTCTGGTGGCGTTGCCATGATCACTGATGTAAGATTAGTAGTCCTCCCAACCATATGGCCACACAAAAAACTCTGAATTAACACTAACCTTATATCTGTACTGGAGATATTAGTAGTCTGGCCCGTCCCGTCCTTGATCGTGCTTGAACGGGCTTAAACGGGCCCACCCTTGGCCCAGGCTTCGCCCAGCGTCCCGCTCGCGTCCTGCGGAGCGGACCTCAGTGCCAATTTAAAGCGCCTCCGGGCGCTGGCGTGAGGTCAGAGGTGCGTGCCGCCCCTGAGGCTTCCGGGAGTTGTGGTCCCGAGGCGGCGGCACGATGTTATGCAAGGAATGACTCTTGGGCGGTGGCGGCGTTCCTTGCCCCTCGTGTGGCAAAAGGTAAGGTGCTTTGGTCTCTCCCAGGCTCCGCCGACCTCAGCGCCGATTTAAAGCGCCTCCAGGCGCTGGCGCAAGGTCAGAGGTGCGCGCCCCCGCTGAGGCTTCCGGGAGTTGTGGTCCCGGGGCGGCGGTGCGATGTTATGCAAGGAATGACTCTCGGGCGGTGGCGGCGTTCCTGGCCCCTCGTGTGGCAAAGGTAAGGTGCTTTGGTCTCTCCCAGGCTCCGCCGACCTCAGCGCCGATTTAAAGCGCCTCCGGGCGCTGGCGCGAGGTCAGAAGTGCGCGCCGCCGCTGAGGCTTCCGGGAGTTGTGGTCCTGGGGCGGCGGCGCGATGTTATGCAAGGAATGAATCTCGGGCGGTGGCGGCGATCCTGGCCCCTCGTGTGGCAAAAGTTAGGTGCTTTGGTTTCTCCCAGGCTCCGCCGACCTCAGCGCCGATTTAAAGCACCTCCGGGCGCTGGCGCGAGGTCAGAGGTGCGCGCCGCTGCTGAGGCTTCCGGGAGTTGTGGTCCCGGGATGGCGGCGCGATGTTATGCAAGGAATGACTTTCGGGCGGTGGCGGCGTTCCTGGCCCCTCGTGTGGCAAAGGTAAGGTGCTTTGGTCTCTCCCAGGCTCCGCCGACCTCAGCGCCGATTTAAAGCGCCTCCGGGCGCTGGCGAGAGGTCAGAGGTGCGGGCCGCCGCTGAGGGTTCCGGGAGTTGTGGTCCCGGGGCGGCGGTGCGATATTTTGCAAGGAATGACTCTCAGCCGGGGGCAGGGTTCCTGGCCCCTCGTGTGGCAAAGGTAAGGTGCTTTGGTCTCTCCCCTCTGCCTTTGTTACCTTTATTGTCGTTTTTATATTTTTTATTTTATCTTGGATGATGGATGTACAATGTATTCTGTGTGCTGACAAAAAAACCTCTAATAAAAAAAAAACCATTTAAATGAGTTCTAATCTAGCTCTTCTCTTAGTGTAAATCTCCCTCATCTGGTGCTTCTAAACCTACTCCAGGTTGCTTAAGACTAACTGCTTTTTCATGTGTATGTGTATCTATTTTCTTAGATGAATCTACTTGCTCAGGTATATTAGTATTATTCTGCATTTCGTTGCTCATAACGTAAGGTATAGCTAATGTCAACCCAAACCATACTATAACTACTATTAATATGCTACATGTGCATATTCAACAACATGTCTTTAGACAATTTATTTTCGGTCTTCCGGTAACATTATAATCAGCCATTTCTGACTAAGGAGACTTATCCCCTCTTTGTAACTTTTCCACAGAATTTAACCTGTGAATCTTTTCTCAAGTTGGTCTCATTTCTTCGTCAGTCTGATCAACAATCAGTTCGTCATCACTCAGTTCTAGATTTTCGAAATCTTCAGGTATGATATAGGTCCATTCAGGTCCTTTGAACTTGTTAATCAGTCTTTTCAGATGTAGACTACTTCTCATTGGTTGCTCTGTGGACGGTCTAGCTTGACTTGACATTTCATTTACTTGCTCTGGTTCTTCATTTATTGCTTTAAGGCAAAACTTTAGTCTCTTGGCAAAACCAGTCCACTTATCTCCTTTTCTGAATCTTTTAGCTGGCACTGTGCTTTTATTTTCTTCAGATGCCCTTTTATTTTCATTCAGTTGTGGCACTACTTGTTTTTCGTCAACTTCTGAATTCCTCTCTATCTGACTTGGTCCAGGTCTTTTTTTGTTTCTTCTGCCTGGATACTAATCTGGTCTTGTTCAGGATTTTGCTGTATTTGACTTTGAGTTTGACTTTGTTCGCCTTCTTATTCCTGAACCCGCTTTTCTACACCTATCTGGTCCTGCTCAGGTCTTTGGATTTCTTGATTGTCTTTTGCCTGAACATTCGCCCTAATACCTATCTTTCCATCCTCAGACTCTGGAGTTCGGGCTGGTGTTTCGAATGTCTGAGTATATCGATCTTTCCTTATCTGGTCCTCCTCAGTATTACTATTGGCTTGGATTTCTGCAATCGGAGTACGATCTTCTATCCTGACTCGTCCTTACTATCACTCTGTCTATCTAGATAGGTTTGACTTCTGGTTCTCACAAATTCTGCTGGTATTTCGACTACTGGAATCCATTCATCCAGACTGGTGCTCGGTTGCTCTTCATCAACTACTTGGGATCAACTTCTCAAGACCACTCAGCTGCACAACCTTCAGATTCTACTTCATCAGGTTCTGTCACCCTCTTGGTATGACTGGCATGGATCCAATTCGGATTTCCCCTGCACTTCATAGCTGTGGTGGTAACCAATATCACTTGATGTGGCTCTCCCCACCTCGGTGCTAGGCAGGATTCTTGAGTATGTTCTTTTATCACTACCCAGTCACCTGGATTTAGGTCATGTGCTGGAGTTGATTGTCTGGCGACAGCGTCTTCCCTAAACTGGTGAGAGATAGAATGCTCTTGGTCAGCCAGTTCTTGGCAGTACTCGAGTGCTAGATCATCAGAAATATTTATCAGCTTGTGTCTTGGTACCCATGGTTGCCTCATTGCTCTTCCCATGAGTATTTCATAGGGACTCAAGCCTTTGTTTCTGTCTGGAATGCTTATGAGTCCCATCAGAACAAGAGGTAAAGCTTCAGGCCACTCCAATCGGGTAGATTCATACATCTTCCCCAATCGTGACTTGATTGTGCCATTCAGTTGTTCTACCACTCCTGAAGCCTCTGGGTGGTATGCACAGTGCAGCCTTTGCTCAATTTGGAATTCTTCACAGATCAGACTAATTATTTCATTATAAAAATGAGACCTAGGTCTGATTAAATTGTTACTGGAAACGTGGTATAAGTTCCCTCATTAGTAGTTTAGCTACAGTGATGCTATCATTACTAAGGGTAGGGTGAGTTTCCACCCATTTTGAAAACAGAAAGACAATGACAAGGACATACTTTAGTCCTCTGCAAGGGGGTAACTGGATCAAATCAATCTGTAGTCATATGATGGGACCTTCAGCCTTTCTAATCTTTCCTGGCAACACTACAGTTCTCTTACCAGGATTCATTCGTTGGCAGGTTATGCACCTCTGGCAAAGACTCTCTGGTACATTCCTAAATTTCACATTGAACCAACTCTGTCTGAACAATCGTATCATTGCATCCCTACCCATGTGTGTATTTCCATGATACATCCTAGCCATAGGAGCAAGCATACAATCTGGTAATACAGGTCTCCCATCAAGGTAAACAATAACACCATCCTCAACCCTTTTTCGACATCCTATTTTCTCCCACTCTTCCTTTTCCTTTTTTCTGCCTCATTTTGCAAATCTCTCACTTCTTGCCATGTTTTCACTCTTTCAAGCAACATAAGTTGGCAGCTGTTTCCATATGCATCGATTTTCTTATGTATTGCCATCTTATGTTTGGCACTTTGCTGGGCTAGTTGGTCAGCATATCGATTACCTGCTGTCACTTTGTCATTTCCAGATTGGTGAGCAGCACACTTGACCACAGCCACTTCTTTTGGCAATTGAATTGCTTCCAGCAAGTCTTTTACATAATGTCAATTTTTAATAGGAGTACGCGAATAAGTCAGAAACCCTACTTGCATCCAAAGTTGGCCAAAGTCGTGCACAACCGCGTAACCATACTGACTATCAGTGTCTATGACTTTCCAATTTTTCCAAAATTTGCAAAGTGTTGTCAATGCAACTAATTCGGCTACTTGTGCAGACTTGACTCTAGGTAAATAGGATTCTTCAACTGGACCCCACAAAGTACACACAGCATATGCAGCACTTAATCCTCCTTCCTCATGTCTCATGCATGAGCCATCCACAAATAGCTCATATTCTGAATATAAAAATGGCTCTTATTTTATGTCTGGACGAGGCTTGGTACTGTATTCTGTGAGGTCAATGCAATCATGTTCGACTTCCCCTTTCACCTCTTCAAAGTGTGAATCATGTAACAGTGTGGCTGGATTTAAGACAGTGCATATGGCAATGGTCACATTCCCTGCACCTAGAAGGATTCACTCATACTTAGTTAGCCAACTAGGAGTCAAATACTGAGTATGTGTTCTTGTTAACAGAATCACCACTGAGTGTGGGACATACACAGTTCAGGGTCTCCCATAATGAAGGATTCATTTTTCTCAAGACTCATGCAGGTTGCAGCTACTGCTTTCAGACATCCTGGCAATGCAGATGCCACTGGATCCAGTGTAAATGAAAAATATGCCACATGACGTCTCATTAAACCATGAGTTTGGGTAAGAACAGGCAATGCAAAATTGTCGTGTGCATCACAGAACAATGCAAATTCCTTTGAATAATAAGGCATCCCTAAGGCTGGAGCTGAGCAGAGACAGTCTCGCAGCTTCAAGAAGGCAGTCATGCTTACGTCATCCCACTCTACTGGGTCTTTTGGTCTCTTCGTTGTCATTTGTATCAGAGGTTTACCTAGGACTGCAAGTCCCACAATCCACTGCCTGCAGTAACCTACAACTCTAAGAAACATTCTTATTTCTTTCTGTGTTTGAGAAAGATTCATGTTTCAGAGGTAACTCTTCTGACACCTCTTTCTATCTGGTGCCCCAAATATTTTACTGATGTGGTGCAGAATTGTAATTTTTCAGGTAAAACTTTAAGCCCTCCTTCAGCCAAATGATTCAGTAATGCAATGGTATCAACAACACAGTCATTTTGAGTTTTAGACGCCATGAACAGGTCATCTATATACTGCACCAGGACAGACTGTCCGGGCAAGACCAGAGATTCAAGACATTTTTTCAATATCTGATTGAAAATCGAGGGACTTTTTGTGTACCCCTGAGGGACACGATTCCAAACGTAAACATGGTCATCGAATTTGAACGAGAAAATAAATTTGCTATCTGGATGTAATGGTATGGAGAAAAATGCATGGCACAAATCAATTACCGTGTACCATCCAGCTCCCGATGGTATCTGGTACAGAATCACTGCATTTGATACAACTGGACAACATGGGACGAAAATGTTATTATTGTTGCCGAGGTCTCGTACGACCCTATAGTTTCCACTTGGTTTCTTTATGCCAATTATAGGTGAATTACATGAACTGTTCATAATGTCTTGTAAAATGCCTTGCTCAACTAAATGCTTTATTTCTGCTGCAACACCTGCTTTTATTTCTGGGATTATTTTGTTTTGACAAATATTTGGGTAAACTACACCTCTTTCACTGTCACTTTTATTGGGTCAACATTTGCCATTAATCCTACATCTTTTCCAGTGAAATCCCACACTTCAGGATTCACCGTATGCTACAATTCTTATGGGAGGTTTTCCACTAACATCTTTTAATTTTCAGTTTCTTGTTTGGCTAACATTAATTTATTAACTCCATCTTCATCTGGGGTTTGAATTTCAACACCACTTGGGGTACAAAAGATTGTGCAATTCATTTTACACAATAAGTCCCTACCTAATAGGTTCACTGGACTGGAGTCGCACACTACAAATTTGTGCATTTCTTTAAAATGACCTATTCTGATTTCAATAGGTTCTGTAACAGGGGTACTAATTTGTTTAAAAGAAACTCCCACTACTTCGATCGCTTCTCCCGAGAGGGGCGGGTTTGGAACGTCTGCTGTTTCCCAGTAGAACGGATAGCACCAGTATCCAACAAAAAGGTAACATCATTTCCCTTAACTTTTCCCTCAATGTATGGACCTGACTGATCTACCGGCAAGGATTCGCCAAGCACGCACTCCTCGTCCTCCCCTCTCAGGCAACGTCAGTAACTATCTCCCTCGAAAAATGCATCACTTAAAAGAAATTGTGATGTCACTGCATCTCTCCTTCCACTTCCCTCCCAATTTGTGGTATTCACACTGTAATTTACTTGGCTCCTGGAATCTGGCATAGGTGCAAGTGGTAACTGGTTCTGTATTACCTGTTGCTGTGGTTTCCTTGACACTTCATTCTGTGTCTGTAGATTCAAATTGTCTATTTGCACATTGTTACTCAATACAGCCTTACACTCATTTCTCTAATGCTCCATTTTTCCGGACCCATGACAAGGGAACTTTTTCTTTGCCTTCTACCTCTTCATTCTTCCTCTCGGTGTACCCCCATTTCCATCTCATTGATTCTGATTATTTTTCAATTGTTTCAACTGGAGTTCTTGCTGTCCTGTAATTTTACTTGTGCCCACATTACCTTTTCTTCTAAATTCTTTTGTTTATTGTCAATTTCATCTCCACAAAATTTAGGATATTTAAGTATTTCATCTACAGGCTTGGCCTGCGAGCAGATTTTATGATCTTTAATCATTTGCAAAATTTATGGCTTTAATCCTGACACAAACCAATAAATAAAATGTGTCAAGTCTTTTGTATCAATGCTTTCCAAATCACTGTATTGTTTAAATACCTGTAAAAGGCGTTCGTAATATGCATGTACTGATTCATCTTTATTTTGGGTAGTTCTGTCTATTCTTCTCCAATCTGTTTCTTGCGGGGTACCTTCCCTTTTAGGAAAGTTATGACTTGATGATACTTTTTCATCACGTCATCTGATGGTGCTCCTGTCTTTGGGTCTCTTGGATACTCGTCATTAGGCCAATCAATAGTAATGTTCCATTCTGTCCACAAATCTGTGGGTACTGCAATATCAAACAACCCCTCTAAATCTTTTAACAATACTTTAAAAACCTTTACAAATCTCTCAACCTGTCTGTACTACTCTACAGGTTTCTCTCTGAGTTTTGGGAAATCCTTTGTAAATGATAAAATATCCTGTCGGGACCATGGGACATGTACATAACCTCCTCCTGGCACTTCTCTCATTGGGCATAACCTGTCTACTTTTTCTGGTTCTTTTAGTAAATATTCAGATGCAGTGCTTTTTCCCTGGGCTTCCTCATTTTTTTTATCCATCTTACTTTCCATCTATCTAAATCAACCCAATTTTGTAATAATGACAACAAATCTTTAATTTGCAATTTACGTCCTGACACATTCATGTTTTCTAGATCTTTGTCAGAAAATTCAGCTCGGTAAGGTTTCTGTAACACTTTAGATTTACCAATGTCAATTCTCATATCAGAAGCCAAACTCATTAACTTTTCATGAAATGTTGTAGTATTTCGAGTGATACTTCGACATATAACCAACAATTCATCTTCACTGAAAGTGTTTAACCTTTCCAATCCCACATTTCCAGCAAACATTTCTTCTAATTCGACTCTTAATTTAAAAATATCCAATACCTTCGGCTGTGATTTTGGCTTTTCTATTTCTCTGGGCCATCTCTCTATCTCTTCCGGGGATACTACAGTAGCGCTTCTTGTACCTGAGGATGTTTCCATCTGCACCTCTCTAGAGCTTCCTGGAGTGTTTTTCCTGATCGAGTCACCCACCGGTTCCCTTATAGGTAAATCCATCAGGGAACTCACTGACTCACATTCACTTGCTTGATCATCGACTATAAAGGGTTCCTTTCTTGTTTGCACTATAGGTGTAATCAGAACGGGAGGTTTAGGACAGGACTGCTTTACCCATATAATATAACAATGGGACCTATGGTTATCGGAATGGTCAAGGCTTCAGGACTCGTATTCAACTGTGAAATTTTCTGAATTAATTAATTTCTCTGTAGTTATTGATTCTCGTTCCCTATCCTGTAATACTTTTTCTAATGAGGTTTCATGTACAATTTGCGAACCAAAGGTGGTTTTAAGAATGGGGCGCTATGGTTAACTCTATTTGCCGGACTTTTCATTAATAAATCCTCCAAGTAATAGTCATCTGATTCACCACTATTCATTACATTTCTCGCTTTCTCTGTACTCTTACTTCCTGATGGTTCTTCCAAAGTCAGTACAGGATATAATCCTTCCACTAACATGGACTGTCTCAATTTCTTCAATTGTTTATCTCTTGTTTCTTTAGGAAATCTGGGATAAAATTGACTCCAATTTCTGTCGCTTCTGGGTCTATCTCGATTAAAAAACTCAGTTTTTCCATTTCTCTAATGCTTCATACTAAATCAATCTAGGTCTAGGATCTAATTCATTCTTGCGTGTTCTTAAGTTGTACAAAATTCTACTATTAAAGGTACCATGTTCTGGAAATGCCAAAACATCATCATCTTTTGTGTACTCCATCCAGTTTTCTAACCACACACAAGTATGATAGCCCCTTTATACCATCATGTATGATGCGGGCATATTCCGTGGTTAAATAATAATTCCTTCTCTTGTTTTAATCATTTTATCTTTTTTAAAGATATTCTTAATTTTCCTAAAAAGCAACATTTTTCTCTCTCCTCCGTACATGATATGAGGTCTTCCTCTTATGTATTGTTCTTGCGCAAAACCTTAGTACCTCCTATCAGGTCTATTTCCTATAACTGGTGGATCTAAATGCCACATATGATTTGTACTGATAAATTTTATATGCAGCTACACTCTATTGTTTACTAAATGCTTCACCAATACCAGCGGGTTTCTTATTTTCAATAACTAATCTGTGATTTGATTTCAAATAAATTTCGACCAGTAATTTCGCAACTTTTCTCGTGAGACAAGTTCCCATGCTCCTGCACTCACCCTTCTTTTACAATTATTACCTCAGCTACACACCCGCTGTCTCAACCAATAACAGCGCTGCTCTAGGTGACGTCAGCGCAGCACGGCAACTGACTCCCTCCTTTGCAAGGTAATAGGAGAACTTATTTCTTTTCACTTTTAAATTCAATATTCAATAATTAACAACGTAGAAACATTTGCCACTGTGCCTAAGTGACCTAATTCAAAGGAAATAATTATTTCTATCATTGCGAGTAAATCCCTTCTGCTTACTCTTTATATACTGTGAGTAGATCCCTTCTGCCTACTCTTCATACAAGCATTGGAGAACCTGTTACTCCCTCGGGCTTACTCTTTCTAGGTGATATAAAGACAAAGTTTCACCATTTAACTCCTTTGCTATCATTTATTCACACATTTATACAGAAAATCCCTAATCAGGGCTTCCAGTTTTACCTAACCATGCACTTACTTCCTTAGGCAAGTGACCTCACTCGCAGTGTGGCTTCCATTTACTACCCGCTATTCTGCCCCCGGGGATTCCAAAGCAAACCTAAAACAATACAAACAGTTTTTGTTTAATTCATAAAATCAATACAAATCAAATTGATCAATACACGACTAACTACCTATCTTAACTAAACCCTAACCACTGCTCTGCTACCAAAAGAATACTGATAGAGCGCGGGCTCACCTGCTCTTTTTATCATACTCACCTGGGCCCATAAACACATACACACTTTGAACAGGTAAACCTACGCTTAATCAGAATTATTAAACCATTTAAGACCTATACTATTTGTCTTACCAATCCTGATCATTCATACCTACAGTCCAACGGGATCAAGGGAGTAAGCATAATAGGCAGTAAATAAACGTTTGTACTCATAAAATAACCACAGACTCTGGAAAGATTTAAAAACTTTATCAATGAAAATTCTTAAATGTTAGAGTCCATACCAATTCAATCATAGCTCGTTCAATTAGGAAGAATATAATCAAAGCAAGATGATGTGAAAATATTATGAGACTTTCTTTACGCATTGAAACATAGGAAGGGTAAGAAAAGGGAAACAGTACAATGACATACCCACGCAACTTTACATTTACCTAGAATGGTGTGGAAATCAACCGTGCCACGGGCTGGGATAAAGGATAGGACTCCCGATAGTTCAGGTGCCAACAGAACAGGACGGGTGCAGATCAGAATCAGGATAAGTACGGACCAAATTGGATCAGGAGAGGACCGCCGCAGGTCAGGACCCACACCCACAGCTAAAGTGCAACGCCAGCATCACACCCCTCTCTGTCGGACCCCGATTGTGTTATCAAACCTTCTCCCACAGAACTCTGATTGGGTTATCGAACTCCTTTCCAGAACCCCGATTGGGTTATCAAATCTTCTGACAGAGTGATCCACCAGCACCTCTGCTCTCGATTGCCTATTCAGTGCGTTGGGTCAGTGACAGGTCAGCTAGTCGGACAAGTCGGACAATCTAACTAGCTAAGCCTACCTTAGTTATACCATTTTCCAGGGCAGTGTACCACCCCCGGAAGTTGAAAATGTGTGTATTCCCTGTATTTGATTAGTCAAAACACGAGGAGAGGTCATCACACCATACCAGTTATGAGGTCACTTGATTCAATAATGCAAATTATCTTTCCCGCCCATAATTCTACTTTCCCATGCATTTTTTTCCACCCAACAATAGATGTTCTAATAGTAAATACAATGTTAAACAATTTATCAAATTGTCTTCCTCATGGAGGTTCATGAGGTCGGGTTCCCAGGTGCATCAGAGGCAAGACTGTCGTTGGCAGAATTTCAATGCCATGTCTTGTGGACTCGGGGATTTCAACACATGCACAGTTGCGGGACCCAAGATGGAGAAACATTGTACATGATTGGTCCAAACACGAGCTAATAGCAAAGTCATAGAACAAAGAATAAATGAATGCACTGTACACCACTTATCTCTACTCTATTCCCATTATTTTATTTCAACACCAGCATTAGGAGTTAAGCAGAACAAACAATTTATTAAAGGCAGCAATGCAAGCGTTAGCATGTGAAAACATAGAGCAGCCATCTTTAGTTCTAGTGCGCAGAAGCAAAGTTTTCCTTCCAAAGAAGAGAAAACGAGTGTGACAGACGCATGTGCAGAAAAGTTCCCGCGTTGCTATGGCCATTTTAAGACACTCGAGTTACTTTTAGTAAAAGCACATAGTCAAGCTTCCCCTAGATACCAGAAATGTTGTGTGGTGCATTGTTGGATGTACGACGTCACAACGCGTACTTTTACAATGCGTGCCGTTACTACGCAACTTTTACAACGCAAGTCATTACAACGACTTGCGTTGGGGGGTGCTGGATAGTAAATATTTTAATTTACTATTCCAACTCCAGTCCCTATGGATAGTAGGGAAGGAGTTGGAAAGCAAATTAAACTATTTACTAACCTGGAGCGCCCCCCAGCGCAAGTCGTTGTAACGACTTGCATTGTAAATGTTGTGTGGTAACAGTACCGCGCTGTAAAACCTTCGTTGTAAAGGATGTTCCCCGCATTGTTAGTAAGACGAAACATGTTTATTAGAGTTTTACATTTTATTTCAACAGGGTTGAGTCCAAGCAAGTCTCTTTACGAGAGAAACCTTGCTCCATCAATTTTTTCAATGGTCTTACCCCTTTCATTAACATTTCTGGTTTTAACCTTTTTTGGGCCACATGCCATTATGTAAGACTTTGAGATATTAACCCTCAAGTTTAATGCCGCCATATAATTTGTAAAGGCGTCCAGGGAGATTTGGAGACTATTGGCCGTCAGGGCCATGAGAACAGTGTCTTCCGCGCACGAAAACAATGGAATTGGTTGAACTTTTGTATGAGGAAAATCGATTTTCTTGCTATTAAAAATGCTTCCAGGCCATTCGAATAGATAAAATAAGAGTAGGAGCTAAAATGCACCCCTGCCGAACTCCTTCGGTTGAGGCAATAGGCTTCGTCCTTTCCCTGTGTGGTCCAAATCTTATGGAAACAGATGTGTTAGTATGTAGCCTTTTTAGGAGTAGGATTAGTGTACTTTCAAAGCCTATATCTGTCATTAGTGCCCACAAAGTCGCCTGTTCACATTATCAAATACACAGAACAAATCCATGAAGGCAAGGTTGATAGAGCCACTCTTTGCCTTCATGTACTTGCCTATGATCAGAGACAAATTTAGGCACTGCTCTGTTGTTCACATTCTCCTCCAGAAGCCATACTGCGTTTTTGAGATAATCCCCTTACTAGTTGCCCATGTCTCTAGTCAGTCAACGAATACCCTATCCAGTACTTTAGCGGTAGATTCAATAAAGGAAATAGGACTATAACAGGCAGGATCATTTCTATTCCCTTTTTTAAACATTGGTACAACTATGGCATCTTTCCTGGATACTGGAATTGGACAAGTCACCGCTGATTTAAAAACGTAAGCTAGCAGGGGTGCCCAAAGATTTATATTTACCTTAAAAAAATCAGGTGGAACTCCATCTGGGCCTGGAGCTTTCCTACTCATCCCGTTTGCAAGTGCGTCCTCCACCTAAGTCACCGTAAGTGAGGCACTAAGCTTCACTGCCTGTGCCATGTCAGCTGGGAGCTCCTCATTAAGTATCGACAGCTCCCTACCATTTGGATTAAAGTTAGGCACAAAATGTTGTTCCCAGGTATCACTCAGGATCAATGACTCAATTTTTCCCGCTTCCTCATTGAATTGGGGTCAATTGATGATGGCCCAGAAGCTTTTACTATCTCTAAGTGCTCTCGCTCTCTCCAGTTCATCCCACGCTATGTGCCTCAGCTCCTCTTTTCTTTCACTGATGGTGGTTTTATATAAGCATCTCGCACATGTTATTTGTTCTCTGTTACGGTGGTGTGTCTGGAAGGCAGTTTTTAAGATCTTGTGGGCTTTAGATTATTCTGCGATAAACCAGCGGCTCTCACGGTTCCGCTTGGGCCTGGCTGGTTATTTTAATCTGTTAGCTACATTATTGCAGAGCCGTTCAAAGTTCTGTACAATCGTGGATGAGGAAGAGTCCTGCTCCAAACAATCCATGATCAATTTCAAGTTAGATCTAACTATTTCCTCCTCAAAAAGTGTTGGATTTATTTTTCCCCAGTTTACTCCTACACCTTTTTTGAGATTATAATCAGTCAATCAATCATCCCCCATGGGTCTGGCTATTACTTTAAGTGAAACAATTAGTGGGTTGTGGTCACTCGCTATATCCGGATCCACATGAAAATCACACACCAGTAAGGAGCACTCCCTAGAAATAAACATAAAATCGATAGAACTTTCCCTACACCTGCCAACAAAAGTAGGGCACTGAATTGAAAAACTATTAGTCAGACTGTCCAAGCTGTTCTCAATGATACTGGTATTCAGTGCCTCTCCCTGCGGGGTGTGACTAAAATGAGCTAAAGATGATCATCTATGTCCAAGAGATTACAAACTCTTTCATTACTATATTTACAGGATGTGCCATTAAAATCCCCCACCTATAAAACACATAAACATTGCCACTTCCCAGAAACATTAGCAATTTCCATTTGCAAGGCTTCTATAACAGGACAATTTTTTGGTCAACAATATTATAGTACCAATTTACAAGAAGGACTCTCACTTGGAGCATGTTAACAATCATAATCAATTAAAAACAATTAGATGATCCTACACAAAAAACTTGTATGGAACCAACAGGTAGATTTATCAAAGACCCGTTTTGCGAGTCTTTAATAGCGATTCATAAGGAATCGCTATTACAGACTCGCAAAACGGGATTCATGTAGGAATCGCAAAATAAATTGCGATTCCTACACATTCCTTATTTGCGATTAGCAAATTGCTAATCGCAAATAAGGAATAACTCCCCATTCATTCCTATGGGCCTAAAGGCCCATAGGAATGAATGGGGAGTATTCCTTATTTGCGATTAGCAATCAGCTAATCGCAAATAAGATAGCGATTTCAAGGGTGCCAGGGGTGTCCAAAGGACACCCTGTAGCACCCCAGAAATGCAAATTTACACAGGTGTAGGGCACACACATGTCCAAAGGACATGTGTGTGTGTAACATGCAACAGTGAAAAATGCACTAAAGTGCTTTTTTCTATTTTTTTGCAATTTACCACAAAGTCAGACTTCGTGGTAAATAGCGACCAAATATTGCGAATTCGCACATTCAAATTGGTTAGTGAATTGCATTTAAGGAATCTCTAATAGAGATTCCTTAAATCCAATTCCTCGCAAATATGCAATTTCGCAAATAGCGATTTTTGCATTTGGGATGATGAATCCCAAATGCAAATATTGCACTCGCAAAGGGCCAGATTCTCAGAATCTGGCCCTTTGCAAGCGCAATTTACCTTGATGAATCTACCTGCAAATCTAACTTAGAATAAGGTTACCAACCCTCCTTTTGCCTTACCCATAGACGATGCTGTGGCAGGCACATCAAAGGCCTGATAACCATCCATCCCAATACTTTCTATATCCAACGTCTCCTGTAGACAGATTCCATCGAAACCCCTGATATATTCCAATCAAACCTCATTTTTAGTTTTGAGCAAATACCTTCTATATTCCAGGAGATTTGCTTAACTGGGGATATAGAGTGGGCCAGATCCGTGTTCGATGATATGACTAGTGAGACCAGTGGACTGGCCATAGGTGTCTGTAGCGACCCCTCCCCCGGACACCTATTTTCAGGGGTTATATTTGCAGCCACTGTGCAAAAAGTCAGGTTATTCATGTTCTCCTTTCCCAAGGGACCAGCAAAATGTATAATGTGGTCTTTGTGGGGCTTTGTGTTGCCATCTGCCTCTTTAGTCCCAGCTCCCCATACATCACCATATAGGTAACCTTTTAAATAATTATCTATGTACCCACCAGACTGTCTAGTTAGTCAATCTAGTTAGTCAATCAATCTCGGTCAGGTCTGTGAGTTCCTCATACCTATTAGGGTGAACGGAGGAGGGGTGCATAGGGGCATCAATGATGTGTCTAGGTCGAGTTGGGCGCATGCTGGGGGGCAAAAATCTCACTAGGAGGGTAAAAGAAACCCAATGTTCGGTAGATGAGTCTTTCAACTGGTTTAGGGCATCGTAGACACACTTTGCATTGCTAAAATTAAGCATGACACAGTCCCCTTCAATGCTTTTCTTAGTGCCTCCAATCCAGCACACCTGCCTAGCCATAACAATGTACTCAAACCAATTAAAATTAGGGGATTTTTGTTTAGAGCACCAGTGAACCACTTTATTTATAAGGCTCTGGCAACTTTCTTTTTGATTGGGAGATAACCTTGGGACCCCGTTAAAATTAAGGTATAGGGGTGATTTCTGGGGGCAGGTGTGAGCGACTGTGAGACGTTATGTCTCTCAAGGGGGATCTACCCATCCCTTAAATTGGAGTTTTTAGGGGACAAGACACCCTGACCCGGATTTTGGCTCTGTGGGATGGAGTTTTCATGAGGAACAGGATTCTTTGCTAGTTCTACCAGTGTGCTAGTTTTTGAGGTTTCTTGTATCCGGCCACAGTGTGGGGGATAATACTAAGGATAAGAGAGAATAATTAGTTTGGCAAATTTTGGTTATCTTAGAGCTGAAAAACCAAGGAAAGAATTAGATCAGACTTTTGGTGGCCAGGTCTGGATTTTCAAGTTGAGAGGGTGATCAGGGAGTGTCCAACGTGTGTGAATACTGATAAACTGCCAAAGTTAAGGGTTTCACCCATGATTGAGGGTAAACAACCAACTGTAAGCTGCCAGGGTATTGCTTTGGATTTGGTGGGACCTCTCACAGGGGAGATATTAATGGATTTATACTCCAAATGGCGAGTAGTACAGGTTGTATGTGATACTACAACTAAAGGTGTAAAGTTTCTAAATTCTTTGTTTAAGAGTGAAGGTCTTCCAGAGACTCTACAGACTGATAATGGTGTTCGGTTTTTATTCACATGAAATGGAGGACTTTCTGCAGGTGTGTGGTTTAAAACACAGAAAATGCTCACATTATCATCCTGAATAGAATCCAGTTGTGGAGAGGTTTGACAGAACTATCAAAGAGGCCATACAACTAGCAAAGCCAGCAGGTTTGCGTTGGGGGAACGTTTTGCACAATAGACTGGCTTCATATTGTTACCTCCTCGTCATTCTACAGGAATATTCCATTTTAGGTGTTTCCAGGAAGGATTCCTAATGGAAAGTTGGGTTCTCCTTGTATGAGTTGGAAGAAAGGGTGGTTTCAACTATCCACAAAGAGAGGTGATGCCATTTTCAAAATTCTATGCTCCTATCAAAGTAGTTAGGATTTTTAGGAATGAAGTAAAAATATTTGATGGGAGAATATGGAACTTAAATCACAATACTCAATTCTCAAAGAAGCCTAAAGTGATTTTCGAGAGTAATTTCAATAAAGGTTAAATTTTCTGGTTTCTCTAGTCATTCAGGCAACCATATACGGCATGAATCCAGAGATAAAAGGTTGCCTAAGTATTGTAAATACTTTTTATAATTGCATTTTAAGTTTTAGAGTTGTTGCCCTTGTTAGTTTTATTTTCTGTTTAATGTTTGTTTTGGTTGAATGTATTTATTTTGGTATATCTAAATAATTGTATTATATTTCTGTTGCTTATTTTGTTTGAAGGGAAGGTATGTGATGTGTTGTGCTGCCCCAGAGCCAGTGATGTTATTTTCAGAATGTTAGGGTTTGAACTGTCCAGGAATTCAACTCAGTCAGTTGGAGGCTGTATGTGGGACGTCTGGAAGAATAAACCTGACTTTCAAAGTTACTCACTTCTTTCATGTATTGTCATTCCTCCTGTCGTACTTCAGTGTCCTTTGCTCCCAGAGTTTTGAAGTAGAAACCTTGGAGTTCTGGAACATTTAATCAGAGAGTATTGTGTGAGTTGCTCAAGAAGAAAGGGAGCCTGTAGCTTACTCTATGGATGTCGCAGTCTGAGGAAATTGGAACACATAGTTGCCTGTGTATGAGTGAACTTATGTGCACAGTGTAATGACTGTCCTGGAGGGGACACAACCTTTACAACTCAACTTTTACAACGCACTACTATTACAACAAAACTTTTACAACGCAAGATCCATTACAACGCATGCCATTACAACTGAACCATTGCAACGCATGACACTACAACGCATACCATTACAATGCATACCATCACAACGCATGGTACCCTTACACTATCCAAAACTTACCCTACTGTTGCACCCCCTGGAGTTAGAATAGTAATTTTTACCCCTACACTATCCAACACTTACCCTACTGTTGCACCCCCTGGAGCTAGTAAAGTAATTTTTACCCCTACACTTTCCAACACTTACCCCACTGTTGTACCCCCCTGGAGTTATAATAGTAATTTTTACCCCTACACTATCCAATACTTACCATACATGCAATGTAATGGTATGCGATGTAATGGTATGCGTTGTAAAGGTAGTATGCGTTGTAATGGAACGCGTTGTAAAGGCAGTTTTTTAAAATTCATTTTAATGGCATGCATTGTAATGGAATGCGTTGTAATCGATGTTGCGTTGTAAAAAATGTGTTGTAAAGGTATGCATTGTAAAGGTATGCGTTGTAACTTCATACATCCATCCTGGAGTCTTAATGATTCTGTTAAGAGCATGTTTTAACTACAATTTGTCCTTACAGGGTCTCGCCTCCACTTGACTCCCTTCTAATAAACCCCCATCAGACTTCTTCTAGCAGTCCATATATAATTGGTCCTGTCATTTAGTCAGCAGCCCACATGTAAGAGAGATTTCCTTGTCTTTAAACTACATATTGCCTTTAATTGAGGGAATCTGGAAGAGTGGTAGTAACAGCGTCCCACCACTAGCAGGATCTACCCCCTGGTTTCCATTCTCTAATCCCCTCCCTCTAAATCTTGCAGTGGTAGGATCTACTCCATGGTTTCCATTCTCTAATCCCCTCCCTCTAAATCTTGCAGTGGTTGAAATCTGTATTCTCTGTTGCTACAGCATTATGGTAAGGGCTGTGACAGATTCCACTTTGCTACTGATTAAGTATTCTGATCCTTGCAACAGTACAATTTAATTTTCCCTCTCCAATCTTCAAAACCTTTATCATCAATGTCTTCGTACCTCCATGCCAGAACAGAAGTTTCTAGATGCAACAAATACTCAGACGCAAATATACACAAACAAAACATCTCAGTTGTAATCATCCTAGTCTTTCTTTAAAGCTGCTCTCTCTGTATCTTAGAGTCACTGTCTGTCAAAGCTGTATAAACATTTCTGGGTGTGACCAATTCCTCAAAAGCTAATATTCACTAACGAAGGCATTTACATTTCACTTGGCAGCATCCTAGTCTTTCCTCAAAGCCTCTCTCTCTCCAGCTGTCTCAATCACTAGCTACCTCTTAATCAATCAATCAATCAGGATTTATACAGCATGGCTAATCACACAATAGAGTATCCAGGTCTTTGCAGGTCCCGGATACTTATTGGAATAGGCAGGTCTGGAGGGCCATTCGGAAATCTAGAAGTAAGGTGATGGTCCCAAGATGCATGGGGAGGCTGTTCAAGTTTTTGCGGTGTTGTGGAAGAAGGAGCGTCCTCTACTTCTGCTTCAGTAGATGTCAGGAGTATGGGCACGCAAAAGAGAAGCAGAGTATAGTCTTCTTGTCAGTTGGTGGAAGTTCAGGTGGTGTTTAATATATGTGTGTCCTTGGTTGTGTAAAGCCTTGTGTGCATGGATCAGCAGCTTGAATTAGCATATCTTCTGTACAGGGAGCCAGTGGATTTGCCTGAGGTGGGGTGTGCTGTGGATTTGTCAGAGAAGGATGAGGGTGAATCTGGCTGCAGCGTTCGGTATGGTCTGCAGTCTCGGTAGGAGGTGTGTGGAGATTCCTATGTAGAGGGCATTGGCGCTGTCCAGTCGGGTGGTGATTATGGCCTGTGTCATGATATGTCTTGTTTGTAGGGGTAGCCTCTTGAAGATCTTGGATAGCATGAGCACAGTGAAGATGCAGATGTCGTTGATCTGGGATTTTATGGTGAGCTTGTTGTCTATGATGTTTCTGAAGTTTATGGCATGGTTGGAAGGAGTGGGTATTGGTCCTAGGTCTGATGGCCACCGGGAGTCATTCCATGTGCTGCTGCTGTTGCCAAAGATTTGTACTTCTGTCTTGTCTGTGTTCAGCTGCAGGCAGTTGTTCTTCATCCAGTTGGTGACATTTGTCATGCATCTGTGGAAGTTGGTTCTGGTGGTGGTAGGGAAGTTGGTGAGTGAGAGGATGAGTTGGGGGTCGGCTATGAGGGAATTGTGTTGACACCATGGGATCTGACGATGTTGGCCAGTGGGGTCATATATGCATTGAAGAGTGTGGGGCTGAGGGATGAGCATAGGGTGATACCGCAGGTGATCTCCTTGAGTTCAGAGGTGACAGGTGGGAGGTGGATGCCCTGGATCCTCCGGTAATGAAGCAGGTGAAGTGGTAGAGTCTTTTGATCATCATGTGGTGGGATACAGTATCAAAGGCTGCCGAGAGGTTGAGGAGGATCAAAGTTGTTTTTTCTCATCAGTCGAGGAGGGTTCAGATGTCATCGGTGGCTGCAATCAGGGCAGTTTCGGTGCTGTGATTGCTGAGGAAGCTGGATTGAGAGGCCTTGAGTGCCTGGTTCTGCTCCATGTGTTATGAGATGAATATTGCCTCAGCAGGCAGTGGTTGATGTTGAGGGTGGTCTTGAAAGCTGCCCTGTCGGAGGTGTCCTTGCTGGTGCGCCATCTTCTCTCTAACTGTTTGCTGTCTCCTTTCACTGTGCTGAGTTCATAGGTGTACCAGATGCCCTTTTTGGAGGATTTTCTCTGGATATTGCCCTTGATGGGGACGATGCTGTCTGCACAATTGGTGCTCCAGGTGTTGAGGTTTTTCACTCCGTTATTGAGGTTGGTGGTTGGAGCAGGGTTGGACATGTTGAGAGAGTTTACCCAGCTGGTCTCTAAGATTTTGTTCCACCTCAGTATTGGGCATTGGTCATCTTAGGGGTAGCGGTGTGGGGTCTGGAGATGCTGAAGTGGACGATGGAGTGATCAGTCCATGTGAGTTCTGTGACATGGCTGCATTTGATTCAGTTGCTAGAGGTAAATATTGGGTTTAGCATGTGTCCTGCTGTGTGTGTAGGGTTGTGGATTATCTGGGTCAATCAAAGGCTGCTCATACTGAAGAGGAGGTGTGCGTTGTTTTTGTCATTGGGTCATCAATGTGGAAATTTAGGTCACCAAGGAAGATAGAGTCCCTGGAGTTTAAGCTAGGGGTACAATGAAGTCTGCAATGGTGTTGCAGAAGCTGAAGTGCGGGCCTGGGGGTTGTATGTAAGGATGCCTTTGATGGTTTACTTGTTTTCCGTGTGGAGCTTGAAGTTGAGATGTTCCATGGGGGTCGTGATGTTGTCAGTGATAGAAGTACACTGTATGGTCTCTTTGTGGATGATGGCTGTTTCTCCTCCTGGCTTGTTGGTGTGGCCTGGTGAGTGTTTTTATATCCAGATGGAATTGCCATGGCAATATGTGGGGTGGATGTGGGGTTGAGCCATGTCGCAATGAAGAAGACAATGTTGGGTGTGATGGTAGTGATGAGGTCCCATAATCCTGTGGAATGCTTGCCTAGTGAGAGTGTGTTGAGAAGGGCACATGCGAGTTGGTGTTTTTGTTCAGGTGGTGTCTGTGGTTTGTTTTGGGTGTGCAGGTGTGTGTGCAGTGGCTGGTTTAGTGGCAGTGGTTGCAGGTGAAATATCTTATCATGGAGAGTGGGTCTGCGTGGTGACATTGTTTGTTGCGGTGTTCGGGGTCCAGGGTGTAGAGCTAGGCTGTGGTGTATCATGGGGTGGGGGGCAGGGTTTGTGGCTCTGGGCGCGATCCAGGCATGAATGGGCACAGACAGGCTTGCCTTTAGCCCACCTTCGGCACACCAGTAGCGCTGTCGCACTGCAGTCTGCATTAAGTAGATCCTGGGGTGGGCATGGCTTCTGCCTGTGAGAAGAACAGTGAATAGGAGAACTCGGTTAGGGAACCCAGGCATCTGCAATGTAACTGGATGAGTCTGGAACAAGCAGGAACTGGAAGCCACAGGCAAGTGTCAAAGTTAGGTGTCCTTGTGCCTACTCATAATTAGAAGACTTTTTTTACTCTACATCTATCATTGCAGAGCACCATTCTCCTTGTGCTTACCTGCAGAAAATTCTGTACCACTCCTCACACCCTCTCTTATTCTTGAAGTCTTCCTTTCAGGGTGCCTCTTACAACCTATTTCTTGACCAACCTCTCTGTAATAACATAAGCTTTTAAAACATGAAGAGGTTACGATTTCTTGATATTTTGTTAAGATGCTTTCTTTACATATAATATATTCTATATAAATGCAAACTATTTAGGTAAATATTGTTTAAGGAAGACATTTTGGCAGTTACTTTAGAACAGATGGTATACATGTAGAATAGTAGAAAAGGGTCGAGGCAGAGAAACTGCACCTCTTAATTTAAGTGTCTAGCTGGTCTGGTGATGGTGCCTATAAAACCAGGGAGTACAACCCTATTTACTCCCTATTGAGCAAACGCCCAAAATACAGAAAAAATTTTTGGGGGGAATCAGCACCCATCAAGGAAATATCATATAAGTCCTGTTATGTTGAATCAGTCCAACGAAGAATATTGTAATGAACAGGTTCGGACTCCACTGTTGATCGGAATGAATTCTTTATTATTTGATCCAGACAATAACATTCAAATACACATGTAATTCTCTTTCAACCAACGCTTTTTGTCTCGTTATCGAGACTTCTTCAGGGCTAAAAATAAAACATGAACTAATTAAAAACAAAAATATAAACATATGTACACAATTAAAATCAAGCATTGTACTGTTGTATACAGATATTTCAGACCATTCCGAGTTAGCATCTATACTGAAATTCATAACATGAACCAATAGAACACAAAGCGGCAAAAAATGAAGCTATGGTTCTGTAGCTCTACATTGGGAACAATGAGTCAAGCTTTGCATTCAACAGGTGCAGACCTGTTAAGACACTATCTTTAAGGTAAAGTGTGTGCGATCATATCATTTTAAATGATGCTTCTTCAAAGACGTTCCTCCAAGAAGCAGTACAAGAGGTGCCAGGAGTACGATTTTCATGTCAGCCGGTTTTGAATGATATGAAAATCGTACTTGATTTGGAATAAAGGATAAAGAAAAATGAAGACTGTTTGATGGTCTTCTTATCTAGTTGAGTGGCTAATAGCCAGCTGCAATGTTTTGGACTTCTTTTTGTGCCTCGGGATTTGTGTAACTCATTGTTAAACCTCAAGAGGGATGCTCCATCTTGGGTGTTGATTCAGCCTCCTATGAGCAGAGGGAGGCTATATGCGTGGAGAGCACTACAGCTTACTCACATCTAGAGGAATTACTTTCCGACGGACTGAAGGGGCGGATGTGCATGTTTGAAATGTCATTTCTGCTGTGTTACTTTTTTGTGTATTACTTCTTAGGAAGACTCCACATAATAACATCTTTAATTTCTTTCTTTGGGGATGGTTAGGTAGGGATGTCAGGATAACGTTAGAGTTTGGCTATATTGATGCTTTATATTCATCTGCCCTCGATGCAGGGACATCTGGACTCATGCTTTCTGATCCTCTGCATCCTATGTCTTGAATTGATAGTTTTGTGCATGTTGCATTGACTCATCTTTATATGCAGATTCAGCATTATGCTGATTCCAATGTATTTCTACACTTTAATCTTGAGGTGTCTCTATGTACAGGTATTTTTGGCTTTGTAATAAACTAAATAACTTTACGTAGTTGCCTGTGGTTACTATGTGTCCAGAGAAATTCCTGTTAAATTGATTGGTGTTATTAACAATTTTCTCCCCTCTACGCTTACATACTGCTAAAGAAAACATTGGATTGTGACTCTAGAACAAGTCCAGAACCCATGGGCTCGGCCTTTTCACTAATAATAGCCGGTAGGTGTTCGAGCTTAGTGTTGGTTGTGTTGTTCTTTTGCTGTCTATCGCTGTGATCATATTGTATTGTATATTGTTTATTGTACATTGTTTTTTTCTCTCTGTGACTCTGTTTTTCGTCCTTTTGTGCTGTGCCTTCTCCTCGTTGTTGTGCCTGTGCCCTACTTCCATCTGAAAATCAAGTACCCTAAGACACCTTCAATGAACCAACACAGGATGGCGAAACCACGCACTCCCCCAGCTACGCCAGTCAACCGACCATCTCCTCGTGGACAGCAGCCACCACAGAAGACACCGAATCTACCATGAAAGGCATCCACTCAGAAGCACCCACGAACCCATGTACTCCACACAGCTTCCACAGAGCCGCCGGTATTGCACCGAAACTATGATACACCATCAACACCTCCTTCCTAATTGGCACCTTTCCCAATGACTGGAAATGTGCAGCAGTCAAGCCCCTTCTCAAAAATCCTAGGCAGATCCTTCGGACCTCAAGAACTACCGACCCATCTCCCTCCCCTCCTTCACTGCCAAGGTCACTGAGAAGACCATCAACACCCAGACAACGAAATTCATCAAAGACAACTCCATCCTCGACCCCACCCAATCCGAATTCCACAGCAACCACAGCAGCAACACCGCCCTACTCGCCGCCACAGACGACATCCGCATCCTCCTTGACCAAGGCCACACCGCAGCCCTGATCCTACTTGACCTCTCCGCAGCCTCCGATCCCGTCTCCCACCACACTCTCACCACCAGACTCCACAATGCGGCATACAGGGAACCGCTCTCAAATGGCTCCAGTCCTTCCTCACTGGCAGAACACAAAGAATCAGACTGCCAACAATACTCACCGAACGCACAGAGATCAACTGAGGAGTACCTCAAGGATCATCTCTCAGCCCAACGCTCTTCAACATCTACATGGCCCCCCTAGCCGCCATCATCTGAAGTACCATAAAAATAACATAAGAAGCGTTACCTATCAATAGCCCCAATCCCATTTACCAAATAATCAGTCAGTTGGCAGTGAAGAAAGTTCAATCATTTATTAAGCAAAAATACTCTATAGAGGAGCCTCTCCAACCCTCACCCATCAGGTGCATGGAGAAGACTATTGGCTCGCATTCAAACATGAAGTTATATACTTTTCAGCCTGATTCATCATTGGGCCGTTTTGCGAGTCTGAAATAGCGATTCATAAGGAATCGCTATTCCAGACTCGCAAAACGGTATTCATGTAGGAATCGCCCAAAAAAATGTGATTCCTACACATTCCTTATTTGCGATTAGCAAATTGCTAATCGCAAATAAGGAAAAACTCCCCATTCATTCCTATGGGCCTTTTGGCCCATAGGAATGAATGGGGAGTATTCCTTATTTGCGATTAGCAATTTGCTAATCGCAAATAAGATAGTGATTTGAAGGGTGCCAGGGGTGTCCAGAGGACACCCTGTAGCACCCCTTAAATGCACATTTGAACAGGTGTTGCGCACACACATGTCCTTTGGACATGTGTGTGTGTAACATGTAAAAGAAAAAAATGCACTAAAGTGCTTTTTACTCTTTTTTCGCAATTTACCACCAAGTCAGACTTGGTGGTAAATTGCGACCAAATATTGCGATTTCGCAATTTCTAATTGGTTGATGAATTGCATTTAAAGAATCTCTATTAGAGATTTCTTAAATCCAATTCCTCGCAAACATGCGATTTCGGTAATAGCGATTTTTGCATTTGGGATGATGAATCCCAAATGCAAAAATCACACTCGCAAAGGGCCAGATTCTCAGAATCTGGCCCTTTGCGAGCGCAATTACCTTTGATGAATCAGGCTGACAATCACTGTAAAAGGAAATACACCAGTTTACCCTCGAGCTCCAGGAAAGGACCATATATGGCACACATGAATAGTTCCAAGCTTAACTATTTATTACTGGGAAGGTCAGGAGGGATGACTCCCTTTCGTCTTGGTGCCCAGGAGTGTAGGCACAGCGCCTCCAGGAATGCGCTTACCGCACCCAAAGACAGATGCGACCTGGAGTCTCAGGACAGTCGAGTAAACAGCCTACGTTCAGCTGCTCCCAGTAATTCAGATGAACTGGGGCTTGACAACTGCCGGAGACTAACACGTGAACACAGCTCATGTTCGAGAATAGGTTCAGAAAATGGCATCTGTATGGTTCTCTGTTAACAGTGTTAACGCAAGGAGTGAATAAATGCTGTCCTCCCTGCAAAATATATATATTTATATAAATATATATATCCAGCAAAAAGGGCACATATAGATGCATCATGCTAACATATTATGGTCCAATACTCCTTATGTATGGGAAATCTTTTTTTTTATCCCTCACATCAGACAGCATGGACTCAACATAGTCTCCTAAGCCGACAACACAAATTCATCCAATCCCTCACCTAGGACCCCATCACTGACTCAGCTTCCAGGAAGAAAGGAAGGACTTTGCATTATGAAAGAGGGCACATATAGATGCATCATGCTAACATATTATGGTCCGATACTCCTTATGTATTAAAAATCTATTTTTCTAACCCTCACATCAGACAGCATGGACTCAACATAGTCTCCTAAGCCGACAACACAAATTCATTCAATCCCTCGCCTAGGACCCCATGAGCACTAACTGCCTGAAGCTCAACTCAGAGAAGACAGAGGTCCTCATCCTCAGACCCTCTCCCACCACACGGGATGACAGCTGGTGGCCCACTGCCTTTCGGCAGTCCGCCCACCCCCACGACCATGCCCACTACCTCGGCATTGTATTTTACTCCTCCCTCTCCATGACCCGGCAGGTCAACGCCATCAGTTCCTCCTGCTTCAACACCTTCCACATCCTTAGCAAGACTTTCAAATGGATTCGCCATGAATCAAGAAAGATCATCACCCAAGCACTAATAACCAGCAGACTGGACTACGGAAACACCCTCTATGCTGAAATCAACAGTCCTTGCTCCACAAACTCCAGACCATACAGAACACCACAGCCAGACTCGTCCTCGTCATCCCTCGACAGGAATACACCTCCAAACACCTGCCAGACCTCCACTGGCTCCCCGTCGAGAAGAGAGTAACCCTCAAGATACTCACCCACGCCTACAAATGCCTCCACAATACCAGACCCCAATATCTCCACGAAAGAATATACTTCCACGTACCCAAACGAAACCACTAATCAGCAGACCTCACCCTCGCCGAAACCTTCACGCATCCACAGAGCCAGAATGGATGGAAAATCCTTCTCCTACATCGCGGACAAGACCTGGAACGAGCTCTCCGTTAACATCGTATGTACCCCCTCTCTGCACATCTTCAGGAAGACTCTCAAGACCTGGCTCTTCGACTGACTGAAGCTGAAACCAGTGCCATGAGACCCTTACAGGTGAGTAGTGCACTTAACACTTCCCTGATTGGTTGATTGAATAACAAAATGCGGTTTTCTTTGTAAGCTATTGCTTGTTACAAAACGTTTGCTAAAGTTTCAGTCATCACGTGCTTTATCATTCAGCAGCACGTTACCTCAAAACATTCTCTAGGTTTGGTCAGTCTACATTATAAGTTATTTTCCGGAATAGTTGGAAAAGCCTCATGCATTGCAGGTGGATCAATATTGTAATGTAGTCTGCACTATTATCTAACTTGTCTTGGAGCAGGTTTTAATGCTCCACTTTGACCGTGGCACTAACTTGCTTCTTTTTGGATGCACAAAAAAAGACAAGGGCTTATTTACAAGTCCCTTGTTCCACCAGTGAGTCGCTTTTTCTGGCGCTGAGATGTCCCAGAGTGCAGACCCATATCTACGAGACCACGCAAATCCACTTCACTTGGCTTTTCATGGCCTCTTAGATATGGTGTAAGTCAGCGGTCTCCAGCCTTTTCTGCAACAAGAGCTACTTCCATTCCAGTAAAATCATCCAGAGCTACTAATATTATTGGTAATAGTGACCACATCAGACGCAATTAAATTTGAGGCAACCCAAAGTAAGATTATCATGAGTAATCACCTCTGTCTAGCATGAAAATTTGCCAGCTGTAATGTAAAAAAAAAGAAACATATTTTTCAATGTGGAATGCCTCTCCATGGGTAATACATATCAAGCATAGATGTAATGCCCCTGACACTAGGAGTAATTAGTCTCACCAATGCCTCATAACATATTTTTCTAATATCAGCTTTAAATATATTTTGGAAATGCCATCATTTTTTCCAAACATCAGCTTATGAGTTCTGAAAAACACACACATTTCAATTTTTTACACATATATTAATTCAACCAAGCACCAGCTTCGAATTTAGTTGGCTGGCCTGCACACAGTAGAGCCTCTTACAGCTACTCGTTGTAGAAGCCTGGTGTAATGCAACGCAGCACAAGTTGCTGTGTTGCCTGAAACTGTGTTCGGAATGTGTATCATGGGTGTTGCAGTGGGTGTTCCCATGCAGCACCCATGGTTTTTGATGCATTTCCAGATTTACAAGCATCTGTAAACCTGGGAATGCATCACAACTGTACACGTTGTCAGGGCAGGCGTAACAAAGAGAAATATGTTTATTTCTCCTTGGTTTTTCCAATTTCTATGTATGCTGCGTTCTGAAGCACAAATAGGAAGGGGAAAATGCCTCCATGCATTATTTATATGCAGGATGGTGTCCCACAAAATATTCCTGCCAATAATAGGGACAGGTCCAGACTGGCTGTAGCGGGCACCAAGCATTTTCCCGGTGGGACGGCAGGGTGGGGGCTTGTTTCCCAGTGGGTGTGGCCCTTTCTTTTACTGGGTGCCAGTTTTGCAGCAGTGCTGCAATATCGGCCCCCATTAACGAAAGCGGCACTAGTGCTCAAGCGGAAGCAGTGCTGCTCTCACTAGCACCCCCAACTCCAATTCCCCTGCCCCTCGTCCTCTGGGGGCTGGTATAGTAAAATTGCCAGAGTTAGTTTGTGCTCCCAGTGTGGCCCTGAATGTATATACCCTTGTGCCATGGTGCAAGGATGTCTGTGTTGGAACTAGGTACCATATTGTGTGCCAGCACTGGCTGAAAGGACAGGAATGCACTGTGGTGCATATTACCAAGCAATAGCGATAATTATCGCTATTTCTTGGTTAGCGTGAAAACATTATCGCCGAGCTGCGGTGATTTTTATCGCAGATATACCTTGGTATTACCAAGGTTTATCGCAAATGCGATAAAAATTGGCCGCAATGTATGAATATCGCTGAAAAGTCAGGGATATTCATGCATTAGCGAGCTAATGCTCTTAGCCATGTTATCCACCTCCCATTGGATAACATAGCTAAGAACTGCTCAGGGCAGGTGTTAGCTTTTGGAGATATTCGCGCTTAGCGCGAATATCTCCAAAAGTTGGTAATAAGAGATAGCGATGTTAGCGACTGTTTCCAGTCGCTGACATCTTGGCACGCCCACTTTGCATGTCATTAGTGATAAATATCACTGACATGCAAAGTGGGGCCCAAGATGGTCGTTATCTCCTACTAGCTGTCGCTAACTGGTGTAAGCGACAGCTAGGTAATAGGGAGATAATTTTATCTCCGCTTTCTTGGCTTTTAAAGACAAAAAAGCGGAGATAAACCCCCTTGATAATATGCCCCCGTATCTTATAAATACGGTGCATTCCTTCCATTTCGATTTGGCGTGGGACAGCACAGCAAAAAAAACACTTGTGGTGCTGCCCTATGCCAAATCCTTGCAAATGATGCTTAACTACAACTTTGGCTGACCAAGATCGCATTTCACAAAAGTAGTTCTAAAAAGCATACATTAAGTAATTTGGCACAGACGCTCCAAATAGTGTGCAGGATTTGCTGGGATTGTAGGTTGGCATTTTGCTCCCAAAACAATTTATTTACAAGGCCATGCAAACGAAATCAGACAGAACATTTCCCAACTCGTGTGGTAGACAAAAGGTATCACTTTGAAGAACACCACATTCTTCATTTGATGGAGTCATGTTTCTGTTTATGAGAGGCATTTCTTATTAAAGATGGCTGGGCGGGGATTCAGGTACTGCTGCGGATCGCTCATCATTCTAAATCTGTCACATTTATGCATATCCACTAAAAAGGCAATCAGAGAAATGCTTAATAGTTAAATCAATTCCTCTGTTTAAAATTAAACCACATTATTAATGAATTAATGAGGCATAATTGCAGAGTGCCTCAGAGAGTAGAGATGTGCTGCACAAGCGCAAATGTACTTCCACACTTGGTCGAAGAAAAAAAATAGATGCTGAAAGCTAGATGCACCGATTCTAGAAATTCACCGCCCGTATATCAAGGGCATCACATGTGTGAATTAGTTGATATCCTCTAAAGTCCAAAATAGATGATTTAAAATATTGTTATTTGTGCAAATGTACATTTCTCATGAGTTAAAATGCACATTCAAAAATGTACTATGTCCTCAATTAGTATGTGATACCAGGAAAGGGGTCAAGCGGGCTTATAATAGCAGCAACAGGGCCTAATTGTGGGAAAATACTTAAAAAGAAGTATGCCGGCAGAACATGTGGCACAATGTTGCGAATATATGGTTGCAGAGGTAAAAACACAATTTTTGACAAATGCAAGCTGTAAGAAATGCAGCCCTGCAAAGAGAGAAACCCCGCGTGCAACAAATGTTCTTTGATTAGATCAGAAGCCACGTTTGCTGCATTTTGGACCTGCTCAATTAGTATTCTAATTGACTGATAGTTGAGCCCAAAAATGAAGCGCATAACATTTTTCAGAGTGGTGTACAAAGTTATTGATGTACTACAGGACAATATGGCCGATTTTGTCAACCTTTGGGAAAGGAGAATGACTGCAAAAGTCAAACTGCATTCGTGGCAGTGGTGGGCACCAACACACATTTTTGGGGTCCAGACTTATATTTGTCTGTCAGATTTTGACCCAAAGGACAATTGAAAAAAGGTAGAAACGGGAGAAAAAAAAAGGCAGAGAGAGAGGAAACAGTGACAAAAGAAGACCACCATGATGGAACTTGCAAGAGCGAGGTAGAAAGACAGGAAGTGTGGTCGGCGCAAGGGATGCCACCTCACCGGGTGCTTACTTCAGGGGACGCCATGTTTGCAAGTTTAATTTGATTTTAAAATCTGGTGACTAATGTTCTTCC
This sequence comes from Lissotriton vulgaris, assembly GCF_964263255.1. Lineage (NCBI taxonomy): Eukaryota > Metazoa > Chordata > Amphibia > Caudata > Salamandridae > Lissotriton > Lissotriton vulgaris. The sequence goes on along the minus strand of NC_141691.1, from coordinate 1,189,371,810 downwards.
TGGAGACAGATCGGAGTTTTGTCTAGCTGAGGTTTTAACGGATTATAAAATAGCACAGAGGATTAATATGCCTCCTGCAAAGAGGGTGTACAATGCAGATTACAAAGTGCATATAATGTATATAGGTAGGTCAGTGGGTACTGCTTTTCTGAGATACATTCTTTTGTTACTTTTATTTTATGTTATAATCCTAATATAGAACAGCAAATTATTAACTGTCATCAAAGAATTGCATGCGCACTGCAAAGTATAGATTAGATTTTAGATTAATGTTGCAAAAAGGGTTCATTTGGGTAGAAATCTATTCGTGTTATTGAAGAGAAGCTCCAATTATGGTGTTCCATTTTCAATTCTAATTTTGTGCTTCTCCAAACCAACCTCTCAAACTACATTGCCTACCAGTAGGGGTGACATGTCACTCCTACACCTTGTAGGCCTCTGGCTTATGTAACATTTCCTATAAGCTGATTTACAAATGAATGATCGATTGTCTCTGTGTAATGTGTGTGTGATGCAAAGTGCTCTGACACTCTTCACTGGTATGAGTGGCGCTGTATAATTAAATGCATCTGAAAGAGAGCGGTTATGGAGACTTAAGGGGCACTGTTAAAAGGTGGTGGGTGGTCACCACCTCCACCATGGATGGGAGGCACCAAGAAACATTGTCACATATGGACACCACCAGGCCTAAAGCCAGCCCGAGGAAATGCAAGGTGATGGAAAAAAGAGGCAAAATGTGAAATCCATACCATGAATACTTGTCATTTGTCGAACACTAGCATTATTGCAATCAACATAAGAGTGTCAAAATAAAGAAAAATAAACAACAAAGGATGAAACACAAAACCAGTTTGTGCAAATAGACAGAATAGAAATTTACACCGACTAAGAGTTCTGAAATTTAGTAAAGAGATAGGGTGCACGTGCTCAGTGTAGAAAAAGGACCCTCAGGCACCAACTGAAAAGTCGGTAGCCAGTTGTCTTCATTGGGTCCCTAAGGATTGAAAAAGAAACTGAAATGGTGATTAGAAAAATCTAATCACCATTTCAGTTTCTTTTTCAATCCTTAGGGACCCAATGAAGACAACTGGCTACCGACTTTTCAGTTGGTGCCTGAGGGTCCTTTTTCTACACTGAGCACGTGCACCCTATCTCTTTACTAAATTTCAGAACTCTTAGTCGGTGTAAATTTCTATTCTGTCTATTTGCACAAACTGGTTTTGTGTTTCATCCTTTGTTGTTTATTTTTCTTTATTTTGACACTCTTATGTTGATTGCAATACATTTATTTGGAAGGGGTAAAAGAGTGGTCCTAATAAAACCCTTTCTCTCTTGTTGTTTCATTTGAGTTAGCAGCGTGCAGCTGCGAGAGTCCATTTTTAATCTAGCTCATTGGGTGATACAATATTAAAAAGTGCTACGTCTATGCCCTTGGAATGGAGGCATCAGGTCTGTCGTTTACCAGAGAGGAGGCGGATGCCATACTTAGTGATCCCTCATTGTTTGCGGATCCCTTGGTGGCCCAAACCATCTCACAAACGTCCGATTGGGACAAGTTGGGGGAATTAAAGAAAAGCAGAATCAGAGCTATCCTACATGGGACAATGATGAAGGAATACCTCACAAACAAAATGGCCCCAAAGGGCCTACTGGTATCCAATGCCCCACGAATATTTCTAGAGGACAGCGTATTCAGGAAAGAGTGAGCCCAAATTGCTTGGCACTGTACGCATGATTGGGCCCTCCTAATCATTAAAACAGCAATGCGTCTATCAGAAGCCCTACTGATTGACATACAGGCCACAGAGAATTATATTAAGACCACGATTACGGGCTTTAAAAAGAAACTGGAGGAGTTTAATAAAGAACTCAACGAATACAAGGAAAACCTTGCACAGTCTAAAATCACTAAGTTCCAGAAAGATCTTAAAAGATGGTCCTATGAGAAAACCTACCCATATGCCAGCGAGGATTACACTCCGCCAGACCGTACTAATCACGATCTCAATACCACTGACGATTCAGATTCTAGTAATTCGAGTGGTGGTAGTAGAGGGAATAGACCACGCGGTAGGGGCAGAGGGAATCAACAATGAAACCAATACAATCCACACTGGTTTCCCTACCCACATCAGGGACAGGGTGCTTATCAACCTAACCCCTACAACCAGCCGCCATTTCCACCTAATTTTGGTTGGAATCCACATTTTGTTCCCCCTCCACCACAACATTTCCAACAAAACATGTATCCACAACCTTTTTTAGGGTTTGGCCGGAGAGGCAGGGGGAAGAGGAGAACAGGGAAGCAAGTTCACTGGGGGCCAACAGAATCCGTAGGGGACTACACGCGGAGCAAAACACAGGAACAGAGAGCGGGCCCGAGCAACCAAAGAGTCTAATAACAAATCTATCAAACGTCACTCTGACCCCTGATGAAATCTCTGTCTTAGAAAGGGGTCTAGGTTTTATACCTACCCCCCGCTTGGACCGTTTCAAATTAAGATGTGAACTTGGTGAGTTCTTTAGAAAACTCAGGCTAAAGACTTTCTTCGAACAACAGGAACATACCACTCAAGCATCCTCTAGTGACACCAATTTCAAAATTAAATCCAACTTTAATCCTCCTACTCATCTGATACCAGCAGATATCATAGCGTTTGAACACGCTGTGTCCCTTGAGGTAGAAGCACTGACAGAGCCGACCCCTTACAAAAACCTAACAGCAGGAGAATACAAAGCCATACAAAATTTACAGAAGAATACAGAGATTGTAATCAAAAGTGCGGACAAGGGGGGTGGTATTGTCATCCAGGATGCCATTGCTTATGACAATGAATGTAAACGCCTCCTGGGCGATACAAATAGCTATACCATCCTCCAACAGGATCCTTCCCCTTACTTAAAGGATGAAATTGTAGATTTAGTCAGTACTGCAGAAAGGGATGGCTACATCAGTAAACAAGAGGCTGACTTTTTGACCAGTTCTGAAGAGAAAATACCTTATTTTTACACCCTTCCGAAAACCCATAAAAACCGGGTTCCACCTCCGGGAAGACCCATTGTGTCTGGGATTGGCTCCCAATTGGAGCCTCTCTCTAAATATTGCGATTTCTTCTTCAACCCTTGTTACAATCCACCAGTACCTACATTAAGGACACTAAAAGCCTCCTTTCGATGTTGCTAACTGTAGAACTACCAGAAGAACCATGTTACCTGGTTTCCCTAGACATCGAAAGTCTATATACCTGTATCCCGCAGGATGCAACCTTGAAGGTCCTTGCAGATGTACTGGAACAGACAACTTGGACATACAACACCTCCAAGACTTTCATCATTGAATGTGCTACCCTAGCACTTAAACGCAATTTTTTCCAGTACCAAGACACTATCTATTTACAGAAGACTGGCACTTCAATGGGCAGTACTTTTGCCCCCAGCATTGCGGGGCTGTATGTATATAACTTCGAGAAGACACATATACTGAACGCTAACAATCCTTACACTCTCAATGTTATCCTGTGGCAGAGGTACATTGATGATGTGCTTTTAATTTGGAAAGGGTCAGAAGAAAGTCTTCTAGCATTCTTTGACTGGGTGAACACTTGCGACCCCCACCTTAGATTCACTCATCAATACAATTCTGAATCTATTGTCTTCTTAGATGTGACCCTCGCCAGAGCAGGCAACCGACTTGTAAGTAAAACCTATTACAAACCTACTAGCACTAACAATCTCCTCCATTTCACAAGTTTTCACCCGCGCCCCTTAAGGGAAAACCTCCCTTTCGGCCAATATCTACGCATACGTAGAAATTGTAGTAGCCTCAAGGATTTTAACATCCAGGCTGATGACCTCACTGCGAAATTATCACAGAGGGGTTATCCCAACAAAATACTACAAAAAAGCCACAAGAGGGCGAGCAATAACAATAGGGAGGCCCTTTTGGAAGACCAAGAAAAGGAGACAGAACCTGATGTCCCCCTGACGTGTGTGACTACCTATAGTAACATCTCCAATGTCGTCAGTCTTTGTATCGGCAAACATTGGAGAATACTAACAAGTAATGGTCGCAATTGGCAAAAACCTTTATTATCCTATAAAAGAGAAAGAAGTTTACATGACGCCCTTGTAAATACTCGTCCCAGAACTAATCAGACCCTTCATCCCCAAACTGTCCTCAATGTCTGGGGCTTACCACCTGTTATGGGCCATTTCCCTTGCGGGGGATGCAGTGTGTGCCACCTTACCACCACTACCAAGGTCTTACATTTGGAAGAAGGAAAAGAATGGCAATTGAGAAGTCATACCAATTGTAATTCAATTAATGTCATCTACTTGATTACTTGCCCCTGCCATTTGAGGTACGTGGGAATGACCACCAGGAGGATAAAGACACACATTGGGGAACACCGCAGCAATGTTAGATGTGGCAGGAACACTACCAAACTAACTACCCATTTCTTGGATAATGGTCATGGCCCCAATGATGTGAAGTGGGTGGTAATAGAGCAAATTAATTTAAACAATGAAGGCACTCTTTTTGAAAAGGAGCAAAGGTGGATATATCGCCTTTCCACACACCTCCATGGCCTCAACGACGATATTCCGTGGGGTACGGTAATGCGGAGATAACTGCACCATTATTCTCCTTAGACATTGCAGGTTTTTCTGTCAGTGGCTCTTTGTCTGACGTAATTGATATACAAGTTACTTATACCCCTTTTTTCCTCCACAAGCTACCTGCTGTTTTACGTTTTTCATTATTTCCAACTTAACTAAAATGCAGAAGTATGTAATTGAACACACTGTTGGGTTTAGGTTGATAGAGCGACCGACTGTATGCCTACTTAATTATTTATTCCTGGTATGCATCTTGACATCCTTGGATCCCGCGAGCATACTGGTGATACATGCATCTTTTGCAAATGTAACACTAACAACACAACACATTTTTCAAAAACAATGGGTTCCTTTCGGTCTATTATACCGATAGTTTGTGAACGCGGCATAGTTAACAACGATTCAGTGAGGCCCCTTTAAGTAAAAGGAGAAGTTGCAGGAGCACGTGACCGCCAACAACACGAGCCGCGCCCTTCCCGTACTTCCGCATTCTCTTACAAAACAAACCCGCGACCACATTGCCGCTAGGTTGTTGTGGGCGGCGGTTGTGGTCCAAGCAGGTTTACAGGCGGGGAGTCGCATCGGAGCAAGTAGGTTTACGACCTTTACCCTAATTTCCGCCAGTAACCTTTATAACTCCAATCACACGCTAGTAGAGAGTGTTTATAGCATAATAATACCACTGTGTCATGCTGACAGATTGACCGAGCGTGAAGGTTTTCCCCCCACCACCAGCCCATGATGTTCGACAACGGACTTTTTAAAGTGAGTTTACCCTCTCTGTCTCGACATGCTACCTGATTGTGCCCTATTCAAAGGTCGTTTTTGTATTTTCTATAATTCCAATCTTTGGTTGGTCTTTTAATTCGACGAGCACTGTTACTAAGTAAGTATCTACCCTCTAAACATGCAGACATAATATGATTTGCGTGTCAACTGATATAGGCTAAATAAACAATGAGCATTTGTTTGAGAACCCATCTAATGAGACAGCCTTCCCCTGGGCATTGTACCCTGTATTTTCAACAGTATAATTCTCTGTAGTAATTTCACTAACTGATAATACATGTGCACGTTTGCTTAGATAAACTGAATTCTGATAATTACAGAATAGTTACATTCAAAACAGATTTGTTTGTCTCGCTTACTTTTCAGATTTTTTGTCTCCCTTAATGAGGCGAGACTCTTTGGAGATTCATCCATTCTAGGAACCTTTACAGTTATCAGGTTGTATTAGTTTCTTAAATTTTTTTTTCCCTCTTCTACACCTTAGGCTAGGACACCTTAGTGAGTGCCCACCAAGGAGTATGAATGAGTGTTTTGGTCCTGACGAATGCTGAGCTGACTTTGGGCTCCTTAGCAGAAACATGTTGACCATCTTTGTTTACTTGTCACTTCAGTGAGGACTTATTGGTTCAAACTAACTCAACCAATCACCAGTCCATTGTTTTTTCACTGTTTTACTAGAGTTAGAGCTGCCTTCTCAATAAAATGATTGTTTGATGAGTAGCCCACACTCTTTTTAAAGCACTTTTCTAATCACCATTTCAGTTTCTTTTTCAATCCTTAGGGACCCAATGAAGACAACTGGCTACCGACTTTTCAGTTGGTGCCTGAGGGTCCTTTTTCTACACTGAGCACGTGTACCCTATCTCTTTACTAAATTTCAGAACTCTTAGTCGGTGTAAATTTCTATTCTGTCTATTTGCACAAACTGGTTTTGTGTTTCATCCTTTGTTGTTTATTTTTCTTTATTTTGACACTCTTATGTTGATTGCAATACATTTATTTGGAAGGGGTAAAAGAGTGGTCCTAATAAAACCCTTTCTCTCTTGTTGTTTCATTTGAACACTAGCATTAGTCAGCATAGGTGGTGGAGCCCTAAGTTAAGCATTGGGAAACTGGACTTATTGTTGTATTTATTAATTTATATATTTACACATTGAGCACTGGTTGATGAGCAGACATGTGCGAAACTGAATGTCTAATAGGTGTCAGATAGCACTTGGTCACTGATGAAAAACTAGTATTAGGTGAACTAGAAACACGCTAAATGTTAACTGTCGAACACAGGTTCGAGCCAGTGACATGGGTGATGTCTTATCAGTATCATTGAAAAACCATACTGTAAGAACTCTTGTACTGTGATCTCTCTACCCCCAGACAGGAACATGTGGCTAACTACATCATGCCCTTAAACTTAACACTCCACTGGAAGAGTGAAAACACTAAGATACATCTCTCAAAGTTCAAGACCCATAGCTTTGGAATGACATAAAATTCGCCTTAAACCAGATCCCAACCTCCTGCCCTTCTGGAAACCTTTCAAATGTGAGTTATTCAGACTAGCCTTTGACTAACTTCTAGATCTTGTGAACGAGAAATGTCAGACAGAAGTAATGCCTCACAGAAGGTTGATATCCTGGTACTGACAATCTTTAAGATTCCTCTAATTTAACACGTAGAGTGTTGCGATTAACCTGCTAGAGTGATATTCCCCACAATCGATTACACTGCAAACTAAATAAAAAATAAATATTAAAGGTCAGTAGAGGCGACAGTCTTTTAATTTATGAGCAATCCCAGTTTCTGTACTCAGTGAGGTGAACATGGCCACGAGATAAGGTATTGGAAAGTACAACACAACCCACAGGTTTACATGTACAATTTGGGTTTCAAAATAAAAAAGCGATTTGCTCAGCTGAATCACAATAAATGACACATTAAGACTGTATTTCCTTTTAGAGGAGAGGGTCCCTTTTTAAGCACAGTATCAATTGAACCATCACTGATTGAGAAATCTAACTGAGTTTATAAATGTTGAATAGTGAAGTGCCAGTGTGTTATGACCATTTGTTAAATTACTTGAAGCATTCCTATTTATTTTATTTTATTTTTTTATGAGTTACCCTAAAATGCACAGCTATGACTAGGCCTAAACCTTCTCTCACTCTATATTTAGTCTTAGTTCTTTTTTTAGTTTAGCAGAGAGAATATTACACCTCAAATGTGGTGACCAAATAAAAATATCACTTAAACCTCAAGTTAACATATATTACTGATGGACTTTGCCCTCTCCCCGGTGTCACCCTCAAACTTTTTATCTTTGCCTTAACCCTCCACCTTTTGCTGAAGTTTGTTTTTATTTGTATAATGACTCTGTGCACTTTATCACTGCTAATTGGTGCTAAAGTGCTTTTGCTGACTCCCTAAAACATTGTACACTTGGCTTACACCTGATTGGCATATTTAGTTGCCATATAAGTCCCTAGTAAAGTGGTATTTTATATACCCAGGGCCTGTATATGAAATGCTACTAGTAGGACTGCAGCACTTATTGTGCTACCCATTCAACCAGCCTCTTAAAATGCCCCAGACGTGCCCTTCTAGCATGGATGCAGTTTTTAAAGTCAATTTCACTTGGCAATATAACCCTCTTGCTAATTCTTAAGCTCCCGTTTTATTGCACTTAAGTCATCCCTAAATTAGGCCCTTCACAGCCCATAGGGCAGGGTGAATTTGCATTACAAGGTTGGATATATACTTTTAAGTTTTACATGTCCTGGTAGTGAAAAACTCTTTCATTAATATTTTACTACTGTGAGGCTTTCCTCTTCCTAGGATAACATTGGGATGTCTTATTAAATTTAATAAGTGCCAAGGTTTTATTGGGAACAGGTTAACATTTTGTGTTTGATGAATAAAAATCCTCTTCAATGGTAAAGTCGGATTTTAAATTAAAATTTTGAAAATGCCACTTTTAGACAGTTGACATTTTCCTGCCCTAACAATTTGGTGCCTGCAGCGTGTTATTGGGTCACATGACTAGGTGTAGTTGCCAGTTGGACTTTGATAATCCCTCCAAGAGAGCCATACAATAGCGGGATTCGATGTGCTTTGATGGTCCAACAACAGGAAAGATAAGGATTGGAGCTGGGTACATACCTACTTCAACTGAATAGGTAGTGCTCTCCCTTCACACAAAGGACTTGAATCCCCTGCATTGTTCATGCCACCAAGTTGGACCCAGGGCAGGGGCATAAGGATACTTCAAGCACTTCAAAAGGGAATTCTCTAGAAACAACTCCTACTTCAAATATTAAAGAGGACTGTGAGATCCAATCCTCAGTTCACCTTCTGGACCTGGGGAAAGGCTCTCAGAGGATTGCCTGCTGCTCGATGGAGGTAGTCTCGTACGCAGACGACACTCAAATCCTCGTCTCTCTTCCCCATTCAGATGAACTAATCTCCTCCAAATTTAGATCTTGCATGGAGGCGGTTGGTAAATGGATGATCCAGAACTCCCTGAAACTGAATGGGGAGAAGACGGAGGTGATGGTGTTTGGGGGGAAAGAAAACATCTGGTCAGCCAATTGGTGGCCTGACTCTCTTGGAACTTGCCCTTCCCCCACATCTTCTGCTAAAAATCTCGGGGTGCTAATAGATCCTGCCCTTGACTTAGGCAGCCAGGTGAGCAGAACCGTTTCCACCTGCTGGGGCCTGATTCACACTCTACGTAGGGTCAGGAAATATCTTTCCCTCCAGGCAAGAAAACAAATAGCTGTTGCTCTCATCGGCTCGCGTTTGGACTATTGTAACGCGCTGTATGCTGGACTTAATAAAGGACAGCTGCAGCGCTTACAGGTAGTCCAAAACGCCATAGCCAGATTTGTCCTGGACATTCCCAGACGCTCTTCGGCCACTGCAGCCAGGAAAACACTGCACTGGCTGCCGGTAGAATTTCGTATCCGGTTCAAGGTCTTATGTATGACCTACAGAGCCATCGCCAAGAAGAGCGACACGGGAATAGGATCCATCATCTCCCACTATGTCCCCCGAAGGAACTTGCGCTCCTCTGGGAAACTGCTTTTGGCAGCCCCCCGTGTACGAAGAGCCAAGTGGGGCGGAAGAGCCTTTTTCACCCTTGCTCCTAAGTGGTGGAACGAACTCCCTCTGGATCTGAGATCTCTCCCGTCCCTACAGAACTTCCGCACTGCCTTAAAAACCCTTTTCTTCCAGCAAGCTTATGTCTAGGGTCTTATATTTTCCTGATCATCTTTTGATCTTCTGCTAGGCGCCTTGATACCTGCGGGTTATTGTTTTGCGCACTATAAATTATTTTTCAATTCAATTCAATTCAATGCTCTGGCCAGCAGTTTACTACATAAGACTGATTTGCAGCAACTGGAAGATCTGCTTTGCTGCCTGAAGTCTGCCATGAATCCTTGTAGGGCTGCCCTGCTGTTTCAGCCCTGTTTCTGCTATTGATCCCAGGACTATCAGAGTGACTTCAAGGCTTGTTGGCTGGCTTCCTGATCAGAGCCTCGTGGACAGAAAAGGCTCCAACCATCTTGAACCCTCAGCGGACCCAGCTCAAGTGAGTCCTAACCCCCCCAAGTGGTGATCACTCAGTCCATGACCCTTCGTGGTAGTGATAAATGTGCCCTGATAGCCAAAACCCAAAACTTGAGAATTAGAAAATTGTGGGATAAAACACTGCTCTGAGAACAAAAAGTTGACTGAGACCAACCTACTCGTCTGTCCGCCCAAAGTGCATCACAAGTTCGCCTGACTTTGGGGCAGCTCCCACTATGTTCTTCTCTGCAGCAGCAGATCCTGTGCAGCTGTTATTTTGCAAAAGCGTATCTGGCCTCCTACTACTCCTGTTTTAGGTGCTAGTTTTCACCTTAAGCTTTACAAATTCTTAGCACAGGTTCTACTGATTGGATATTTGTCATTTTGATGTCAACTAATTAATTTAAATTTGCTCTATTTTTCTTGAAATGATGTGGGACCTTTCTTGTGTTCAGTTTTCACATTATTTCTGTTTGTATACTACCTAAATGCTTTACACATTGCCTCTAAGTTAAGCTGATGGCTTTTGTGCCAAGCTACCAGAGCATTAAGCAATGGCTAATGTATTGCCCTTTATGGTTCACCCTGACAGGCATTGTGGCTGTTTATTTATTTATTTATCATTTATTTTATTTTTGACATTTCTAAAGCGCGGCAAATACCCTCAGGCGTCTCGGCGCTGATAAAAGTTACTTGTGAAAAGGAAGGAAGGGGAAAGAGGGAAGTCACTGATCAAACAACCATGTTTTTAGGAGTTTGCAGAAGTGAAGGAGGAAAGGGCTCAGCCTAATGTTTTGAGGAAGAGTATTCCATAGCCTCGGGGCTGCTACCAGAAAACGGCGATCGCCCCACAACACCGTCTTGGAGCTAGGTATAACAAGTTGGTTGAGGGTAGCTGATCGTAACAGTCTGCTTGGTTTGTACAGTTGCAGCTGCTCTTTCAGGAAATGTGGACCTTGGTTTTTGAGTGCCTTATATACTATGCATAAGGACTTGAAGTGTATTCTGTTAAGAATTGTTAGCCAGTGGTATTCCTTTATAGTTTTTGATATTGGCTCATGTTTTGTTTTACCAGAGAGCAGATGTGCTGCTGCGTTCTGGATAGATTGTAATTTGCTTATGACTCTGGATTGTGCATTAAGGAAAAGACCATGGCAGTAATCCAGAGTTGATAGGACTAAGGAGCTGACCAAAGTTTTAATTGCTGACTCTGGGAGGAAAGGGCGAATCTTCCTAATCATCTTCAACTTAAGATGAGCAGTAGATACTGTTTTATTAGCATGGTCCATGAAGTTTAGACCTTCGTCGAAGAAGATTTCCAAATTCCTGACTTTGGCCGTTGGGCTTGGAGGGATGCCAAATGCTTCTGGCCACCAACTTGATGGCTAGGCTGGGAGAAGAGGTCCGAAGATGACCACTTCGGTTTTTTCTGAATTCAATTTCAGACAATTGGTGGCTATCCATTCTCCTATATCTAACAGTCCCTTTTTGAATTTTTCTGCCACTTGATCTCCGTCGCCTTTTATGGCTAATACCAACTGGGTATCGTCGGCAGAGGAGGTTAGGCTCATCCCGTGTGCTTTGATGGTATTAGCAAGGTCCGACACATAGATGTTAAATAGTGTCGGACTAAGGGATGAGCCTTGTGGAACTCCACATGGTGATGAAAGTGGTGCCGGTTGAAAAGGTCCTAAGGTGACGGCCTGCGTTCTTCTGGCCAGGAAAGATGCAAGTAGGTCTCTAGCTGAGTGACAGATACCGAACCCCTCGACACGGTCGACCAAGATGGTGTGGTCGACCGTGTCGAAGGCAGCGGATAGATCCAACATTACCAGGATCGCTGTCCCCCCCTGATCCCTGATTGCCCTGATATAATCAGCCGCCTTTATTAAGGCTGTTTCTGTCCCGTGGTATTTCCAAAACCCAAATTGCGTCTCATCCAAGAGGTGGTGTTTTTCAATGTATTCAGATATCTGGATGTTCATGGCTTTTTCAATTACTTTGGCTACGAACGGGAGACTCACAATGGGCCTGTAGCTTTTTAGCTCGTTTTTGTCAAGGGAGGGTTTTTTTAGCAGGGGTTTTAATAGGGTTTTTTTAGCGGGTCTGGATATGTGCCTGAGAGTAGAATGGAGTGACAGACTTGAGTGAGTAATGGGATTATAGACTCCATAACAGGCGGGAGGACTGAAAAAGGACAAGGGTCCAGGGCCGATCCAGATTTATTTGTTGACACTATAGTTCTTATGTGGTCCGTTGTGACTGGTTGAAAACTAGAAAACGTGTTCGCTGGGGATAGTGTTATGGAATTATCTTTCCTTAGGGGTGATTTGGCCGAGAAGGCCTGATAGATATCATCAACTTTAGTGAAGAAAAAGGAGGCTAGAGAGTCACATAGAGCCTGTGTAGGGGGGGGGGAGTGATATTTGGCGTATTGCCTGACAATGTTTTGGTGATTTGGTAAAGTCGTCTGCTTGAGTTTTTAGCTTTTTGGATTTGGTCAGAATAAAAAGCTTTCTTCGCCTTAGTAATCATGGCTTTATAGAGTGCCAGTGATTCCTTGTAACTTATTTTGCTGGCTGTGTCATAGGTTTTCCTCCAGAGCCTTTCCTTGTTCAGTTCATTTGTTTTTGTGCCCTTAATTCCTCGTTGTACCATGGGGCAGTGGGTTTAGCTCTGTTTCTAGATAATACTTTAGTAGGAGCTAGTTGATTTGTAGCCTGGCCCAACCAGGTTTGAAATTGAAGTAGTGCGGAGTTGGGTTCTGTAGACAACATTGGACGAGTACAGTCCAGATTAGATCTAAGGTCATCCTGATTTATGTTTTTCCAATCTTTAAAATGTTTTTGGGGAGTTGAGGTCGATTTTTTATTAGGAGGGGTATTGGTGGTAAGTTTAGCAAATATTGCATGATGATCTGTCCGCGGCATGGGTAGGATATTGGTTATTTGTAAACCTTCTACATTGGAGAAAATGGCATCCAAGGTGTGGCCAGCTGAGTGGGTTGGGGAAGTAACCCATTGTTTTAACCCCAACGTTTCCATGTCGGAAATTAGGGTAGCAGTATCTGTTAGGTGACCTTGGCCCAAATGAAAGTTCAGGTCACCTAGGACCGTAAACGCACTTTCGGTGGCAACTGATTCCATCGTGGTATTAATATTGGTTAGGAATGCAGTTTTCGTTCCCGGTGGGCGATATATCAGTATTCCTTTAAAGTTAAAAAGGGGTGATAACTTGATGGCAAACTGCATGGCTTCACAGGAGGTGGATGGAATAGGGTTCGTTCTTACTGGAAATTGATCTCTGGGTATTATGGCCAGTCCACCCCCTTTTTGTCTGAATCTATCCTGGCGGTATGCTTTATATCCCTCAGGTACTGCAATAGCTAAATCTGGCTCTGATGAATCATCTGTCTATGTTTCTGTAACAAACAGTATATCCAATTTGAAATCAGTTATAAGGTCTGCAATCTCCTGCCTATGCTTACAAAGTGAGCGGGCATTAATCAAGGCGATTGTTGTAACGTCCTCTTTTTTTGTTCCTTGCTTGTTTAGTATTGGCAAGGGGTAATCGTATAGGTATTGTGCAGGTACAATGGGAACAATATGTGGCAAGGTCGCGTGGAATTTCAGAAGGGTCTATCCTGGCACAACAAGTGTTAGGTGGTGGCCGGAGTGTCAATAGGCAATGTTGGGTATAGGTCCGGATAATGTTTGGCGCCGGTCGGGCAGGGGTTGTGGCCCTGGGCCCGGTCCCGGCGCGGACGGGCGCAGATGGGCTTGCCTCTGGCGCGCCTCCGGCGCGCCGCCGGCGCGCCCGCTGCGCCCACCCGCTGCGCGGACGGGAAGGTCCTGTGTTTTTATACATGTGGAGGGGCGGGGAGGGCGGGGGGATTGAAGCACTAGACCGCAACCCTTACCTCCCTCAAGATGGCGGGTGAGGTGGGTTAACACTCCATCCAACTACAACCCCATTTCTCGTAATTGCCATATATTGAATCTGTGTAGGTCTATGATGTGATAGTGCATGATTACCAAATTTCACAAGTGGGCGTGCAAAATAATAATGAAATACCTGAGAAAAAGGTTTTAGGGCCTATTTACAAAGGCATTGTGGAGCACATAAAGTAGTACACATGTACATTTATGTGCCTTACATGCCTTTGTGACTTGGCCCCAAAACAACTAAAAAGGGAATGAACAAATTCTACCTCTTTGTAGTTTTAGTAACTGGGGGCTGGGCTTTTGGTCCCATTCACAAAGGCACTTAAGAGTACATAAAAGACTACTCCTAAAATACGACTTGTCAGACTCATAAATGCTTTTGCGCATTGTCCCTATTATTATAATCAGCTAACATAGATCATCCTGAACAACATGCTGGCATGGGCTGCTTGTAATGATTATCACGAAGATAGAAAATATTGGCGATATATTGGGCTCTGAGTCTTTGTCCCCAATAGTCTTATTGCATTGAAAGCAAAAAAATATCAGCTCCCTTCCCCTAACAGGCATCTTGGCATTTTCACTTTTCATTTTCCAGGTTTCCCACTGTCTTGGCAGGGTTTTTGGCTCTATTTAGCAGTGATATAGACTTTAATCTTGCTCACATCTAGGATACGTATTCCTAGCTTGTGTTGGCCCTTTTAGGCCCTTTCTTTCAGACATAGAAGAGGCCATCTATTGCCTATTGGCTTTGGCCTGTCATTATTTCTTATAGTAGAGGTTGGATCCTGTGGTCCTGACTTTATATTACACATTGGTATGGTTTATGTAGGTACTCTGACAGAGCTAAGGGTTATTTCATCCTTCTCAGGCGTACAGGCCTAGAACTAGAGGGACTCCATCTTGATGGAGCTGAGAGGCTCCAAGGGTAAAGGTACATTTATAGTTAAGGCTGTTTGTGTGCTAGAGGAGGACCGGTTAGGACTGCTTCTTATCCGAGGAATGTGTTTTTCTCTAGGGCCCAGACGTAACAAGCAGCTGGCCACTGCGGTTGCGTGGAAGCCTGGGAGCTGGCACAGGAATTCGGTAGGAGGCAGCCCTCTGTTGGAAATTTCCATGAGGGGAGAGGAATCCATATTAGCGAGCTACAGGAGAGGAGGAGTGTTCAGTCCAGCTTGTGTGCAGTTCAGCTTGGAGGTCAGTTCAGCTTGGAGTCAGAGCAGTGTGGTTCTTGCAGAGGAGAGAACAGGATGTCTGCTGGAGCTGCAGAATAGAGTGCAGTTCTGGAATGGAGAAAGAAGGCAGATGATTGCTGAAGATGAAGAGAGAGAGAGCAGTGCAGAGAGCATCAAAGAAGGCTGTCAGCTGGAGCAATTGAACCAGAGGCGTGGTGATGTGGTGACGGAGGGAGAGACAGAGAGAGCCCTGATCCCACCAGAGTCAGAGAGAGAAATCTTCCTTCTAATAGGTGAGGTAGTCTGAACTAGTCCCCTTTACAACTACACCTTAATCTTGTTCTTATTCCCTAGGCTATTATATGTCTAATCCTGTTCTTTCAGCGGTGTGTTAAAGTTACTGCTAGTTATAGAGACCCCATAGATTTGTGTATGTGTATTGTATCATTGTTATAATAAAAGTGCTTAGTGAACTAGTGTGCATGAGTTTTTTTATGATAAAGCTAGCCTGTCTTCTAACCAGTTGCTGTTGAGCCACTGATGTATCAGAAAGGAGTAGGAGCGCTTAAATCAAGGAATAACTCAATCACATAGTGTGTATAACTTTTGTCCCCATACAGTGAAGGTAACCTCATTTCCTAGTCAGGTATTACTGTTTGAACAGATGTTACCCCTGATCAGGTAAGTAATAGTGAATAATTAGGGAGATAGGAGACCTGCAACTAAGGGATAAAGGTTTATACCAATTTCTATTATTGTAGTAGCAAACCCTTAGTGAATAGGGAGAGAGACTTCCCAACATATAGAGAGAAAACTGAAGGTATTCATAGGAAAGTGGTCGTCATTGGTAAGTGGCGTTAATGAGAGCGCTGGGGAGGAGACCAGCGTGGAGGCCTGCCGGATTGCGGGCCGTGTGTAAATGAGAGCACCTAAGACAGAGGGGTGTGTAGGTCTGCCAGATTGCGGACCGTGTGTAAATGAGAGCACTGGGGCTGCAGACCCATGTGTGTATACCCACAGGATTGTGGCATGTTAATGAGAGCGCCAGGGAGGACACTGGCGTGTAATGCAGTGTATAATGGTAGATAATCAGAACTGCCCCAGGGTACATTAGTCTGGACCCATGTGGTCGCGAGACTATAAGGTATGAGTGTGGTGTAGGGCATGGATATCCTTAGTAATCAGTGAGTATTCTTAGTATCCCTATAGATTTAGTGGTGTTTCTGATAATATGAGCTTGTATATTGCGAGTTCCCCATCCTCAGGTAGGTACCCAGGTGCCTGGATAGATGGTCCTGAGGAGGGAGATGGTTACGTTCCGGCTGGGTTAGAGGGGCCCCTAGGGGCTGATCCCATCTGGTCCAAAAATCCGGTTGGTACACCCACACCTATGGATCTCTGCGAACCACATAGAAATATTTGATGGTGTGGAATGGGGCATTTTTGCCACTTCTCCTAATGACCAATGCAATCACTGTATGTTAATGTATGGGGAACAGTTATGTTGAATTGCAATTTACAATGTTTGAAGAGATCATCCCGAATTGAAGTTTGAAGCATGGATGTATTTCATACAACACCTGTTCAGTCCACATGTAGAAGATTTTGGTTACAAAGTATCTAAAGTTAGGGCATTTCTCCAAAACTGGGTTATCTATGATATCCCACTGCTGAAATATGTATATCTGCATGTTTTTTTTTTTGGGGGGGGGGGGAGAGATTTATATAGCGTGAACTAGACCCAAAGGTATCAGAGCTCTTTTCATGAGCACCATTTGTGTTACAGGCGGATGCATTGATTTTGTTAGGCACGGGAAGATTAAGGTATTTGGCCAGAATCACAGGATGTTGAGGGTCTCTGCGAGACTCGATCCCAGTTCCCTAGCTTCAAGGTCGACCCCTGTATACGATGTGGGAATTTTAGACTAGGCTGTAATTGGATTGCAGATCCCTCTGTCTTCTGTGGCTAACTATAACGTGGACAATAATCTTGTAATTGAGAATAAAAATACATTTACGAAAGCAACTTGGAAAAGTACTTTACTGGTAATATAAAAGCCTGCAATCATTCTATTAAAGCATATCTCTAATGTCCCTATTACAGTGACTTGTGAGGTTCATAGTGGGTGTAATAAAGAAATGACTTAGTCGCTCTACTGTAATAACGTATTACAGTTGAGTTCTGACATCACACTGCCTGCTGCCAGACCTACAACCAATGGAAAGTCACAGTCACCGATCATAATTAAAACTGCTTTATAAAAATTAAAACAAGGCATTTGCAACTTCTCATTTTCATCATTTTAGATACTTAAGGGAATAGAATCTCTCTGCATGTTTCCTTCCATTTGGGCTACATGATTTGTTGTTAATCTGACTTGTACTTAACTGATTCTAATACCTTTTAGTAACAAATATCTAACTTTTTTGGCTTGTTTAGCTTTGTACTAGAGATTCCTAATTTGTTTTTAAAAGTGGCTTGTGAGAAGTGTTGTGGTGTCACAATGTCTTATAAGAAATAAAATACCTCATGCCATACATTATAGGAATATATCAAGTCAATTTCAATATAATTTTATAACAAGTCAAGTCATCTCAGGGTTCTTTGGCCTCATGAAGGAACTTGGGGGCATATTACCAAGCAATAGCGATAATTATCGCTATTGCTTGGTTAGAGACAAAAATTTACCGCTGAGCTGCAGCTATTTTTATCGCAGATAAACCTTGGTATTACCAAGGTTTATCGCAAATGCGATAAAAATCGGCCGCAATGCATGAATCTCGCTGAAAAGTCAGCGATATTCATGCATTACCGAGCTAATGCTCAAACGGCCACATGCATCAACCTATTTAGGAAGTGCAAACGGTGCAAATCGGTAAATTCGTCCGTTTGCGATTCCTAAATAAGTTCTTGGGATGCATCATGCATTTTTGTGAAATTCGCTATTATTAGCGATTTCCAAAAATGCGATTGCTTTTAAGGAATCGCAAATTTGCGATTCCTTAAAAGCATTGCATGATTGTTTTTAAAATTGCGAATTCGCAATTAGGGGGTGCAAATTACCACGAGGGTGAACTTCGTGGTAATTTGCGAAAAAGTATTAAAATGCTCAAATTTGCATTTTAAACACTGCCATGTTACAGACACACATGTCCTTAGGACATGTGTGTGTGAAACATGCACTTTGAAATACATTTCAGGGGTGCAGGGGGGGTCCTTTGGACCCCCCCTGCACCTATGGAATGCATTAACATTTTGCGAATCGCTAACTGAAATTCGCAAAATGTCAATGCCTTCCCATTGATTCCTATGGGCCTTTTGGCCCATAGGAATCAATGGGAATTGCAAAGTCGCAAATTAGAATTCGCATAATATTTGCGATTCGGTAAAAATTAGGATTTTTACCGAATCGCAAATATTATGCGATTAAAATCATGCATCCCATTTTGCGATTCCTTAATTTGCGATTCCCTAAAAATCGCAAATAAGGAATCGCAAAACCTTACAATGATGCATGTGGCTGTTAGCCATGTTGTCCACCTCCCATTGGATAACATTGCTAAGAACTGCTCCTGGGCAGGTGTTAGCTTTTGGAGATATTTGCGGTTAGCGCGAATATCTCCAAAGGTTGGTAATAAGAGATAGAGATGTTAGCGACTGTTTCCAGTCGCTAACATCTTGGCACGCCCACTTTGCATGTCATTAGTGATAAATATCACTGACTTGCAAAGTGGGGCCCAAGATGGTCGCTATCTCCTACTAGCTGTTGCTAACTGGTGTTAGCGACAGCTAGGAATAGGGAGATAATTTGATCTCCGCTTTCTTGGCTTTTAAAGCCAAAAAAGCAGAGATAAGTCCCCTTGATAATATGCCCCCAGGTCTTTGGGCTCGTTCCTCTATATGGTCACAGAACTGTTCATTGACTTGACATATCTTTAAAATGTACTACAGGGGTACTTTATCCCATACACTGGTGAACAGGGAACCATTTATAACTAATGGGTATTTGCTATGGCAAACGTGAAAATCATAAATGTCTTCCTCCCCCTTGAAAAAGCTGCATTATGGAGCTGTGCCGTTAGAAGTTTATATATTAAGAATTCGAGCAAATCACGTCCAGCAATGACTAAAGTCAAATTAATGTTCGTTTGCATCAACAACAATGATCCTTTCTCAGAAAGTTATCCAGATGGCTCGACCTAGTGCAATGCTTAATTAGTATATCAATAGTTCAACTACCATGCTCAACAGCATATCCAAAATCTGCCTTATGTTCAATTTACTCAGTCAGCTAGTGGTGCCAGAGGCTCAATTCACCAAGGTAGTCATTAGGACAGAACTGCCTGAAGTACGTTTTTAAAAGCCATATTGTGGATCAAATTAGATGTGTGGACTGCAAAACTCCTATGCAGTCTGTCTGAGTTGAATTTGGATGTGGCCAGCTGTTAGGACAGGGGTGTAGCTTATTATACGGCAACTAATAACCTGACGTTAACACGTTGCACATTAAGCAGATTATCTGAATTTTGCGCACAAAAAAAACATTTAAGGAAAGATACATGACATATCTTGGGAATCTATCAATTAAGTGGTTCGCAAATCTCTCTGACAAATATAATGTCAAGCTTCTCAACAGGGAAACATATTTGTTTTATATTTCCTTTGGGAGAGTTTACAACGAGATGGATGTCCTCTGAGAGGGAATGCTGACTCTGTTCCAAAGTAGCGTGCTACTATCCAATAAAGTGTTTCAACAACCCATCAGGGTTACAAGCGCTATATAAATGCAAATCTTTTTCCCTTTTCTCTCCCTCCCCAACCCTTCTCAATCCAAATAACTGACTAACATACCCACCACTGAAACGAATTTCATGTTACACCATACTAATTCAACATTAATCCTTACGGGTTCCAGAGTAGCGTGCTACTCATCAAAAAAGCGCTTCAAAACCCCATTAGGGGTAGTAAGCGCTATATAAATACAAACATCTTTCCCTCTTCTATCCAGCCACCCACCCTTCTCTAGCCAAATAACTGAATAACATATCCACCACTCAAATTACTTCATATTTCACTATACTAATGATCAACACTAATCCTTTAGGGTTCCAGAGTAGCGTGCTACTCACCAATAAAGCGCGTCAACACCCATCAGGGGTAACAGGTGCTATATGAATGCAAACCGTTCTTCCCCTTCTATCCCTCAGCAATCCTTCTCACTGCAAATAACTGACTAATATCCATCACCCAAATTACTTTCATATTTCACCATACTAATTCACCACTAATCCTTTATGGGTTTCCGGAGTAGCTTGCTTCAACACCCCATCAGGGGTAACAAGCGCTGTATAAATACAAACCTTTTTTCCTCTGCTATCCTTCTGAAGCCAAATAACGGACTAACCTATCCACCATTTAAAATGTACTTGCATGTTTCACTATACTAATCCAACACTAAACCTCTATGGGTCCCAGAGAGCGCTTTGACGCCTCATCAGGGGTAGTAAGTGCTTTACAAATGCAATTACAATACAATACAATAAACATATTGCTGGATGTTATGTAACGTTATAGCTTCTGCAATCAAGGAACAAGTAAGTCTGCTGACAGCTGATTTAATCATTTCTTTTAAGATGCTATTTTTGTCAGCTCTATTACC
The DNA here is from genome assembly GCF_964263255.1 of Lissotriton vulgaris. Lineage (NCBI taxonomy): Eukaryota > Metazoa > Chordata > Amphibia > Caudata > Salamandridae > Lissotriton > Lissotriton vulgaris. The sequence goes on along the minus strand of NC_141691.1, from coordinate 1,189,351,056 downwards.
TGGTTGTAAATGGGTGTATTTTTATTTCTTTAATATATCCTTATAGCCCAGGGTAGCAGGCTATACCGGCTAGTAAAGGCCCACTCCAGTGTTAAAGTCCCAAGCCGAAGGTGAGGGACTTTAACAAGGGAGCGGGACTTTAATAGCCGGAATAGCCCCGCTACGAAGGGCTATAAGGCTATTAGAATATTCTGCCACTAGAGGGCTGGATGTTCCAACAAATAAATCAAAGGCCTCTCAGAGTCCGAGGGGTTTTAAATTCCCTCGGGCACCGAGAGGCCTTTGAAAACAACATTGGAATGCTGCTTTGCGGGCCTTTACCGGCCCGTAAAAGCATGGAGCACTCCATTGTCTTCAATGGAGCTCCCAGTCTTCTAATGCTCTAATTATGAGTTAACGCACTTGCATTTTAAAGCCTATCTTTATGTTAGTGTAATCTGTAGCAACATCTTCAAATACATGTACAACAAAAGTTGGAATAGGATTGCTGGAACAGTGTTGTCGAGGCTTTAGTCCTAGTCTCACAGCTTTATGCCACACCAGCATATTCTTACAGAAACAGGTGACGCATTAACACAGCATTTTCGTCCCAATACAAATAACCCTCTCACACCAGAACCTTAAGGCAAAGTAAATCAAAATAAATGTAGATTTTCTACAGCATTCCAATAAAAAACCATGTTGAGATTTGCATCATACCTTTACCCTTGATCAATATAGTCTAGCAGTACATAGCGAATAGGGGATCAAATTATGCATAGAAATACTTCTTTGAAATAAAATATTAAATCACAGCAACAATAACAAATTCAAACAAGATCTAACAAATTAGCCAAAAGGCTATCCTATTGATTCTCCTAATTACTTCCTGAATAATACTCTTTAAGAACATGACCCTAAATTCAGACAAAACAGTGTGTGCACAATTTTCTCACATTTTTTTACTATGCATTGGAGGTGCTTTTCCCTTTTTTCCAGTACGAGGAATGGCTAATTGCAAGAAAGTGCCCATTTTTGACATGGTCACCCACACGTTTTGCACGGTATCTGACAACATTTTCAAAGACGTGCACTTGGATCCTGCTATCCGAGCCTCAAGTTACACAGGTCTTTCCCTAAAACTGTACAATTGTTAAAACATTTAGCACCCTTGTAAGTCACAAGTAAATGGCACTCCTGGTATAGGAGGCTAAAGAGGGCCCTTAAAGACTGCAGCATATACTGTATTACCCTAAGGCACCCCTCAGGACCAACATGCACACTGCCATTGCAGGCTGCGTGCCATGGCGTAGTGAAAAGTGTAGACACAACATGGCAAACCTCCTTTGTGCCATACCTGCAATCACTGCATGCGGTGTAGGTAAGACACCCCTACAGCAGGCCTTATGACTTTAAGACAGGGTGCCGTATACCAGATGTGTGGACATATCTGCGTGAACAGATATGCCCTTGTGATGTCTAATTCGATTTTGGGATATTACAAGTGAACAGGGAATCTATTTTTGAGTACATGTGATGGACACTGGTGTTTACAACTTCCACAGCTACATAATCACCTCAATGAAACTAGAGATGTTTGGTATCAAACATCTTGTATTAATATGCCCACACTGATTCCAATGATGGAATTATTAATACATGCACCAAGAGGACATCTTAGAGGTGCCCTCTAAAAACCTACTGACTACCTGTGTATTGGCTGACTGGTGTAGATCAGCCTGCCTCACAGACAGGTTTCCGGCCCCCTGTAGGTGCGAGCCAGCACTCTCTGAGGGAAGAAACAATAGCTGCCCTGGCAAGAGGTGTTGTCTCCTCCATAAAGCAGGGAGGCTAAGTAATCAGCATATAAAGGCAAGAGGCTTCAAAGGCCTCTGCCGCATTTGAAATGTGACCCAAGTGTTCCCCAGTCAGGGGAAATCTCGCCCTCTGCCCTGGGCCCTTTAGCAGCAGGCAGATAGGAAAATTAGCTAGTCAGGAAGTGTGCTCACCTTTCAGGCTAGTAGCACACCTAAAGTAGGCTACCTGAAGTGAGCCCGACTTTTAGAATGCCACCATCTTAGTTTTGGCAGAATTAAGCTCTGTGCTACCTGTCACTTTCCGTAACACCACTAAATTGAGTATTTAGCTGGCAACCCTGTCACCAGGAGCTTATATTAGACAGATCAAGAAAAAGGTCAAAGAACAGTAGAAAGAAAAGCAAGAACAGAAGATTGACTGTGGATTTTTGGCGCCAAAACCTGCCTGCATGCATCAAGTCTCGACAGTTGTGACATGAGACTCGTGATGTAGTTGGCCAGCTTCCAAGAACCACAGGTGACTGCCAGCCCTTCGCAAATTACCAAGCAATTGCCCTTGGTGTAGAGGAGCCACTTCATGTAGTCTGCAGGCACTGACGAGCAAAGTCTGGTCTGCCACGTTGCTACTCACCAGCCAGACCAAAGTCGCAGCCCCCAGGAAGAAGTACCTGAGCTCCTGAAGGTCAGATCTGTCCTCCCATCAAGTGACAGGATAGCTGGGCCAACTGAAGCCGCTAAAGACCAATACCTGCATAGCAGACCCCTTGCAGCAAAGAAAGACTATAGTGTCCAGTTTGGACTCCAACGACAGGAGCAGATGTTGAGGATTGTCAACACTGCCGATACCCACTCCCAGGGTGGCCCAGCTGTCCTGATTTTTCACCATTAATTGGTGAGACCGATGACTGCAAGACCCCTGGACACAAGAGCCCACTCGAGCTTTTCATTCTGCACCCAAGCACCCCAGCCAGGGAACCGGCAAATGGAGTGTGCTCCATTGTTCCCAGGATTCTTATCGCTCGAGCACTCTCTTGTGAAATCCTGGTTTCATCCCCAATCCCTCTATGCAGACTGTTTCCAGGTGCCAACCCCTTTTCTTACTTGTGTAGCTCACACTGCTACCAACCGGACAGCAATACTGCAACCAGATACCACATGGCAGGTTACGAGAAACTGATGGTGGTACATTAGATCTTGGCCCAATAGGACCCGAAGTCCTGAAAGAGAATCCTAGAAACCATTGGTAAACACCTGCATGCTATCTAAGCCTTTTTCCTCAACAGTAAAGCATTGTGCGTATTGGCGCATTTAAGTGACTGTTTTACTTACCTGCAAAATTCAATATTTAAATAGGTACTTACTTGATAACAAAGTCCTTGGCATCTAAACGCATACACAAATATGACTTTATTTCTAAAGTGATCTCAGATGTATTAGTGAGTGTGTGTCCCATTTATTTGCCTCTGTGAGTACAACAAATATTTACCACTACATTCTGATAGGCCTAACTTCTCACCCACATTACCACAAAGGAGAACATTTGGGATATCATGTGTGCTTCAGTAAACCAATTGGGTTTGCCTGGATTCTTTACACATCTACAATCACCACAATTGTATTTCACTGTGGATAGGCTTAACGTATAAAGAATAATGTATGCAGTATTCAAAAGTAAATTGTATTTATTCAATGTGGAGCAGTTTTCATTATACTTGCTATACGTTATCCCTATCCACAGTGAAATACAATTGTGGTGATTGTAGATATGTATCAAACATGAAATAATTGCAAAGTATATTTGTTCAACTCGGACCACCCCCCCTTTTGTACTTACTTATTGACCCAGGTCCACATACCTCTTTTTGGTCCGCTATATAAAGAGCCAGCTTCCTACACTCATAAATTGATAAATCCACAATGAGCTCTCTACAAAAATAGCGACACGACTTCACTCTCCATATGATATCCAAACTGAGGTAGCATTGTGGGCAAAAGAATGATGAGCTGAAATGCTACCCAGAGTAATTGCCGGTGGTTAGACAATTTTCAAGAATGCCTACCATCACCTTTTGTGTGTTTGATATACTGTTTCATGTGGCAAGGGAATGTCCACACATGGCTCTCTCGCTCTATGTGCCACTGGAACCAAGCTAAATCTGACTGAGGAGCCCTAATCATGTTCTGGTTCACGGAGGACCTGGTGTGGCAGTTCAGCTGGACTGTTCCTATTAGAGCAGGATCATCACTGATTTGAATATGGCTGGGTTCAAACTGTAGTGACCTGGTGGGCAAATATTGATGAGTTGAAATAATATGCAATTGCAGGTGGGTTAAGAGATTGCAAGCATTTCTCTCATCACATTTGTGTCTTTGACAAACAGGACCAGCCTTACCAATCATTACAACAAAACCATGGCCAATATAATGGAGGAAATAGAGAGAGGCAAAATATCATAATCTCCTCTCAATGGTCTAATATTGACCTAAACAAAGTTAGAAGACAGATCAGATTAATTAAACAATGTGGAGAGAAACTTCCTCAACAATAAATCTGTCTGGACTTTACTCCAAAAGGAGAAGTTGTAAACAAGCAATGTCATTAAGGCCAAAGCTTCTTTCTATATAGCTCATTTAGACCATGTAAACAAACACCCAGGACATGTATTTGGCTTCATTATGCAACAACCCCATCCTATAACTACATTTTTCATCAATACCTCAAAACAATGGTGTGTCAAGATTCTTTGCAAAGAAGATTTAAAAGATTGATAAATTGCTGCCAAGTCTTTCATTAGCAAGCCAAACTCTAGTTCCTTTCCCAAGGAACAATGCAATATGGAGCGGGTTTAGAAAAGTCAACAAAACAGGCTCATTAAAACAATAGTTAGCGTAAGACCAGTTGCAAACTTCATGGATTCTATTCCTTCCTCTCTCATTAAAGGTAGCAGTATTTACATCTCCCATTCAGGACGCCTCTCTGCTTTGCTATTTATTGGGGCAGGCTAAATGCCCCAAGAGGAATTGTAGCAGCAGCCCCCTACTGATGCCATCATGCCCGTGCTTGGAAGCACAGAATAAATTGGTTTGTGGGCTGCAGCAGTGGCAACACCTTGCTGCTTGGCTGTTCTTTGGTGGCAGACTACACACCCCCTGGAAGAATCGTGGCAGCACCCGCCTGCTGACACCGTCAAGCCCGTGCCCTAAGTCACCAAACAAATGACTGGTGGGCTCCCGCAGCACAGAATGCATGCAGGACACACCTGGGTGAATGCCTGGGCTAAGATCAGGCCTGTCTGCACCCATCAGCAGCTGGCAGAGGCTGAGCTGGGCCCCCTTCTTCGATTTAAGTCGAGCCCGACGCAATGAGATAAGGTGAGAGTTCCCTCGTGCTGTGTGAAGTAAATATTGGGAAAAGAACTGGTCCTTTAGCCTCAACCACAACCTCTACTAGTACAGTGTGGCCTTCTGTTACCATTGACAGCATGCTGACGAGGATGGTTAATATAGTATCTGGCGACATAGTGCTCACAGAGCATAGATTGTCTTTGGGATGTGAGGCATTACCTATTGAGCCTGGCTGTGGCGCTACACCAACCCCTAAATATTATGGTAACACACCCTGCACACTGTTATTGCCCCTAGTATTGCCTCACCAACTGATGATTCAGTCCTTGAATGGGGTTCCCCTTCGACCCAACATATTATGGTAGCCCTTCTGAACCTGTGGCTGGTGCAGCAAAATGCAAAGGACACCGACTCAAAGTCTAAATCTTTGCATGACTTCATTACTCAATCCTGTGATACCCAAACAGAAGCCATTCCTGATTTACCTGATGTAGAGCAGTTTTTAATACCATAATATGCTCCTATGTTGGTGACTTACTGGACAAGAAATGTAATCCCCTGTTGGACCACCTGACTAACCTGGAAACTCTAATGAATAGACTCTGATTACGTAGTGGCTGTTAATATGACCATATCTGTTGCCAATTTGGGAGGATGTAGCTGTCTTTTGACAATTGTTGCACCCATAGACTGTGTTGCTAATGGAAATCTCCATCCCCTAGGAGGTCCCCATACTGCATCTCTCCCCAAGAGATGTACACAAGATGCTCCACCGCCCCTAAATGTCACAGCGCCGCACAACTTTTTTTGTAGTGCTCATCATCCCATTTTTTACTGTGGTGGTCCTCTTGAGTCAACTTCTTTAGTTCCTTCAAGGCCTGCAACTGGTTTTAATCCTGCACCCATACTCACCCACCACCTAAAAATACCAAGTAAAAGTAACAGTGCTATCCTTTGTCAACCGCTCTCCAAATATCCATCAAGTGGGTCCAGCCCCAAAATGAACCCGGTTAGGTTGGATCAACCCCCCAGCTGCATGCCCTTATGTGTTGGTGCTGGCAGGAGTACCCCCACTCAAGATACAGAAGAAGGAATCTTGGGGCAAACTACACAATAAATGTGCTCATTAGTTAGCTAAGTATAAACAACTTAGGGGCCGATTAGGATTGCGGTGAATCTGGATTCACCGCTGCAGTGCCTTCAAAGACCCCCACCACATTAGGATGGCGAGGGGGTCAGCGGCGGACAGGAAGACCGTACGCCACTTTTCCGCCGTGGTCGCCTTCAGAACGACGCAGAAACGCTCTTATATGGTGGCGGTGTCTATCTGACACCGCCAGCCATATTAGGATGGGGTATAAAACATGCTTTTCCGTGGTGGCTTTTCCGCCGTGGAAAAGCATGTTGTCCTTTGTGTTTGGGGGCCTGTTGTGAGCCCCCAGGGTGTTGGGGGTTGGGGGTGCACATGGGGGGGTACCTATGGTACCCCCCTGCTTTGGCATGCACAGGGTGGCAGGCACCACACGGTGCCTGTCAAGTTGTGCATGCCAAGGCTACACATGCATATTTTACATTGCGGCGGGTGCTGATTAAAGCAGCACCCGCCGCAATGTAAAATATACGGAATGTGACCGCTAGGGTGGCGGTCACATCCTAATTTGCACGGAGGGAACGCCGCTGCCCCTGCGGACAATCTCTCCACCTCGGGGGTGGCGGAGGGATGCTGGTCCGTCCGCCATCCTAATAGACACCTTAGCGCCCTAAATATGAAATAAATAATTATGATGCAGAGAGTAGGGTGGGTGAGTGACTAGCCCAAAAACATTGAAGGTGATTGTGTTGTAATAAACTACCTTATGCCTGCTTTGGTAAAGATGTGGTTGATCCGCCAGGAAATCTCTGTTGGAAGATATACCCAAATATGGTCACTCTCACTGGGATATTTCTATAAACCATCCCCTAGATGTATTCTGTCTAGAACATCCCGTTCAGCCAACCAGAAAAGGTTTGCAGTATTAAAAGACCTTGAAGCCCCAGATTGACCAGGTCCAATTGTTGACGGGGAGGGTGATTTACTAATTGCGTGTTTACAACATGCAACTTTGGTGCATCCTTTAACTGTCACAGTAGGGGTTCGGGCATGTGACATCCAGGTTAAATATCATCTTGAAGAGTTTGAGTGTTACAACATTCTTGCCCATTACCGAAAACGGGCTGACCCACTTGTGACTTAGCAATATGGGTGAAAAATACTGCAGGGGGCTGTACTAAGATTATATCTACTCATAATGTGTTTTAAGATATAAAAGAGGTATTACCCTTTATCTACTTAATTTTTTATCATAATGATTTGTATAACAAACCTAATGCTAATTTTATTCATCTTTTTGATTGTATTACTGCCATAAGAAATTCGAAAGATTTTTTTATTCCAGCAGGTATTTGTCTGGGTTGCAATTTTAATGATAAATTTGCAGGAATGGATTCTAGTTTTAGTAATCCTAGCAGAGCTGCAACTTGCAATAGGTGTGCAGAGGTGATGGAACATTTGATAACCCACAATTTGAGTAATGTTATGGATATCACCGCCATTGTTAATAATGATATATTGCTCTCAACATTTAGAAGCAGGGGCTGTGCCACAACAATTGATTATATTTTTATCTCTCCTAATTAAGAAGATGTTTTGTTGTGTTGTAAAGTTGTTGCAACACTGTATGGTGACCATAACTAATAGAAGTGGCCTTTAAATTGTCCCCTACCCCTGAATACAAAATTGAGTGTTAAGCAAGAAACTTGGAATCTTCCACAGATAATCTTCGATTAATGTGGTAAGAGGTTGACCCTGAGCAATTATTTAACAAAGTCTTAGGGGAGACCTTTTTTTTTTTTTTTTTTTAATCCTCATTTTGCGAAGCTTATGTATAAGGAGTTTCGGGAGACCTTTGTTTCAACGTTTTGTACTGTCACTGTCCCATAATTCTTGTCTGGTCGGGGAGTATCCCTTTGAGTTTCGTTTTCAAACAGGTTTCTCCTTTTCCTTTATCATTTCCAATAATTCTGTTTGGCGATGGAGGAGCTAGCCTACTCGGCGGGAATGATCTCCGCTTGAATTATTGTTTCGCTTTAATCATTGGATTTTGGATTTCGGAGACCATATTAAGGATGTTAGTTAGTTGTTTGGATATAGTGTTCCCATATTGCCCAACATTCTAATTTCTTACTGGTTTTCCCTTTCCTGTCTAGTTTGTTGGTTTTTATAATAGAATTTAGCCAATTTGTATGTGTGGGAGGAATTGGTTTGATCCAATTTAAGCAGATCTCTCTCCTAGCTAGCACTATTAATATAAACAAGAGTTTTTCTTGTTTTTTGGACAGTTTTCTCAATCATATATCATTAGTAAAACGAATCCCAAAAAATATTTAAAATAGTACTTACTTTAATTTGGGTTCCCAGTACCAAATTAATCGTCTTACCAGCTTCCTGCCAGAAGGAGGAGAGTGAGGGACATTTTTGAAACATGTGTATATCATCTGCTTTTTCCATTCCACACTTTGGACACGATTTTGTAGTTGCTCCTTTGAATTTTGATTTTGGAGCCCAGTACGATCTATGGAGTGTGAACAAGTGACTTCTCTTCAGGTTTGCTGGTTTTATTGTAGACCAGCAGTTTTCTAAGGATTTTTGCCAAATAAGTTGTAAATCGATTCCCGGCATTTCCTTCTTCCATATTGTTTTAGGGACTGTGCACTCTTCTTCGCCGCTCATTATGAAGGCCCAATACCACCTGGATATTTCCTTTTTTATTGGTGTGGGTTTGATCATTTCCCTCTCTAGATCTTCATTGCCTGTGTTTGTTTCTGTCAGGGATTTGGCCCAGCTGGTCATCTGATAGTATTTAAATTTTGATAGCGAATAGTTAGTAATTAAGGATACTTGGTCCCATGTAATTATACAATTCTCTACCAGTAGTTGTCCCCAATATTCAATTTTTTGCCATTTTTAGTGGTGTGGCCAGGGAGTCCTTTAAGCAATCAAGTGTGCCTGGAGAGTTCCAGATTGGAGCCAAGGAGCTGTAGTATGGTATCTTTAGTGTGTTCCTAATTTGGTACCATAATTTTACAGCATTGAGTATAATCTTTAGTTTTAGTTTTTTGAAAAATATTGGATGGCCAAATTTAAACAGGAAGTGATCAAGTTTGCCTGTCATACTCTGTAAAAAAAATGGGTAGGAAGTGTATTTTCCTAATAGAGGTCTGGACTGGCAATACCTCCATGTTCTTTTTTCCTCCCTAGTTTTTTCCCAGAGATTCTTATGCACTTGGATGGCCATATAAAACTGGATTTTTCCCCTTGAATTTTCTTTAGCTCGTTTTTCTTGAACTCTAACTGTATGGTGTTGAATAGGTATGTGAATTTCGGTAAAATTAGCATTTTTATTATGTTGGATTTTCCCAGGAAAGTCAATGGTAGCCCATTCCATACTTTGAGTAGTCTCCTTGAGTCTTTAAGGACTCTGTCCAAATTTAGTTGAGGGACTTTCTAGAGATCTTTAACAAGATTGATTCTGAGGTATTTTATTTTATTGCTAATATATGGAGTAATAGGGTGTGAGTTCCAACTCATGGCTTCGGTTTTTGTTTGGTTTGTTAGATAGCCTGACACTTTACCAAAGTTTAGTATTGTATCTTCTATTGCCTCTTTAGATTTTTCGAGGTTGTCTGTGAATACAGTGCAACTTTTTTTTCCCAGTTTTGATGTTTAAAAGGGGATATTTGAGGGTGACTTCTCAAGAGGCATGCGAGTGGTTCAATATAGAGATTAAAAAGAAGTGGAGACAGTGGACACCCCTGTCTTGTCCCTCTTTGTATCTCAAAGTTATTGGTTAGGTTTCCGTTAACCAACATTTTTGCTCTTGGTGTTTTGTATATTTCCCCTACCATATGACCAAAGTTTTCTCCTAGATTGTATCTGTTTATAACTTGATTTAAAAAGGTCCAATTGACTCTGTCGAACGCTTTGGCTGCGTCGAAGGTGATTATGGTGAGGGTTTTTTTTTTCCGCTGATGGCAATATCTATAGTTGCGAACAACTCATGTGTAATTTTGTGGATTTGTCTTACTTTTATGAAGCCTTTCTGATCATCCTTAATCAAATTTGGTATTACAGTAGCTAGCCTCTTTGTTATAACTTGCATAAAGATTTTATAGTCGCAATTCAGCAATGAAATGGGTCTGTAGGATTCACAGAGTTTCGGATTTTTCCCGGGTTTTAAGATAATATTGATTATTGCTTCATTCCATGAGTCGGGAATTTTTTCTTGATTAATGTATATTGCGTTCATTAAATCTGTTAACTGATCCACTACTGATTCCTTTACTGTTCTATAAAATTCATTCGGAAGAGCGTCGGGGCCAGCAGCTTTGCCTTGTTTCAGATCTTTTATGGCAGCCCTCACTTCTTCCATGCAAATTTCGCTATTTAAATCGTTTTTCTCTTCCTCCGTCAATGTTGGTAGTAGTCTGGAGTCTAGATAGTTAATGCACAAGTGAGTCATTGGATCAGGAGGAAGATGGCGGCCGGCTGAGACACCCGGTCGGGAGCTCCAGGCTCGCCAAGGACGGGAAACCAACATGAGACTACTTTCCCCGTCTTTCCCCTACTATCAAATCTCCAAATGACCTGCAAATAGTCTGAATATTCTAAAAATTCTACAATTCTACCTGATAATTCTGAAAGGAGGTAATGCAACTCACTGTTCAGCCGAATGCTTACAGAGCGGACGAGGCGCTGTACACGGGAACGTGGGCGGCGGCAGCCAGCACGTCTAGGAGCTGCCGGGTCACGCTGGGGAGAATTCCCTTCCTGTTCCGGGGGAGGTTTGGCAGAGTCAGCAGAGAAGGCGAGTTGGCTCTGGAAATCGGGTGAAACTGATCTCTAATCAAACATGCCCACGGCTCCTTCATACAACAGAGAGAGAAACAGAGCAACAGTGCGGATTTTATATATTTGAAGAAAGCATTCCCCAAACTCAGTGCAGAGCAGAGCAACAGTGTGGATTTCCTATATTCGACGGAGGCATTCCCGAGACCCGAGACCCTGGAGAGCTGAAGGTAAAGGCGAAGAATGTAAATAATTGACTACACCGGCTGGCTGTCTCTGGTGTGCCGCTTCAATTGGAAAAAGAGCTCTACCACGAGAGAACTGACAACAACCACATGAGTAAGGTACAGGGGGAGGAAAAAATCACGGGGGTGCAGCACCAGATTTAATTGTGGGATGCAATCTTGTTAATGTGGATCAAGTGGATCAACTGGTAGGGGGGGGAATCATTACTGTAACCATAGATATCACACCAGTAACAAAAAACTGCGAGGAAAGGAATCTCCCGCAACCCTCAACACCACCTGGGTCTCTGAGTAGTGACAGTGAGACGGCACTAGAACCTGGAAATAAAATGAGATCTTCCTAGTGTCTTAGGAACAACAGTTCTCCAAACAAGGCTTCCCTCCACCCACAAAACAAGTCTTAGCTCCCAGGAGTACAAAAAAAGAAAGCAAAAAGGTCCCTCTAACTTTGAAAGCTTATCTCAAGGTATAAAAACCAGAGCAGCAATAGTGAAAGAACAAGGAAAAATCCTACCGGAACAGAAAATAAAAATAACTCCCTCCCTAAGATCGTTTTTTAAAGTTCAGCAACTGGTGCAAGTTAGAGGGGGCACCCCGGTCCAAAGAGACAAAGCTCGCCTTTCCCTCTCCACCGTGGAGAAGTCAGCAAAAGCTACATTCTTAAGCTCTCAAATGGACGAGAGATCAATACCAGCAAAGACAGGAGATAGTATCCCGGTCACAAGCAAGGAAGCACCCCCGCAAGAAACCTTAAGTCCTCAACCAATCATGAGACCTCTTGAAGCCCCCACAACTAGACCCTCTGATCTGGTCTCTACCGAGACAAGAAGCAACTCTCCCCACACCAACCAAATTGAGAAATATATGGAAACACTTATGGATAAAATGATGGGAGAAATGAGAGAGAGATTTACAATCTCTGAAGTGAATCAGAGTAAAATGCACGAAGTGTGTTAAAGCTCAGATCAAAAACTAAATGAATTGGGGGAGAGAGTCACCGATGTTGAAGCTGCTGTGGAAGTACTAAACAAAAAAGTAGCAATAAATCAAAAGGATATAAGATTGCTAAAAGAAAGTGACAAATGCATGAAAGACAAACTAGAATCGTTAGAGAACCAAGCAAGGAAAAATAACCTAAGGGTCCTGAATGTTCCGGAGAACTTGGAAGGTACGGACATCAAGAAATTCATTGTTTCTCTCCTAGAAGAGTTCTTTCCTTGGACTAAAGAGACTAACTTGTTGGAGGATATACAAAGGGTCCACAGAGACCCCTTTGGAAAAAGCAAAGAAAGAAGAAGACCAAGAAAAATGTTAATAAACTTTAAGACTTACACTTTGAAAGAAAAAATCTTAAGTGAAGGTCTAAAAAATGGCACACAAAAAAAAGACAATTGGTCCTTCAGAATTCGCTCCGATATGTCCAAAGCCACGCAAGATAGACAATGGGAACTGGGTCAATTCATGGAAGAATTGAAATCCCTTGGAGCCATTGTTCAAATGAAGTTTCCCGCGGCTCTCCGGTTAATGTAGAGGAATAAAATGAACAATAAAAAGGATCCCAAGGAGGTAGAAAACTTTATTGAACAGATCAAAGATTAAATCCGAACGGAGAAAATATGAAAAATTGGTAAAACACAAGGAGGGAAAAGTAACTATTCATACCTGGCGAAAATGGAGCTCAAAACGGGCGAACACATCGCCCGAAGAAATAAGGGAGGCTTCCTCAGGGTGGGTAAAAACGAACCTCAGAAATATAAACTATAATTCACAAAGTAAAATCAGATCACGGGTGGGGAGCAAACCAGGGAAAAAAAGAAAAAAATTTCCTCTGAAATTGAACCAAAAGGAGTTTTACGGGAGCGACAATACTCACACTATCTTAAAACAATGTCCAAATGCTCAAATGTGCAAGCAATTATCAAAAATAAATAAATAAATGGAGACAAATCAGAAAAAATTTAAGATCCTCTCATGGAACGTCAATGGTCTCAGAACAATAAATAGAAGGAGAAGAATCCTTTAACACTTGAAAAAAAATCGAATGTGAAATAATTATATTACAAGAGACACACCTCCTAAGCTCGGAATGGGATAACATATTAAAAAATCTAAATTGGGTGGACGCTTGTGTATGCACTAACCAGGATTGCAATATTAAAGGAGTAGTAATTATCTTCAAAATATCTTTAAAAGCTAAGATCGAATATAAGGCAGTGGATAATAAGGGAAGATGGGTCTTGACTAAAGTAAGAATAAACGACAATACACTTTCTATAGCCGGATACTACGGTCCTAACCTAGATGACCCGACTCCACTCCAAACACTCTACTCTGAACGACTATCAATTACCGCTCCTATAATACTAGGGGGAAATTATAACATTATACCTGATCCTAAAATGGACAGATCTCCCCCTAGTAAATATGTTAATCTACCCAAGATGAGGGAATGGTTAGGCAACTACAAAAAAGACTTAAACTTGATTGATATATGGAAAACAAAAGGAGACAACAAACACCCATTTACATTCCACAATAAAAAATTGGGACATAAATCTAGAATCGATTTTATCCAATTAAACAGAAGCTTACAGGAAAATGTTGCAGGAATTGAACATCTACCCGCTCACTTATCTGGCCACTCTGCAGTACACGTAACCTTTCTAATGATAAATAAGAAAACACTACCTAGATTGACAGTTGATCGGACCCTATTGACCAACTCGCAAGTTACTGATGAATTAATAACTGCCTCTGCAAACTTCTTTGAGGACAACAAGGTAGGCACGACAAAACAGACAACTTGGGATGTCTATAAAGCAATCATCAGGGGAAATATATTAACCTTGGGGGCCCATAGGTCCAAAATTAAAAAGCAGCAGATTAAAACTATGGAAGACGACATTAAACTGATGGAAGAACAAATAGCGTCAGCAAACACACCAGAACTAAAATCTACACTAGAAAATAAAAACCAACTATTAAAAGAAAACTTGCTCGACTACTTAGAGAATATAGTGAGAAAAAAGTGGGAAGCCAGCAAACTATCAAACCACGAGTATGGAGAAGGATGTGGGAAAATGCTGGCGTGGAGAACCAAAATAGACCAAACAAGAAATCAAATAACTTGCATTCAAAACCCCGGCCAATCAAAACCAAGCTTTGACGATCTCACAATAAGACAACAATTCACAACCTTTTTCTCTAACTTATATAAAGAAGATTCAAGTTCTTAAGGGAGACCTTGCACTATTTGAGGTTTGTTTGACCGTGCCTGAATCCAATCCTGATGCTATCTTTGCTTTCTCCGATCTTTGAACATCAGGACTGAACTAATGAAACCTATTCTCCTTATCTTGCACTCCCTGATGGTACAATCAAAAATGCCCAGTAGTAAATAAAATGTTGAGTAGGGCCTTTGTGGTGAGCCCAAGCTGTTCACAAACAGTACAAATGTTAAGGAAAAAATATAAGTTGGTGATTTCATTAAGGAGGGAAGAGGTATTGGTTTCTCGATGGGACTTGCTTGCCAAGATCATGTACCTAAAGAATGGCAAACCTTTTTGGACTGCCATAAAAGATATGCTGGCGGTGGGCCGAGTTCTTTCACAGGTGGGTTGCAATATAACCAGTGAGGCCTGGGAGGCACATTTTTCAGCAATATATACAGACCGCAGCATGATAAAGAAACACTCGAGCTGCCAAATCCTAAGGGACTTGCAATATCTCTCTTTGAAATGAAGGAATCTATAACTCAGAGCTTAGGCAATAAGGCCCGGGACCAGATGGGGGGGACAATAGACCTTATTAAACATAATTTTGATATTTTGGCCCTCCTCCTGCTCAATGTTTTTAACAATTTAGCCAACTCCCTGTTACCAAGTACATGGTTGACTTCTATCATTGTACCAATTTTTTAAATGGATGATGGTTCTCAACCGAGTTGCTACAGGCCCATTTCCCTCATAGATACAACATTGAGAATACTGGGTAGGATTATATACAATAAGATCAAATATTGCGCAGAGGAGAACTCTATTTTTCATCCCTGCCAACTGGGTTTTAGTAACAAGTTGGGCACAAAAGAACAGTGCCTTAATTTAAATTTGATAATCAGAAAATTCACAGTCGCCTACCCTCACCCAATATACCTGGTGTTTGTGAATCTGGCCTCTGCATTTGATTGTGTTAACCGATCTTGGTTATGTTCTGTCCTTCTGGAAACTGGAATAAATGAGACATTAGTGCAAATCTCAGCCTACTTACATTGAAACGTGAAAGCTAGAATTAGAATTAATACATAAGTGGAAGTGTCTAGTGATGTTTGTGTTTTTAGAGGGGTAAGGTAGGGTTGTGTTCTGGACTCCTTACTCTTTTTTTATATATTATTAATTTACATAAGTTTCTAGTGATGCTCACTAATGATGTTCCAAAAGTGAATGGCTTTATACCCCCATCTATAATATATGCTGTTGATGCAGTCCAATTTGGGCCACACTCCTAAAGCCCTGCACCTTTTAGTTTGAGGTTTTGTAGCTTTTATGGCCTCTTTAGATTTGTATATTAGTTTTAGAAAATCTTTTATAATAGCCTGTGGACCAAGGAAGCACGCATTGAATGTCCTCCATGTCAGCGATCAGAGTATACTAAGCACCAGCACTTTTCTTACCTGGGTTTAGTTTTTGCTGATAGTCTCTGGACAGACCATACTGCATTTTACACAACTAAGTTTTCTAGGTCAGTTAACACTGTACTTAGCTTGCCCCATCTTAGGAGGAGGGGCTATCTTACCTATTTTAAACTATTTTAAAATTCAGTGCACTCCTACAGCAACCTTAGGTGTAGAGGTTTGGGGATTTGCCAAATGTGATAACATTCAGTATGAGGAGAATAGATTCTGCCACAAGCTTTTGGGCACTCCAATCTGTTCTCCCCAATTTGTGCGCCTCAACGAACTAAACCTATATTATATTGCAGATTATATTAGATCCTGCCCTGCTTTATTCTGGTTATCCATATGGAAATGCAAGGCGGCGTCCCTTATTAGAGATATCATAGTTGACTGTTTTAAATATGAGAAAGGTATGGAAATTCAGTGGCTGGCGGAGATGAGATCCAGTTTATGCAGGGTTAGTTATTTAAATGTTTTTAACAATCCAAATGATCCAGACACTGTAAAAACAGTTGCTGTCGGCCCTGTATAGGTGTTATAATGAGGATAGATTGGCCATGGAGTCCAGTAAATCTTGCATAGTTGTATACCTAAATATTGAGAATGATCAATACTTGCCCAGCTACTTGATCAAACTTTTGTTCAGCTTAAAAGCTGGCACTATCAAGTATCTACTATGCTTTTCCCTGGGCTTTCAAGGGAATCTTGATTTCATTCCTTGCCCATGTAAGGGGCATTGGGGCCAAACTCTACTACATTTCTTTTTTTTTTTTAAGTTGTATTAACAATATATCAAATAGTTTCTGCTCCTGTTTTTCAAAAAAAGATCATATATTCATGCTAGAGATGCCTCCAAAATCCTCCTCACACTCAGCTAGGATTAGTTAATAATCTGTGTGGTCACTGTTTTGAAAATCGCAGGAATAGTTTGCACTGTACAGAAGAATCATGTGTTTGTTTTTAAAATTTGTTGCATGTGCTTGCCTCTGTTATGTATATGTTTTTATTTGAATAAAGATAACATACATACATACATCTCCCTTCGCTGCACACTATTGGTCAGCTCCTCACTGGCTCATGATGAAATTGAAATTCTCTAAAAAGAGCATAGCTTACCCCCTCTTACAAAAACCAGGAGCTGACCCAGATGTCCTAACGAAATTCAGACCACTAATTAATCTCTCATTTCTAGTGGGAATTCTGGAAAGCTGCATATCGACTGGACAAAAAAAATGCATCAATTGTCACACTGTATTAGACAATTGTCAAGTAATGCCTAGCTGTGGCACAGAAACAGTTATTCAATAGATCATGGATAATGATTGATGCCTCCTGGACAAGGGGAATTTGTGTCTATTTATACTCCTCGACCTATCTGCAGCATTCGACACAGTCAACCACAACATCCTCCTAATTTAAATGGCAAAGTCATAGGCTGCTTTTCCTTATGCCTTGCCGATTCACTAAACAGGACCCTTTCATGTCTGCTTCCCATTGTCCGATGGGTACCTCACAGTTCTATACTATCCTCAACTCCTTTTCACCTGTACATGGAACCTCTAACCGCAATACGTTAGCACTAAATCTGTTCTACCATCTTTATCCTTACAATATCCAGTCATATCTATAGGTTTCTACTCAAGAAAACATACTATATCTAGAAAAAATTCTGAAGCTTGCCTGTCAATCAGCCACCTAAAGCTTAACCGACCGAAGACAGAATTCCTCCCTGTTTCCCTTTCATTCTTTGCCCCAGTCCAAAACTGTTTGGACTCACCTAATGTACTAAATTGCGAACCCTAAATCATTGAACACACCAAATCTCTTGGGATATCCACTTGACAAGAGTCTGAACCTTCTAGTGCATTTAAAGAGCCACAAGAAAGAGTGATCAATAAAACTGAAACTTCTCACAAATATGTAACCATTCATTCCAGAATCAGATTTAAAAAACATTGCATAGTCTCTAGTCGTCTCTAAAATCAACAATGCAATGCACTACTCACTGGAATCCCTAAAAGGCACCTACTTTCAATGACGGTGTCTGGCATAACTCTAGCAAGATTGATTTTAGGAGAGAGATGCTTCAGTCACATTCCCCTTAACTCATTGCTCTCAGCTGGATGAAAATATTAGAATATTAAAAACATTGCACATTAAAGACAAAGTCGTGCATTGTGACACACTGAACTACCTGGTTGGAAACCTCTCCCTTTCTGGGGTTAACCATTCTCTGCAGAGTGCTGCATCCTTACTGAAGTGCAACCAGAATATGGATCTCTATCCCTCCAGAGACATGCATTCATGTGATGCTTTCATGAAGAACCGAAAACACCTACAGAGTCAGATATACCAGCTTAAATAACCTTTCCTATTTTTCATGGTAATGTAAATAAATTTGGGTTTGTTGCCTTCTACTTTTTGCAGATTTATCATATGCCAGCTGCTGAAGTACTTTTCTTATTCACGTATTGTTATTGCTCCGACACACCTGTGTCTTGTATGCAGTAAGTAAAATGGCAAATAAATGTTTGAGCACCTGATTTTCAAAATAGGCATGTTTTGCCACAATATTTAAATTTCATTCGCATTTCATAGAAGCATTGCACATATGCATTAATTTATTAACTGAAAAAAACTGGTGCATCTAAACTACCATTTTGTATTCGTATTTGTCCCATTATGCTTCATGTTTTGCAGTGCTGCAGGCACTTATTATCATAAGGAAAACTGATGGAGTTCAAATTTAGCAAGTGCTAGTTTCCTCACAGTGCTTAATTTGTAAATAAACAAATAAGTGCAGGTGCTCAAAATCTTACTTAACCCCTTCACTGTGGGGCTAATTAAAGTGAGCCTGCCCGCCTTTCTTAAGCTGTGCATTTCACACCCCAATTTTCATTTAATTTCCTATAACACAGTAGACTAAAGGCCTAATTATGAGTTTGACAGTCCATTGGACCACAGAACCCGTGGTGTCAGTTCCTAGACTGCTAGATTGGGGGTCCACCCTCCGTATTATGAATACGGCAGTGGTACCGCCACAGGTTTGCTGCATACGCCAGGGATTGTGGATCCCACGGCGGTGGAGCAGTGGTCAGAGGCTTTAATATGTTGGCAATGCTGCAGAGGCACTGCTGATTATATTTGGAGTTTCCTCCCACCACAGTTTTTATGGCGGTGAGGCCACCATGAAAACTGGGGCAGTGAGGAAAGGCCAAGTGGTGCCTGCAGGGGGTCACATTTTGTGGAGCCACTAATCTTTCCTACACAGCATTTTTTTAGATTCCAATGCCATGCAGGA
Source organism: Lissotriton vulgaris (assembly GCF_964263255.1). NCBI lineage: Eukaryota > Metazoa > Chordata > Amphibia > Caudata > Salamandridae > Lissotriton > Lissotriton vulgaris. The sequence goes on along the minus strand of NC_141691.1, from coordinate 1,189,331,813 downwards.
ACAGGCTTTGACGTTCCCATTGCTGTGCCATTTTAATATGGGGATAAAGAACAGGAGTATAACCCATAAACCAGATTGAGATCTGGGGGTACATATGTAAATAACAACAATATCTCAATTGGATTCATTTAAAACATCAGAAACAAATGAATGTGCAAGACATCACAAGAAAACTGGGAAAGAAGAGAGACTCGAAACATTTTTATTTTTTTGGGATTCACAATTTCTTTAATGCTTCTCAATTTGCAAAGTCAACAGCGTTTTATTGGTCAATAAATGTAATCCATCACACCCAATCTGGTAGGGCAATCCCTTTGATAACCTATTATCATAGGCTCCCTCCAGTTGTGCTTCCTTTTTTTAAATTTTTTTTATTAAGATTTTTTTACCCCATTTTCTTTATAACATGAGCAGGGCACAATGATTACAATACAATAGAACACAAACTCATACATACACATTCAAATATTCATCTAGACAGGTTCTTAGTCTTTTAACAGTCAGTACCTAACTTCCATTGAACAAAAGGACCCCAAATTTGCATACCCAATTTCTTACCCTTTTTTCCCTTCCTAGCATATATGGCTGTTTCCAGTTTTTGTATTGACAATAATTTGCCTAACCATTGATGTTATGATGGAGGGTTAGGATCAAGCCAAGCAGAAGCCACTAACAATCTCAGGATTGCCATTGCCACAAATATAAAATTTCTACAACTCGACTGCCCATCAACACTTATCCACAATGACATAATAGCTAGTGTTAACTCTATTGTTGTTGACAGTGAATTCCGAAAAAAAATCACAATATCCTGTTTCATCTTATCCAAATGGGGACAAACTGAAAAAATATGTATCAAATCAGCATCTGTACTGCCACATCTAAAACAAGTAATACCAGATGAACCTCCCCACTGGGTGATCTTCGCGGGTGTATAATATAGATGGTATAATATCTTATAGTGTTGGGCCTGAAGGGACGATGAACACAGCATTTTACTCCCCATTTCTAATGACTCAGTAAAGATATCCCTGCCTATATCTAAATCAATAGACCACTTATCTATCCATTTCTCTAAATCATCTTTCTTTAATTTTGTCATTTCTAAATAAAACCTCTTAATAGTGCAATCACAACCACCTTCTATAAGGTCCATCACCATATTTCTTTCGAATCCCGATGTACCCCCTTGTTTATTTAATATGCAGCTTCTTATTTGAAGGTATTTAAAGAAATGCTTTGTATCCAAAGCATAACTATTTTGCAATTCCGTGAATTGTAATATCCCATGAAGGCCCAGCATATCTCCAAACTTTCTTATCCCCTGCCTCTCCCATTCTTGAAAGACAGCTCCCGAAAAAACCTCTCTAGGTAGGGAAGGGTTATCTTTTAGTGTAGTATATGCATTATACTTCCCAATTCCCACCTTTTTAGCAAACCCTTTCCATATATTATATGCAGCCATTACTGTCTTAAATCGTGTTCTTTTGAAGTAGCTTCCCTCCGTAAATCTCAAAATACATTTTCAGCATTCGTACCCAGAACCAAACCATAAATAGCAAGCGAACCAAACTTGTCCCAACCCTCCACTTCAGCACCTCCGATCAAGCCCACCATACATTGCAATGCTGCTGCCCAATAATAAAGCTTTAGATCCGGTAGTGACCAGCCTCCTCTTTCCAGCGGGAGCGACATAAATCTCAGTGCCCTCCGCGTCTTGCCTTTTGCCCAGATAAAACGGTTAACCATTTGTTCGCAAATTTTAAACCACTTATTGTCAACTGAGAGTGGAATTGCTCTAAAAACATACAAAAATTTCGGCAGAACCAGCATTTTGATAATATTGACTCGTCCTACTAGTGACAAGTGGAGATTCTCGTATCGATCCAGATCTTTCTTTACTTTATCTATTATTGGGACGATGTTTCTTTCCACCAAAGCGTCAAGATCAGCTGAAATATTAATACCTAAATACATCCCTGCCTGAACCACCCGATTATCATCACAGAGAGTCATAGAGTTTTTGATGATCTGAGTCTTTGAAGTATTCAGGGCATAACCTGAAACTTGCCTAAATCTGCGAGCCTCTGCCTCTAACAACTCAATCGCCTCCGTGGGGTTTGGTGTTATCACTGCCACATCGTCAGCGTAAGCAAGTATCTTACAGGGGCCCAATAATGTATTTAATGGGGTGATATCTACACATGACTCTATCCTGTGGATTAGTGGATCCATGTACATGGCAAATAGTAGCGGGGAGCAAGGGCACCCCTGCCGTGTGCCTCTCTTAATCTGAAATTGTCCTGTGATGCCCCCTTTTACTCTTAAAGCCGCAACCGGTTCCTTATACAGAGTCTGTAGAGCTTTCACGAAACCCCCCTTAATCCCAGCTCTTATTAGGGTGTGCCACAGATAGTACCAGGAGACCCGATCAAACGCCTTCTCAGCATCTAACAACATTACGGCCATCGGATCTCCTGTGACCTCGGTGGCATCAAACATGGTTATAACTTTCCGGGTGTGATGTGTCGTCCCTCTTCCGGGAATGAAACCGTGCTGGTTGCTACTGACTAGGGCACCTATTATTCCTGCGAATCTCGTTGCGAGGGCTTTCGAATATATTTTCGTGTCATTATTCATCAACGTGATTGGTCTGTAGGACCCCGGCTCAATCGCCGGCTTCCCTTTTTTTAATATTAGAACAATATCTGCACCCCCCCAAGATTTTGGGATAGATTCCCCCGTCTGAGCAGTTTGAAACTTCAAATAGTTTGGAAGTGCATATAGCATCATATATTTAAGGGCATGTTTAAACAAAAACAATCATCAGAACAATTTACGATGACAGCACTGGAGGCATATAATGCGTGACGAAACACAAGGGGGCTTAGTGTGCTACGTGATAGTGAGACGAACGGTGTTGGCGCAAGTGACATATAGGTGAAAACACCGAAGGACGCAAATTGACAAAAAAATGAACACAGTATATACAAGATTTGTTGGTTCCTCTTTAGTGAGTTGGTATTGGTAAGTAGTTTGGGAACCAAATTACGCAATGCGCCATGAGTTGCGCTGTATAGTAGGTTGAAGGGGTTTTGATCCTATTGATTTAGGATCTTCACCAGGACCTGGTTGCAGGATGACGACAGTGCTGTAAGTAAATGAAGGGATAAATGAGGGGAGGAGGGGGAACCCGGTACGTGAGGCCGAAGGCACCGGGGGCAGAAGGGTAAGGGCAGACAGAGGGGCCAGTGTGGCCACAAGTTGGGACCGCGCGGGAAGAAGTGGAGGGAGCCCTGGTCAGGAGGACAGAGAGCTCAGGGGAGAACATGGAAAGGGAGGGAGTATAGGTAAGATGGGCAAAAGAAGTTCTATTCCAGATAGAAACTGCAAGGGGGGAGGGGAGGGAGGTGCAGGGCACGTGCAAGATGGAGGGAGAGACAAGTGAGGAGGGGACAGGTAGGAAACAAAGGAGAACACAAAGGAATTGCGCATTCTGGAGTGGGTGGTGGGAGGGTGTCTAAAGGCTGTAACAAGGGAAGAAGCCAGACCAAGGGTAACTTACATGGAAGGACATGTGCAAAAAACTGAGCCCCGTTAAGCACGATGAATGGAGGTCAAACGTGGGTCCAGGATAAACTGTGGTCCTGGGGTTGGAAAGGAAATAAATCGGGATCATTTACGGCAGAAAGGAGGGCGGGGTCAAGTATAAGAGTGAAGCGGCGCTGTAAAACTCACCATTGAGGATACAGGAACAGGTCCCCATCCTGTCCGTGTTGTAAAGCGAAGGCAAATAGTTGGAGCAGGGTCAGGAGATCTGCTGCCCTGTTTTTGGAGTGAGAACGAAGAGAAGACAAACGAAATACGGCGGCAGGCTCCGGAGATCCGCTACCACATTCCCGGTGTAGGACCTGGGGGGAGAGGTTTGATTGCCGGAGTAGGCGCAAAAACATCAATAAAGGGCCAAGTAAGAACAGGCGGTCCCAAGATAGGGGCGGTGGCGGGCTTACCGTAAGTAAGGTCAGAACACCGTCTGGGTCCGGTATTCGAGCTGCGGTCAGGAGGTCTGATCAGTAGACCAAGATCCGCGTTGATACAATGATACAGTACGGGCATTGACAGCGGAGGATATGTTTCCGGGGTGGGCGGGGTAACTTGATGACAGCAATGCGTCATGGGGGTGGGGGCGGGGAAAGGGGGAGGAGGGAGGAGTGAATTGGGGGAGAGGAAGAGTGAAGGAAACCCAGGAGGATCAAAAGGGCTAGATTATTGGAACAATTATGATAAACAAAACTAAGCAAAACAATAAGCTGAGAGATCTCTGGCATGACAGATAATGCTGTAAGTGTGGAAACCTGGGTTTAAGTACAGACTGGATAAACACAATAGATGAGCCCACGTAAAAAAAAAAGGTTGGCACATAATTTTTGGTATTGTAATAACTGCAAGAATTTGAACAGGGATATTGTGCAGGCAAGAGGAACTATTCGGATTAACAGAGCAAAAATGTAGATTAATGTAGATGGACAGTCTGTGTAGGAGGTACAACGCAAATCAAAGTGGCGTAATTAAGCATGATTAGGAAAATGAAACGTAAGAGGGTTTGACACAGTCATACAGGTTTTAATATTCACATTCAGGGAAAGAGAAATAGGGCAGAGCAAGTACATGTTGACAGGACCAATATACATAGATATATAGCATCAGGCTCAGTCGGGGTGGTAGGGGTACCGGAGGGTAGAATGGAAGGGACTTTCGGGAATGTCTGGGGGCATAAGGGGGCAAGAGAAGTACCCCAGTGGAGTGAATAAAATCCAGGGTCTAGGTATAGGTGGGCTGAAGAGAACTCTTAGGTACATTGGTCTCAAGTGTGTATGGTGCTGTTCCACTCATCAAGTGTGTTCAGACCCTGATCCACGAGTTGCATGTAGTGATCCATTTACATTCTCTGCGGTTCAACAGTTTTTTCGAGATTACCGCCTCTTAGGGGTAGAGTGGGGTTCAATCACTTGCCATACTTGGCACATGGGAGGGACCACACTGGAAACAGTGGAGGAGTACAGGTACCTGGGGGTAATCCTGGACAGAAAGGGCTCATTCCACCAGCAAAAGGAAGCAATAAAATGGAGGGGTATTAGCGTAGGGATCGCGCTAAGGAGCCTCAAAACAAAAACAGTTGGCCGAAGCTTCACCCCCCTGCTTCAAGTACTTCAGGCAAAACTAACACCGGCCCTAACCTACGGTAGGGAATGCCTCAGAGGAAGGGATGCCCAGCAACTGAACAGCACAATCGTGAAGGCCATGAGAATAATTTTCAGCATGCCCAATTACATTTCTTAGGCACAAATTAGGCAGGAATTTGGCCTGAGAAACCAAACATTTCAGCGAATGGGTGCCTACGCCAAAAGATGGCAGAAGATCCAGAGAGGAGATGCCATAACCCTAAATCACGGTCTATAGAAAGAGATGGAAAGTAAGAGCAACAGTGCAGCTGCGATATAGCTCAAGCACTCCATAAACTCCTTGTGCCTACAAGAGCCTGGAAGATCGGTGGATCTCATATTACCTTTAAACAGTTAGTTAATAAATCAGTCAGATCAATGTCGTTAATTGAGGATAAAGCAAGTCTAGCAACCCGGGCCCATGGCTGGACAGTTATCCAAAGCTACACAAGCAGCCTCTGCCAAAGCTACTTAGGAGTTGGCTTCACCAGGCGCACAAAGGAGAAGTTCCTACGCCTACGGTTGGGCCAAGTTCCCGTACAAAACCATCTCCTCCATGGAAAAGGCCCCAAGAAACAATCAATTGCCGAGTCTGTGGGAAGGAAAAAGAAGACATCGTGCACCTACTATGCACCTGCAAAGGACTGGATACAGAACGCAGATACCATCTAAAACAGCACCTCAACAGGCTGGGAATAAGAACACGCCGGCAGGCGGTAAAGACCTGCTTCGACGGGACAAACACTCAGCTAGCAAGCCACGTTGTCAAATTCTTGGAGAAAGCAGAAAAGAAACAAATATGACTGAGGGCAGAAACAAGCTGACGTCAATTTATGAAGCAAAACCCAAACGGACATTGACAAGGGATCAATCACTCGATATGAGTATTGGACCGCTTCTCGAAGGCCAAATAGCAAGGCGTTATACAAGTGCCTCACCTTATTTTTTCTACGCTCAGCCCGAAACAAGCAAAAATTCCTGTATTAATTATTACTTTTTATAGGAAGTCATTCTTATTTTATACTTTTATACACTAATTGTATTTAACTCATGGTTTTATTTGCTAACAATTGCAATGGTTTTAATTAACTGAGCAATAAATATGATTATACACCATTTCAAGTTCTGTTTGATTTTTCTCAACATAGTGTGTGACAAGGGGTGCTGTCAAAGTTTTAAAATGGATCCGGCTCTTGTGTTGTATCATCCTCTGTTTGATCATTTGGGTCGTTTGACCAATGTAGACCAAATCTCAGGGTTACTTGATAGCATAGATCACGTTCTGTGACCTACAGTTGGTGAATGATTTCAAAGGGTAACTTTTTCTTTTTTTTTCTATTTTTGTCCTCATACATGCCATCGGTAAACACTCAAGATGGAATATCTCCACTTCCTTCATAAAAGCCCTAATTGTAGATCGCCCTAGTGGTTGGCTTGAAGGAGAGATAGAGTCTTCCCAGAGGTAAGGCTGTATCCATGTCCCACTCCCGTTCACACACCTCTAAGCCTGCCTGTTACTACTAGGAAGGACCGGCCCAACAGCCCTCTGGCATAATCATAGGACTGATCTTACTTCTCTCTCCACATCTCTAGAGCAGCCCAGATCTTATTGACACTAGATGTATCACAAGCCATATCCGATTGGATACTCATAATAATGTTTTTTAGGCAGTCCGCAAAGCGTGGGGGTGCATCAAGTTTCCAGGCTCTACAAATTTCCCTTATTGCAATAATTACTACATACAATGCAAACTTTGAGGATGGAGCATTCAGACCGTAGTCCCGCAATAGACCAAAAAAGATTAACATTGTACTTACTTCAATCTGCAGGCCCTGTACATCCTCCTGAAAACCACATACCTCCATCCAAAAGTGGCCGATTTTCGGGCAGTCCATGAACATTTGCAGATCGTCAACAGCGGGATATTTGCATCTGGGGCATTTGTAGGTTGTTGTGGAGATTTTTGACAACTTACCTGGAGTCCAATACACCCTATAAGTGGTGTACAAGTGGTTTCTTCTAAGGTTAGCTGGTTTAGCCACTACCTGTAACATAGAGAAGGAATCACACCAGTGTTTCCGCAAATCATCCCCCTTTTCGGAAAATACACTACCCCAACGCCTCACCAGCTCTTCGTCTAAGCAGCGCCAGTTTCTATAAATGCTCCATACCAGAATGACACCTCACGTTTCCATGGTCCTATTCTAAAAATAGAATCCACAACTGTACTTGATACTTCATTACTCCACACCCGTGATGACCACCATGCAGCACTACCTTGAAACGCGGAAAAGAAGCCTCATTCTTACCGGGCGGGCATTCTGGATGTTAAGTGCCCATTACTCTACATTTCTTCTACGTGGACGCGGCACTGCCTACGGAGCTCCCGCGGCCAGCGTTAGCCTGCCGCCATGTTCTTTCCTCAGAGGGTAACTTTTGCTGTTATGTTGGAAGTCTTTAGCGTTGTGGGTCAGATCGCACACAATGCAATATTGGCAATGGTAGTCTCCAATTACAGGTGGGAGTCACAATGCGGTGGTTAGGGAGTCAGGGTTGCTTGGTCTGGTAGGCCACGTGATAGCATGTACCCAATGGTTGGCAAGGTTTTGTCCATGTTGGTTTGAGAATAGTGGAGATTCCAGGAAGGGTTCTTGAGATCGCAAGATGGACCAGTTGCAGGTAATGATTTTCTTCGCGTGGCTACTGCAAGGGCTGAATTTGGAGACAAAAGGAATGAGACTGTTGGATTTTTTGGGGTGAGGTATCAGTAGATTTTTGCGGTGGCAATACCATGGCCTTTTGCGTACACGTTTGATGAGGCGGGTTGGGTAGCCCCTGGCAATAAGTTTGTATTGCAGAATTTCGGATTCCCTAAAATAATCTTTGCGCCATTTACAGTTTCTCCTAATACGCAGAAATTGGCCATAGGGTAGGCAGTCTCTTAATCCTCGTGGATGGTAACTGGAGTTGTTGAGCAGTGTGTTCCTTTCGTCAGCTTGCGGTACAGGATAGTCCCAATTTTAATAGGCACCACAGTGGGATCGCCAAAGGACCGTCCGCCAGACCACAAGATTACTCGTCTTATGGCAGATGGCTGGTGGTCAAATTTGGCGATCCTAGAGCGGGGTGCTGCCATGGCGACCTGCTCCTGACCGCCAAACTCATAATCAGGCCCTAAATCCTTCAACAATAAACATTTTGTGAATTATCTTTCAGCCAATAAAAAGGAGACTACAAATGAATAACCAAAAAGAACCAGTACTGTGTAGCACATACCGCAAACAGGAGTCTGTGTTTTAAAAGAAATGATGAAAAAGTTACGGATATGTTTCTAAAATGGAGAATGGCCAAACAAGTGTAATTAGGAATCTTTTGCACAATGCATGGCCTATGTAATGATGGACGTGGCTTCACACATCTACACTACAATCCTGTGCTTCACGGAGTGTGTCACATGACCAGCGTTTTAGTGCGTCTCAGTGAGTTTTTCTTTATTTCATCCAGGCATATTAATACAACAGACATACACCAAAAACAAGCATGAATTAGTGGCTTTGCCAGTGCTCGCAGGATTGCCAAATAAATGAGCAACTACAAAGACATTGCTATCAATAATTAAGATTCAAAATGTTTCATTTCTGAAAATGTGAATTGATCAGCCGGCATTCTCGCGGTTGGGGGGTTTGGGTGCAAGGGGTCTCGGGGGTGGTTTGCGGGAGGTGTCACTGGGAAATAAAAAAGATGTTTGAAAATTAATCTTACCTTTTTGCCAGGTTCCGTGGCTTCTCAGCCCCCTGCTTTCCTTCCTCTAACAGGAAAAGGAAGCAGTCATCCATGCTTCCTCCCATAAGCCAATGTAATTGGTTGAGATGCCATCCAGCCAGGGGATAATGGAGTGCCAATATTCTCCATGCAGGCTGTAATGCAGTCTGTATGGAGAAGGGCAGATTGAGCATGACTGGTTTGGGCAGCCTGAGATGGCCGACCAAACAGAATCTCTGCGATCAGGAGTCGGCAAACCATTCCTCCCTTGCCATGCTCAAAGAGCAGAGCAGCATCCCACACCCGCCCGCAAAGCAAACATAAAATGGTAATAACTTTTAATTATTACCATTTTATGTTTTGGCTTTCTCACACTGTGAGAAAGCAGTAGGGTGACGCTCCTCTGCCCTAGTGGAGGAGCCGCCCCTGAATTTAACATTACTAAGGACTGTGGCAACTGTAGTGGTATTCAGTGTCGCAATGTGTCCTGTTCTCTACTTCAAACAATTCATCTCTACTGTTTCTTATTCCATAATAACCCCTTAAATCCACGTTATACTTGCATCATTCTGAACTCTTCCCACACCTTGGTTGTGAATATCTCACAGGTCATCTCTTTCTTCTACAGCACTCTCTTTTCACTCTCCCCTTCTGTAAATACATAGCTTTATCTCCTCCACTTACCCACCCATTCTCATAGAAACCACCGACTTGTAGGCAATGGATGTGTGTTTGCCGTAGCCCTCTCAGTATGTCAGCGGCTGTGTACCTTCTTCACACAATTTCTTGTAGAATCACGATTAAAATGTGCACATATCGGACCACTTGACTATGTGCTCTGTAGAGGAACTAATGACTAGATGTGCATGTTCACAGTAAGCCTTATACTTGTATGTTGCTTTAAAATAAACTGCAGAAACACAAAACCTGAAAAAAGCACACTCTTAAGGAATGCAAGATGAGGTTAAACACGAAAAGCAACAAGGGACTACCTAGCTAACATTGATAACCTTAAACATTTTTACAATTTTTGAAATCATTGCAGAAAAAAATCAAAGGGCCTGATTCACAATGGTAAACTTGAATCAAAAAGCCTGACCTGAAGTAAAAGTTCAGACCTAAAGTCTAACTCTACTACTAGTAAAGTTAGACTTTTGGTGTAAGTTTGGACCAAAAGTCTAACTTAGACCAAAATTCTAACTTTACTTCTACTAAAGTTAAGACTTTTACATAGATCCAGCTACAAAATGAAAAAAATGCATTTCTTTTACACGGGCAGCTAGAGCCTTTCACTTTAGCAGTTAAGCAGTCTAATGTACTGTATGGAAATGGTTCAGGTGCAATTATTTAAGAATTACACTTTTTTACATTTGGGAGCATTTCACCTGATGTTTCTGTAGGATGGTGTCCAAGCATAAAAATTGCGTTCTGCAGGAAGTTCTGTTCTGACTTGACTCCGGGGCAGTCCACCAGGTGGGCAGCAACACACTTCTACATACAAACCCTGGGCGGAGTTCACGGAGTTGCGCTACGTGAAACTCCAAAAAGTGGGAAAGAAATTCTGCCATGTTACGCGGAGCTCTGCAACAGCTGGAGTGCCATAGAAAAACGCTGTTCATGACGATTGCCCAGTGCCTGATGCGTGTCCGCACTGTACAATCATTGCGAACTGAACCATGCACAGCACAAGCTTTCCTTTTCTGTCCCACGAGTAGATTTTTACTCGAGCAGCAGCTTTATCAACGCAAACGGACAGTTTCTCAACGCAAGCAGTCACGAGCATACGTGACCACTCGCAATGAGAAACCTGACCTCCCACGCATAGAGAAAATTCGCTGGAAGGTTTTTTTTCCACACTCACTCTTGCCAACTTGATGTTGACGATAGCAAAATGAGGAAAAATATAAGTAGAAGGTGGATTATCCTCGCTCCCGCTCGCCAACTTGACATTGGTGAATGCGAGCGAGGAAAAAACTCAGTGAGCTCCGCGTAACTCAGAGTACAGAAAACTCTCCAAAATGCGCAAGCGGAGCGCAGTTCACCGCCTAGGGTTACTACAAAATGAGACCTGCTGCTTCTCTTTATTTAATTTTTGACCAGGCATGTTCTGGTCATCGACACACACATGCTCACATTAACCTTCACAATTATAAAAAATTGTGATGTTCTAGATCATTTTATACATGAGGAATTTATAGAACATTAATAATGATATTTTGCAATATCTATCACATAAATGTTTGTAGAAGAAGATTGACGCAAATACCTATTCTATTAGCTTTTCATTCGAATACATTTACTCTTATGTCACAGTATACCACTTCTGTGTCAACATTGCTGTGGTTCGACAGTTGACCCTCAGATGACCCCTTTATTGATTTCACTTTTTCCTTATCAGGGTGGGGTAACAACAAATTTACCCCTCATACTCCAAACCAGCGCTATATAAAACTTTGCAAATAAATAAACAATAATCAAAAAGCCACAATCTTACAAGATTTCAGAGCAGGTATTTAAGAATCAGGCATGTCAATTTCCGCAATGTAGTTTCTCTACTGCATATTGCGATATCAGATAGTAAAATATCATAATATTAAAATGAAGATTTAGGAAGCTGGAAACAGAAAAAGATTATTTTCTAAATGCAACTGATTGTTAATACCTAAAATTCATGTAGAGGGGCCTTCCCCTGCTTCTTCAGGGACAAACATTCAGAGCTTTGTTAATGATAACATAGCAGCGTTAACCTCAATTAGCCCTTACAATAGAAGCACAGCTCATTGAATGAGCAAAAGGGCATATGTAAACTGATCGGTTGAAGCCACTGCATCTCTCTCACTTACTGTGCTTGGGTTTCTACCATTGTTATGATCTCCTTTCAACCACAGGAGACATTCACAGGTGGATGCTTTGCTCATAATCCTCTGGTATCTTGATATTTTTGGGGTTGAGATGCTTATGGGCCCTCTCACATTGGCCTAAGTTACTGCAGCCTTTTCCAGTGAGGACTTGTGTCTGACTTAAGAGGACATGTAGTACAGCTTGAAATACTACACTTTAGTGAAAGACACTGCAATGACTTGTATTTGACTCATGAGAGACATCTAGTAATGGCTTGAGGTATTGCACCTTTGGAAAGACTCTTAAAGCACTTGTGTTTGACTAAAGAGGGGCTTATAGTAATGCATGAGATGATGTATGTTGTATAAGAAAATTGATCCAGAGGTTCACCAACAACAAATACCCCACTACCATATACTCACTTGGGCCCATAAACTCACAGTGGTTATACCGCTGGGGGGGGGGGGTTGGGGGGTCCAGTTTTATATTTTTACACAAACTGTTAGGATTAGTTTATTCAGTACCTCTGTTCATTTAAAACTAACCCCTCACAGTTGAACAAGTTGTTTCCTCTGGTCGATGGACCATTAGTTGAACTAGTTGATAGTGATAAGTAACATAAGATTACCTTTCTATACCTTAAAGTAAATACCCACAGACTCAAGAACATTTTAAATCGTTATCTAAAATTTCAGGTGGATGTGAACAATCTCATTACAGTGCAATCACCATCATTCATAGGAGAGAAAATTCAATTAATTAAACACAATACATTTATCTTGGACTCATGCAATAACCAATGCATGAGAGAGAGAGAGAGAGAGAGAGAAAAGAAAGAAGATAAAGAAACATCAGCAAATAATGGAAATTAATATTTATTAAGGATGGTGTGGAAGACCAACCCCCTGGCCAAAGGGCTGGTCCCCTGGGATAGGTCAGGTGACAAAGGCTTCAGGACAGGAATCGGGGCAGGATAGTAGACCTCTCTAAGATACAGACGGTTGCGTTGCACTCCTCTCAGACAATCTCTTCCTCCTCGAATTTCTTCTGCAATCTTCAGATCTAACCCAATTAAATTAGGATAGAAAGTTCTGCTTCAAATTCTGCAAACAGCTCCCTCCTCCCTGCTTTGCTTTCCTTCAGACTTCTTCAGCTCTCCCTCAAGCAAATCTCAGCATCCAGTTCTCCGCAAATGTGCAGTCGCTCTGTCTTCTAACTAACTAAAAACTATATTAATTATACCTTTCATTCTCCATGTTCCACCCACTAAAGTTTCAATATTGGGAAAATATGAAACTTGATTGGTCAGGAAAGGGGGGGGGTCTTCATCACACTATACTTATGTGTCGCAAAAATCAGTTTAACCATTGTTTGCAAACTCATTCCTTTACTTTTTATTCATAAATGTTATTTCCATGTCTTTAATGTAGCAATATTGAAATAAATTTGACCCTATTATGAATGTGTTTCTTCATGGTTGAACTCTGCACTATCCTGTTCTAACTATGTTGCCCTCGATCCTGGATCTAATTCAAACGCCCAGTCATGGCCTTCATTGCTCCACTCAGTGGGCATGCACAGACTTCCCATCACTTAGTTCCGTTCAGTTATGTGAGAAAGGCCCAAATACGCACTTATGATAAAGATAGAAGACAAATTTTAATTTCTCAAATAAAATGTTTGCACTGTATACCAAGAAATAAGCTAGAGGAAAACCACTTGTATGCCAGGTGCACAGCTGTGTTAAAGTATAAACAAGTGTCTTAACTGAACATTTGATCAAAGGTTTACAAATAATTGATACATGGACCAAGAGTCCGTGTTTAGCATAGTACAAGAAATTACTCAGAGAACCAATGCGTAAACGACACAGTTTGTATTAAACATTCATACAAAGATTTTAAACAGATTGAAAAACTCGATCAATCTAACATGGAAATGCTCAAGCAGTTGTAATACATAAAGTATATTTGATATACTGTACACTTAGTAATGCCCTGATGCCCAATGCATTTCGGGAGAATCTTTCTTCTTCAGGGGCACTGTTGAGAAAAAGAAACAAATGAACATTGATATAAAACTACATGAAATACATTTAAAGCAACCTGTACAATGTCTAGGGTCCAGTTACAAATGATGAAAGAATTGCTAGTGTGACTGTTTACTAGTCAATAGAAAAAACAGCGCTGGATTTATAGAAACCACCACCGTGTACTGAAATAGAACCTTGTTCCGCGTGCCGGAAAACACACAAAGAAAACGCAATCCTGTGAAGCAGACCGGTCACCTGAAATTATGAGAGAATCCGCTGTGTTATGAGTGCTAGAGCTGGCGAAGTCAAAGGTGAAAAGAAGGCGGGTGGAGAACAAACTCACTAATGTTGTGGACTGAAAAAATGGAACTGTATGTAGCTAAACAAATTCTGAGGTTGCAGAATGGAGTCTTGTTGTGATGATACTGGGGAGCTGAAAAAAATGATGTGGCTATGAAATGCGGAAAAGCCGTGAAACTTAAGAAACTAAAGTGAAATGAGGCATGCCCGACTTACTGATAAACTGAGCCCGAATCGTCTATTGTGGAGAACAGTGCAATGCTTTGCACGTCATAGCTGTAATGGAAACAGTGAATTCCCATAAGTGTGATGTGATCTACTTATCATTAAAGTCAAGGTATTTAATATGCCCCAGAGTCATTTTACCTGGAGGATTAGCAAAAATAAAGTACTCCAGCTGACGGAGGTAGGGACTGGAACTGCAGGGAAATAGCTTCGCTCAACTTAATGAGCAAATATGCGAAAAATAAACACGAAGTCTGACAAGAATGTCAGAAAAAAACTCTAAAACAATGCATGTGGAGACACACTAGCGTTAAACGTAATGATGTCAATATTCCTGGAAACTGACCTGACAAAATCCAACAATCTCTTAAGAAACGCCACCGCCATTCGAAAAACGAAGCGTGTGTGACTGACTTGTGTGCGCCTGGAAGAAATCACTGTGAGCAACAGTGAAAGAGGACTTTCATAGTCGCCATCTTAAAATGTGTAGGGGGAACAAACTACTCGTGTGAGCTGCTGAGAATGTTGGGATATTGAAGTGTGCACAGAGAACAGTCTAGTGATGTCAACTAGTGAAATAGATAAAAAAAAGTATATAAAGTCGAATCGGGTGCACTGAGAGTGAACCATGTAAATATGAAAGGAGAATTTCGTGAGAAAATGCAAAAACCAACTATGTACCACAACATGAAAGCAAAGAAAAAGCAAGGTGAAAAGCTGTGTAAGTCTGATGACACCCATGGAATAGTGAAATTAAACGTAGTGAAATGAAACGTGCTGAGAAAGTAAGAAGCATGAAGGATAAAAATATTGACTAAAGTGAACGTCACACGTTCAAGATACTGGGCACAAAGCCTGAAATATTAATGCAGAGAAAAGATACAACATCTCTAGAGGAAACATAGGAGTTCAATTCTGTCATTGAGCCCCCCCCCCCCGGGGTTAATGTCTGTAGATGCTTAATCCATCATGTTTCCTTTTGTGACAAGAGTTTGTTGTTATCCTGACTAACTTTAACTGCTACTGTTTCTAGTATAGTGAATCGCAGTTGAGCATTTGAGTGATGTGATTCTGTCCAATGTGTTGTGAAGTAGATCTTAGTGCTTTGATTTCGAATAGTGCTCTTATGTTCCGTTATCCTTACTTTCACTTTGCGTGAGGTTTTCCCTACATATAGTAATCCACACTAACCCTTTAAACTGCACTGCATACCACCCACCTCTACTCTATCCCATTTTATCTATTAATACTTTTTTCCGCACTAACATTAATAGAACAGCTAGCTTTTATTTTCAGCTAAGCAGGTGCCATGCACGCGAGTCTTCAAGACTCCATTTTAATAGCTTCTGATCATGCACAAGAATTTCACTCCAAGCGATACCTCCTCATCCTAAATAGATGTAGTTGACGCATGCGCAAAACAGTTTTACCATTTAAAGCGGTATTAGTCCTACTTCATTGTTATTCATGCTAGTACATACATATGCAAGGTTTACTAACTCCATGTTCATGTAATTTTCGTATTAGTTTTCACAAAACTTTTTTAATAACTTGTTAATGAGTTAAACGAGTGGATTGCTTCTGAGCAAGTTTCTTTTCCTTGAGACCTTGCTCCATCATATGTGTATGATTTGCTCAATCTGAAATGCAGCACCAGCTTGAAAAACAACCTCATCCTCCCTGACAAAGTTTTGCATGAACAAATAAGGGCAGGATTACGACTTTCTCACAGTTGCGCCAGCTTTTTGCTGGCATGGCTGTGCCAAAGCCACACAAAGACTACCCACCTGATTACAAGTTCAACTCATGCAGGCGGACAGTCTTTTTGCATTTGCCATGGTGGTTGCCTCAAAAAGGGCACTGCAAGTGGAACAGCAAAAATGTTTCAGCACGGTAACAGCCGCACAAGTGCAAGGAAACTGCAGTTCCCTGGCACAGGTGGTTGTCTCCCACTGGTAAAACGGTGAGCGTCCTAATAGGACAGACTGCGGACAAACACTGCTGCACCACCTTGACTTTGCTCGTAATCGGGTCCATAGAATACTTCCTTTAATGCTAGAGCTGTATCTGTGAGATTTAATTACATGGCACACTAATGCATCTTGAAACAGTTTTCATGTTTATATACTACAGGAGTACCTGTTTTTTAATGTGTTAATGTAATTGAACAACAATTGTGCATGGCACGTTTGCATTTTTTAGCACAAGAAAACCAGACTTTGTTAATGCTTGTGCATAATAGAAGGTGCTTCATCAGGTTCACCTACTAATATGCCATGGTGAGTACTAGCATTATATCGCAACTCAGTATCTCCAATACTGTAGCTTTTTGTTTCTGTACCGAAATGTGCACAGATATTTTTGCCAGGTCTATTTTAAACATTGCTGAGATTTTTAAATGTCAATGTTGTGCTAAATGCCAAGGTGGTATTAACTGTGATAAAAGGACAATCACCATGCCCTGAAATATCTTATTTGTAGAGATAGAAAGAGACAATTTGAGTAGCCCTGTGATTCTTGATTTCAAGCAATTTCTGTGTCTTTTTCTGTCTATATAAAGAGAACTCATAATGAGCCTCACAAGCAGGATGTCTTAACACAGTAATGTCTGACAAGAAAGAGAATAGGTAGAAAAATAGCAGTCTGGCTTAAAAGAAGACGCAAATGTTTCTTTTAAATGATATGGAATATGGAAGCAGGTTCAATATTGAGGGGCACATTGTGATGTCCTGTCAGTGGCGGTCCCACTGACATACAGCCCTTTGGCACAACCACAGCATTATGATGCAGGCTGTCAAACCTGGGTAGCAAGATGGTTATACAGTCCCTGAAAATGCTCCTTCCATTGATCTGGCAGAATATTGTTATTTAGCCCTGGCTTGTTTGGGTCAGAGAAACAGGGGTTATTAATTACTCTCCAGAAGTGGGCAGAGTCCTTCGATTCTAGCGCCTCTGTGAGTTCTTCCCATGCGGCATGTTGCAACTTCCCCTTTCTTCCTTTAACAGCAAACTTATAGCTTGCACGACAAGCAGCCAAAAGTTCCCTATCTCTAGGTTTCTGATTAAGTGCCCCTTTCAACTTTCTCAGGACCTCCGAACATTGGCTGTCAAACCACCTTGGGGGGGCCCCGCTAGATCCCCGCAAAGGGGCCTTCAATATATTTTCTACCAGATGTGCGATATTCGTGAAGGCCTCAATTAGTTCCACCCCTTCCACACCTAAATCTAGGCATTTCATTATTTCCTGCTGCCCTCTATCAAATAAAGAGGCATTAAAAATGCCAGTATTGACCTGGGCCCCTCTGAGCCTTCTACCTTGATCAGTAGCAACTACTTCGGTGCACCCTGCCTGTTTATCCAACACTTGCAACTGTGACTGTGTTTCAAGCACTAGAGAAAGCGGGTTGTGATAACTGAACACACTATGTTCAATATCAAATCTCAGTACAGCTCCCTTTAATAAGGGGGTGACAAAGATAA
Source organism: Lissotriton vulgaris (assembly GCF_964263255.1). Taxonomy (NCBI): domain Eukaryota; kingdom Metazoa; phylum Chordata; class Amphibia; order Caudata; family Salamandridae; genus Lissotriton; species Lissotriton vulgaris. The sequence goes on along the minus strand of NC_141691.1, from coordinate 1,189,313,950 downwards.
AATCAATGAACAAGTGACAGCCTCTCCCTTTGAATGTAGGGGGAACCGGGCTATTCCTTTTATTGGTAATCATATCCATTGTGTGAATTAACCCATATGAGTGTAATATGCCAGTAAGTTCTCTTCCCACCTGGGTATGCTCCAGATGAGGTCCTTTCCTTAATAGGCAGGATAGTCAGTTGGGGGCAAAGGTGTCTGTTAAAGTTTCCTACTAGTATTAGTTGAGATTGAGCCATCCCCTTCCCTCGTATCTTTTCTAGCCGGGTATTTAATTCATGGAAGCTAAACGCACCCTGTGAGTTTCATATTGCAATGTAGAAAGATGTAAAGCTTTATCCAATGGTGGTAAGATCCACCCTTTTATGATTTTCACAAATCAAATAAAGTATTACTTACTTACGATATTGCAATTTAGAAATGTATTAAAATTGTCCTGAAGGAATTATTTGTAAGTTTTAAACCTTGAACGACCATTGAATCGCAGGCCAGATTCTTTTATTTCCCTTGTAATCTCACATTAGCCCCCAGGAGCCCTCCATGGCCCTGAGGACTGTCAATGACAGGACGGGAACTGTGCGGGTCATTACAAATTCTGGTATGGATTTTGGAAGCGAGAGCAGTTTTACTGCTCTCACTTCCGAAATCCAAAGCAGATTGCTTTTCCACACGGGGAGCTGCATATTAGCAGCTCCCCCTGTGGAAAAGCAATGCCGCTCCCACAGGAGGCAGGGAGCCGGCAGGACCGTGGGGACATTGGGGCTCCCCTCACAGTCACCAACAGATAGGCCCAGCCCCGGGGGATGGGGTGCCCGGGGCTAGAAGTGGCCCAGGAGGGGGGCCACGTTACCCCGCTCCCCAAAAAAATAACAAAAACAATAAAGGTCGGCCATGGGTGATGCAGTCCCCAGGGCCAATAGAGGCCTCAGGAGGGGGGCCACGCAGCCCCCACCATAAAAAAATAAATACATGTGGCCATGCCCCGGGGGATGGGGTCCCCAGGGCCGGAATTGGCCACGGAAGGGGAGCCCACATGGCCCCCTTCCCGTTTAGATTTTTTTTAAAAAGGGGTTAAGTGCTGGGGATGGGGCCGCCAGGGCCCAAAAAAAGGAAAATGAAGGGGGGCCACACAGCCCCCTTCTAAAAAAAAAAGACCGGCATTGTGCAGGAGGCCCCGCCCCCTCCCAACAACAGTATGCAAACGTGCCCCGTGGCACGTTTTAAGTTGGGGCATTAATTCCCCATCAATACTGGGGGTTCCTGGAGGCCAACTAGCCCACCAGGTACTTCCAGTATGCACCACAGGGTTGCCTTGCAGAGAGGTGCTCCGAGGTCATGCCCCCTTTTACACTTCTCTGCAAAGCAGCTCTGTGGTGCTTACTGCAGGAACCTGGTGGGCTAGTTGGACCCCAAGGACCCTCAGGACTCAAGGGGATTTAATCACCCAATTTACAACGCACCAGAGGGCATCTTTTCACAGTGCTGCAGGGAGGGGGCATGGCCTGATTTGACAAGTGTGCAAACACACCCTGTTGTGTGTTTTAAGTTGGAAGATTAAGTCCCCTTCAATCCTAAGGATCCTTGTGGGTCAATTAGCCCACCAAGTACCTCCAGTAGGCACCTAGGAACTGCATTGCAGAGTGGTGGTCCAAGGCCACACCCCCTTTTTACACCACTCTGCAACTCAACTCTGTGGTGCTTACTGAACGTAGCTGGTGGGCTAGTTGGCCCTCAGGGACCCTCAGGATTCAAAGAGACGTAATCACCCAACTCAAAACGCACCACAGGGTGTGTTTGCACACTTGTCACATCAGGCTCTGCCCCCTCCCTGCACCACAGCGCAAATGTGCCCTGTGGTGTATTTTATGTTGGTGAATTATATCCCCTTCAGTCCTGAGGGTCCCTGGGGGCCAGCTAGTCCACCAGGTACCTCTTGTAAACGCCACAGGGCTGCGTTGCAGAGAAGTGCTTTAAGGCCACACCCCTTTTTATACCTCTCTGCAAATGCAGCTTCTGGTGCACTGCTGGTGGGGTGATGAGGTCCTCTTGTGTCCTGAGGACCTCAAGACACAAGTGGACAGTATCAGTGTCAGTGGGCTGGTACAACATATACCACTCCAGGGTAGAAGTGTGAATAAATAGACCGGCGCTCTGGGCGTTTTTCACTTGTGTGAAGGCCAACGCGTCTACCAGAGCGGCGGCCCTCACCCTGCCATGTGGCTGCCACCATGACCGCTGGCCTCCTCGACACAGGCGCCCTGCAAAGACAGTGGCACAGCACCGCAGACTTATGTGTGTACAGACTACTGCCTTTGATCTACACTGCGGACAGCAGGGCTCACAATTCAGATGGGGTGGCGATTGCAGATGACACAGTCCAATAGGCTAGACACATTGCTCCTAGTGCGTCCCTCTCGGACCACGCATCATCGCTAGCTGTGCACACACAAAATGCTTCTGATGCCCTACCTCAGTGCACCACAACTCATGGGCCCTTTATGACAGAATCTTTTATGTATGATTTCAGATCTGCTGCCCCTACCTCAGTGTACCACAAGTCATGAACCCTTTACAATAGTATCTTTTGTGTATTATTTCACATCTGTTGCCCCTAAATTAGTGCAGCACAAGCGATGGACCCTTTATGATTGATTCTCTGTGTGTGATCCAATGATTACTGTTGTACTTGTTGCCAGCACCAGTCATTCCCTGAGGGCTGGTTCACACTCACCCCACATGCATCCAGCACAGACGTCACTGGACATGTGACCCTGGTAATAAAAAGAGTCTGAGCGCACATGCCGGTACCCAGTTCCACTATCTATCAAACTGTGTCCATGTGTTCATTATGTATGCATGATGCTGCCCCTTGGCCCTACCACATTGCAATCTGCTATGGACAGCGCTCAAAACCATGTTACCTCTTGCAGTGGGGAAAACTTTGGTTATGTAACTTTGTCTCGCTCATTGAATAAGTACATTGGTAAAGACTGGATCATTAGAGTACTGCAAGGAGAGTGTAAAGTGAATTTATAAGTGCTTCGGAATTGGTACAGTTATTGGATAAGTGCATATGTTGGCAGAGTCTAACCCCTGAGCACAGCTTGGCTCTAATTGGCTGCCCTCATGTGCCAAAAACAGAAATGTGGGCCTTGCATGGTCCTGTATTGCTACATCTGCAACACTCCACTAAATGTGCAATAAACATTCATATCCACACAGATGTGTCATGTGCATGATCTTTCATGTGTGGAAGTATGGATGAATGTAGGGTCAGAGGTCCGGAGTCTTTGTTCACAACCTTACGCAGGACTGACATATGCTAGGCCAGCCCACTCCACTTACGCATACAGGGTGGGACAACCATGCAACATGGCCCAGATTTTCATTGTAGTGATCTGCTGCTCACATGTCTAGTTGTCAGTATGCCATAGCCACTCCCTGATGGCTTTTTACCCCCACACCACACCCATCAAGCACAGGCGTCACAGGACATGTGACCCTGCCAAAAAAAAGGGCTGGGCGCCCGTGCTCCACGCCATTTCCATTTCAGACTTGGTGGCACCGTTAGCACTGCAGCCGGCAAAGGCACACCGCCACGGGATGGTGAATTTCGGTGTACTGAGGTGGGGCACTGTAAGCGCTGAGTGGGTGTGCAGCCTGCAATGATGCCCCTCCCCGGCGTTTCGGACATGTCAGGTTTTGTGTGCCATGCTGGACTGCAGTGTAGGCCTCAGCCATCGAACAGCGGGGGCCGACCACCACGTGGCATTGCCTCACTTTCACAGAGTTAGCACCACCACAAGGGCTGAGCGGGTGTGCAACCTGCGGTGATTGCGGGTGCACTAGTATGTGCTCTGCCATGGTAAAATCAAGACACAGCCCCAAATTTGAGACCTGGTGGCCTGCGGAGCGGGCTGCATGATATGCAGTGTGCACTGTCCGGGGGCCGTGGGCTTGGGGCTTGCAGCGGCATGTGGTAGGTCTTCTTTTCTACACGCAGGTTGCGAAAGGTGAGCACAGACCCTTGTTTGCGTAGCAGCGGGCAGTCACCTCCCGGGCAGTGGGAGGGGATGTGGTGCAGCAGCCTAGGTGCGCAGCGGCGGACAGTCACTTCTGGGCAGTGGGAGCGGATGTGGTACAGCAGCCTGGGTGTGCAGTGGCGGGCAGTCACCTCCAGGTAGTGGGAGTGGATGGGGTGCAGCAGCCTGGGTGCGCAGCAGTGGGCAGTCACCTCTGGGTTTCGGGAGTCGATGGGGCGGCAGCAGCCTGGGTGCGCTGGGGCGAAACAGAAAATTACATGTCTGCAGATGTATGTACTCTGCCAATACTGATTCTATACTATGTTTCCGATGACCAAACTTGAGGGCTGTACTACGTCCCAGCATGTAGTTGGAGACACACCGGTGACAGAAACGTGAGCTGTGAGGATTTTTTCTCCGCAGTGTCAACAGTCACTCTCCCTCTCTTCCTTTCTGTCACTCACACTCTTTTTCTCTCTCACTCTCTACCACTTCTTTCTTTCTCCCACACTCTTTCTCTGTCTCTACCTCTCTCTCTCATTCTTTCTTTCTCGCTCTCTTCCTCTCTGTCTCACTATTTCTCTCTCTCTCTCTTCCTCTCTCTCACACTGTTTCTCCCTTTCTCTCTCTCTACCTTGTATTTCACACTTTCTCTCTTTCTCTCTCTTTCTTCCTCTCTCTCTCTCACTCTTTCTCTCTTTCTCTGCATTTCTCTCACTCTTTCCTTCTTTCTCTCTCTTCTTCTCTCTCACTCTTTCTCTCTTTCTCTCTCTCTCTCCTTTGATAGACGCATGACGCACAATCTTATTTTTCTTTTTTCTTTCAGGCTGTGATTCACAAATTTTCGAGGGATGACATGCCATGCCTGTACCTACTTTACCTAATTTGTTACATTCTAGGTTTCCTAAGGTTGCTGTCACATTTCTTTGTGGTGGGTAGGGGTGAAGGGGGATGGCGGGCAAGGGGCTGCCCGGGGGGGATGTCGGAGCAGTGTTGGGTGTCCAAGCTGCATGACCGTTGGCTCCATTGCATCTGTTTTCATTAAGGTGTGGCTGCGGGCTGTGCTCTCTTTCATGTTGCAGGTTGTAGTCCGACTTTACACCAGCTTGGAGCAAATGTAAACTTCCTGCTACTAAAAAACCATATCAACTGTTTTGTACTCTCTTCGACAATCTTGCCGGTCATTGAGAAACTTGCGAAGTGATGTGTTCGCTGCTTTTTGCATGGTAACGACTACTCTACATCTCATTTGCATTTTTGCAGGGGTCATCCGTAACGATACTTTTTGAGGCTGATATCGCTGGTGATATGGGCTGTTTGCTCTAGCTTGTGAATGGTGCCTTAAATTTATCACCATTTTGATTGTGATAAAGTGCCGTTAACTCAGGGATGTGTTCTTCAGAAATAACCCTCATGTTTGAAAGACTTAAGAAGTACTCGAGTGCCGCGCTGAGAGCCGTGCACTCATCACTTTCACATGGGGGCCGCACTGAGAGCCGCGCTAGAGTCGCGCCTCGATTTTTTTTCAAACGTCCACTTTCACTAGTTTATATTCGCCTTGGGGACCCATTCACCGAAGCATGTCGACAAGTTCATTATTAAAAAAAAACGAGAAGAGGGCTGCGTCGGCCCCCTTCCATGCCCAATTCTAGCCCGAGGACCCCATCCCCAGGGCCTGGTCTCACCGTTGGGGTTTCTGGGGGGAGCCCCATTGCCACCATGGTCCCGCCAGCTCTCCGCATCCTGCAGGAGCTGCCATTGCTTTTCCACATGGGGAGCTGCTGACATGCAGCTCCCCGTGTGGAAAAGCAATCAGCTTTCGATTTCAGGTTTCCCTGCTCTTGCTTCTAAAATCCAAAGCAAGTTTGCTATAACAGGCGGCTCCCGCCCTGTAATAGCAAACAGCAGTGTCCTGTTGGTGGTCACCCCGGGACACTGCAAGAGCCGGCCCTGTGGGTGGCGGTCCCCAGGGCCATCACAGGCTCCAGGAGGAGGGCTGTGCACCCCCCTCCCAACATGAGTCCTCCCCGGGGCTGCACGGGCCCCACCGAGCCCCCGCTATTATTTTTTAAGAAATGTCCCCTGGACCTAGCCCACCCAGGGGCCTCGTTAAAATAAAATGTGCTTCATTATTTTTAAACAATTGCAGTGAAATTCACAGCCCCAGCACATATTGCGCCGAAATAAAAAAATAATAATAATTTTTGGGGGCCCTGGGGGTCTTTCTGGGACCCCCTGAGCAGGCCTAGGGATCAGCCTGCCCCCTTCTCTTGTTTTATATATTTGTTTCTCTGTTTTTTGGTGACTCGCTTCTACCGAGTCACAAGATAGCTGCCAAAACGTGGGTTGAGGGTTCCAGCGTTTTATTTTAATGAGACCCAGGGGTGGGCAAGGTCTCGAGGGTTTTTACCCAAAGAAATAGCAGGGCTTGCTGGGGCTATGGGGTCCCGCTGTGGTCCCAAAGTCCCCGGGCTTCACTCATGTTGGGAGGGGTGTTGCACGGCCCCTCTACTGGAGCCCTCCATGTGCTTATAACTTTAACGTCATTTGATGAATGTTTATGATTTTTTTTTAAGTTTCTCTTTTATGATGAGCTCCTATCCTGAAAGTTTAGGGGTGATTGGTCAAGGGGGGCTGAGAAAAAAGCAGTGTTTTGTCAATGCATTTTCCATAGGAAACTTTAGACAAGGCTGCAGGTCAAACTGCTGGACATAATTACGCAACATTTTGCAGGGAAAAAGGTCTTAGTTCAGAAAGCGCGCTTTTGTAAAAATGGTGTAAATCCATTCAGTCGTTTTTGAGATAATAAAGGAAAAATATACATATATATATATCTGGTCAGTGCCTAACTCCCGAGTACGAGCTTGCCTCTGATTGGCTGCTAACATTTCAAACCAGGAACCTGTGCCCAAGATCACCACTTCGCTGCTATGCCTTTAGAAGCCAGTCTGTTGGTACGCAGCTCTCTACCTTTGAGAGCTAGTACTCTGCTGTGCCTCTATGTCAGCGAGCTACTACACTGATGTTCCTTTGCGAGTGGACGGCCCATCGTTCTTACTCTGTGAGTTGAGCCCTTGGGCCGCAGTTTTCCCTCTGCGAGCCTTGGTCCGAACTGTTCATAAGTCACACTATATGAGCATTGAAAAGTTCATCAGCTGGCATCTGTCCAAGCTATTTCTGTAAACATACCGGAACTCTGTCTGTGAGAGATAACTCTTTCACGATGCGTCTCTCCACATTAGCAGATACGACACCCTCTTCCTACATCACCAGCATACCCCCCAACAACCTTCTTGGGCTCGGAAGTATCCCTCTGCAAACCAATAATACAAAGATGCTTTTGAGCTTGGACAAATAAGAATCTTAGTCATGTATAGAATTATGAATAAATTTTTTTATAAAAAAACGACAACAAATAAAACTATATACAGTCGTGGCGTGTCATCGCTGGACATTTGTGAATCACAGCCTGCAAGACAAAAAGAAAGATAAGATGGTGCGTCATGCATCCAGCAAAGGAAAGAGAGAAAGAGTGAGAGAGAGGAAGAGAGAGAGAAAGAAAGAAAGAGTGAGATAGAGAGGAAGACAGAGAAAGAGAGAAAGAGTGAGATACAAGGAAGACGGAAAGAGAGAAACAGTGTGAGAGAGAGGAACATAGAGAGAGAAAGAGTGAGAGAGAGGAAGAGTGAGAGAGAGGAAGAGAGAAAGAGTGAGAGAGGGGTAGACAGAGAAAGAGTGAGAGAGAAAAGAAGACAGAGAAAGGGAGAAAGAGAAAGCATAAGGGAGAAAGAGTAAGATACAAGGAAGAGAGAAAGAGAGACACAGTCTGAGAGAGAGCAAGACAGAGAAAGAAAGAGAGAGAGGAAGAGAGAGAGAAAGAGTAAACGAGAAAGAGTGAGATACAATGAAGAGAGAAACAGTATGAGAGAGAGGAAGACAGAGAAAGAGAGAGAAAGAGTGAAAGAGTGAGATACAAGGAAGAGAGAAAGATAGAAACAGTGTGGGAGAGAGGAAGAGAGAGAGAGAGTGAGAGAGAGGAAGAGAGAGAAAGAGTGAGAGAGGAAGAGAGAAAGAGTGAGAGAGAGACAGACAGAGACACAGGGAAAGAGTAAGAGAGAGAGAGGAAGACAAAGAGAGAAAGAGTGAGAGAGATAGAGTAAGATACACGGAAGAGACAAAGAGAGAAACTGTGTGAGAGAGAGGAAGAGTGAGAGAGAGAGGGAGAGAGAGAGATAGAGTGAGACAGAGGAAGAGAGAAAGAAAGAATGAGAGAGAGAGAGGAAGAGGCAAAGAAAGAGAGAAAATGTGAGAGGGAGAAAGGAAGAGATGGAGAGGGAGTGTTGACACCGGAGAAAATCTTCCCAGCTCACCTTTGTGCCTCTGGTGTGTCTCCAACCATGTGCCAGGACATAGCCCACTCTCAAGTTTAGTGATCTGAAATATAGTATAGAATTAGTAATTGCAGAACACATACAACTGTACACACATAATTCCCTGTTTCAAGGAAGACAGAATGAGAGAAACAGAGTGAGAGAGAGGAATAGAGCGAGAGAAAGAGTGAGAGAGTGGATGAGGAAGAGAGAAAGAGTGAGCGAGGAAGAGGGAAATAGTGAGAGAGAGAGGAATACAAGGAGAGAAAGAGAGAAATAGAGAGAACAAGATACAGGGAAGAGAGAAAGAGAGAAACAGTGTGAGAGAAAGAAAGAGAGAGAGATAAAGAGTGAGAGAGAGGAAGAGAGAGAGAGATTAAGAGTGAGAGAGAGGAAGAGTGAGAGAGAGGAAGAGAGAAAGAAAGAATGAGAGAGAGATGAAGAGACAGAGCAGGAGAGAAAGTATGAGAGAGAGAACGGAGGAGATGGAGAGGGAGTGTTAACACTGTGGAAAATCTTTATAGCTCACCTTTGTGCCACAGGTGTGTCTCCAACCACGTGCTGGGAGATAGGGCACCCTCAAGTTTAGTGAAATGAAAGATAGTATAGAATTAGTATTTGCAGAGTACATACAACTGCACACACGTAATTCTCTGCTTCCCCAATGCGTAATGAGGCTGCTGCACCCCATCCACTCCTACTACTCAGAGGTGTCTGTGCGCTGTTGTACGCCCAGACTGCTGCACACTTTCCACTCCCACCGTCCAGGGGTGACTACCCGCTGCTGCAGAAAGAAGTCTCTCTGCTCACCTTCCGCCACTGGCGTGTGTTTAAGAGGGTCCACCATGTGCTTAAGCAACTTTGTCATGCGTTGAGGATGGCCACACATCATCGCAGATTGTAGGTGTCAACAGCTCTGGTAGTTAGGGGTGCAAAACATCGATTCGTGATTCACAGCCTGTTAGATAAAAAGCCAGATAAGATTTTGCATCATGCGTCCATCAAGGGTGAGTGGAAGCGAGAGAGAGAGAAAGAAAGAGTGAGCAAAATACAGAGAGAAAGAGAGAAACAGTGAGAGTGAGAGGAAGAGAGAGAGAAAAAGAAAGAAATTGAGAGGAAGACAGAGAGAAAGAGTGAGAAAGATGAAAAGAGAGAGAGCGAGAAACAATGAGAGAGAGGAAGAGAGAGAGAAAGTGGAAAAGAGTGTGAAAACAGAGAAACAAAGGAAGAGTGAGAGAGAGAGAGAGAGAGAGAGAGAGAGAGCGAGAGAGAGAGACAGAGATGAAGAGAGAGAAAGAGAAAGAGAAAAACAGTGTAAGAGTACGATAGAAAGAGTGTGAGGTAGAGAAAGGAGGACATGAGGAAAGAAACTGAGTGCCCACACTGTGTACAAAACTGTCATAGCTCACCTTTACGCCACCGCTCTGTCTCCAACCAAGTGCCAGGACCTAGTGGAACTCTCAAGCACCCACATCTGAAAGATAGTACAGAATTAGTAATGGTAGAATATATACGACTTCTTACGCCTAAATCCTTCTGCCGTCTTTCTGCATCCAGGCTGTGGTACCCTATCCACTCCAGCCGCCCAGAGGTATCTGCCCGACGCTGCGCACCAAGGCCTTACTGCTCACCTTTTCGCGATCACCCCACCCTCCACATCATGCAGCTCTGTTCCACAAGCAAACAGGTCTCACAATTGGTTCTGAGTCTTGATATCGCCTTGGCAGAGGACATACTAGTGCACCTATCATCATCGCAGGTTGTACACCCACTCAGTGCTTGCAGTGCTACTAACTAAGTGACATGTGAGGCCTGCATGTGGCGGTAGGCCCTCGCTGTTGGGATCAGACCTACACTGCGGTGCTGCAGTGCACACAAAATATGAGGTGTCCGGACCACCGGAACGGGCTATCACTGTGGCGGTGTAACTGTGCCGGCTGCAGTGCATGCGTTGCGGCACACTATAAAATGGCGTAGAGCACGTGCGCCTTGTCTCTTATATTAGCAGGGTCATGTGTCATGTGACACCTGTGCTGGATGGGTGTGGTATGGGTGTATACCAGCCGTGAGGGAGTGGCTGTGGCATCAGTGTGGCCAGATTGGGCTAAATCAGGCACAATTGGGCTATATTTTTCCTGGTTGTGCTGTAACTTTTTGGTTTGTGCTAGTTGCCAGATTATAAATATATATAAAGCGCTCCAGCAAAGTAGTATGTTAAAGCGCTTTATTACACAAACATTTACTTGGCAGCTGGCTGCAACATCAATTCCAATGCATTGACCTCCTGCTTGACGCTGTCCCTGCCCCTCCTTCCTTATAGTAGCAATATTGGGCTTTTTTGGACTCATTTTTGGTTGGCTTTGGGCTATAGACAGCTTATAAAACCTGACAACACTGGATGCCGGTGTCCGTGTTGGAGTGCTGCCCTCACCGGTTTGCAAAAGCCAAAGTGTCACTCTGTGAGGCAAGTCCCATTACATGGCCAACATGAAAGGTACAGGGATTCACTGACCCTACATTCATCTATACTTCCACACATGAAAGATGATGGACATGACACATCTGTGTGGATATGAATGTTTATTGCACATTCAGTGGAGTGTTGCAGCTGTAGCAATACAGGGCCATGGAAAGTTGAAGTTTCAGCTTTTGGCACATGAAAGGCAGCCAATTAGAGACAAGCTTGTTGTTGGAATTAGGCTGTGCCAACATATATACTTATACAATCACTCCAACGATCCTCACGCACTTATGAAATCACTATACACTCTCCTTGCAGTACTATAATGATGCTGTCTCTACGTACGTACTTGTACAATGACAAAGTTACCTAACTAAAGTTTTCCCCCACTGTCAAAGGTAAGATGGTTGCATACGCTGTCCAGAGCACTATGTAATGTGGTAGGGCCTAGGGGCAGCATATTGCATATATAATGAACACAGGGACACAGATAGATAGTAGAACTGGGTACGGGCACGTGTACTCAACCCCTTTTTATTACCAGAGTCACATGTACAGTGACGTCTGTGGTGGATGCGTGTGGGGTGATTGTAAGCCAACCATCCGGGAAAGGTTGGTGCTGGCAACAAGTACAACAGTAATGATTGTATCAGACACAGAGATTAAATCATAAAGGGTCAATGATTTGTGCTGCACTAAGGTACGGGCACCAGATATGTAATAATACAGAAAAGATTCTATCGTAAAGGGTTCATGACTGGTGGTACACTGAGGTAGGAAAACAGATGAGAAATTATACACAAAATATTGAATCATAAAGAGTTGTGGTGACCACTCCACAGACGTATTTGTAATTTCAGTGATAATTTATTGGTAACTTTGTGCAGCTACAAAGAAAGGTGTAAGTACGATCTCTTTCTTTCCGGACCGTTTCCTGTTACTTTATCAAATGGACGCCGGGGCTATGCCACTCCCAATCGATTGCGGCTTATCCTGTTTCTAAATGAGCTATTTTAATCCTTCCACATCATTTGAAGCCTCGCATTATCACCCTCCACAGCTGGTAGTCTGCTCGCTTTCAACAAAGAGACTTACGTTATCAGCCCTCCAGGACCAGAACAACTACTGCCATCTGGACTCCCTGGACCGTTTTTCTTCGCCTCTTTCATGTTAGAGGAGTCTGAGACCGAATTACTTTAGTCATCTTGTTAGTTGCTTTTGGTACCTCGACATGCTGACGGGGTCTGTTCATATTTAGATACCCGTTCTGCCCGCATGCTCTGTCATTAAGACAGCTTGTATTTCGGTGGAGGCCTGTATCGCTCCCTTGCCTTCCCGATCTTTTGGCTCTATTAACCACAGCCGTGAGCATTTCCTCTTTTCTACGACAGGTCCTATTCGACCTCTAGTTCGTCTGATACGATCTTCTTACGCCCTGAAGCAGGTGGTACTGGAATTTAGGGGTTGTTCACCAAAACTTGTGTCAGTGTTTTGAATGAGGCCCTCCTCTTTTCTGCATTTTTCAAAGATACCATTGTATAAATTATAACAAAATATCTACAATCATGTATAAAGTTGAATATCTGCCAATTGATTTTTGAAAATCGATTTCACACTGTGTGGGACCCTAATGAATATTTTGTTTGCCTTCTGTATAAATGTGACGTATGTATTGATGGTGCTGTTTGATAGTGGATCAGGTCTGAGTGAGTGGTGTGAATGACTGACTGTTTATGGGACCTTCTATAGGTTTTGATCATCTTTACTCAATAAATAAAATTTCTTTTGTCATTTTATTGTACTATTATCTATTAATTATTTGAATATGCTCTTGTGGTACTGTTCTCTCTGCATAAGAAAAAATATGACAAATAAAGTAAAACAAATATGAACAGTTTCTCTATGATGTTTCAGGTGTATTGTTTTCTTGGTCCAGTCAGAGTGTCAATATTTGAATACATGATACATAGTACACATTGAAACATATAGGTAGAGAAAGCTATCCTTTTCCAAGTACAATCTCTGCCGCATCACATCTGGCATTGTAACGTTCTCCACCTCGCTGGGGCAGTAGTCCGCAAAGACATCGAGGACTGTTTTTAGTCACTTCCTCTTGACAAATTTGAGATCATAGAGTACAATTCTCTCTGTAATAAATAAAACATGTCTCAATTTTGAATCATAAGCTCTTCTGACCGCAGTGTAGGTGTATAGAACAAAAGATTAAACATTTATGGAACACACTGTTGAAATATGTAGGTTTCAGGGACGTTCGTAGGATCCAATTTCTCGATGTGAAAGCATCTTCAGCTGAAGCTGTACAATTTTTTGCTAAGTTTTTTCTACTGTGAAATTTCCCCCACATTTCTTTCAATTCTGTCTTCTCAGACTTGGTAATAAATGACGTGACATAGCGAGAAACAGCAATTGAGTTATCTGCAACATATTGTATGTCCACATCTTCAAAATCACCGGATTGTAATCATTAATGTACATCGATTTGTCTGTTCTTTTTATATTATAAGTCTTTTTGGGTGATTTTTGAGTGATATTATGCCTCACTGCTGACATAAATCTGTTCTCTCTTCCTTGTGATGACTTATGGTGCACTGAGTTAGTAGTACCTTTGAGCTCAGCGTGTACGTACTCTGTGATGATGCGTGGTCCGCAGGGCCGCACTCGGAGCAATGTCTTTTTGTTTTTTTAATTCTGCATCAGTAAGGTCATGTGGCGATGACTTATGGTGCACTGAGTTAGTAGTACCTTTGGCGCTCAGTGTGCACGTGTCCTGTGAAGATGCATAGTCTGGGGGGGCTGCACTCGGAGCAATGTCTTTTGACTATTCAATTCTGCCTTAATAAGGCCACGTGGCAATGACCTATGGTGCACTGAGATAGTAATACCTTTGGCGCTCAGCATGTATGTACCCTCCGATGATGCTTGGTCTGGGAGGGATGCACTCGGAGCAATGTCTTTTGTCTATTGAATTCTGCCTCAATAAGGCCACGTGGCGATGACTTATGGTGCACTGAGTTAGTAGTACCTTTGGCACTCAGCGTGTATGTATCCTGCGATGATGCGTGGTCCAGGGGGCAGCACTCAGAGCAATGTCTTTTATCTATTGAATTCTGCCTCATTAAGGCCAAGTGGTGATGAATTATGGTGCAGTGAGTTAGTGCTGCCTTGCACACTACCTACTTGGACGCTCTCTTGGAAGCTCTCTTGCCGCTTTGGGTGACTTCTACACTCGCTGCTCCTGTTGGCGTTTCCCCCCGATGCCGCCGCCATTCACGACTGGGCGCGGCCGCCGAGAGGGGGTACCTGGACTACAGTACCCAGGAGCCTTCACTTCACCCACACCTGCAACGTGCCAGGAGGCGCTTAAAATCTCGCCACATCTTCGGCAGAGCGGGCTGCCTTGAACACTACCTACTTGAACGCTCTCTTGGAAGCTCTCTTGCCGCTTTGGGTGACTTCTACACTCGCTGCTCCTGTTGGCATTTCCCCCCGCTGCCGCCGCCATTCACAACCGGGCGCGGCCACCGAGAGGGGGTACCTGGTCTACAGTACCCAGGAGCCTTCACTTCGGCGATGCCTACAACGCGCCAGGAGGCGCTTAAAATCTAGCCACATCTTCCGTATCGCGGGACGCAAGCGGGCGGCACGGGCTAAGCCCGGGCAAACAGCGGGCCGTCTGTGGCCGTCTGGGGCTGTCCAAGGCTGGGCTGGGCCACCCCTCTTATTTCCATCATAAAGACTTATGAAGTAAGACTTTACTCATCACCAGTATTGTGTTCATGGGCCTTGTAATCTATATCTAGCTTACTGCATTTTTGAGAAATATTGTGTGTTTAAGGTTTCTTACTTGTGGTACGTCCTCTAAGCTAACTGATATGACAGCAAAAGTTTGCAAGCCTAAAAAGTCCTTGGTGGGAGGGTACATCACAGGTACCTTAGATCAATTTATTACAAGGGCGGCATTTGTATTAGAGAAAGAGATCGCAATTACGGAGCGTCGCCTATCCCTGGAGCCTGTATATAATAAGCGGTCCTCCCTGCGGCTTATCAAGCATGCGATTACCCCCCTAAGATTGCTAACAACATCTGGCAATGATAAGATTCAATCTACTATCGGCAATACCTCTCCTAATATCTTTTCACCAGATGCCCCTGGAGTTTCAACTCGGGATTACACTGAGGAGGATCTAAGCGCAGATCCTATTTTGGAAATCATATCGGAGGAGAGTGATTCCTCCCCTCCCCAAATATATCTACTATACACATTCCTCAAGCGATTCGCAATGCTCATGGGCTACCTTCTAAAAGAAAGCGCGGGGGAATAAATCATAGGGGAAGAGCGGCAAAAACCCCAAAACTGCATGGTCCCTCACTAATTTGTTCATCAATTTCAAAGACTCATACTATCTAGAGCACGTCCTTGATGGTATTAGTCCTGTTTTGACCAGGAAATTGTTTCTGCAGTGGCGATATGGCACACTCCCCCTTAGGGCTTTCACCAAACGCTGGGGTCAGCCCTTGCCCACAGAACAGTGCCTGGTATGCACACATCCTCAGGAAAACGATTTACACATCATATTTTTTTGCAAAGCTTACCACAGATCTAGGAGGTTCTGGCTCACCCCACAGTAACATCACTCATGACATCACTGATGACATCACTGATGACATCACCCAGTGAATGTGTGTCTTTCTGAAAAATAAGTATTTTTTATATATGTATATCTAAAGGTCGATGGATAAATAAATGGGTAAATAAATGTCTAAATGGATTTTTTTTGTAAAATTGATTGTATGACTGACTTATTAAGTGTATCTTAGTGAATACATGTATTAGCGAGTGATGCTTAAATATTTAAATATCTGTATCAGCGTCTCGCTTTGTGTATAAGTGGTGAGTAGCTACATGAGTGTGCATATGGGTTATTAGTTGGTTTTTTGAGTATCAGTATGAGTGTCTGTATGGTTCGGTGGGAGATATTACTAAGCGTATAGATGCATGAATGAGTGACTCACTGTTTGTATGTGTTATTAAGACAGCAGGTGTGCAGGACTGTATAATTGTGATGATTGTGTGTATGGGTGTCTTAGTGAGTGAATGACTGTTTCAATAGTGTCTTTATGAGTAAGTACATGTTTTAAACTAGTATATGTGAGTATTGATGTATATAAGTGAGGATATATGAGAGTGACAGAATGGAAGAGTTCCTGTATAAATAAGTATGTGTTTCTATAAGTGTTTGTTTAAAAGAGAGTAAGTATGTGTAAGTTTCTGTAGAAATAAGTGTAGTGGTGTGTGTATAGCTGTATATGCAAGAGAATGGATGTTT
The DNA here is from genome assembly GCF_964263255.1 of Lissotriton vulgaris. Classification (NCBI taxonomy): domain Eukaryota; kingdom Metazoa; phylum Chordata; class Amphibia; order Caudata; family Salamandridae; genus Lissotriton; species Lissotriton vulgaris. The sequence goes on along the minus strand of NC_141691.1, from coordinate 1,189,297,752 downwards.
GATAGTTTATTTGAATGTGTGAGTATGTGTGTGAGTATCTATGAGTGTAGGTGTGTAACAGGATGTATAGATATATGAGTACATATGATGAGTGAGTGCATGTATGAGTGACTTTATAGAGCTGTTGGTGAATGAATGAATGTGTATGTAGATTTTGGAATTACTGAATAAGTTGTTCTAACTGGTATTGGTATCTCCATTGTTTTAATTTCTATTTTTTAATGTGTGTATCATAGGTTATATTAGGGTGAGAGAAGGTCTGCCACTCTTTCACAAGGATGATGCCATCAGTGATGTCATCAGTGAGGTCATTTGAGATGTCATCAGTGATGTCACGAGTGATGTCACTGACCATGTCATGAGTGATGTAATATGTGATGTCATCAGCAGTGGATTGCGGAATAGCGAGTTATAGTTAGCTTAACTAACTATAACGTGAGAATTACAATGGTTTTGCATGAGGGTAATGTCCAGCTAACTATAACATGTGTGAAACCTTTTTTTCAGTGAATTTCTAAGGTTTTTTAAATGCTAATTCCTAACTATAACGTGGCAGAAACCTTTTTTTTCAGTGAATTTGCAAGGTTTTTTAAATGCTAATTCCTAACAATAACGTGCCTAAAACCTATGGTTTTTTCATTGAATTTCATAGGTTTTGTAAATGCCAATTTTTAAATGTATTAATTGTTATACTTATTTCTTTGATACTAATTTATTACTTTTTTCTAATAATCAGTTTCAGTTTTTAACGTCTTTATTTCGATTTTTCATCATAAAAGACACACATATACACAAAATTACATTAAATACAATTAGTGCAACAGAGTCATAAAGTCATAAATATTTAAATACACATACTAAACAAATCAAAAAGAAACAAGACAAGAGAAGTTAAAGCAAGACAAATCTAGTTAAAAATCTCAATTAAACATGCTTGTAAAGACGTCAAAGGGAATTGTAAAACCATTTGAGCATATATAAAAAATAGCAGATCGTCAATACTAATAAAGTCATAGGCCAAAAAAAAAGTGGGATAACCCAGTATACAAGTTATTTAGGTCATGATACTATGAGCTGACTGACTTAATCCTTATCAGCCAAGCCCACCCAAGGAATTTGGCCAATCCTATGGTTAGCCATTCAGAAGTGTTCGTTCTCAAGATGTACAGTGCTTCACTACTCACTCGGGTGTTTAGTCTAGTACATATAGGTTTCAGCCACTTATTACGTGGTTCACAATAAGCAGTACAGACAAATAAAAAATGACCTAGTGTTTCTTTGCAAACGGTACAACAGGGACAGAAACTTGACTCCCCCTTCTGCCAGCCGCTAGTAAAAGCCCTCAGAGGCAGTGTACCTACACGGAACTGATGGTATACTTTCCTATCTAATGTTTTAAGGATAACATCCCAGTATACTTCTTTGTTAGGTACTGCTTTGTGGAGCAAAAACTGGCCTGTCAAATTCATTTTCTCAGAAAGTGCCACATGTTCCGTTTTTATCATGGACCAAAAGAGAAGTTTAAATTCATTCTTGGTAGGGAGGTTTTTCTAATAATTATTTTTAGGTATTTTGTTTTTAAATTACATTGCATATTTTTATTGTAAAATAATAGAAAAAAAACCAAAAATTATTTAATTTTTATTTTTTATCAATATATGAAAATTAATTTCTATATAAAAATTTGCTTTTTTTGGTGGTAAACGTAGAGTATGCGTACCATCCTTTCGCACTCCTGTGCACCTACACTCTTACTGTACACGTACACGCACATACATCACAAATACGTTTTGACGTTACGCGTCACATCGTCGCTTCCGCGTGACATCATGTACATTTGTATGGCACACCGTGCTCGTACCCCGTGAATTTTTTTAATGTTTGAAAAAATATATTTATGTATCTTTATGTATTTATTGTAAATTTTAGGGCAAGACATTATCTGAGGTTATCATGAAAATAGTATTCATTTAGTTTTAATAAACGTATATTACTTTCAAAAGCAATTACACAAATCCCGGGGTACGTCGTATGTACGCGTACCATAAATGCACCCAACGCGCACTCCATGTGTCTTCAAAACAACAGATTCGATTGGTTCATAATACTTCCTATTCTAACTGTTGAAGGACCCCACCCATTTTAATCACTCTTCTTTGACCTTTACTGAAGAAACACCTTTTTGTGAAGGAGCTCCTTCTTGAATACTTCTTCACCATGGCTGCACTGCAAGGTGAAGATACATCAGAAAACTCTTCTGAAGAAGAATTTGTGCAAGAAGACCCAGCCCTGAAGAGGGGGGAAGCATTAATTTGGGAAAAAATTCCTTTCCGGAAGGTCAAAAGAAAGTTAATGCAGCAAAGGTCACTTTTAAGGTGTGTGGGACAGTGCTTTCAAGAGGCGATCTGAATAAGAAATATTCATTTGGAACTGCCAACATGGTAAAGCATGTGAAGTCACTACATCCTCGTAATTATGCGAGAGCTGCATGTGCCAGGCTGCAAGAAGATCCTTCACCAGCGGTAGCCAGCACTTCCACTGCACCATCAAGCCCTCATCCTGACATCCATCCAGATTTTGCTGATTTGATTATTTTGTAAGGAAACCCTATGTTATGTTTCTTTTTTTCTTTTCTTGTTCCAGTTACAGACTGTTTTGTTTGTACAGTTCCCTTTTTTAATTTAAAAAAATTAAAAACAACAAAAAATTGTTCAAAAAATCCCAAAAATATACAAAACAACAAAAAAGACAAAAAAAAGTTATTTTAGGAACTAACGTCACTGGTCAAAAATGCTATGCTATATTTGTATGATAGTGTGTAAAAGATTTTTTGAATCAATCTGTAGTGCATAAATGAATGAAAGAATACATTGGTAGTGTATGGTGAATGTGAAAGTGCAGCACTATAAGGAGCATAACTGCATAAGGTGTTTACTTGCAGTATACTGTAGTACTTCCGAAGCACATGAATATAACATAAGGTTTCTTTTTGTACAGGAAGGTGTTCCTTCCTCAACATAAACAAAGCTTAAATGCCATTTTGTAACTTACATGCTTCATGGAGCACACATGTAAGTTACAAATTGGCATTTTTAATAAGAGGTTTGTTTATTTACAGGAAGGGACACCTTCCTGTACATAAAGAAACCTTCGCATAAAGAAACCTTGGCATTTTGCTTTTTCCATGTGTGCTGCACAAGGCAGCACACATGGAAAAAGCAAAAACGAGGAGAAATGAAGTTTTTTTCCTCGTTTCGCCACCTTAAGAACAGGTCTTTCCTGTTCTTAAATTTGGCGTTGCCACCTATTATCGCCTCTCTTGATAATAGGTGGCAGCGTCGAAGTGAATGGGTGTTGAGGTGCAACGCCCACCGCAACACCCACTGCAAGCCCCCTTTCATGATGAGTTTATCGTGAAAGGGGCCCTATTACCAAGGCAGCATTAAGAGAATTAATGTGCTTTAAGCATAATAGGGAGATGCAAATATCACTGCGTTTTCGGCCGTAAAGTGCTGATAACGCGGCGATAAGGGGCTTGATAATGTGCCCCATAGTGCATAGGGGTTTCAAGCAGTCCATACCTTAAGGCGTACTTTGCTTCATTAGTACTTGGGTACTGACTGAATGAATACAGTTCTGCAAGGACAGTGCCTGACTGAATTTATAAGTGCTTGAGTTTTAGCGCAATGAATAGATTAGTACAAACTGCTGACAGCGTGCTTGATGGAAGCGTAGGGATACAGACTAGGGAATTAAAGGTATAAAAGACAAGTGTGCAGGCAGACACAAGACTACATGCAAAATGCATAGGGGTTTGAAGCAGTTCATGCCCTAAGGCCTACTTCGCTGCATAAGTACTTGGGTACTGACTGAATGATCAGAGTACTGTAAGGAGAGTGTCTAAGTGAATATATAAGTGCTTGAGTATTAGTGCAGTAAATGGATTAGTACATACTGCTGAATGGGTTACTACAACAGTGCAACAGCAATGACAGAGTGCTTGGTGGAAGTGTAAGAATACAACCTAGGGAAATGAAGGTATAAACGACAAGTGTGCAGGTAGATATAAGACTATATGCATAGTGCATACAGGTTTGAAGCAGTTCATGCCCTAAGGCCTACTTCGCTGCATGAGAACTTGGGTACAGACTGAATAATCAGAGTACTGTAAAATGAGTGTCTGAGGGAATATATATATATATAAGTGCTTGAGTTTTACTTCAGGAAATGGATTAGTACATACTGCTGAATGGGTCACTACAACAGTGCAACCGAAGTGACAGAGTGTTTGGTGAAAGTGTAAGGATACAGACTAGGGAATTGAAGGTATAAAAGACAAGTGTGCAGGTAGATACAAGACTACATGCATAGTGCATAGGGGTTTGAAGCAGTTCATACCCTAAGTCCTACTTCGCTGCAAGAGTACTTGGGTACTGACTGAATGATCAGAGTACTGTGAGGAAAGTGTCTAAGTAAAAATATAAGTGCTTGAGTTTTAGTGCAGTGAATTGATTAGTATATACTGCAGAATTGATTACTACAACAGTGCAACCGAAGTGACAGAGTGTTTGGTGAAAGTGTAAGGATACAGACTAGGGAATTGAAGGTATAAAAGACAAGTGTCTAGGTAGATACAAGACTACAAGCATAGTGTATAGGGGTTTGAAGCAGATCATGACCTAAGGCCTACTTTGCTGCATGAGTACTTGGGTACTGACTGAATAATTACAGTTCTGCAAGGACAGGGCATGAATGAATTTAAAAGTGCTTGAGTTTTAGTACAGTGAATGGATTACCACAAACTGCTGAATGGGTCACTACAATAGTGCAACAGCAGTGACAAGGTGCTTGGTGGAAGTGGGTAGATACAGACGAAGGAATTGAAGGTATAAAAGACAAGTGTGCAGGTAGATACAAGACTACATGCATAGTGCATAGGGGTTTGAAGCAGTTCATACCCTAAGGCCTACTTCGCTGCAAGAGTACTTGGGTACTGACTGAATGATCAGAGTATTGTAAAGAGAGTGTTTAAGTGAATATATAAGTGATTGAGTTTTAGTGCAGTAAATGGATTAGTATATACTGCTGAATGAATCACTACAACAGTGCAACAGCAGTGACAGAATGCTTCGTGGAAGTATAAGGATACAGACTGGGGAATTGAAGATATAAAAGAGAAGTGTGCAGGTAGATAGAAGACTACAAGCATAGTGCATAGCGGTTTGAAGCAGTTCATGCCCTAAGGCCTACTTCGCTCTATGAGTACTTGGGTACTGACTGAATGATTACAGTTCTGCAAGGACAGTGCCTGACTGAATTTATAAGAGTTTGAGTATTTTGTGCAGTGAATGGAATAGCACAAAATGCTGAATGGGTCACTACAACAGTGCAACAGCAGGGACAGAGTGCTTGGTGGAAGTATAAGGATAAAGACTGGGGAATTGAAGATATAAAAGAGAAGTGGGCAAGTAGATAGAAGACTGCAAGCATAGTAGTGGGAAGCGGTTTGAAGCAGTCCATGTCATAAGGCCTACTTCGCTGCATGAGTACTTGGGTACTGACTGAATGATTACAGTTTTGCAAGGACAGTGCCAGGCTGAATTTAAAAGTGCTTGAGATTTAGTGCAATAAATGGATTTGCACAAACTGCTGAATGGGTCACTACAATAGTGCAACAGCAGTGACAGAGTGCTTGGCGGAAGTTTAAGGATACAAACTAGGGAATTGAAGGTAACAAAGACAAGTGTGCAGGTAGCTAGAAGACTACAAACATAGTGCATAGCCGGTTGAAGTAGTTCATGCCCTAAGGCCTACTTCGCTGCTTCAGTACTTGGGTACTGACTGAATGATTACAATTCTGCAAGGACAGTGCCTGACTGAATTTATAAGAGCTTGAGTTGTAGTGCATTGAACGGATTAGCACAAACTGCTGAATGGGTCACTACAATAGTGCAACACCAGTGACAGAGTGCTTGGTAGAAAGGTAAGGATACAGACTAGGGAATTTAAGGTATAAAAGACAAGTGTGCAGGTAGAAGCAAGACTGCATGCATAGTGCATAGGGGTTTCAAGCAGTCCATACCCTAAGGCATACTTCGCTGCATGAGTACTTGGGCACTGACTGAATGAGTACAGTTCTGCAAGGACAGTGCCTGACTGAATTTATAGGTGCTTCAGTTTTAGTGCAGTGAATGGATTAGCACAAACTGCTGAATGGATCACTACAATGGTGCAACAGCCGTGACAGAGTGTTTGGTGGAAGTGTAAGGATACAGACTAGGGAATTGAAGATATAAAAGACAAGTGTGCAGATAGAGAGAAGACTACAAACCTAGTGCATAGCGGTTTGAACCAGTTCATGCCCTAAGGCCTACCTCTCTGCATGAGTACTTGGGTACTGACTGATTGATTACAGTTCTGCAAGGACAGTGCCTGACTGAATTTATAAGTGCTTGGGTTTTAGTGCAGTGAATGGATTAGCACAAACTGCTGAATGGGTCACTAAAATAGTGCAACATCAGTGACAGAGTGTTTGGTAGAAGTGTAAGGATACAGACTGGGGAATTGAAAATATGAAAGAAGTGTGCAGGTGGATAGAAGCCTGCATGCATAGTGTATATGGGTTTGAAGCAGTCCATGTCCTTATGCCTACTTCGCTGCATGAGTACTTGGGTACTGACTGAATGATCAGAATACTGTAAAGAGAGTGTCTAAGTGAATATATAAGTGCTTGAGTTTTAGTGCAGTAAATGGATTAGTACATACTGCTGAATGGGTCACTACAACAGTGCAACATGAGTGACAAAATGCTTGGTGGAAATGTAAGGATACAGACTAGGGAATTGAAGGTATAAAAGACAAGTGTGCAGGTAGATAGAAGACTACAAACATAGTGCAGAGCGGTTTGAAGCAGTTCATGCCCTAAGGCCTACTTCGCTCTATGAGTACTTGGGTACTGACTGAATGATTACAGTTCTGCAAGGACAGCACTTGACTGAATTTATAAGTGCTTGAGGTTTTTTTCAACATCAAAAAAGTGACACTATAGAACAAACATAGAGGAACAAGGGGCTTGTAAATCTGCCCCAGAGTGTATGCAGCAGTGTATGTATACTGACTGGTAAATTGTAGATTTTAAACACAAGTCTGATTCTACACAAGCAACACTATTAATTACTCTTGAAAGGCTAATATGACTGCACACATTTCGGAAATATAAATACTGCATTTTACTGTACAACTATGAGTCATTTTGCAATTACAAAAGCAATAACTGGTTTTTAATTCTATCAAAACTTATAAAAAGGAAAGGTTTTTAAGCACTTATATGTCTGCAAACACAAAACGTACAAAAATGCTTCTCTCAGTATAATTCCTAAATGCACACAGATGCACAGTGTGATTCTAGACAAAAAATATTAGACCTTGCATTTTACCAAAAAACATTTACTACTCTAGAAACGGTAAGGTGACTAAGCTCATTCTACATATATGACTGCTGCATTTTACTATACAATCCTGACTCATTTTGCAAATACATAAGCAATCTGCTGCAATATTGGCATCAACATTACATCAAAAAAGTGAAACAATAGAACAACAAAGAGGCACAAGAGGAGTTTAAGTCTGCCCCAGAGTGTATGCAGCAGTGTAAGTATACTGACTGGTAAATTGTAGATTAGAAACACAAGTCTGATTCTAGACAAGCAGCACTATTAATTACTCTTGAAAGGCTAGTATGACTGCACACTTTCCAGAAATATATATACTGTATTTTACTGTACAACCATGAGTCATTTTGCAAATACAAAAGCAATAACTGGTTTCTAATTCTATCAAAACTTGAAAAAAGGATAGGTTTTTAAGCACTTATGTGTCTGCAGTCACAAAACGTACAAAAATGCTTCTCAGAATAATTCCTAAATCCACACAGTGTGATTCTAGACAAAAAATATTATCCCTTGCATTTTACCAAAAAACATTTACTAGTCTAGAAATGGTAAGGTGACTAAACACATTCTATATATATTACTGCTGCATTTTACTATTCAATCTTGACTCATTTTGCAAGTACATAAGCAATCCGCTGCATTATTGCCACCACCATTACATGAAAAAAAGTGACACAATGGCAGCACAAAGAGGCACACAAGGCTTTTAAATCTGCCACTGAGAGTTTGCAGTAGTGTATGTATACTGCCTGGAAAATTGTAGATTTGAAACACAAGCCTAATTCTAAACAAGCAACCCTATTAACTACTCTAGAACTGAAAAAGTGACTGCACACATTCTACATTTTTAGTACTGCACTTTACTGTACAAAGCTGACTCACCAAACACATTAACTGACCAAATGTTTTTATCACAATGGTTATCCAAATGCAGACAAACTCAGAATGTGATTCTACACAACTAAACTACTCCTTGCACTTTAGAAGGAGAAACACATTACTCCTATTAAAAGAAATGCACCACATACATCCCCTTATAAGTTAATAACTCACCTTTCAAATTGTTTTGTATATTAAGAAGAATGCCAATCACACAGTAGATATTCTTATACAGAATCTCCATACTTCACTGTTCTTAGCAAAGCCAGAAAATGGCAACCTTTCCCACTCATTCTACCCACATATACATGTTAATAAAACAATCACATTTCTTCCCACATTAATTTAAAAGCAAACACATATTTCTATTGGTTGAACTTTTGAACCCTTTCCAACTGACTTAACTTTCAACCCTACCCCATTCTGCCTTCTGCCTATTACCATAGAAACACCTCATGAAACACTTAACTGAACACACAGGTCAAAAGTTCATCACACAATGTTACTAATCAAAACAGCAAGTGTGCTTGACTTTTCAATGTATCAGCTTATCTTATGTAACATACCTTTCAATCAGTTTTTGTTAACCAATAAGAATAATGCTTTTAAAAAACAGAAACATGCACCCTAGTTTTCAGTGTAGAATGTTCTCAAACAACCAATCATTTCTTTTCTTTTTTCAAACCTGCATCTTATCCACCATTTTAGAAAAATCTTACTTTTCAAACTGCCATTTCATTTACAGAGACAATCAGAGTGCAACAAGACCTCTCTTCAACATGCTTACAGTGTGGATTGTGGGACGCAGCTATATTTTCTGGAGTCAAAGGTACGCAGAACAGAAAGGAATTCACAAAGACCTAGGTTTAACAAATGCAGACATTAAATGGATTGGACAGAGAAGGTTAAAGTGGCACCAATTGATGCCATTGGTTAAATCCATTTTACATATCCAACACCCTGACCTCATAATTGTGCACTGTGGTGGCAATGACCTAGGCACTTTGACTGGGGTAGGTCTGGAAATGCTTATGAAGGACACCATTGGAGAATTGATGGCACTTTTCCCCAAACTGCCTTTGTCTATTCTAATATATGCCAAAGGCAGAAATGAAACTGGTCCAACCAATATTGTCCACAGATTGAGAAAGCTAGGAAACATGTGAATAAATCTGTTTCTGCTTTTCTCTGAGACTATAGAATGGGGTCAATTTACCACAACAATCTGTGTTTCAATATGCATGGCATCTTTAGGCGAGATGGTGTACATTTTACAGATGAGGGGAACAGAGTCTTCCTCTTGAACTTTAGACTCTGCATCGGTACATACTTGTAGGTACCAAAATCTCCCAATAAACCCAAGGGCTCTATATAGAGCCACCCAACATCTCAACACATAAGGTTGATAGATATCTGAAAAACATTTTAATTTTTCTAGCTTGGATATGCGTACCGAATGCCTTATAAATCGTGCAGCATACGGGGTACGATAGGTGTACGCAACGCGTGCACACCAGAGGTCGCGCTAAGCACCGCGCTGCGTACGCATATCCTAATTTTACCATAAAAAAATGCCCTAAATTTAAACATTTAGTGCCCCGGGGAGGTGTCGGACCCCGGGGCTTGGGAGGGCCTTTCAGCCCCCACACATTTACATTTGCTGCAGGGGGGCCGTGAGCCCCCACACATATTAAACTGATGCCCTGGGGAGTGGCGGTCCCCGGGGCTGCGGGGGGCCGAGAGCCCCCGCAAACATAATGTTAATGCCCCAGGGCTGGCGGTCCCCGGGGCTGGTGGGCCCCTCTGGGCCCCCCATTATTATAAAAAAGAAGCCCCAGGGGGTGACGGTCCCCGGGGCTGTGGAGGGCCATGAGCCCCCTGCATTCGTATCATTAAAGCCCCAGGGGTGGTGGTCCCTGGGGCTGGGGGACCCATCTGGGCCCTCCATTATAATAAATGACATTACCCCCGGGACTTGGCCCCCCGGGGGCTAATTAGCACTAAAGCGGGCTTCTGTTTTTTTTTTCAAGTGATATGCGTATTTTGTACGTGTATTCCGCCATTTAAAGAAATGTGTTTGGCCTTGGGAGTCCTTGTGGGACCCCATGAGCAGTATAAAGAACATGAGAGGGATCCTGAACCTAAAAAGGACAAAGGGGAACAACCCACCAGGGCAGTATATAATTAGAATAACATGGAAGGGCAGTTCCCAATAATGTGAAAAGCTAAACAGTACTAAGAATATAGAATGCCCACAGAAAAGCGAATTATATTGAAATTATTTTATTGTCATTTATATTTATAGAAAAATCTGTCAGGTGTGCAAAATACAAAAAATACATAATTCATTGAATGAGGACTGCATATATTTCATGTAACATCAGCCCAAGAACAGGAAGAACCATAAAAAGAGGCACATACATCACTCACTCATTCTACCAATCACATACTCGCTCACAAACCTATACATTCATATTGACTCAACCAACTAGAAACTCTCATCAACCAGACAGAAAAAGCGCCGACGCGCGTTTCGGAATAGTGCCACAATAGGGAATTCCTTCTTCAGGGCGCCATTCATCACAGTAATGAGGAAGGGCACAGAGTTCCAGGTATCCAGGTCAGTCAGGTAAGTTTCTGTTCAAAATTTCTGGGCAAGCAAAAGCATATCTGTGGGCAAAAGAGTATAATGAGTAAAGTATACAACCAATAAAAAATCTTAAAAAGGGGGAAAAAAACTGGTCAACCATGGAGTTAAGCAAAATATAGTCTAGCTGTAAACCATACAATCAATAACATACTTACAGTAGAGAGAAAGTTAAATAATAACAAAGCCCTAAAATTATATGTACAACTGTGAAAGCATCAAAGAAAAACACAAATAACACATAAATCAAGTGTCCAAATCTCTGAGTAATCCATTGGGTTACAAAGTAGGAGAACCTGAGCTCATGAACGTAAAGGACAATGTGGGATATATACAAATTTACATACCAGACAGTAAAATCCCCAGAAGGCTGGAACGAAGGAATAATAGACGAACAGCCTTACGAAATGAAATGGTCAATATTGGATACACGAGGGACTTTCAGAAAAATCTGTATGGTAATGTACAGAAAAAGAGAGTAAAGAACCGTTTAGGAGTAGGCTTAACAAAAAGGCACAAAACACTCATACTACTTCTAGATGTCAGAGAGTACTGGCGTCTACATGGACTGCCAGAGCCTGAAGATCAAAAAGGCTCACCTGAATAATCGGAAGAGGATCAGACAGCTGATAGAGTTTGTTTTAGACCAGGAAGTGTAAGGACGAATGTTCGGCGATCCAAGAAGAAGACTGAACACAATACATACTTAATAAAGAAGAAAGAAGAAAGGAAAAAAATATACATTTACCTAAGAATATTAGGCAAGACTAATGAAAGGAAAAACGAAAACTTGAACTAAATCAATATACCATCATCACGGAATACGGTGTATTAGGTGATGACACAGTCCATACTAGAATAACTCGCCTAGAGGACCTACGTCCCAAAGTAGGCAGTGTAAGCCTAATGCAACATTTACCTTAAGTCAGGCGCGTGTTAAATTCGCTTTAGAGACTCGCCGGTCCAATCAACGAAGGTAGAAGAGGCCGCCGGGGTCGGGGAAAGATACAACGATAGCGTGATCCTGCAGTGTAAGAAGAGGATGCACGATTTAAAAAGGCCCCTAAGGCTACGTTCCAGGAAAGATATAGTAGCAACCGTCGAAATGAGCTAACCTAGCCAGAGTGACCAGAGGATCTCCACATCCGCACCGCACGGGTCTGTCTCCCGGGCTGACAAGAATAAATGAATACGATGTAAAGGTGGTATAAATACCATCAGTCAATGCTATAATACACGGCACCTGTGTAGATAGATACCAGACGACGTGCAAGAACCTTCCAAACACTAGACCGCTAATCGCGGCACCGACTACGAGTGAATAGCTGGCTGCCATATTAGATAGTGATAAATCTATGGAAATTGCTAAAAGAAGCACCCGAAATAACTTTTAGAGGCAAAACATAGTCTCTGGGTCATAGCGAAATAAGACAGGCTCCTAAAAGGCGGGGGGACGAGGAGAATGGAGCGTGTAAAATCCTTCCAGACAATAGACCGCTAATTGCGGCACCAACCACGAAAGAATAGCTGGCAGCCATATTAGATAGAGAGTACAATCCGCCGGGAAATGCTAGATGGAGCAACCGTAATACCTGAATAAAGCCAGTCAAGGCTTATGAGTCATAGCAAAGTAAGACCGGCTCCTAAAAGGAGGGGGATTCTAGAAAGAGATGCAAAACGTCAGAGTATATAACAGTAACCATAAAAAATGGACTAAAGAAAATGTAATAGAAAAACCGAAAAAGATGACCAAAGAGGTAGAAAAAGGTAATATAGCACAAATAGATTCATTTTTCATTTTTATCCCAGCAGAATAAAAAGAGCAGGGCAGAACCCAGGGTAAAGATCAATGGATGGCATTTTCCCAAGGAATATGCTCATTCAATCCTGAGACGGCTGTCTCAAGAAAGAAAATCCAAAAAACTTCCCTTTTACTTCTGAGGGCATCAATGTTTTCATCTTTTGGGCAATGCCCCTGAGCAGGCCTAGGGGGTCAGGGTGTTTCTACCCTACCCCCTTTGCGTCTTTTGCACACTTGTTTTTCAATTTTCTTGTGCCTCGGTTCTACCAAGACACAAGGTGGCTGCCAACACTTCCTGGTTTGGAGTGTTGAAAGACAGTTGACAGCCAATTAACATGCAGCTCATGCTCGTAAGAGTACGCGGATGATACTCGGACGATATGCGTACTCTACTTCGTCCATAGATATATCTATGATTTTACTTTTGATTTTCTTAGGAACTACTGCACGGATTTACACCATTTAACAAAAAGCGTGAACTGTGAACCAAACTCTACCTTTTTGCTAAATTTGGTGTAATTCCGTTCAGCAGCTCGGGCTGTAGCCGCGGCTAAATGTCCTGATAGAAAATTGCATGGAGAAAACACGTTTTGGGACCCCCCTTTTTTCTCGGCCCCCGCTTGAGAATTCACCCTGAAACTTTCAGGATAGTAGCGGAGAGGGCCATCTTCTAGGAGATGTGTGTGTGTGTATATATATGTATATGTGTGGTGTGTATGCATGTATACATACACACATACATACACACATGCATATATGTTTATAATACACTTACCTGTATACTTACATTTTGTGTGATATTGACGCATGTGCTGTTAATCTTTCATAGTAATTCCCGCGTGGTTTGGACCGCTTTGTAATATTCTCTCTCTTTATTTCTGAGTGCTGCTGTCTGCAGCTCAAGCACTAACTCAGAAAAATCCAATCTTGCATTTGCTACAGTGGGTGTGGAGATCGGATTATGCAATGCAATGCAAAAGATAGCACCAAATCACTTACTTCTTTAAAGTCTGTGGGGCATATTCTCAAGGACTTATCACCGATTTATCAGCACTTTAGCGCCGCAAACGTGGTGATAGATGTATACCCCTATTCTCCAGCTGGTGCAAACTGCCTATACCCCCAGTTTTCCAGCAATAGCTGCCGCAAAAAACATTGCCATGGATGAAAGCGACAACTAACGCTAATAATATGCAGAGTAGGCATTCCCGTGCCAAAGCACACAAAAATGCCACTTTGCGATATTCTCAACGATCAGCCAGATTGGCGATGCGATCCAAAAATAGGCGATACGGTGCGTTAGCAGCAGGGATTTAACACCTGCCTTTTACTGGTGTTAAGAAGGGCCACATACTGCAGTATAAAAGGAAACCCACCCCAGAGCCACATCTGAAGACCAACACATGTCATGGAGCTACTGATCATGCAGCTCAGACACCCAAGAGGGCCACAACACCCACTGTCACCACCCCCAGGCCCCCTTCTCCCATACCACCACCCCCAGACTACCTAAAGAGGCAGCGCAAAACAAGACAGCAGACATTCCGAAAATGCACCAGCCTCACAGACTTAACGCCAGACAATGTCATTGCCCAAAGGACAACCATCTTCCGCACCCTGACCCATATTGCCCACAGGCTGGCGGTACCAACACAGCCGAGAACCAACATCCCTCCGCAAACAAAGCTGCTGGCTGTGCTGCAGCTGTTGGTCTTGGGTACCTTCCAACCAACAACTGCCAGAGTCAGAGAAGTCTCACAGCCAGCCCTATCAAAGTTTCTCATACCTTTCTTGGATGCCATCATCAGCTTGGTACCTCAGCACCTTCGCTTTCCCCACACTGCGCAGAAATAGTTGGAGAGCCAGCAAGGCTTCTACGCCATAGCTGGCTTCCAGCACATGTTGGGGCAATTGACTGCACACATGTCCTACTTGTGCCCCCTGCCGACACTGCACACAATTACCACAGCAGAAAGCACACGCATTCCAACAATGCGCAGGCAATAATGGACCACCGGGGACTCTTCACCAACGTCGTCACCAACTACCTAGGCAGTGTTCATGATTCCTACATCTTCCGACAGTCCATCATCAACCAGCGCTTCCAGAATGGCACCTATGGAAATGCACTGCTCGTTGGTAAGTACTAAATGAACACACCACACACCTCAACTCCACAATCATGCAACTCACAACTGTGGGAATGCACACACAAAATGACAAACAACATACCCACCTACCAGACACGACAACACAAGTAACTGTTGTGATCGTGGCCAGCCATGTAGACAAACCATCCACATCATGGCACATCTGCCACAGAATTTTTGAAAGTGGGGAGAGGTGGGAACCAAGTCTGTGTGAAGGAGGCAAGTGACCCATGAATAAGAATGTGCACAATGCCAATTGTGGCGGTGATTTGCTGGACAGACTTCAGTATGCAGAGCACAGACATGTCCATGTGATCATATACTGCTGGTGTTTGTAGTGGACAGTGGATGCAACCATGTTACCTCAGGCAGTGGGGAAGACCTTGAACATGTAGTTATGTCGACCCCCCTGTAAGCGTAAGCGGAGTAGGCTGGGCCGGTATACACCAGTCCAGCATAGGAGTGGGAATAAATATCCCTGGGCTCTGGGAAAAGTTCATTTCCGGTATTTCCTGACCATAGGCCTACACACATGTGGCCGACCACCTTCAATGGCCAATATCACAGTGTCGTTGTCAGGCTTGTGGGCATGTACAGACAGTCATGACAATGGTGTGTCTTAGGAGTGCAAATGATGCAACCGCTCAGTGCACCCAAGTAAATTGGCTTGGGGAAGTGAGGAGCAGCTGTTAGGCAATGTAATACACATGGTTGCTGCTCATTTGCCACAAGCAATACATGTAAAACATGAATCCAAAAGCCGCACATGTCACACACCACTAAACTAATAAGCTTGCCAACACAGAATGCAGAACCACTGATTGACACATATCTCTCTCCCCTGTTACAGGTGATTAAGGATATGCGCTCTGCCCGTGGATGATGACACCCCTCTGAGACACGAACACCCAGGCCCAGAGGCAGTATAATGAAGCCCACAAATGCACCAGGGGCATTGTGGAGTGCTCATTTGGTGTTAAAGTCATGTTTCAGGTTCCTGGACATCACTGGTGGAAGACTCCTGTACAGCCTGGAAATAGTGTGCAAGATGATCATTGCATGTTGTGTCTTGCACAACATATGTGTACGCACCGATGCCCCATGGATCCAAGTGCCAGATGCACTGGACGATGATTATGAAAATGAGACAGGTGGAACACACCCCAGTGCAGCTGCAGCAGGATTATCCCGAAGGAACACAATCATTAACAATATCATCACATGAGCACGTCACATTGTGACTGTCGTCTGCAATCATGGGACAGGACAAAATGAACACAGGCACAGCATGTGCAAATAAATTAATTCCAACACACATTCCCTGTGTGCATGTCACTCCTCTGCATAAGCATATCAGTCAGACAAGTGTAAGAGCAACATTTAGTGTTAACAATTTCACAAATGGCAATTAGATGGTGGGTATGTCAACTCTGTACATAGAGCCTGTTTAGGGTGTCACATATTCAAAATGCCATTTCAGGGTGTCAAAGTTAGTACGTAATCCCACTCAGCAGCGTATCACATGTGTCCAAATTCAGACATAAAGGCTGTCATTTGTGACCAAGAAAAGACAACAGGGTGTCTTTTGGGTGAAAATATGTACCACCATGATGCAGAGAGTTGCACCCTGGGACTCAAGTCCCACAACATTAGCAAAAAGGGCATGAGGGGGAATCACTGCCACTATATTCATCCATACTTTCATACTTGATTGATCATAGACATGACACATCTATGTGAATTAGAATGTTGTATTCACATTTGGGGGACTGTTGAGGCTGGAGCACTACAGGGCCTTAAAAAACCCACTTTACATTGTTGCCCTGTGGCGGGCCAGCCAGTGACCTTTAAGGATTGACAAGTTCATTGGTAGAGGGAGAGTTCAGTCTGCAGTTTGATTGCTGTGTCCTTGGTAACCAAACAGAATATTGCAGTCCATGTTGAGGTCCAAGGAGAGTGTCACCGAGTGTTTCAGAGGACAGATGAAGGTGATGATGCAGAGTGCAGAACCAAGCAGAAACAGGCCATATGGCGGAGATGAATGCTACTGCTTCCTTCTTACCACTAAGGCAAAATCATCTGCATCTGTGTCCTCTGATGTTTGATATGCCTCACATGTGGGTGGGGTTGTTTTGTCTGCATCACTGTGTGGCAGTGACACGTCACTGGCTGGAGGTGGATTGTCTGCAGCACTGTGTGTCACTGACACTTCAGGGGGCGGAGATATGGATGGAGTAGTAGCAGCAGCATTCATCCATGCCAGGCCTTGTGGCAGCAATTATGAGGGTCTGCAGGGCATGGTAGAACCCAGCTACCTCTCGCTGGTGTGCAGCCGTGGCAGCCATACTTTCTGCCTGCATCAGCTCCATGTTCTCCATGATCCTGTGCATGTGTCCCAACTCCCAGCTGACATTGCTGGAGCCACTCTGACTAGACAGTTGTTCTTGGCTCAGAGTCAGGACTCTAGCGATGTCAGCCATGGATTGATGGAGAGCATGGAGTGGACTGTGGATGTCCATTAGAGACTGTGAGTGGTCCCTGATGGGACTTAGACACCCACGTATGGCATTTAGTTTGAATACCATGAGTTCTAACCCCATCCGCACCGGATCATCCACTGTCTCCTGGCACCCCAACACATGGCATTGGAAGGCCATATGTTGTTTGGGGGGTCCTGGGAGACAGCCATGGTGGTGGGTGCTTCCTGATGTGTGGTCTGTGCAGGGGGCGGGATCTCCTCGATGCAGCTGGGCTGCCCTGCTCCTGGAGGTGGAGTGCTGAGGGTGTCCATGAGCCGTTGAAGGGCGTTAGGGTTTATGTTGTGGAGGTCCTCTTCATCATCAATGAAGAGATGTTTGGTCTGCTCTGCAGGAGGTGTTGATTTTCTCTCTGCAATGTGAAGAGGAGATACAGTTTAACATTGTGTTCACATGTATGTTGACGTATTGTACATGTTTACATACAGACTGCATGACAATGTGCATTGTGACTGTTTGGGAGGAGCTGCCTATTTGATGCAGGACAGTGGACATTTTGACAACATCACAGATGTCTGTTTGTACTTTTACATTATCAACTCACATTTCCCTGCTATGCCAAATGTGATTGGCCAGTTTCTACACACAAGTGGCACCAGTTGTGTCCTCTGTTCTGTTGTGAACGTGCTGCAGTTTGTACCACATTGTTGTTAATGTTGATGTGCTCTGAATGTTATGTGTGGCTGCATTCTGGGTGCGTTGACCCTGCATATCTGATGTTGCTACCACTTATCCCTTTCAGGTGGTGTGCCTTTGACATCTGTGCTTACACAGTGCTGAAATTTGGCATAATGGGTAAATTGGGCGCCAGGTGGGATTTGGTTGTCTGGGGCATCGTTTGTCCGCAGATGTGCTGTTGACATCAGGGGTTGCTTGTGCATGTGGATGTGTCAGTGTGTGACCTGCTCATTTTGCATGTGCTCCACACTGAGCCAACTCAGTGTCCTGGCGTGAAACATGTCATGATAAATTAACTGCAGCCATGCCATTTTTCATGCAGTGTCACTTGCATTGTCAGTGTGGCTCACAGACACACAGTCTTGCTGAGTTTGGCACATATGCATGGTTTGCATGTGAGATTGGTGATGTGTGGGAAGGGCTCCCTCTGGGCACATATTCGACGGGGACATACTTGCTTTTTCTAGGTGTGCTGCACTGTGCCAAGGGGATCAGGGGCAAGATGCAGAGTCATTGTGGATGTGCACTGTGCTATACTTAATTGTGCATGTGGGCTATTGTGCCCATATCCGCCAGTCCCCCCAGTCCCTGGTCTTTACTCACCCTGTTGCTGTTTTGTCAGGTCATGCTGAGCAGTGTCCAGACCCCAACTCCGGCCACAGCCTCCACACTTATGACTGCAGATACTATTTCCTCCTCAGCTCCTCCTGGGGCGCTGGACTCCCACCTCAAGTCTGCATTGCTGCCTTCTGGTTGTTGCCAAGTTTCTGCTTGGTTGGTCACATCATTCCAGTGCCTCTTGACCTCTTCCATTGTCCTCCTCAGCACTACGGCTGCATTCACTTTGTCCACGATGGACTTCCATATTCCATTTTTTGTTTCCAATTACACAGTGGAGGTGACGAACAGTAGTTGACGGTGTTCTACCACCTCTGTTATCAGGATCCTGTCTTCTTCATCTTCCTCTTCTTCTCCTTGCCCTTCCCTGACCCCGAGGTCCCAGGCTGGTCCTCCGTGGGGCTTGAGGAGTTCTGTTTGTCTTCTATGCGTGCTGCGGCTACCTCCATTGTGCTTCACAGTTGTTTTGGTTTTGTTTGTGGGGTTTTTTCTTCTACTATAGTGATTTTTTCCACCTGACGTGTGTGAATTGCAGGCCTGGCGCAGATTATCACTGATTTTTTTATCGCAGTTGGGCCCCTTGCCACTTTTTTAACGTTCATTCGGATTTTTATCGCCGTCACTGTAATTTATCGAAGGCATTTGACTCGTTTTCGGGAAACTACTGCACGTTACTGCTGTGTTGTGAATACGACGTTAACACAGCATTATTTTCCCACGATAGACGGCGATATTAAAATTTGCGTTAACCTATTTTCCAGATGATTATCGCACATTCTTGAGAATATCACCCTTTGTGTACAGTGTTAAATTGCATTACAACACATGAGCACTCCGCAATTTTCAGTAAATGTGTGCCTCTAAATTAAATGAATTCACTTTAGATAGTCCAATGGCCAGTGTTAAATTTGAGTCAGTGGTTGCAGGCCAGTGTCTGCAGGTAGGGCGTACCAGCACCCATTCTTGGGGATCTGGACTAATTTTTCCTCAACAGAGTTTGCTTCAGTGGGGTTGAAAGAACTCCACCAAAGGGGGTAGAAGGAGAAAGAGAGAGGTGGATAGGAGGAGAGAAGGAATAAAAAAGAATCTGCAAGAGTGAGATAAAGTGAGTGTGGTGCAGAGGGCCCCCTCGGAAAAGTGCTTTGGGGATCCCCCCTCCATGTACTTTGCACGGGGCCCCACGAGTCGTGTTACGCTACTGGTGTCGTGGTAGATTAAAGAGACATGAATTTGAATCAAAATTACCCAGCCTTGTTATTCGGCACCTGGACATCTGGTCTTCTTAGAAAAACTTTGAGCCCCCACATTTATTCTTTTACAAATTAAGCACTACCAATCACATAATGCAATGTACGTATCTGCGCCCTGTGGACTCGCGTAAGTTCATTATGAAACATCATGGGCAAAGTTTCATTCTTGCTTTAACGATGTTGATATTTTCTGAGCTTAAAAAATAAATTACCACATTAAAAACATTTATGCATAATAAAGTTAGAAAAACGTTGCTTGTCTGGATCAGTTCTTAGGGGGGGGAAAGCATGGTTACGTGTGCCAATCTGTTACTTGGCGCTTTCTCAATGCAGAAAAGCAAGAATATGCAATTAGGCGCCGAAACAAAACAGAAGCGACATGCCCTTAAACAATTGAGCAGTTTCAAGTGGGATGTTGAGTGTGGCTTGTGACCAAAATGTATGCAGTGATTTCTAGAGGAAGCTGAAGAGCGACCTGTGACCACAATCTCTGCATTGATAATTGAAAATTAAGCAACTTGATTTATTTTAATGAATATAAACATCGCTGAGTGACACTGATGCAAAGTCATTCAGTGTTTCAATCAGGGCATCTCGCTAAAAGGACCACTGGGAGCCAAAGTGAACGCAGGTCCTACCAGGCATGAAATCAAACTGTAGCATGCAATTTCATATCCGTGCGTTCATCACATGCAATTAAAGGAGGATTCCATCAGAGAGAGAGAGATGGATAGACAGATGGAGCGAGGGATTTGTGAAATGTGTTATGTCAGCTATTAAAAAGAGAACTAAATCTGTACTTGTTATGCTAGTTTTCATTATTTTTGAAGAAGCATTAGTCTGGAAACAGAACGGCTATTTTTCCTTTGCTTCATTAGAATGTGAGGGCCTGAAACTGACGTGAATGGATTGGGGCAAACATATACCAACCCTGTTATGGCATGTTGAAAGCCAAGCCTAAATGGCCCACCTGCTATGCGCAAATCAGACACAAATGAGTGCCTTTGAATGGGTGCCACTAGCACCTTATACTTACAGTGCATTGTTAGATAAGAAATAAAGCAACCCCTCACATGCGTTGCAAGGATTACTTTTTATTTTATTAAAACATATTAGAAGAAGAACAAATTTGCTCTCATTTTCCTTGTTTGAACTGCAGCTGTAATTATGCTCTGTGACCTGCTGTTTACCTTGGCCCCTGGCCAATGGGGGCTGGTGATGTTTGAAAGTGGTAGAGCGTAATACTTACCAGCATTTTGCTCCATTTTACTCAAAATGTTCTTTGAGAGTTCACCATATGTTAAGAATGACGTTAATTGTGCGAATGCTAGCATTTTGTTACAGGTATCCACTTATGCCAAGAATATCATACAATATTCCAGTACCAAAATGTTATCATTGATGCTGCCCATAGACCGTGAGGGGTCGGTATGACAAACATTGTCGCCATTATTGCAAGCCAGAATTTTGTCAGAGTTTGCTTACCCCAACCCACGCCACAACCTACCCCTCATCTTCAATCTGTCAAGGCTGCCCTCTCTGGGGTAAATTATTACATTCAGAATTATACCCCTGTCATTGAAGCGAACCAGCACCAGCATTTTCCCTGTGTGCCGTCCCTTATGCCAACATCTACCTCAAATGTTCAAGGGCCAGCATTTTGCACAGGCTTCACTATAACAAGAATTTCCTCTACTATGGAAGCACCAACTATTTTCCCACTGGAACTCCTCTGCCAAGACCTATAGTATGTCAGTGCCATCATATAGCTATTTGAGCAGGTCTTTATGCCAAGAGGTATCTCTAATATACAAGTGGCATCATATAACCCTGGGTGCTGTAATAATCCCAGAATTATATTGAATATGTCAAGGCCAGCTGCAGACTCCTAATCATAAAACATGCAAACAAGCACACTCCTACTCACCCACACTCTCTCAGTCTCACTCCTACCCACATACTCTCACAATCACTCTCTTCCCTCGCTCTCCCTCTAACACACACTTTCTCTCTCATTTACTCACAAACACATACTCACTGGTTATCACTCTCAAAAACACTTACACACACTCACCCTTTCATGCGCAGTAACTTTGGGACCTGGTGCAACTGCACCTGCTGCGCCATTGATAAGTACACCACCGAATCACTTGCACCCCCTCTCACAGTTCCCAGTCACTAACTCATTCCAGCGCACTCACAACCCTTCACTCAATCCCTCACATTCATGTTCACGTATACTACACTCTCTCATCTCAGTTTTGTACTCACTTCACTCCCATTGACATGCTCAAACACACTGACGCACTCTCACTCAGTATCATTCACTCTTAGTCACTTACAAACACCAACACATATATACACACATGCACCCAGGACTGGCTTTAGGGCAGTGTGACTGATGCAGCTGCACCTGACGCAGAGCTGAGGGGGGCGCTGTGTTTAGAAATAATGGGTTTAAAAGCACCTGCTCCAGAGTTCTTTGTGTGTCCTGCAGTTTTAAGCCAACAATAGAAATGCCAAGCTCGTTCTGGTCATTAATGTTCCTGCTGGAGAGAGATGTTTTGTCTAGTGGCAGTTTTATCTCATCATATAGTAAAACAGAAGATCAATATGTTTGCTGCAAAGAATGTGTACCTTTTGTTGCTTGCATTTCATAAGTTACACTCCTAATATAGCACAGTGACCTATGACCTGCTATCAAAAGACTGCATGTGAACTGCACGGTAAAAGCTAGATCATTATGTTTTTCTCCAGGCTTTCATTTTCCTAATGTTGCTTAAAAGGGATCATTTGGGTAGAAATCCATTCTTATCGATAACGCCAACCCTCATCACTGTGCTATATTTTAAATTCTGAGTTTGTGCTTCTGCAGACCAAACACTCTTCAAATATATAGCCTAGTGGTATGGAATGGATGACATGGTTTCTATACCTTGTAATCCTCATTATCTTTTAAAACATTTCCTAAAGACTGATTTACACACATACGATTCATTGTCTCTGGCATCCTACACTTGTATGAGTAGTACTATAAAACAAATGAAATGCATGTCAGGGAGGGAATATGGACAGATGAGGAGCACTGTTTGAGGATGGTAGGGAGGAACACAGTGGATAAGGAGGTCGTGATGGAACACCTAAAAAGACGGTTGCACCAAGCGCCACCAGCGCCAATGCCGGCTCTGCATACACGGAAAAAAATTGTTGTTTTTTACTTACCTTATGGTGGCTGACAGGAGGCAGGGCTGCACCCTGAAGCCTGTGATTTTGAGCTGCCACTGCCCCTAACTCTGGCAGGGGGCATTGTGACCTCAGAACTGAACAATAAAAAATAATTTATTTAGAATTGGCCTATAATAAGGAAAAAAATAGAGAGGCTTTTATACGCCCAATTTATTATACATTCATATAACAGAATAGCCGCTGAGGTCTTTTCTGTCACACATAATGTGTGCTGGCAGCTACACTCACTGATTCAAAAGAATGTCCTCCCTCATTTGTATGAGCGTTGTACCCATGCAGATAAGGACCTCCACACCCTTTGAGGCTAACCTTACTATAATAGGAAAAGCTTTTGCACAGAAACTGGTGTTGGTAGATCTATTGTAAAAGAAGCTAGTGAAGCTGTTTGAGACGGGGCATGGAAGGTATGTTATACATTGATATTTTGTTTAAAAGAAGACGAACAGTAGGGAGGATTTATGTTGAAAAGCGAAACATGATGCCAGGAAGGAGGCACCAACCTCATCTTGGAAAAATGAGACTTGACAAAAACATTTGAAATTATTGCTACTGTGAAAATGAAACCCAAAGAGCTTGGAATCAAAAGGAGATGAATGCTCTGACTTGCGCACAAGACACTACTGGGGACCTGGTTTTAGTGAGATTTAAGAGTGATCTCATT
Organism: Lissotriton vulgaris; assembly: GCF_964263255.1. NCBI lineage: Eukaryota > Metazoa > Chordata > Amphibia > Caudata > Salamandridae > Lissotriton > Lissotriton vulgaris. The sequence goes on along the minus strand of NC_141691.1, from coordinate 1,189,273,834 downwards.
GTTCCGTATATGCAAAATTATCACCCCCAGGAAGGAGATGGACCTATATCTACCTGGAACTTACATGACTTCTATCCTTACAGGTCGTATATCCCTTTACCAAGAGCAAAGGTTGAGTTTAATTATAGGAAAGGCAGAAGCCCCTGTGTATTGAGTGACAGTGCCAACTCAACAATTAGCCACCTCGGGTCCCTGTATCACGGTTACAAGTCCAGAATGTTTTACTAATTGTCTGTACCCACAGCACCTTTGTTGCAATTGAGGTTTTCGCGCACCTTGACTCACTGGAAAAATACAACACTAACAAGGATTTCCGTTGTCCCAGGTTATGTACATGTTATTTTTAACTTATAAATACTTTATGGTACTGTATGTGTGTTTTCATAAATATTTTTTTAAATGTACGCTTTTATGGTTTTTCTACAAAATCGAATAAAGCTTGTTTTGAATTTGAATTTGAATATATATTCACTGAAAAAACCATAGGTTTTAGCCCATATATAGTTAGGGATTAGCATTTACAAAACCTTAATTTACTCGCACAAAACCATAGAAATTCGCATATATAGTTAGATGCAATAACTATATATCGCGCACCCGCAACCCACTGCTGATGATGTCACATATTACATCATTCATGACATGGTCAGTGACATCACTGATGACATCACTGATGACATCTCAAATGACATCACTGATGACATCTCAAATGACAACATCCAGTGACTGAATGTTTCTGTAAAGTTAAAATATGTCTTACATATTGAAGAATGAGTGGATGTATAAGTGTTTGGATGAAGGATTTAGTAGGTGCATGACTGACTGTATGAGAGAATGATTAAATGTGTCTCACTGAGTGCATGGGTTAGTGACTAAACTGTCTTAATTTGTGCATCATTATTACTGTAGTTCTGTAAACTGCTGCATGTGTTGATAAGTAGCTATATGAGTAACTATATGGGTTATTGATTGGTTGCCCAAATATTTGTATGGGAGACTTAGTGTGTGTGTGGGTGTGGCTGGGAGGTGTGTGACTCTGTGCATAGATGTGTGAGCAGTTGATTCAGTAGATGTATGGGTTCAAAAGTGCATGTGAAAACAGCTGTATGGGCGGTTGACTGTGTGCATGAGTGTATTGGTGAGTGAATGGATATCTCAGTGCTACATGTCAAAGTAAGTACATATGTAAAACACAGTACATGTGAGAGTTGACATATATAAATAACTGTGCATAAGAGCCAGTGAATGTGTGAGTGGCTGTATGGATCATTGTGAACTTGTATCAGGGATTGTATAAGAGAGTAAATATGTGTTAGTATATGTTTGAATAAGTAAAGTTTGTATAACTGTATAGTTGAGGAAATGGAGGTGTGATTGATTCTTTGCATGACTGACTAGGTGTGTGAGTAACTCCATGGATGAGTGACAGTCTGTGAGTGTCTGTTTACACTGATTGTATCTAAGGTTATATTAGAGTCTGAAGAGGTTCATCGTATTATCACATGAATGATATCATCAGTGATGTGATCAGTAATGTCAAATGAGATGTCATCAGTGATGTCATCAGTGATGTCATTTGAGATGTCATCAGTGATGTCATTTGAGATGTCATCAGTGATGTCATCAGTGATGTCACTGACCATGTCATGAATGATGTAATATGTGACATCATCAGCAGTGGATTGCGGGTGCGCGATATATAGTTAGTGCAACTAACTATATATGGAATTTCAATGGTTTTGTGTGAGTAAAATAAGGTTTTGTAAATGCGAATTCCTAACTATATATGGTCTATAACCTATGGTTTTTTCAGTGAATTTTCAAGGTTTTGTAAATGCTAATTCCTAACTATATATGGTCTATAACCTATGGTTTTTTCAGTGAATTTATATATATATATATATTACCGACTGGCGGTCGCCAGTAGGTAGTTATAGTTAGGATTTTTTTCAATGTTAAATCTCAAAATTCTATTTGGAATAACTTTGGCACCGGTTGACGAATCTGCCTGAAAATTTCCTGAAAATGGCCTCGTCGAGCTCCGGTCCTTCCTTGAAAGTTTGGGGGGGATTCGTCAAGCGGGGGCCGAGATAAAAGGGGGGTCCCAAAACGCGTTTTCCCCATGTTAATTTCCATAGGGCGGTCGATTTCACTTTTAGCCCGAACGGCTGAATGGATTTACACCAAACTTGGCAAAATTGTAGGGACTGGTAGCCCGATGTGCCTTTGCTATGTCTCAAGATATGTGCTCCAGTGGATTTTGAGTAATTTAGGTTCAAAAAAATATATATATCTATAGCAGCTCACCGGTGCGCGCACCGGTGAGCGCTCCAGGCGCGGCACGCGAGGTGCGCATGAAAAGCTGATTGGCTCTCGGGTGTCTGTAAACATTCCAAACAGTCCAGAGCGGTCGCCATCTTGTGTCTCGGTAAAATCGAGACATAAGAGGTGGCTAAAACAAAGTGGGAACTGACCATAAGGCGTCAGGGATAGACCCCTTTGACCCCCTAGGTTTGATGTGGGGGCTATAAAAGGGCCCCGCGGGGCATTTAAAATATTTTTTTTTTTTCGTTTTGCGCGGGGGAAGCGCACGGTGCGCGCACCAGGTAGCGCACCGGGGAGCGTAAAATGAGGGAAAAAGATGACAGTTTTCAAAAAAATGAAGTTTTTATTTAGAAATTGGAGGTAGTTCTAAAAAGAACTTTTTTTTTTCTTCTTTTTGTTGTTTTATATTTTTTTTGTGTTTTTTGAACTTTTTGAACTTTTTTTGGCTTTTCAAAACAGTTTTATATTTTTTTTGTATTTTTTAGGGGGAGAAACAAAAAAAGGGAATTGAAACTGGCTCAACTGGAGCAAAAAAACAAAAAATTATTTCTTTTTGGGGCACTTGTGATTATCACCTGCAAGGACGATGAGCTTAATACTTTGTTCCCCATAGGAGATAAGCTTGCCACAAGCAGTACAAGTAATTTTAAAATCAGCAAATCTCGGCTGAATGCAAGGCATCACCTCAGATGTTTCTGGTTGCGAGGAAGTGGGTTGGTTTCTTTGGGAGGGGGTCCTTGATGACTGGGGGAGGTTACTGGCCAGTTCCCGGAACTCTGCTCGAGAGTAGTTGTTTGGATGCTTTCTTGTCATGTGCCGAATCATGGTATAGTTACCAAAAGAATATTTCTTGTTTGGGTTGCCCCGTGAAAGTTCATCATTGCAGATGAGGCAAGTCACCTTGGGAGCATTCACCTTTTTTTTCCCCTCTGGAATTGAAAAAAACTGCCAAACAATGTGTGGTTTGGGTTTATAAGGTGTATTTTCTTCTGGCAGCCATCTTCTTCTCCCCTCCTCCTCTTCCTCTTCCTCCTCCTCCTGTTCTTGACCACCAATATAATTTGGAGCTGGTCCTCTTGGTGGTGGTGGTGGTGGTGGTGGGGCAGATGCACCAGCTGATGCTACTAATGAAGCCATTATTTAGAGCAAAAAAGTAGAGAGAGCAACAAACAGGTCTTCCTCAGTCAAAGGACAAAGTCAGAATAAGGAAAAAAGGTGGGGTCTTTCATCATTTAGAAAAAAAACTGTCCTGAACCAATGAGAAGTGTTATTTTCAGGTCACAAGACCAGGGGCTTCATCATTATGAAACTAAAACTGTTATGAACCAATGAAAAGTGTTATTTTCTGCTCACATGACCCGACGCGCTTACGCTACGCGCCCGGGGGCGCGGCCCGGGTCGCGCAGCGTAAGCGCGCCGGAAGTTTACGTTGTGCGATCGTATTCGCTCGAGTACTTCCGGGTGCGCTTACGCCGTGCGTATCACGCGGTCGCGGCTACGCGATACGTCACGATCATGTTTTCGTTTGCGATATTGACGCTTACGAGACGCTCCCCGGAGCGCGCCCGGGGGCGCTTTTCAGAAATACGCTTTTCGGGGCGCACTCCGGGGCGCGCTCCGGAAGCGCTCCCCCCAAAAATTAAAAAAAAAAAATGGGATAATTGTAGAGACAGGTAGCCCTATTCTGAAGTGGTTTGTAAAAAAATTAACTTTATAAAAATATGTATTGTGCTACATTGGGCTTAATATATGTTAGAGCCAAAATGTAGCCCAAATGTAGCCCAAAGTAGCCCAATGTAGCCCAAAGATGGCCACCAGAGATCAAAAATTGTAAATGTAGCCCAAAATTCAACTAGATGTAGCCCAACTGTAGCCCAATGACAGAATGTACCAGAGTGTTAAAAAGAACAACTAGAGTGCTAACAGTCTTATTTATAAAGTGAAACTTATAGTTAGGAATTAGCATTAAAAAAACCTTTGAAATTCACTGAAAAAAACCATAGGTTTCACACCAGTTATAGTTAGGAATTAGCATTTAAAAAACCTATTAAATTCACTGAAAAAACCATAGGTTTCACACCAGTTATAGTTAGGTGGATGTAATATGTGATGTCATCAGCAGTGCATTGCACGCGCAAGTTATAGTGAGTCCGACTAACTATAACGTGGGAATTTCAATGGTTTTATATCAGTAAAATTTCCACCTAACTATAACTGGTGTGAAACCTATGGTTTTTTCAGTGAATATATATATATATCCATAAACACCTCCTTTACACGAAAGAAGTAGAAGCCACAGGGGAAACATCAAGGAAGCGCTTTAATCCGATAAGACACACATAACAGGTAAATGCATTTCAGTATTGGAGCCTTCTTCAGTGCCCAGTGAGTATAACAGGAGGCGTGCCCAATTCCCAAAGATAAAAGTCCCGCTCTTTCTTGATTGGTTAAGGCCCAATAACTCCCCCTCCAAATGGAAACATCACCTTGAATGCTGACCATTGTGTGGTAATGGACCGCAAGTCCCAGAATGCACTGTTCCAGTGCTGGGCGATGTTGGAGTAGCTTGAAACCAAATTGCAGGCGAGTCAGGGAAAGTGGACACCTTCAATGTCCTGATGTGTCCAATGAATGCATCTAGCCCGGTGTGAGGCACAATGGCTGCAACATTGCTTCTTTTCTTCCGAGGCGATGAAGGTGGGCTCAGGGTGATCGGATAACTCGGCAAAGAACAAACGAGCAGCCGTAGCCGCCCACGCCAGTGAACACCAGAGCCAGCTTGGATTGCGGCGGCTTCCAAAAGCGTTTCACAGGCAAACACACCGAAGAAATCCATAAACACCGTCTTTACACAAAAGAAGTAGAAGCCACAGTGGGGGAACATCAAGGTAGCGCTTTAATCCGATAATACACACATAACAGACAAATGCATTTCGGCATGGGAGCCTTCCTCAGTGCCGGTGAGTATAACAGGAGGCGTGCCTGTTACACTCACCGGTGATGTCACTGACCATGTCATGAATGATGGAATATGTGACATCATCAGCGGTGGATTGCGGGCGCGCGAGTTATAGTAAGTCCAAATAACTATAACGTGGGAATTTCAATGGTTTAGTATGAGTAAAATGTTCAGCTAACTATAACGAGTATCAAACATATGGTTTTTCAGTGAATTTCAAAGGTTTTTTAAATGCTAATTCCTAACTATAACGAATGTTAAACCTCTGTTTTTTTCAGTGAATTTCAAAGCTTTTTTAAAAACTAATTCCTAACTATAACGAGTTTGAAACCTACGGTTTTTAAAGTGAATTATTACGTTTTTTAAATAGCTATTTTTTAGCTATTAATTATTATAATTTTTTTAAATTATTTAAATAATGTATATTTTTTCTCACATAAATTTTTGAATGAATTTTTCCTGTTATGTGAACGCACCCATACACGTAGCAAGAGCACTATTTCCGAGTGCGAAAAAAAATATAATTGTGTATTTAAAGTAAATAATAATGTAAGACATTCAGTGGCATACTCATAAAAGTACTAATTTTCATTTTTAATAACCGTATTTCACCTTTAAACACACTTAAGTAAATCTAGCAAAACGTCATTCTGATGCGCCGCGTAAGCGCCCCCGGAAGCGTTCCCGGAAGCGCCTATGTACGTGGCGCGTAAGCGCCCGCGTAAGCGCCCCGGAGCGCGTAGAGTAAACGCGCGTCAAGCCATGTGACCTTAAAACAACACTCTTGATTGGGTTTTGACAGTTTTTTTTTCACATGTAGGGAAACACCCCACCCATTTCCCTCACAGCCTCTTTGCTTTTGCTGAGACAACACCTCTTGTCTGTTCCTGCAAAAAAAAATCTTATTCAACCATATCTGGTTCCCAGAACGCTTCTCAGGACCAGTCCTCAGACTCTTTGGATGGATTCCTGCCTAAGGCCCCCCCCACAGAGAAAAGTGAAGGACCACTTCTCTTTTCCAGAAGGGCAGAAAAAATGCAATGCTACCAAAGTCACCTGTAAGATTTGTGACACTGTCCTATCACGTGGGGATCCCACCAGAAGTATAGTTTCGGGAATGCTACTTTAATCAGGCATGTTGAGAGGAGGCACCCGAATAATTATGCAAGTGGGAGCACCAGGGCCCTGGCCCGCAATCCACCGCAAGATGGCCCCTCCACTTCCAACCAAACTTCAATATCATCGTTGAGAGGAAGACCAGCAGTGATGATCCAAAATATTCAGCTTGTTTTTGGAGATATAACAATTCATTGTAATCAGAGTCACCAACTGCTCTGTTATGGGGAGTAGACCATTGAACTGATTGTTAGAAAGAGGGAGGAACATCACTGCGCCCCTCAGCCCTAATTTTTCCCCTTTTTCTTGCTCCTGTTGAGCAGTTTTGAATTCCTTAGTTTTGTTTTTGTTCTTAAAAAACAACAATTTTTTTTATAAACGTTCAGAAAAAGTAAAAAAAAAAATGTACACTAAAAATGAAGAAAAAAAGAGTTCTTTTTAGAACTACCTCCAATTCTCCAAAAATAGCTATATTCCTTACATATTGTGTTGTTCTTTTTTTCAATGAATGTGTACTGCATAACTGTTGGATGAAATGACCGAATGAAGGGGAGAAACTGACTGATGGAACAAATGACAGAAGAGGAGTGAGTAAAGGTGAGTTGATCACAGTGAGGAATGCAAGGGAGAGTGAGGGTGAGTAAAGGAGGAGTGACAGAGTGAGAGGATGGAGGGATTGAGGGTGAGACAGAAGGAATGAGGGAAGAGGAGTGAGGAAGTGAGAGGACAGAGGGAATGAGAGAAAGAGTGAGTGAAGTGGAGTAAGGTGAGTGAGAGAAAGGGAATTACTGAGGGAGCGAATGAAGGGAAGAGAGGGGAAGGGAAGTAAAGCAGGGGGAGTGAAAGAAGGTGAGTGTGGGAGTGGAGTGAGAGGAATGGGAGTGAATATGGGGAATGAGGATAAGTGAGGGAAGTGGAGTAAGGGAACAGGGGTGAGGGACAGTGACAGAAGGGCAGTGAGCGTGATTAAAGAGGAGTGAAAGAGGGTGGATAAAAGCAAGTAAGGGTAAGACAAGGGGAGTCAGGGAGTGAGGGGACAGAGGGAGTGAAAGAAGGAGTGATAGAAGGGGACTCAGTGAGGGACCAAAGAAAGGTAAATGAGGGAGTGTGGGTGAGTTATAGGGAGTGTGCGTAATGGAAGAGGAGTGAGAGAGTGAGGGGACGGTGAGAGTGAGGCTAAGAGAGAGGGAGTGAGGGAAGGGGAGTGAGGAAGTTAGAGGGCAGAGGGAGTGAGAGAAGGAGTGAGTGAAGTGGAGTAAGGTGAGTGAGGGAAGGGGAGTGAGTGATGGAGCGAAGTAAGGGAGGAGAAGGGAAGGGAAGTAAAGCAGGGGGACTGAAAGAAGTTGAGTGTGGGAGGGGCGTGAGGGGAAGAGGAGTAAACATGGGGAATGAGAATAAGTGAGGGAAGCGGAGTAAGGGAACGGGGGTGAGGGAGGGTGAGAGAACAGTAGTGAGGTTAAGTAAAAGACTGATGAGAAACAACATTTTGTTTGTCAAACTTACCTTATAAGTAATGTAAACTTCATTACATATTTGTACTAAATTTAAAATCTGTGGAAGAGGAAAAAAAATAAGTTATAATTTTTATGACATATATTTCAAAATACAAGAGACAAGGCAGGAGATTAAACGTCATAAAAAGGTACTAAGAGATAAAGTAGGAATGAAGGACACAGAAAGGAAAATAAAGTAACGGTGAAGGACAGAGAGAGGGAAAAAGCAATAGAGGGAGAGCAAATTACTAAGAGGATAATGAGGCGGATGGATTCAGTAACAGAGAGGAAGAGAGGGAGACAGAAATGAACTGAAGGTGAGTAAGATACTAAAGGAATGTGAGTTATCAAAACTAAATGAGGAAAGGGGCGTAAGGAAAGGGGAGTAAGTGAGAGGGAAGGGGGAGTGAGTGAGGGTGCATTCACGACAATGAGGGATGGATGGAGAGTGAGGGTGAGTGAAGGGCATGAGAGAGTGAGGGGACAGAGGGAGTGAGGGTAAAAGAGAGGGAATGAGGGAAGAGGAGAGAGGAAGTGAGAGGATAGAGGGAATTAGAGAAGGAGTGAGTGAAGTGGAGTAAGGTGAGTGAGAGAAGGGGAATTACTTAGGGAGTGAATGAAGGGAAGAGAGGGGAAGGGAAGTAAAGCAGGGGGACTGAAAGAAGGTGAGTGTGGGAGTGGAGTGAGGGGATGGGTAGTGAACATGGGGAATGAGGATAAGTGAGTGAAGTGGAGTAAGAGAACAGGGGTGAGGGACAGTGACAGAAGGGCAGTGAGCGTGAGTAAAGAGGAGTGAAAGAGGGTGGATAAAAGCAAGTAGGGGTAAGACAAGGGGAGTCAGGGAGTGAGGGGACAGAGGGAGTGAAAGAAGGAGTGACAGAAGGGGACTCAGTGAGGGACCAAAGAAAGGTATGTGAGGGAGTGTGGGTGAGTTATAGGGAGTGAGCGTGGTGGAAGAGGAGTGAGAGAGTGAGGGGACGGAGAGAGTGAGGCTAAGAGAGAGGGAGTGAGGGAAGGGGAGTGAGGAAGTGAGAGGACAGAGGGAGTGAGAGAAGGAGTGAGTGAAGTGGAGTAAGGTGAGTGAGGGAAGGGGAGTGAGTGATGGAGCGAAGGAAGGGAAGAGAAGGGAAGGGAAGTAAAGCAGGGGGACTGAAAGAAGTTGAGTGTGGGAGGGGCGTGAGGGGAAGAGGAGTAAACATGGGGAATGAGAATAAGTGAGGGAAGCGGAGTAAGGGAACGGGGGTGTGGGAGGGTGAGAGAACAGTAGTGAGGTTAAGTAAAAGACTGATGAGAAACAAAATTGTGTTTGTCAAACTTACCTTATAAGTAATGTAAACTTCATTACATATTTTTACTAAATTTAATATCTGTGGAAGAGGAAAAAAAAATAAGTTATAATTTTTATAACATATTTCAAAATACAAGAGACAAGGCAGGAGATTAAAAGTCATAAAAAGGTACTAAGAGATAAAGTAGGAGTGAAGGACACAGAAAGGAAAATAAAGTACCGGTGAAGGACAGAGAGAGGGAAAAAGAAATAGAGGGAGAGCAAATTACTAAGAGGATAATGAGGCGGATGGATTCACTTAAAGAGAAGAAGAGAGGGATAGAGAAATGAACTGAAGGTGAGTAAGATACTAAAGGAATGTGAGTTATCAAAACTAAATGAGGAAAGGGGAGTGAGTGAGAGGGAAGGGGGAGTGAGTGAGGGTGCATTCACGACAATGAGGGATGGATGGAGAGTGAGGGTGAGTGAAGGGGCATGAGAGAGTGAGGGGACAGAGGGAGTGATGGTAACAGAGAGGGAGTGAGGGAAGAGGAGTGAGGAAGTGAGAGGATCGAGGGAATGAGAGAAGGAGTGAGTGAAGTTGAGTAAGGTGAGTGAGAGAAGGGGAATTACTTAGGGAGCGAATTAAGGGAAAAGAGGGGAAGGGAAGTAAAGCAGGGGGGCTGAAAGACGGTGAGTGTGGGAGTGGAGTGAGAGAAAGGGGAGTGAACATGGGGAATGAGGATAAGTGAGTGAACTGGAGTAAGGGAACAGGGGTGAGGGTCAGTAACAGAAGGGCAGTGAGCATGAGTAAAGAGGAGTGAAAGAGGGTGGATAAAAGCAAGTAAGGGTAAGAAAAGGGGAGTCAGGGAGTGAGGGGACAGAGGGAGTGAAAGAAGGAGTGACAGAAGGGGACTCAGTGAGGGGCCAAAGAAAGGTAAGTGAGGGAGTGTGGCTGAGTTATAGGGAGTGAGCGAGGCAGAAGAGGAGTGAGAGAGTGAGGGGACGGAGAGAGTGTGGCTGAGAGAAATGGAGTGAGGGAAGGGGAGTGAGAAAGTGAGAGGACAGAGGGAGTGAGAGAAGGAGTGAGTGAAGTGGAGTAAGGTGAATGAGGGAAGGGGAATGAGTGATGGAGCGAAGGAAGGGAAGAGAGGGGAAGGGAATTAAAGCAGGGGGACTGAAAGAAGTTGAGTGTGGGAGGGGAGTGAGGGGAAGAGGAGTAAACATGGGGAATGAGAATAAGTGAGGGAAGCGGAGTAAGCGAACAGGGGTGAGGGAGGGTGAGAGAGCATTAGTGAGGTTAAGTAAAAGACTGATGAGAAACAACATTTTGTTTGTCAAACTTACCTTATAAGTATCGTAAACTTGATTACATATTTTTACTAAATTTAATATCTGTGGAAGAGGAAAAAAAAATAAGTTATACATTTTTATAACATATATTTAAAAACAAGAGACAAGGCAGGAGATTAAAAGTCATAAAAAGGTACTAAAAGATAAAGTAGGAGTGAAGGACACAGAAAGGGAAATAAAGTAACGCTGAAGGACAGAGAGAGGGGGAAAGAAATAGAGGTAGAGCAAATTACTAAGAGGATAATGAGGCGGATAGATTCAGTAACAGAGAGGAAGAGAGGGAGAGAGAAATGAACTGAAGGTGAGTAAGATACTAAAGGAATGTGAGTTAGCAAAACTAAATGAGGAAAGGGCAGTGAGTGAGAGGGAAGGGGGAGTGAGTGAGGGTGCAATCACGACAATGAGGGATGGAAGGAGAGTGAGGCTGAGTGAAGGGGCGTGAGTGAGTGAGGGGACAGAGGGAGTGAGGGTAACAGAGAGGGAGAGAGGGAAGAGGAGTGAGGGAAGGGGAATTACTGATGGAGCAAAGGAAGGAAAGAAGGGGAAGGGGAGTAAAGCAGAGGGACTGGGAAAAGGTGAGTGCAGGAGGAGAGTGAGGGGAAGGGGAGTTAAGGATGGGGAAAGAGGATAAGTGAGGGAAGTGGAGTAAGGGAACGGGAGTGAGGGAGGGTGAGAGAAGGGCAGTAAGGTTGAGGAAAGAGGGGTGATAGAGGGTGGAAAAAGATGAGTGAGTGTAAGACAAGGGGAGTGAGGGAGTGAGGACATAGAGGTAGTGAAGGAAGGAGTGAGAGAAGGGGACTAAGTGAGGGAGCATAAAAAGGTAAATGAGGGAGTGTTGGTGAGTTAAAGGGAGTAAGTGTGAGGGAAGGGGGAGTGACAAAGTGAGTGGATGGAGGGAGTGAGGATAAGAGAGAAGGAGTGTGGGAAGGAGAATTACTGAGGGAGCAAAGGAAGGAAAGAAGGGGAAGAGGAGTGAAGCAGACGGATTGAGAGCTGGAAAGTGACAATGAGGGATGGAAGGAGAGTGAGGCTGAGTGAAGGGGCGTGAGTGAGTGAGGGGACAGAGGGAGTGAGGGTAACAGAGAGGGAGAGAGGGAAGAGGAGTGAGGGAAGGGGAATTACTGATGGAGCAAAGGAAGGAAAGAAGGGGAAGGGGAGTAAAGCAGAGGGACTGGGAAAAGGTGAGTGCAGGAGGAGAGTGAGGGGAAGGGGAGTTAAGGATGGGGAAAGAGGATAAGTGAGGGAAGTGGAGTAAGGGAACGGGAGTGAGGGAGGGTGAGAGAAGGGCAGTAAGGTTGAGGAAAGAGGGGTGATAGAGGGTGGAAAAAGATGAGTGAGTGTAAGACAAGGGGAGTGAGGGAGTGAGGACATAGAGGTAGTGAAGGAAGGAGTGAGAGAAGGGGACTAAGTGAGGGAGCATAAAAAGGTAAATGAGGGAGTGTTGGTGAGTTAAAGGGAGTAAGTGTGAGGGAAGGGGGAGTGACAAAGTGAGTGGATGGAGGGAGTGAGGATAAGAGAGAAGGAGTGTGGGAAGGAGAATTACTGAGGGAGCAAAGGAAGGAAAGAAGGGGAAGAGGAGTGAAGCAGACGGATTGAGAGCTGGAAAGTGGTGGAGGGGAGAGAGGGGAAGGGGAGTGAAGGAATTGGGAATGAGGGGTAGTGAGGGAAGTGGAGTAAGGGAACAGGGCTGAAGGAGAGTCAGAAAAGGGCAGTGAGGGTGAGTAAAGAGGGGTGATAGAGGGTGGAAAAAGGTTAGTGAGCGTGAGACAAAGGGAGTATAATATATATTTCACAATACAAAATAACTTGTACAACATGTTATATGGTTTATTTTTGCTGTTCTCAGAATATATTGAATTTCACTAAAAACAGTGAGTTCAATACTACTCATTATATGACAGCGGGGAAAAAAACCATAATCAAAAAGATTGTGTTTAAAAAACCCATACAACGTTTCAATAAATAATGTAAAACTTAGAAAAAACATATCTTAACTCATTTTTTATTCATTTACTTTTCCACGAGGCCAAATAGTATATGGAAAGTCCTTTTCTTTGGAATTACTCAATAGTACTCTTAAACTTCCATTTACCTGACTTTCTAAAAGAAAAGCTCCAACATCTTTTTGATCATGTAACAATAGTTATATTTCCACCTCTGGCTCACTCATGATCAACATTTCCTACAATACTGATATGACTCACTATGTGCTACACTTACACTACCTCTATGACAACTACAATTTTTTTATTATCTTGATCACTCTCACTCACAAAGTAATTTTGAACAGAAGACTAAGTTTTATTAACTGCTCCAATCTTCATAGGCCAATTACCTTTCCTAAAATTTCGGTTGTAAAACACTAGGTAAGAATTTTGTAAGTCAAAAGGCAAATGTTGTTTGAAAGTCAATTGAGTATCATTACAATTAGTCCAGCCTTTTTGACATTTTAAATAAGCTGTGTAATGTCCTGATGTTGTCGAAGGACGATCATAGAAAATAATTGCTGCAGTTAGAAAGGTTCTTCCTGAAATTGATAATTGAGAAGTCACAAAATTTTTAATTAAAGTTGTCAATTTAGTTCCATCAGGTCTTCATCGTTGGAACATTAAAATTACGTACTGTCCATATCTTTGTATAAATAATGTTGAGAGCATTGCAGAATTACATCGAGTACAGACCATGTTTTGATTTGCTTCTCAAACTAGATTATTAAAAGACACTCATTTGCAGTCTGGTAAAGTCAAATATATAAATCTTTCAGTGTCTATTGTAGTAGTACTTGAAAAGGAACAATTGTCACAGTTATGCTGCCATTTATAAGAAAGGCCAAAAAGATTTTCTACATCTATATCTTCATCTTGCAATACAACAAGCTTATACATTAGAAATTCCTGACAATCTTGCTGAATATTCTGTGAAAATTGATTCAGACCAGAACATATGTCTAAAATATTTCGAATTTCAGAAACACTTTCTATTTTTGTTCTATCACTGCTACATTTCTCAAACACAGAATTCAACAAACAACAAAATCTTTGATCCCGATTTTCAATAATCTGTTCTTATAAAGTTTGGAGAAAAAAACAACATTAACCACTACATTAGAATAGCAGTTGACACCAGAACTGTTTTCAAACTGAAATCCAAAAACATCTTTCACTGAATCATTTTCCTTTCTGCTTACAATTACTGGTTCATCTACTTTTTTTCTTTTTGCTACAACTTCACTACCATTTTTCTCATTTCTTCTTTTTCGGCCTACCACACGCTTTTCAAATAGAGGATATTGAGGTAAATTTGGAGCATACTATCTTCTTAACCTTTTATATTTTTTTACACAATTTAGATTTACACTAATCTTTGTCTCATTAAAATCAATCAAGTACAATCCAGATAAAGTTCTGACTCGAGATAAAGCAACATATGCCATACCCTCCTTAACCACCGAACTTCCAATATTCACCAAAGCACTATCTACACTTAAACCTTGAGATTTATGAATAGTCACCGCATATGCCAAAATAACAGGAAACTGTTTTCGGCGGACATATAAATCTTTCACAAGTAAAAATCGAGCAGAACAACGACTGAATTCTTGTATTTCTTCAATTCCATCAAATTTAATTTTTAAAAATTCAATTCCATTTCTTTTTCAGTAATTCACAAAATCAACAACATGACCCATTGCTCCATTTACTAAACCTCTTTCCACATGTAAATTCCGTCGTAAAATTATATGACAATTTAAACATCCATACAGTCTTTTCTAAACCAGCAGTTTTAGATATTGTCTTCTCTAAAGAATCCAATTTTGATTTCCACTTTTCTGACAAAATAATAGTTGCTCCTTCATGCCCTATTTTATCAATAGCTTCCATTTTCACAATCTCTTGATTTTCTAACATTAACATTTTGTTGTTGAAGATTGAACATTCTTGCAGAGTTGGCATCAAGCATATCACAGATTTGTTTTCAGCAATTTTCTTAAAAATATTCTCTGGGAGAATATTTTCATTTGGAAATAAATTTGAAAATAATCGTGCCTGTAAAGCTTCTTTGCCATGCTCACTTACTTTTCCAATTCTTACATCTTGCAGAATATTTTTATAATCTTCATCCTTTGCCTGTTGCATATTTTGAAGCAGTTCTGCATATTTGAAATGTAACCATATATTAACATTTCCAATGCTTCCTAGGCACTTCCTGGTATCTTCATGCGTAAGCATTTTAAACACTGGCTGTCCTTTCACTGGAGTTAGCTGCAGTAGATCTCCAAAAACAATGATGTGTTTGCCTCCAAATAACACATCATACTCTGTTTTAAGAATTTCTTGCATTCTTAAATGCACAAAAGCAAGCATTACATTTTATTCCATGCTTACCTCATCAATGATATGAAGTTTCATTTTCTTCAGGACTCTGGAAACTTCACAACAAGCTTCTCCAGATAGCTTATAGTATTGTAATTTATTATCATGCTCTACTGGCAGCATCAATAAACGATATAAAGTAATCCCTTTAATGTTATTTGCTGCCAACCCAGTTGGAGCGGTAACAACACAAGAGAGCGATGACTCAGTTCTTTTATGCAGATAAGTTGCAATTACTTTAATCAGAAAACTTTTTCCAGTTCCTGCTTCTCCACTCACGTACAGTCGGACAGGCATAAATGACGAACATAAGCACTCTTTTTTCTCATGACATAAACCATGCTCAGTCTGCTCTGTGACTTCGCCATATGTTTGTTTCTGCTCAACGTTTAGTTCTTTTTCCAAATCTTCTAAGTTAAATACATCCTCCTGAGCTTGCTCCATGGATCTTTCCACTTCATCCATGGCAGCGGCAGCTTCGTTTTGGATAATTAGTCCTCCTAGTGGATCTGATTCCTGACTCAATGAAGCAGAACTCTGACTGTCTTGAGAACTGTCTCTAGCAATCTCAACTGCAATTGTAGCTTCTTGCTGTATTTCCTCATTCAACATTTGCAGATAATTTTCAAAAACAGGACATTCTAGGGTATCCTTGGTTGCATTGAAAAAATCTTCATAACTGCAGAAATCTCCCAGTAGTTCCTCTTCTGTCCGCCTCGGCTTAAAGAGTTGCAAAATAGCTAAATAGTGAAATTCCCTTTTGTCAGGAGATTCGCAACTCAATTTTTAATGATTAATCAAATGGCCTTTTCTTTGTTTCACCAGATATCCTTCACATCCAATTACAGCATATACTCCTTTATTGATATCTTCTGTGATGTTTCTCTTAAAAGTATAGCTTTGCAGAACTTCATAGAGACAAACGTTCTTAAGATGACTACTTCTATTCGGATAGTATGTATCCAACATGTTTGTCTTCAAAATATCTGTACTGTTTGGCTCTCTCTCTGCCAAATACTCAATTTCTTGTACAGATTTCAAAACTAGGTTTCGTGTTGCAGCAAGACCTAGACTCACCTAAATTATTGTTCTAGTTTTGGCATATAGACTTGCTGATGATAACCGATCAGAACATTCATATGCCCCAATTTCTCGATGCGACAACATCTTTAGACTGTAACTGTACAATTTCTTACTTAGACTCTTTTCATGTGAAATTTCATCCCACATTTCATTCAGTTCTGTCTTTTCTGATTTTGTGATGTAAGACGACACATATTTTTAAGTTTTATGTATTTTTCAGTGATTTTCTTGTCACAGTATGTCGCAGAGAAGACATAAAATTGTTCACTCTTCCTTTAGATATTACTGGTCGTGGAAATCCAAAACGACATTTTATGTAGAACTTGTCCTTGGATTTGAACTTTCGACAACAATATTTTCCACAACGATGGGTTTGAAAGCGTAAAACTTGATGTCTTAAATTGTTTTCTTCTGTACTTTTCAGAACAGCACATGTAGAATACTGTTCAATGAAACTCATCACTGTGTCATCCAAATCTGTTAAAAATGTGGGTGCATCTTTGATCCATAGCAGCATATGTATGTGAGGAGCACCTCTTGCTTGATACTCCTTTCTCCAAAAGAAATTCAAAACCTCTCCAAGCGGAGGATTAATTTTGTTTGTGATAAAAGACATCATAGCTTCAAATCTATGATTGAAATACCTGCATACATTAACTGGATCCAAAGAGCACAGTTCTCCATGTGTCGTGTATTCTATATTTTCAATGTTTGCATTTGCCTCTGGTAGAAATTGAAGTAAGTCTTCCCAAGCATACTCAGCACAGCTAAGAGTGAGGAACCATGTAGGAGTTCCTAAGTTTCTTAGCATACATTTCAATTCCCCATGACGACGGTACCAATACTCGTTAGTACCACGCTGACATGCCATGAGATTAATTAGGTGAGATTCCAAAACACTGTCTTGCAGTTTGACTTCATCCATAAAGTCCCTTGCCGAAACATTTTGCAGATGTACTCCACTTTTCAGTATATGGTTCACTGAATAAGAAAGTCCAGACAAGTCACTCTCAAACAGTAGATGAAACAAATATGGAATGCATTGACAAAACCTTGGATCTTCTGCATATAAACTTAAAGTCCGGTATTCAGATGCAGGAATTTGAACAGGTCGGTCATCATATTGTCCACCTTGATCTGTTGGAAATAACTGAGGAAAACAACGAGCTTCCAAACTTTCTTCCCATACACTAATAGGACTTCCTTTTGCTTCTTTCATTTGAAAGAAGTCAATAGCATTCCCCATTACTTCTTTGGAATGCAAAGGATGAACACTATAATGTTCATAAATTTCTTCACTTCTAGAGACATCAACTTTTTCAATTTGACCAGCTGAGAAATCACTGTCCTCTTCTACAGTTGTTTCCTCTTCTCCAACATATGCATTTTTGTAGTAGTGATTGTTTTTTACCAAATACAACGTTGCCTTTTTGACTTTCCTAACATCCACTAATTCTTACCAGATTTTCTTACTTTTTGTCGGAACACCATTAACTAGAATACCCAGAGGTTCCTCTTCCACTTTTTCTACACCAATTGTATCAATATTTTCCTTAAAATCTTGAGATAAATAAACAACTCTTCCCTTTAATCCTCTCTGTAAATCTGAAGGAGGCAATTTTCCTGTCTTAGTCTCCATGTGAACAATAGCCTGAAAAGGATGCACACATTGAATCAGAATAGACTCATAGGTATTTAAATCCATCAATTCAGAAGGAATGTCTACCAACTCCAGATTATTATGAACAGCTCTAGCCGGCATTCTGTTTTCATTTAATTTATTATAACAATATTTACAAATACGTTCATCAGAACCCAAATCAAAAAATTTTCTACCAACAAATAAGTTGCAAAATCCTTCCACTCATTATTATTTTCCATTTCACTTTTTACATATAAATCAACTAACCTAGTCTGATTCTTATAATGAGTTTGTCGACATCACACACAAGAAAAATTAGGCCTTTCATTTGATTTGACCTTAAACTTTGTAATTTCATGGTCAAATTTTTCTGTACTTGAAATCTGTACATTCTCTTCCACATTACCTTCTATTACTGTATCAGTTTCTGCACTGTCCTCTTTTCCACCAAAATAACAAAATTCAATTTCTTCACAAATGTTCTTCATATCTAATGCAGATCCATGCAAAAGAGCACTGTTTAACTGGTTTAGCTTAAATGCTGGTCTTTTTGCATAATACAACCTTCTCACTAATTTCCTCACTTTATTATGATGCACTGCTAACATCCTAAAATGGTGAAAAACACTTTTACATACTTTTCTTGAAAGACAAGCCAGTGAATGCCCATGCAAACCTGTTTTTTCTCTCACTCTCCAAGGATCTAACTCTTGCAACATTTTCAGTTTTTGTTTAAGACTTTTCTTAGTATATGTACGTAAGAAATTGCGAAACAAATCAATTGAATCCTGTTGCACACTACAAATACTACTACAATTCCAAGTATACACTGGAGCCTTAGGACATCTCCCTAAAACGTCATCAGTTAACACCTCTTCTGCATTTCTATGCACAATTTTTTCTTTTTCAACCGGACAACCGTCCTTCACCTCATATGCTCGACCACTGGTGTCAACTGCATGCTCCAAATCATTATCCTGAAAGTAACTCTCTTCATTAAAAAATGGCTTACAACTAGAACTATGCTTCCATTCTCCATAAAAAACATCCCAAAAATGTGTCTGATTATTTACTCTTTTCCACTTACATTTAGATTTCAAAACATTGATTACCTTATCTTGTGTACGAATTCTATTGATTACTAAAATATATCATTTCTTTTTCACTTCAAAAGCCTGATCCACAATCTTCACTTTACTTTTCTTTTTCTTATAAATAGCAGTTTTCTTTTTATAATTCTTAAAAATGTTTAATAAATTTAAAATAATTCTGTTATAAAACATTTGTCTATGAATGTCAATAAATTGATTTCTCCATCTATTACTATAGACAATATCATCTCCTTGTACAGGTCTAACATTTTTTGGGGAGCTCTGCTTTTTCTTTGTATTAACAGATGATTTTTTTTCTTTGAAACAATATCCAGATGTTTTTTACATTGCGTTAATTTCCTTAAAAAGTCCTTAGTTTGCTTACCAGGAGCATTCTTTTTTTTCACTGAAGATTGTGTTTTGGATGAATCTTCTAATTGTGTTTTCTTGGACAATAAAGCATGTTTAAAACTTTTTCTTCTTCTTTCCTTCGTCGGCATATTCTTTTATCTTTCTATAGATGATTACAATCTGTGGTAAAGAAAAAATAACATATTATAGACCACTACTAACATACTATATAGCAATGACAATAAGTAAACAATATAAACACTAGTTTACAACATAACTAAGTTTATAGCACAGCAACTAGGTCTCACCTGAATAGGAAATCATGCATTAAGTGTTGTTTCTCAGTTTATGGCAGTGCGATACAGTTTCATTATTAATCTCACTCTCTGCCTCCACCATCTCACTCTTTGCGTGTGTCATCTCACTCTCTACCTGCACCATCTCTCTCTTTGTGTGTGTAATCTCTCTCTTTGCGTGTGTCATCTCTCTCTCTGCCTGTGCCATCTCTCTTTTCGTGTGTCATCTCACTCTCTGACTGCGCCATCTTTCTCCTTGCGTGTGTCATCTCACTCTCTGCCTGCGCTATCTCTCTCTTTTCGTGCGCCATCTCACTCTCTCCCTGCTCCATCTCTCTCTTTGCGTGTGTCACCTCGCTCTGTTTCTTTCCCATCTCTCTCTTTGTGTGTGCCATCTCTCTCTTTGCGTGTGTCATCTCTCTCTCTGCCTGTGTCATCTCACTTTCTGCCTGCGCTATCTCTCTCTTTCCGTGTGCCATCTCAGTCTCTGTCTGCCCTATCTCTCTCTTTCCGTGTGCCATCTCACTCTCTCCCTGCGGCATCTCTCTCTTTGCGTGTGTCATTTTGCTCTGTTTCTGCCCCATCTCCCTCTTTGTGTGTGTCATCTCACTCTCTGCCTGCGCCATCTCTCTCTTTGCGTGTGTCATCCCTCTGTTTGCGTGTATCATCTCAATCTCTGCCTGTGTCATCTCACTATCTGCCTGCGCTATCTCTCTCTTTGTGTGTGTCATCTTACTCTCTGTCTGCACTATCTCTCTCTTTCTGTGTGCCATCTCACTCTCTCCCTGTGCCATCTCTCTCTTTGCGTGTGTCATCTCGCTCTATTTCTGCCCCATCTCTCTTTGCGTGTGTCATCTCTCTGCCTGTGTCATCTCACTCTCTACCGGTGTCATCTCACTGTGTGCCTGCACCATCTCTCTCTTTCTGTGTGTCATCTCTCTCTTTGCGTGTGTCATCTCTCTCTCTGCCTGTGTCATCTCACTCTCTGCCTGCGCTATCTCTCTCTTTCCGTGTGCCATCTCAGTCTCTATCTGCGCTATCTCTCTCTTTCCATATGCCATCTTAAATGTATGTAAAGCTGGCAAAAAAAAATTATTGGTGCATATTGGAAACTTATTTTGGAAATGAGTCAGGTTTCTGCCTTGTAATACAGGTGACATTATAGAAAAATGTGAAAATATAATTCCTTATTTCACACAGACACTCAGTGTGATCCTTGTCAAAAAAGTTAAAGCCATACATTTTACCCAAAAACATTTAGCATAGTAAATCGCTTTATACACAGAGCACAGCCCATTTAAATGACCACTACATTACAAGGCAGAAACCTGACTCATTTCCAAAATACATTTCCAATATGCATCAATAATTTTTTTGCCAGCATTACATACTATCATGCGACACAATGCAAAAAGAAACAGTACCCTATAAGCTAGGAGATGCAAACTGTGAGGAGACACAGGTGACATTATAGAAAAATGCGAAAATATAATTCCTTATTTCACACAGACACTCAGTGTGATCCTTGTCAAAAATGTTAAACCCTTACATTTTACCAAAAAACATTTAGCATAGTAAATCGTTTTAGACACAGACCACAGACCATTTAAATGACCACTACATTACAAGGCAGAAACCTGACTCATTTCCAAAATACATTTCCAATATGCACCAATCATTTTTTTTTGCCAGCATTACATACTATCATGCGACACAATGCAAAAAGAAACAGTACCCTATAAGCTAGGAGATGCAAACTGTGAGGAGACACAGGTGACATTATAGAAAAATGCGAAAATATAATTCCTTATTTCACACAGACACTCAGTGTGATCCTTGTCAAAAATGTTAAACCCTTACATTTTACCAAAAAACATTTAGCATAGTAAATCGTTTTAGACACAGAGCACAGACCATTTAAATGACCACTACATTACAAGGCAGAAACCTGACTCATTTCCAAAATACATTTCCAATATGCACCAATCATTTTTTTGCCAGCATTACATACTATCATAAGACACAATGCAAAAAGAAACAGTACCCTATAAGCTAAGAGATGCAAACTGTGAGGAGATACAGGTGACATTATAGAAAAATGTGAAAATATAATTCCTAATTTCACACAGACACTCAGTGTGATCCTTGTCAAAAAAGTTAAAGCCATACATTTTACCCAAAAACATTTAGCATAGTAAATCGTTTTGTACACAGAGCACAGCCCATTTAAATGACCACTACATTACAAGGCAGAAACCTGACTCATTTCCAAAATACATTTCCAATACACACCAATCATTTTTTGCCAGCATTACATACTATCATGAGACACAATGCAAAAAGAAACAGTACCCTATAAGCTAAGAGATGCAAACTGTGAGGAGACACAGGTGACATTATAGAAAAATGTGAAAATATAATTCCTTATTTCACATAGACACTCAGTGTGATCCTTGTCAAAAATGTTAAACCCTTACATTTTACCAAAAAACATTTAACATAGTAAATTGTTTTAGACACAGAGCACAGCCCATTTAAATGACCTCTACATTACAAGGCAGAAACCTGACTCATATCCAAAATACATTTCCAATATGCACCAATCATTTTTTTTTGCAGCATTACATACTATCATGAGACACAATGCAAAAAGAAACAGTACCCTATAAGCTAAGAGATGCAAACTGTGAGGAGACACAGTTGACATTATAGAAAAATGTGAAAATATAATTCCTTATTTCACACAGACACTCAGTGTGATCCTTGTCAAATATGTTAAACCCTTATATTTTACCCAAAAACATTTAGCATAGTAAATCGTTTTAGACACAGAGCACAGCCCATTTAAATGATCACTACATTAGAGTGTACAAACTTCACTAATTTCCAAAATACATTTCCAATATGCATCATTAAATTGTTTACCAGCAT
This sequence comes from Lissotriton vulgaris, assembly GCF_964263255.1. Lineage (NCBI taxonomy): Eukaryota > Metazoa > Chordata > Amphibia > Caudata > Salamandridae > Lissotriton > Lissotriton vulgaris. The sequence continues at coordinate 1,189,251,554 of NC_141691.1, read as the reverse complement.
TACAAAAAATATGACACACAATGCAAGAATAAAGAAGCCCAATATGCTTCTTAATCTTCCCCATAGTGCATACAGCACTCTTTCTATATTAAATGAATCATTACTCACCTTTAAAAATGCTTTTGAAGATTTAGAACAATGTCAGTCACACACACCAGATTTTCTTAAGCAGAATCTCTGAATGCACCTCAGACACTTCAACCACAAATGGCCCTGATTTCCTGTAATTCTTCACACATATCCCTGGACTTAACCAATCAAAATTCTTCCCACACTATTTCAAAACCAAACTATCATTTTAATTGGTTCTACATTTCAACACTTTCAAACTCATATAATATTCACCCATCCTCCCAGTGCTCATTCAGCCTATTACCATGGTAACTCCTACCTAACTAAGCACACAGGTGAAACGTTCATCATACTATGATGCAAATCAACCCAGCAAGGGTGTTTGACCTCTCAATACACCAGCTTATCCTGTGCAATGTTTCTTTAAATGACTTTTTCTCAACCATTAGAATTACTTCTTTCAGAAAACAGAAGCATGCACCCTAATTTTCTGTGTTGAATTTTTGAGAAACCACCAATCAATCCTTCTTTTTCAAGTGCACTGAATCTCAACCATTTTTTTCAGAACTCCTACTTTCAAACTGCCATTTCATTTCCACAACTCATCTGAGTACAACCACATCTACCTTCGAAATGCCTAAAGTCTGGATTGTGGGACATAGATATGTTCACTGGAGTGAAAAGTAAGCAGCAAACAGAGGTATTCCCAACCTTGATTTACCAAATGTGGATATTATGTGGATTGGCCAGAGTGGATTGAGATGTCACCAATTGATACCATTGGTAAAATCCTTTATGCATCTACCACACCCTGACCTCATAATTGTGCACTGTGGTGGCAATGACCTGGGCACTTTGACTGGGGTAGGTCTGGAAATGCTTTTAAAGGACACCTTTGGGCAATTGATGTCACTTTTTCCAAAAACTGCCTTGGTATATTCTAATATATGCCAAAGGCAAAAATGGAACTGGTCCAACCAATTTGGTCCACAGATTGAGAAAGCAAGGAAACATGTGAATAAATCTGTTTCTGCTTTCCTGAGAGACTACGGTATGGGTTCCATATACCACAATAACTTTCGTTACAACATGTAAGACATCTATTGGAGAGATAGTGTACATTTCTCAGATGAGGGGAACAGAGTCTTCCTTTTGAATTTTAGACTCTGCATCGGTACCTACTATTTAAAATCCCTCAGGACTTTGTAAAACCAACAGCATGTAAAAGCCCTGACGACTTTTCCCAACAATTATGCGACAAAATCTCCCTGTTTCTCGAAAATAAAATCAACTTGATTTACGATAAAATCCTAATGGTTTCCAATCTAAATAGTAACAACTCTTTCTCCCCTTCCATCCTGCCCACATGGAGTAAAACCACACTTATGGTGTTCCCAGCAGTCAATGACTCAGATCTCACCTCCCTTATGAGCCATATAAAATCTGGATCTCCAGATGATCTTTTATCAGCTAAAATAACTGCCTCTCTGCAAAATCTGCTTAGGCCCCATATTCTAACACTGATCAATCATTCTCTTAGGGAAGGATCTGTGCCTACAGAATGGAAAAAAGCAGTGGTGAACCCAATCCGAAAGAACGCAGCAATTCCATTGACTGACCTCTCCAAACTCCGACCCATCTCCCTCCTACCCCTTCTCAGCAAGATGACCGAGAGACACGTAAACACTCACTTGTCCAGACACATCGAGGCAGCGGAGGGCCTAGACCTCTCTCAATCTAGATTTAGGCCCAACCAGAGCACAGAATCTGCCCTCCTTTCAGTGACTGATAACATTAAGATGTCACTGGATGGAGGAAATTCAATGATTCTAGTGCTGTTGGATTTATCCGCTGCCTTTGACACTCTGTCCCAAGAGATACCTCTCGGTCGTCTGAAGGAGAGGGGAATAGGCTGGAGAGCTTTCTTTCGGATCGCCAACAAGAGGTGAGACTGGGCTCAGGGGTTAGAGGCCGCAGACCCGGAAGCTGAGATCGGCCCTGGACCAGCGTTCAATTCCCCGCCCCGACGGGGGTTGGGCTCAATAATTCCACGGACTCGTTAATTCTCGCTCCGGTGCCTACTCGACTCGCGGGTTCACACTCTGCGACTCTGGGCAATAGCTTGCTTAATCTCCACAACGGCCCCTCGCGGCGGGATGCCTGGCTTTCACCTTGTGGATACCCTGCCGGGGTATCTCACAGGGGAATACCAGGACGGGTTCCCTAAGCAAGCGCATAGATGCCTGCGATGTGGGCGATTTGCGCTATATAAATACATGTACATTTACATCATTCTATCTCAAGGGAGCTCACCAAGGGAGTAACACAGGGCTCTTGCCTAAGCCCCACACTTTTCAATGTGTATGTGGCTCCCTTGGCGGATATTGCAAGATCTTATGGGTTCACCCCTGTGTCATACACTGACGACACTCAGCTTTTGTTCCCCTTTAAAACCTTAACTCCGCAATAAAAAAATCTTTTGCGGACAGAATGAGGGCAATATCCCACTGGATGGCCATCAACCGCCTCCAGTGTAACGTAAGCAAGACTGAGGTAATGCTGTTCGGGGAGGCCACACTTTTGTGGTCCCCGGATTGGTGGCCCCTGGATTTAGGACCAACTCCAAGCCCCAAACAGATTGTCAAAAATCTCGGTGTGCACTTAGACAGAACTCTCCTGCTTAAAGAACATACAAATCAAGTAGCAGGTTCCTGCTTCCAGGTCATTGGTCTGTTACGACGAGTCTTCCCGTTTTTATCAGATTCTTATAGGAAGACTCTCGTCCAGGCCTTGGTTATAAGTAGGATGGACTACTGTAATGGCCTGTTGGTCTCGGCAAATGAGGAACAACTACAGAGACTACAGGTGGTCCAGAACACTGCCGCGAGACTAGTTCTCAACGCCCAGCCAAGGTCTGCCTCACTCCCCCTGCTGACTAAACTCCACTGGTTGCCAATTAGACAGCGTGTAAAATTTAAAATCTGCTGCACAATTCATAGATGTCTGTTTGGCAATGGACCTAAATATCGAAAAGAAATATTCAAACCCTACATACCCAGTCGAACTCTGCGCTCCAGTAGTCAGCAACAACTCCAGGTTCCTAGGATAAAAAAAGCCTGGCAGGGAGGACGAGCCCTGTCCTACAAAGGCCCCATCCTTTGGAACTCATTGCCCCCTGCTCTCAAAAATACAACCAATTTTCAATCCTTCAAGAAGTCCTTGAAAACTTTTTTTATTTGTCACCTGTTAGGTTTGTTCCCCCTCATCTTACTGTCTAATTACTAGTTTCTGGCTCTTTGGTAATACGTAAGCGCGGAGATACCCTTTCGAGGGTTGACTTCCTGCGCTATACAAGAATATAAATAAATCAATTAAAAAAATAGGTACTTAAATCACCCACATAACACAACAGCTCTTTTCAGAGCTACCCTACCTCTAAGCACTCTAATTTTTTTCACTGTTTTTCCCTGTGGTGCGCTCAGGGTACGCGTACCTGTAAACACCCGTGTAAGCGCACCCTGAGCTTACTCCGTGAAATTTTCAACAAAAATTATAATAGTGTTTTTTCCCTTCAGGGTCCTCCTAGGCCCCCCTAAGAATACCTAGGGGGTCAGGGGGTCTCTACCCTGCCCCTTTTGGGTAGGTTGAAGATTATGTGAGTTTGAAAGTGTTGATCTGTATAACCAATTAAAATGTTAGTTTGGTTTAGTATATGTGTGTGAAGAAATTTGATTGGTTAGGGACGGGTATAAGTGTGAAGGTTGAGAGGGAATGACGGCCATTTTGTGATTGCCGTATCTGAGGTAGATTTGTGAGGAGTTTTTGGTTTTCAGTTTCTGGTGTGAGAATTTTCAATAGCATTCTAAAAGGTTAGTTGTTAATTTGTAAGGGAACTATGTTGTACACGTTAAGTTAATATGAATAATGTTTTTTTAATGTTGAAGTTTCTTACTCTCACTGTCTTTCTCACTCTCTCTCTTTTTATACTACCATAACAGCAATGATGGATCTTAATGAGGAGTCAGTTGACATTGTTTTTGAAATTTCTGTGACTATTATAGACAATTTGAATGATCCAGTGAATACACATAATGAAGACCTTATTGAAGAAGGAGATGGCATGGGGGATTTCATGATGTAACTTTGGATTCTGAATTAATTGAATATTTGGAGTTCATTGAGTTCCAGAATTCTTCTTGGGAGACTACCGATGACGAAATTTCTGACGATTTAATGTTAGAAGTTCTTTCAAATAACGAAAATTCAGAACAATAAATTTATATTTAGCAATTAAAAATTGTTTGAGAAATTATACTTTTTTAAATGTAATTTATGATGTAGTGGCCAAGTGATTGTGGTATGAAGTGAGACTTGTAGTATAGAGTGCAACATTTTTGAGTTACATAGTAAATTTACTCATAGTTACTTCCCTTCTCACACTATACTTTCTCCTGTGCGTTTCTGACATCTCTTCTCTGTTATGTATTTTTTCCATCACTGTACCTCACTTACTGCCCTTTTCTCATAAAAATCCTGAGTTCCCTTATTTCAATCTAGTTTTCTAAGTCTCTCCATCCCCTCACTGCTCTTCACTGAAGGACTTCAAAGGTTAAAAAAATGTTTATTTTTTTTTAAATAAAATAAAATTTGATAGGTCCGCGCAAGGGGAGTGCTCGTAGAGTGTGCAGTGAGTGCTCGGAGAGCGAACCCTATCGCTGCCAGTTTGAGGTTTCAGAAGAGAGTGAACAATAAAAATTGAAAACGTGGAAAGGGGGTAGGGTTGAGTGTTCTTGACCCCCTAGGCCGGCTCAGGGGGTCCCTGAAGAACTAGCGAAACAACAAGGAGTAGCCTGGTCCACAAGACTGTTTGTGTGTTGTGTCAGATCTAGAACCAAGAGTCCATCAAAAACACAGATGTGATAGCACTGGACTGTAAACAATTCCCATCAGCCCACCCATCTGGTGGAGTATCGTCACATGGGAGATATATCATAAATCCAGATCTCAACCAACGCACCTAGTGGTGATGCGGAGATGGATTTTGAAGATATTTTCTTAAGCCACAGTGCTTCACAGGTAGTGCTAATGGAGTGCAGTGCTGGTGAAAAAAATTGTGAAAGAAAAGTGAAGGTAAAATTAACTACTAGGACCAAAAATAAGTTAAATAGATATGGTCCTAGGGTCAAGCCTAAAAACAACGCCAAATAGTTGTAAATAATAACTATATAGTGGCATAGTGTATTGGGGTCGACATGTTTCAGCTAGATGGACAGTGGGTCTAAGTTTTCTTCAGGACCAAGTGAAATATAGCGACTGCTATTTGAGTGAAAACACGATTTGTATTTTTGAATTAGTAACTGTGTACTGTTATAACGGATTGATCCTACCAGATACTTTGAGCCCAAATGTTCTCTGGTGGTAATCCAATTATGCGATCTCTCCCAGCCCAGGGAGTGTGCCTCACCTCACCCGGCACCCACTCGGGGACAAGGAGGCCCCGCTCTGTCCGTCAGTACCTCTACACTAGGTCCCTGAAGGACTCCAAAGGTTAAAAATAATGTTTATTTGTTACAAAATACTACTTGTAGGTACTTACTTCACCCAAATAACACAACAGCTCTTTTCAGAGCTACCCTACCTCTAAACACTCTAAATTCTTTTTTTACTCTAATTTTTTTCTCTGGTTTTCCCCGTGGTACGCGTACCTGTACGAGCACCCGAAGCGCACTCCGCGAAATTTTCAACAAAAAAATAATAGTGTTTTTGCCTTTCAGGATACTCCTAGGCCCCCCTAAGAATACCTAGGGGGTCAGGGGGTCTCTACCCTGCCCCCTTTTATAGTATTCCTCTTTTATTTTTCCACCTCTTGTGTCTCGATTTTACCGAGACACAAGATGGCGGACTCTCCGGACTGTTTGGAATGTTAACAGACACCCGAGAGCCAATCAGTTTCTGCTCGCGTACTTCCGTGGCACGCTTGGTGCGCTTACCGGTACGCATACCCTGAGCGCTCGAAGCGCGCATATAGATATATACATTTTTTTAAGTACATTTTTTTTAAAACCACTTGGGCAATTTTCACCAAATATAGAAAAGGCACTTCTGCGTACCAGTCCCTACAATTTTGCCAAGTTTTCTGTAATTCCGTTCAGCGGTTCGGGCTGTAGCCGTGTCTAAACGTCCTATGGAAATAACATGGGGAAAACACGTTTTGGGACCTCCCTTTTTACTCAGCCCCTGCTTGACGAATCCCCCCAAAACTTTCAGGGAAGGAGCAGAACTGAGCTGGCCAAAATTTTTGAATATTGCACGCAAATTCCTCAATCGAAGCCAAAGTTATTCCAAATAGAATGTTGCAGATTTCCTATGGAAACTAGGTCCTAACTGTAACTACCTACTGGCGACCGCCAGTAGGTAATATATTCAATTCAATTCAATAATGCTTTATTCGAATACAAAATGTAATCATAAAAGCACGTAATAAAAACAGTTGTTAAAATATTATACAAATGTTAATAAAAATGTCTACAACGATGGAGAGGGCACCGCAGGTAGACACACCACTCCAAGATATAATTACATTTGATCACATCTCAATTGTTTTCCTGCATTTATAAACATTCTTTAAAAAAGCTATTACTGATGTTACAGCAAACACAGATTCTAGTTTGTTGCAGTTTAACATAAGCAGGCTGGGAAGTCCTTATCCCGAACAATTTTAATACTGGGAGAATCCATGCTTTCCTGTACAAAGTATAGAATTTGCAGAGTAACATGACATGAATGGAGGACTGGTCTGACATATCTTCACAGGGACATTTACAAAGCTGTTTTGGCCAGTCATTGGCAGATGGGAAACTTAATAGCCTATGGATAGTACCTAGTCGGAAACGGATCAATAAGAATCTGTCATAGTTAATCGTTATCCATTGTAAATAGGGCTGCAGACTAAAGGATATTAAAGACAGAATGTGTGCTTGCACCGTAGTCTTACTCATTTCCACCCAAAGTTTCTGGTCATTCAAAAAACACAGGCAGATTTTCTTTATTATATCTCCCAGATAAGTCAAACCTAGCTCTCAGTGGCAAATGAAAGATGAGGTACTTTTCGGGACCATGAGTAGGAATCTCAAAAATGTATTTTCAGCGACCTGCAGCGAGCTTACATCTGCTGTCCCCCATATGCCTGCTCCATATGTGGCCACGGAAATGGATTTTGCTTTATATATATCCAACAGCTCTGCTGTGGGGGCGTCTGTTTAATTTCCTACTAAAACTAGTGAGTGTAGACAAGGTCTTTAGATATAGTAGTCTCCTTGTTTTAACAGTCTGCACCCATGACCCCGAAGAATTAAATAAAATTCTGAGATAAGAAAATGATTTTGAGTTTTGAATACAGTTGTTGTCAATAAAGAAATTCTCATCTTTGGGCACCCTGTGCCACAAATCATTGTAAAGGTTTTGGCAGAATTTAATGGTTAGGCCCCTGTCTGTCATAAAATTTGTTAAACTAGTAACCAGCCTTTGTAATCCCAGTGGGGTGCGCGACATTAAAACGGCATCCTCCGCTTATAACAATGCGGGAATGGGACCTTTGCCTGCCTCTGGAAGGTCTTTACAGTGATGTAATATGTGACATCATCAGTAGTGCATTGCGGGCGCGCTAGTTTTAGTTAGCTAAACTAACTATAACAGAGGAATTGCAATGGTTTTGTATGAGAGAAATGTCCAGCTAACTATAACATAGGTGTGAGACTGGGGACCGGGGTTGTGTCTGTACTGCCGGGTTCTCGAAAAGATTCGCACACACGGGCTCTCTGGGTAATGCAGGTTTTATTGCTTTGTACAAACGACGTTTGCGAACAGGCACTCTATAGAATGGTAGGGGTGGGTCCGCCTCCTCCGTCCTGCTTCGTCCTCCTGTTGCTCTCCTGTCCCAAGGTCTCCTGGGTGTCGTAGGCCTTTTCCCCGCCGTCTCGCTGGTCGCTTGTCGCAGGTACCCCAGAGAAAAAGTAAAGAAACAAATGTCCGTCTCAGTACAGGTGCTGTGATGAACGACTCTCAGGGAAGGGAGTGAGGGGAATCACACGTGCTACCTCCAACCTAGTATGTGGGACGTGAACCCTTGTGAAACCAACAAGGGTGTGCAGGGGTGTTTTCTTTTTAGGCGGGCTTCCCTCGTCTACTACCTCCCCACGCTGTGTTATCGGACCGTACCTGGGTGAGCCACACTTCCGTGTTAGTGTGGCTGGGCGATGCGCGTCCCGCAGAGCCCCCTGGCTTCCCGCGGTAATCCACCTCAGGGTCGCTGTCAGGTCCCGCCGCCTCCTTCCCTGTTCGAGTCGTCCTGTAGCACGGCCTCGTCTCCGATTCCGCCCGGCTCCACCGTCCTGATCTTTCTCCGCTGTCCCCGCCGTGCCGGTGATCCCCTTCTTGATTCGCCTCCACCTCCGTCCGACTCTCTCCGTCCTCCTCGTCCTCCGACCTCCGATCTTCCTCCGTCCTCCGCTCGTCTTCTTCCTCCTCCGTCCACTCTGCTCCGCTGTCTCTCCACTCGCTCCACCAACCTCCAACTCCACCTCCAGGTGACTCGCACACCTGGCTGGACTCCGGAACGGGCTTTACGTCGTCTGGAAGGGCGTGGCGCCAGTCCGACTCCGCCCCCTTAAAGGAGTAGTCCCGCAGGTGTACAGCTCCAGGCCGTCTCCGTACGACGTCGGGGGTATTCCAGGCTTCTGTATTCTGGGAAGAAAAGGCAGATACATTACTAGGCATACCAGGGGGGCCCTCGTCGGGGTCCCCCGCGTCACACATCCCCCCCCTAGGATTCTCCCGATCGGGGAGAGGATAACGAGAAAGGAAGTCAGCATGAACATTCTCGGCGCCCTTCTGGTGCCGGACCTGAAACCGAAAAGGTTGCAAGGCGAGGAACCATCGCATGACGCGAGGGTTATTCGAAATGTTCCTTGCCATCCATATGAGAGGGGCATGGTCCGTGTATAGCAGGAAAGACCGCCCTTCAAGGTAGTAGCGTAGCTTGTCCACCGCCCACCTGATGGCCAGGCACTCCTTCTCAATAGTCGGGTACCGAACCTCTCTAGGAAAGAGCTTCCTGCTGATGTACAGAACGGGTCGGAGGCCCCCCTCCCCGGTGTCCTGGGACAACACCGCCCCGATACCAAAGTCAGAAGCATCAGTATGCAACACAAAGGGCTTGTTGAAATCGGGCGACGTAAGAACCGGCCTGGTGGTGATGGCTTTTTTAAGAGTCTGAAAGGCCGTCCACATGGCCGGCGTCGGGTTGTGGAAGTCCGGGCGGGTCTTCGACTTCTTGAGAGTATCGGTCAGAGGTGTCGCAACCTCAGAAAATGAGGGAATAAAACGTCGGTAGTACCCGACTAAACCCAAAAAGGCACGCATGTCCTTTAGAGATTTCGGAAACGGGGTCTCTGTGATAGCCCTCACTTTTTCCACCTGGGGTTCAATGAGGCCATGACCCAGAAGGTACCCCAGATATTTGACTTTATGGTACCCGATCCGGGATTTCTTGGAGTTGACATGGAGACCCGCAGAGGCTAGCAAACCGAACACGGTATCCAGATGTTGCAAGTGAGCTTCCCATGAGGGACTGAAAATGATGATGTCATCAAGATACGCGGAGCAATATTGATGATGCCCCCGCAATACCGTATTCATGAGTCTCTGGAACGTGGCGGGAGCCCCGTGTAGACCGAAGGGCAGCACCGTAAATTCGAACAGCCCCTCCGAGGTGGCAAAGGCTGTTTTTCTCCTGTCTTCCTCGCGCAGGGGCACCTGCCAATAACCCTTCGTCAGGTCCAGGGTACTGATATATTTGGCCTCCCCGAGTTTCTCGATGAGTTCATCGATCCGGGGTATGGGGTAGGAATCACAAGCGGATACCTCGTTTAATGCCCGGAAGTCCATACAAAAACGGCTGCTGCCATCGGGTTTAGGTACCATAACTATAGGGGACGACCACTCACTCCGGGAAGGCCGTATCACCCCTAACCTGAGCATTTCCGCCACCTCTTTCGCTATGGCATCCCGTTTAGCCTCTGGAATCCTATACGGTCGTTGCTTGACCACGGTACCCGGAGGCGTCTCAATTCTGTGCTCAGCCAAGGTGGTTTTACCTGGAAGGTCGGAGAAGATGGGTGCGTATCTCCTCAGAACCTGCCTGAGCCCTTCCTGCTCTCCTTCAAACAACTCCTCACTGATAACCAAGTCATTTATCGTGGGGGAAGGGTTTTTTAAGGGATTCAGTACCAGATTCGCTGCCACCGGAGGCGTTCCAAGCCATTTTTTTAACAGATTTATATGAAAAATCTGAGTCTTTCTGGCGGTGAGACGGAGTCGATAGGTCGTTTTGCCTATCGTCTCGATGACCTTGTAGGGGCCCTGCCACTCATTGCTGAACTTTTTGGCCAGTGAAGGCAGTAAGACCAGGGCCCAGTCCCCGATTTTTAGTGACCTCCATTTTTTTCCTCTATTATAGTGGGTCTGTTGATGTTTCTGGCTGTCCTCCAAGTGCGTAAAAGCGAGTTCCCTGATCTTTCCTAATTTGTTCCTCAAATTAGAGCTGTATTCAAGAAGAGTTCTGGTTTCTCCGCCTTGTTCCGTTTCCCACATATCCTTTGTCATATCGAGCAAGCTCCTGGGTTGTCTCCCATAGAGCATCTCGAAAGATGAACACCCAAGGCTACTTTGACGCTGGCCTCTTATCACATACAGGGCTAAGGGCAACAAGGAGTCCCAGTCGGAGTGGTTTACCTCCACCATTTTCTTCAGGACCGTTTTTAGTGTCCTGTTGTAACGTTCAACTAACCCATCCGTTTGAGGGTGGTACACGGATGTCTTAATCTGGTGTAAACCCAACATTTGGCAAACCTCCTCCATAACCTTGGACATGAATGGGGTCCCCTGGTCCGTGAGGATCTCCTTAGGGAACCCCACTCGAGAAAATAACTCTAGGAATTTATCGGCAATGTTCCTGGAGGTGGGTGCTTTTAAAGGAAACGCCTCAGGAAATCTAGTGGCGTAGTCCACAATAACGAGGGCGTATCTAAATCCTTTTTTCGTGGTGGTTAAGGGGCCTATCAGGTCCATCCCCACTCTCTCGAAAGGGGTCCCGATGACTGGCAGAGGCTGTAAGGGAACCGCCGCTGGCCGTTGGGCATTCTTCCGCTGACAAAGATCACAGGTTTGACAATGTTTTTTTATGTCGCTATAGATACCAGGCCAGTAGAAGTTCCGGAGGACGTTCTGGGTCGTTTTCTCGCTCCCAATGTGTCCCGCCAGTAGGTGGGTATGGGCATAGTACATTATTTGGTCGCGAAAACAGGCTGGTACCAGCAGTTGCATCGGCTCATCCTTAGAGGCTAGTCTATACAAAAGATCATCCTTTATCACAAAACGGGGGTAGGAGGGATTAGGATTGTTTAAACCCACATGTGCCTGTTCCCAAGCATTGATGAGCGTCTCGTCATTGGACTGGGCAAACCGGAAGGACCTATCTCCCTCCCAGGGGCCTGTGGATAACAGGTTGTTTACTGTGTCTCCTTGTTCACTGTCTCGGCCCAAATGGCGTTTGAAGAGGTTCAGGAAGTTCGGATTATCTGTGCCCAGGATCAAAGGTTCGGGTAGGGTATCCATTACCCCAACTTTCACCACCATATTTTCCGTACCCTCTAGGCCTAGGGGAATGGTAGCCACTGGGTACTCTTTCACGTCCCCGTGTACACACTTTATATACACACTGTTCTCCGGTACTAACTGTTTGGGAGTCACATAAACCCCTTGGATGACAGATTGCTTACAGCCAGAGTCAAGGAGGGCCCTGACCCTCACCCCATTAACAGTAACACTCACATGGAAGGAGCCTCCTAGTTCAGCCGAATACAACACTGCTTTTGGAAGGTAATTAACGTCCATTGGCTCTTCGTGCGTTCTTTTCTGGGGGCACATCCGTGCTATGTGTCCCCACTGGCCACAATCGAAACACTGTGGGCCCCGATATTGGGGGTGATCGCCAGCCGATGGTCGGGGTAGAGGAGGGAGGGGTCCCGGTTGTGCCCTCACTCGTCGCTCGGGCCTTGTTGGTCCCTTGCTTGGCTTTTCCGGTTCTGCACTGTGAAGTCGAGGCTGTGCCCGGGCGTAGGTGGTGGCCATCTCCATGGCCTGAGCCGTGTTCAAATTAGAATGTTGGCGTAGCCATCGCTGGGTCCCATAGGGAAGCGCTTCCAAATACTGTTCAAGGTAGATTTTGTCCATGATTTGGTCTTTGGTGCTCGTGGTTGGGGTGAGCCACTTGTCCGCTGCGGTTTTTAGTCTAAAGAACAAGGTTTTGGGGTTGTCTCCAGCTTGTCCCCTCTCCTTGCGGAACCGAACCCTATAGGCCTCAGAATCTAAGCCTAGGTGATCTAGAATCACAGTATTGATTTGGGCATAAGGGGTGGTACCATTGTTGTTCGCTACCTGATAGGCTGCCTGTGCCTCTCCAGTCAACAATGGTGCCAGGAAAAACGGCCACTTGTCCACAGTCCATCCACAAGCAAGGGCCACCCTTTCAAAATTAGTCAGGAAAGCGTCCGGGTCCTCTCCGGGGACATATTTTTGCAAGGAAATGCCCGCGGGTGTAGGAGGAGCCCTGGTCTCACGGACGGTGACTGCGCCGGGGTCTCCCGTAACCCGCATTCCTTCTAGTTGTTGTACCACGGAACTTCGGAAGGTATCCCGGTCCAACTGGGCTGCGGCTAGTTGTTGCTCCACAGCCCATGCCAGTTGCTCTTGGCCCTTCACGAGGGCTTGCAGGATCGCGTCCATCGTTGTGTCCTCGATGTTGCTCACAGTCGCAATGCCCGCATTCTCCACCACTTGTGAGACTGGGGACCGGGGTTGTGTCTGTACTGCCGGGTTCTCGAAAAGATTCGCACACACGGGCTCTCTGGGTAATGCAGGTTTTATTGCTTTGTACAAACGACGTTTGCGAACAGGCACTCTATAGAATGGTAGGGGTGGGTCCGCCTCCTCCGTCCTGCTTCGTCCTCCTGTTGCTCTCCTGTCCCAAGGTCTCCTGGGTGTCGTAGGCCTTTTCCCCGCCGTCTCGCTGGTCGCTTGTCGCAGGTACCCCAGAGAAAAAGTAAAGAAACAAATGTCCGTCTCAGTACAGGTGCTGTGATGAACGACTCTCAGGGAAGGGAGTGAGGGGAATCACACGTGCTACCTCCAACCTAGTATGTGGGACGTGAACCCTTGTGAAACCAACAAGGGTGTGCAGGGGTGTTTTCTTTTTAGGCGGTCTTCCCTCGTCTACTACCTCCCCACGCTGTGTTATCGGACCGTACCTGGGTGAGCCACACTTCCGTGTTAGTGTGGCTGGGCGATGCGCGTCCCGCAGAGCCCCCTGGCTTCCCGCGGTAATCCACCTCAGGGTCGCTGTCAGGTCCCGCCGCCTCCTTCCCTGTTCGAGTCGTCCTGTAGCACGGCCTCATCTCCGATTCCGCCCGGCTCCACCGTCCTGATCTTTCTCCGCTGTCCCCGCCGTGCCGGTGATCCCCTTCTTGATTCGCCTCCACCTCCGTCCGACTCTCTCCGTCCTCCTCGTCCTCCGACCTCCGATCTTCCTCCGTCCTCCGCTCGTCTTCTTCCTCCTCCGTCCACTCTGCTCCGCTGTCTCTCCACTCGCTCCACCAACCTCCAACTCCACCTCCAGGTGACTCGCACACCTGGCTGGACTCCGGAACGGGCTTTATGTTGTCTGGAAGGGCGTGGCGCCAGTCCGACTCCGCCCCCTTAAAGGAGTAGTCCCGCAGGTGTACAGCTCCAGGCCGTCTCCGTACGACGTCGGGGGTATTCCAGGCTTCTGTATTCTGGGAAGAAAAGGCAGATACATTACTAGGCATACCAGGGGGGCCCTCGTCGGGGTCCCCCGCGTCACAATAGGTGAAACCTATAGTTTTTTCACTAAATTTCTAAGGTTTTTTAAATGCTACGTCCTAACTATAACGTGTCTGAAACCTATGGTTTTTTCACTGAATTTCTAAGGTTTTTTAAATGCTAATTCGAACTATAACATGCCTGAAACCTATGGTTTTTTCAGTGAATTTCGAAGGTTTTGTAAATGATAATTTTAAAATGTACTAATTATTATATTTCTTTCTTTTTATAATAATGTCCTACTTTTTTATATAAATACTTATATTTATTTTATATTTAAAGTTAAATTTCATATTTTTAATGTAAAATAATAACAACAGTATATTCAAAAAGAATACACTGCTAGTGAAACTGCCTAGGTGAATTTGTAAGTGTTTGTTAGAGGCAGATTTACAACACCCTTGTTCCTCTTTTACACCGCCGTTGCATTACTTTTCTGATGAAGCAGTGGTGCAAAAGATGCGCCATGGTATGTGTTATTTACAATGTGACGTATCTGGAAGGTGCGTTACATTGTAAATCCCGCTACCAGAAAGAGACATTCCTACATAGGGGGGGTGGGGGCGGGGTTCAGGCACAGGAACACCTCCTAAAAGTGGCTGACTGAAATGTACAAGATTTCACTTGTCACTTTTGGGCTAATGCTGTGTCAAAACCCTACACTACCTTGAAGCAGGTGTAAGGATTGACCCAGCAGTTTGAGAATAGGGCCCCCAGGGCATTGCTGGAGATGCTTTGCACTTGCAACATAACTCAAACAATGCACCACCTTTACAGCACAGATACATCACATATATGTGCCATTTATTTATTTTTTTTTAACTTCTTTATTTGCGACTGCATAGTATATCACATTACATAGTACGATATTACGAACAAAGTACAGTCTTTTAACTTTCCCCCCACCCCATGCTTTCCCCTCGTTTGTTTTAGCACCATTTCTAATACTTTTGCAGCCAAAAACACAAAGAACATGCACGTCATTATTAAGCACCCCTCCAACGCCTCCTCCCCTGTCCCCTACCAGCCCTCCCTATGCGTCAGACCCCAAAGTCCAGCGCCTGAGTAGCCCACCATTACGAACATCAGAATCCATTGCAGTGATTTCTCCCAGCCCCAAATGTTCACTCCTTTTCTGATACCCAAGCCTGCAAGTGTCTGCGATCTCTCATAGTCCTCCATCAAGACCGTGAAAGTGTCTCCATTTGCCCCATACTCTACGAAATTTCTTTGGGCAACCCCTCGCCTTATATGTGACCCTTTCGGCTGCCATGTAGATGTCCATGCCCCTTCTCCATTCCTCAACCAGCGGAGTATCAGGTGCCCCCCATTTCCTGGCTATATCCCTCTTGGCCACTACTAGGGCTAGCCCCAGAAAAATCAGGAGTGGGCGTGCCGAGTCCACATCATTAGTCATCCCCAGGAGTACTACCTTCGGGTCTGACGGGATGTCTGTCTCCAGCACCTCCCCCAGTTCAGCTAAGACCTCCCCCCAGTACGTTTGAATGCGTGGACAGGACCAAATTGTGTGTAGGAAATCTCCCCTGTCGTGGCCACAGCGCAGACAGCCCGGGTCAGGTATTCTCCCCAGTCTATAAAGCCTCACTCTATCAAAATATGACCCATGCAGGATCTTAAACTGGATTAAACAGAGGCGTGATTTAAACGCTACCTCTCTAGGGTGCATCAGTACTACCCCCCAATCCACATCATCCATTTCTCCCACTTCCCGCTCTCATGTGTTCCTGAGGCCTTCTAATTTGTTTGGTCTATTATTCATGATGGTTTTATATGTCAGGGACACTGCTTTCCCAGGGATTTGTTCCTGCAAAAGGCGGCCCTCTAGCGGGGCATATTCGGGGAGTACCTCCAGCGATGACCCCTCTGCCCTCAATGCATGCCTGAGTTGCATATATTTAAAGAGCTGGGAGTGGTGTAGCCCATACTCCTTTTGGAGCGACGGAAAGGATTGTAAAACCCACTTTTTAATCACATCCCTTAGAGTAGAGATACCATCTTCTTCCGAGGTTCTGCCACCTGTGTCTTCTTCTTCCTCCGTGCCATTGTGATCGGCCAAGCCGGTGTATCTGGACCCGGGCGTCGCCTTTGCCCCCGCCGACACTGCTGGAGTCAACCTTCTTAGACCCTGTGTGCTAGGGCCCGGATATGGGGTCGTCTGTGTGTGCCTCCTACTCCGCGGTTTCTTTATCCATTGGGTTTTAGGGGGGCTCCGACGTAATCAGCGGCCGCCATCTCCTCCCTGATACTGCGGCCTTCCTCTACTGCCCCTTGTAGCATAGGACGTTCTTCCACCCATTGCCATGCTTCCTCTGGTCGGTTGAAAAAGTGCTTTCTCCCCTCATATAGTACTTTTAGCTTCGCCGGGATGAGTAGCATGTACGTTAAGTTTAAGTCTCTCAATTTTGCCTTAATCGTGTCATAAGAACGTCTGTTTCTGGACCTCTTGGCTGTAATCCGGAAAGATCATTATGTTAGTGTTCTCCAGCCGTATTTCCCCTTTCTTCCTGGCTTCCCGCAGAATAAGATCTCTATCCGCAAAATTGAGGAAGTGCGCAATTATCGGTCTTGGCCGTGCCCCCTCCGGTGGTTTCGCCAGCAACGTCTTGTGCGTCCTTTCGATGATGAAGCAGTTTGAGAATTGCGCCTATGGGAACGTTGTCTTCAGCCATGAGTAGAGATAGGCTGCCATGTCTGTCCCCTCAATGCCTTCTCTAAAGCCTACGAAATGGAGGTTATTGCGTCTCGCTCTATTTTCCGCGTTGTCCACCTTCCACAGCAGTTGCCGGTGCGATGCTTGAAGTCCCGCCATTTCCTTTTGGAGAGTGGTGATAGAATCCTCTGCTTCTCCAATCCTAGTTTCCGCTGTCGTCACCCGCTCCGTTAGGTTCCGAAAGTCACAGGAGGAGCACCTCCGAGCCCACCTCCCCTATCTTGACCTCCAGAGCTGCCCTCGAGCCTTGTATATCCGTTCTGGATGCTTGTATCGCTTCCAGTAACATGGCGGTGTCAGATCGTGCGACCTGGGCCGTAGAAAGTGTCTCCTTCTGTTGGCGGGCCGTGGCAAAGTTGTCAATAGTTTCCTGCCGCGTGGACTTGACCACTGGGTCTTTCTTCCCCATCTTAGGCGTCCTTATAAGTGTCCAGACGGTGCGCTGGCAGTCCTCGCTTCGCCCACCAGCTATTGAACTGCGCCGGTAAGGAAACGAAGCGAGCGTAGCGTCAGGTTGCGGCGGCGCACACGGATCACAAATACCAATGGCAGCCGCTCTGAGTCTTCACATGCACTCTCCACCTACTCGAGTCCCAGAGAGCTGGAGTAGTCCTTCTGGGGGGCGGGGCGGCTCTGCCCGTTCCTCACTGCACAATGGGGTCTTCCAACCACTCTGGTGTCTTCGTCAGAAGTCTTAATCACTCTCTTGCCTTGGGCTTTGTGGGCCCCACACTTCAACCTCCCTCACACGCCAGCCTGGGGTCCCCTAGGACAATGGAGGCACATCCAGG
Source organism: Lissotriton vulgaris (assembly GCF_964263255.1). Taxonomy (NCBI): domain Eukaryota; kingdom Metazoa; phylum Chordata; class Amphibia; order Caudata; family Salamandridae; genus Lissotriton; species Lissotriton vulgaris. Next base: position 1,189,234,004 of record NC_141691.1, on the reverse strand, counting down.
GTCTCACTCCCTCAGTAGCCGCATTCAAAGCGCTATGCCGCCCACTGCCACTTACACTCCTCAGGGCATCTGCTTCTTGGCGGATAATGAAGAGCTGCGGCCCCATTATCCACACCACGCCAGGAGACTCACATCGATCTGGGTCGCAGCCCCATGGGGCCCTCTCTCTACGCCGCGTACAGGTCGATGAGGCAGGGGACCATCCACGGAGCCTCGGCAGCTATAGCCGTCTCGCAACCCCAGTCACCAGCAGGGCGGTTAATATTTTCAGTCCGCCCCCGCTGCCCCGTGCTCGGCTCTGCCCCTGGATCACCTCAGGGCTATGATGAGGAGCCCCGGCTCACCCCAGCGCCGCAGCTACGGATCCGCCTGGCCCTGCACAAACTTCGGCGCCACAGCTCCAGCGCGGGGCTCTCCTGTGGCCTGCGGGCCTATTGCCACGGCAGAGTCCCCGAGTGCCTCCAGGGGGCCGCCGTCACTCACCGATCCAGCGTCAGCAAGGATAGGGGCAGAACTGCCGGGTGCAGTCCGGGTGTATATCGCCTTTGCCCTCTGGTTGTCCCTGCAGCTCTCGGACACACCAGTCTTCAGGTCCGGGCCGAGATCGATCGCCTTCCTTACACCATCCGGAGGCAGCTGGCCGCCAAGTTCAAGTTCAAGTTTTTATTTATGATTTGGAACTCGTAAGAGGTCCACATAAAAATTTGCAACAGCATAACAGTACAAATGTATAAAATAGTTCTATTATTACACAGTAGAGGTCGCAGACATATTAATACAAATCCAAAAAACATTTTAAAAAGTTAAAAATTCTTGAACAAAACATTTCATTGGGGAGATTTAGGATAGCTTCAGAAATGGCACTGGCAGATAGAATACCTAGTTTTAAGCAAATTGGTCTCACCCACTTACAACGGGAGTTTGACAGAGCCGGACATATAAACAAGACATGAGAGAGGTCTTGGATGGAGTTGTTACACAGAGTGCACTTGTTAGAGGAACCGTACCACTTGGATAAAAGGTTATTCAGAGGTAACATATCTTGCCTTATTAAGAACCAAAAACGACGAATGCCGTGGGGAAGATTCCAAGATACATAGAATCGCATGGTTTTGAAAGCATAGGAATTAATCACCGGCAGACCACCTTTCTTTAACGCAAAAGAGTCCCTATCCAACGAGAAACTTAATTTCCACGTTGCTAATTTTAAAGATGATTTTAACTGGTATATAGATAGTGAAAAAAGAGTAGATTCCTCCAATTGCAATAAAGAGACCGCCTTTCTAAAGTTTTTTTACAATTGGAGAAAACTCTTTTAAGGGACCCAGTAATTCCTTTTGAATAAGGTGTCTTAACGTGGCTGGTTCACATTTAGCTAGGTAAAAAATCCATCTTACTATCCCAGCTAAGCCTTGAACCCAGCTACTTCTCATGCCAAACTCAAGCCTAAGAGAGGCCACTGAACAGGCAGAGTTGACAGAAGTTAGTTGCCGCAAGAGCCTGCCTTCAATAGTGTGAAGAAAACCCCAATGACTCACATCAATAAGTTCAATGCCGTAAAGTAATGAAGCAGGGATTTTTGCACGGAAAGCTTCTAACAAATAGGGAAAATGCCGTTTTCCTGTGGCTTTATAGAGTGCATTTAAGCCCTTACCCTGCGTCAAAGCCTTGCGCATATTATTCTCAATATGGGCCTTGTCACTCATATTACCACATACTATTTTCCCTAAAAACACATAGGATTGCACAATTTCTAACTTATGGCCACCTATTGACCATATGAAATTCCCATGAGAGTGTTTTTTTCTTTCCTGTCATACACATGACTTTACTTTTAGAGATGTTTATCTGTAAAAAGTGCGACTCTGCGAAGACATGTAATGCATGCAGACGATTGTTCAAACCTTTCGGCGTCAAATCTAACAACAATATGTCGTCAGCATACATTAAACATGCAATAGCTTTATGCCCCAATACGGGAGTGATATCACTGCTCAAAGATAAAACTTGAGGGAGATCATGAACGTAAAGGGAGAATAGTAAAGGAGCCAACAGACAGCCCTGTGTGAGACCATTGGCGGAGGGGATAGCGTGTGACAGGCCTCTTTCCCCTCCCATCATTATTCTGCACCAGCTATCTGTGTGGAGGTCCTGAATTAAATCTAACAGTAAAGGTGGCATGCCTAAAGACGATAGTTTCCTCCACAGCAAGGGGCGCTCAACTTTATCGAAAGCTGTGGAGAAATCTATGAAGGCCGCATATGCTCTTCCTCCCCGGACCCTGATGTATTTATCCATTATCACTTGCAAAGCTGTTAAATTATCCATAGTGCCATGGCCTTTACGGAAACCCGTTTGCTTGAGGGGAAGAATGTTACTCCGATCCACCCATTCAGTTAACAATTTCAAAAGGCATTTAGCAAAAACTTGGCCAACGGCATCCAGAAGGGCAATCTGGTGATAATTTTGAGGAGAAAGCCGATCACCCTTCTTGAAGAGGGGGACCAAAATACTCCCTTTCAAAGAGGGAAGAACTGACCTACTCGAGAAGCAGTGTGCAAATACTGGAAAGAGAATTTTACTCCATTTTATGCTACTTTGCTTTAAGACAGAAATAGGCAGCTGGTCTGGACCCATGGCCCCAAATGAACGCATTTCCCTTATGGCCAGATCAATGGACTTTTCCGACGGAGGTTCCTCCTGGGCCAAATGAACCACATTAAAACTTCCCAGGGGAAAGATTCACCATTACTTGCATAAATATTTTTATTATGCTCTACCCAGGTTCGTTCCTCAATAGGGATAGGGGTGGGACTCAACCTTACACCACAACCCTTACCTTAGAAGTGTGGCTCAGGGGTTAGAGGCGGCAGACCCGGAAGCTGAGATCGGCCCTGGACCAGGGTTCAATTCCCCGCCTCGGCGGGACTGGTGCTCAAAAATTCCACGGACTCGATAATTCTCGCTCCGGTGCCTTCTCAACTCACGGGTTCACACTCTGCGACTCTGGGCAATAGCTTGCTTAATCTCCACAACGGCCCCTCGCGGCGGGATGCCTGGCTTTCACCTTGTGGATACCCTGCCGGGGTTATCTCACAGGGGAATACCAGGACGGGTTCCCTAAGCAAGCGCCAGGAAACCCTTTGTGGGTAGCTGTGCGCTATATAAGCTCAAATACATTTACATTTACATTTACATTAGAGACCAAAACGTTCTTGCTTGGCCATAAAATGCTGCCTCCCTCAGTTGCATCCAGAGTTGGTCCTCCCTATCTTTGCGTAATCTGGTCTTCAACCTTCACCTTCTCCTTTTTAATAGAGCTATCCTTCGAGTTCTTTCGGGTAAAATATTCAAATATTGGTCCCTTACCAATTTATTTATTTCTTTATTTAATAAGCAAATGGAGCTCGGAGGAGGGATTGGAAGCCTATTTCTTTTAGGTTGTCTGGCTAAGGAGGTCACTTCCACCAATAGATCAAAAAAACGGTCAATTTCAGCACCATCCCAATTAACCAAATCAGTTATTGCAACGTCAAGGATGCTCTCCAGCCCACTAAGGGCCTTTATATCCTAATAGCAGCTCCCCGATGAACGACCAAAGCTGACCAAGTCCCTATTTAGCGACCAACGGTCAGACATAGGAGGAGAAATGTTTAATGAAATGGCCAAAGTGGTATGGTCGCTGAAACACGTTTTAGAGATCACAAGATCATTCAACAAAATGAAAGCAGAATTGTCCACTATTACGTAGTCCAATATTGATTCTCCCTGGTATGATTCATGTGTATAATTTGCCGAAGAATCGGAAGGAAGTCTTCCATTCACCACAGTCCCATCCATCTCGAATACTTCTTCCAGAAGCATTTTCCCTCTTTTATTTGTTTTAATGTTCCCAGGCAAAACTGCTTGGGGAATGTGCAGAGATTCTTCCCTATATTTATTCCTAAATAAAGACAAACTTAAATTAGAAATTTTACAGTTAAACTCTCCTACCAAGATTATGTAAGAGGACGGGATTTTCTTTCTGACTTTCTTAGCATAGGAGAAAACCTTCTTCAGGATAGGATTAAAACATTCATCAGGTGGAATATACACATTAATCAAGACAATCGGAGTGGGAATTTCCACATTGTCCAGACAAAATAATGTTACAGCCTGAAAAAGATTACAGGGATCCAAAAAATGGGAAAAAGTCAATTTTATCCGGTTTGATAAACAGCAGGCGATACCCCCTCTTGCATGGCCTCTAAAAGAAGGAGAGGCTTTACCCTCCAAAACAATGTAGTCACTTCCCACAACAAGATTCTCAGTGCACCACATCTCTTGGAGACAGATCACACAGGCCTCAGAGGAGAGGAGGAACTCGATTTTTTCAGAGTTGTTCTTTAAACCTGCCGCATTCCAAGACAAAATTTTTAGATTGCTGCTAAAGGTCAGGTTGCATTTCCTGACTAGTTGTGGGTTTCCTCGCGAGAACACCCGGCAGCCAATTCCAACGGGAGCTCTCATCATCATTCTTACTTCGTACCAATGGAGAGGGGGGATTAATTTCAGATACACAACGAATATTTTTAGATAAGAAAATGTTTAAGTCATTGTAAGCATCAAAACGTTCTTTCCTACCCAGAGCTATTTGAAAAAGAGGGACGGAAGAGCATGCCCCCTTAGAGGATTTAGATGGTCTATCCATCAAGAAGTTCCCATAGAAAGGCGTGACATCAATCCCCCTACTCTGAAAGCTCTCAGAACGCTGGAGAATCAGATTTACAATGAGCTTAGAATATAACTTTGCCCTCATTAAGAATCCTCCCTCTGTTTTCAAAATAAAAATCAAGTCTATATCTGAAGATTGGATTAGTTCCAATTTTCCAGACTCCTGAAAGCATTTAAGAAGAGCAGCTCTATTCAAGATACAGTCCGCCTCAAACAGGGGAGAGAAATCGAGGACAAATGTATTTATATTTTCTTCTTTCCTAAGATCAATAGATCTGCTTGTGTCCTCTACACCTGCCGTCAAACCAGAAAAAGACCTAGCTAAGGGGTTAAGGACTGACAAACCCATGTCCGAGGGTTTATTAATAGTTACCCCCTGATGACCCGCCCTAAATGGCTCCCTCTTATCAACATGAAATCCCCCCTTTACAACGTTAGAAACAACAAAAACAGGCTTAGGGACCAATGGAGGAGAGGATGGTGTTATTATAGGTGGAATAGACATTATTTCCAAAGGAGGAAGTTGAGAAGAATCTTAAGCTACTTTTATATCCCCTAACGTATTTTTTGAACAAATTGGGGGCCCCTCTGAAACCTCTTCTTTAAATGAAGTTTCCTGCAAGGCTTCAAAGAAGATTTTCCTCCGCCTATTTTTTCAATCCTTCGGATTAACTTCCTTTTATTTCTTCCCTTCTTATTTAATTTTCCAATTTTTCCTTTTTTCCCACTAGCAGCCGCTTCCAAGACCACCTTATCTTCCTTACCACTCTATTGGTTAAAAATTGCAAAACACTCCTTTTCCTGCCTCACATTCAAGGCAGCCGGAACTACAACTATAGGACTATCGTGCTCCACCACATAATTAGAGGCAAGGATATTTATAGGAGAAACCGACTTTTCCCCAGCTACAGAAACTTGGGGGACATCGGTGACAGCAGCTCCACTCTCTGATAATATGTCATTCGTCACATCCCCCTCCGTGGGGCTAGTTACTAAATTTGAGGGAGTGACCTTCTCCTGACGGTTATTCAATAGGACTTTTAAGATTTGCGTTACCGTTTCAAGAACACAATCCGAACCCCGACAAACTTTTCCAGTAAAGATAATATAGAAGAAAGCAGGCAAATATAACTGGGTGAGAGACATCTAGGCCTGTTATGTTAAGATCGGGGCTCAATGATGTACTGTTAAGGTGTGATTTATTGGAAGGCGTACTGCTATACAATTGGAGGCCAGAATGGGCAAATGTTGCCGGAGTCTTAGCCAGATTCGAAATCCTGCCAGACTCATCAGCAACATACCGCTTACAAAGCTCCAAGTCTATTTCGGAAGATACAGATTTTTTACTTTCCTCTCCTCCCTGAACTAATAGGCTGGGGGAAGTTTTTTGGCAGGACCCTCTAGGGCAATGTTTTAAAAGATGCTCAATGGAATTGAAGGGGGGATTATGAACTAAAGCCTTCACACTTTTAGGATTATTCTCTGGGGTGCAATGGAAACTTGAAAGAAGAGGATCACTCTCTGCTGCTTCATTTATCTGGCTTACAATCTCTTCCTTTTTGTTTGTCCCCAATGAGCTCTCAGATGCGCAAAAGTCCTTTGAAGGGAATAGATCTAACACATCCTTACTAATTTCGGCTTTGTCATTCGGTTTGGGTCTCGCCATTATAGCTTTATTCGATCCACGTTCCCAGAGACTGAACAACTGGTAATTTCCCTTTAACTGTGTTGTAAGATCATCCTTATTTCTAAATGGATTGGATTTAGTTTTAGAACAGGCTCTACCCACCAAAATTCTCCCAGACCTTAGCTTTTTGGTGGTCATCCTTATACGTGAACCTAGATACTCCAAAATACAGTACAACCCAAATAGAACTTTCAACAACTCCTATACAAAGGATCAAACCACACTGATTACTAAAATGATTATAGGTTAGGGGGTTAGCCCAGCTCCAGCCTTCTTCAGCCTCTGAGGGCCTCAGAGGGCCCGCCCGTTGATGGGGCTTCATCCGGGTACCGTCCCGGACGCGTTCCGCTATGCGAAAGGACTACCCACGGGTTAAATAGTTAAGGGAGTGGCGGGAAGAGGACCAGCTGCGGCCGATTATCGCCGCACAGCAGGCTGGTCCTCGCAGTCCCGCTGGAGGCTGTGGGTGGGGTATAAAGTCAGCAGCACCGCAGTTCTTGGGCCACAACAAAGTCCAGGGCTCCCACAAAACTCAGGGAGCGAGCGGCACCCGCGAAGCGGGTGTCACGAGATGTAGCATAGTGGCTCGTAGGGCGGAAAAGCACCGCCGTAAAGCAACCTCCCGCCAGGCACAACAGCAACAGATCCTCCGAGCAGGCTCCAGAAACACACAACCACACAGGTTGGCTCCACCCGAACTTAATGCAGGGAGAGGCGGGAAGAGGACCAGCTGCGGCCGATTATCGCCGCACAGCAGGCTGGTCCTCGCAGTCCCGCTGGAGGCTGTGGGTGGGGTATAAAATCAGCAGCTCCGCAGTTCTTGGGCCACAACAAAGTGCAGGGCTCCCACAAAACTCAGGGAGCAAGTGGCACCCGCGAAGCGGGTGTCGCAAGATGTAGCGTAGTGGCTCGTAGGGCAGAAAGGCACCGCCGTAAAACAACCTCCAGCCAGGCACAACAGCAACAGATCCTCCGAGCAGGCTCCAGAAACACGCCATCTTTGTACATGTATCCCGGGCCGGTCTCCTGCCGAAGTTGATTTGCTCGTTTTGGCACTAGTTTCGGTGATTCCACCGTCGCCGTGGACTTCCCGGCCAGATCGGACTCGCATTCGCCGTTTTGGGGGTTCAGGGTCATCTTTGAAAGTCGGATTTGCTGCAGCTCACCGGGAGCTCTTTACAGGCATGTCTTACTCGGCCATGCTGTTGGATACGCCCCATATATGTGCCATTTTTGTCCCATGGTACACCACATTGTATATACCGCACATCCATGGTGGTGGTGTCACGTAGCACAATAACAGAAATATTCCTGGGGATATGCCAGTTATTGTATATCTGCCCATTAGTGTTTTAATGTAGTGATAGGATGACTACATACGGATGAAAGAGTCACTATAAAACTAAACCAACAGTGACAGAGCATTTGCTGGAAGTTTAACGATACAAACTACTAAATTGAACGTATAACACACAAATTTGCAAGTACATTGAAGACTGCATACATCGTCTATAAGGGTTTTGAAGCAGTCTATGCCCTAAGGCCTATTTTAATGCATGAGTACTTAGATAGTGAGTTGATGATTACAAGACTGCAAGGAATGAACCTGATTGAATTTATAACAGCCTCAGTTGTACCACAGTATATAGATAACCACATACTGCTGAATAGCTCACTACAATATTGAAACAGTAGTGTGAGAATGTTTGCTAGAAGTATTAGGATACACATTGAGGAATTGAGCATATAAAACATATGTTTGCTGGTGCATAGAACAGTGCATGCACAGTCTATAAAGGTTTGAAACAGCCTATGCACTAAGACTTCTTTTTATCCATGAGTATCTAAATACTGACTAGATCATTATACTTCTGCAAAAAAAGTTCCTCACTAAATTTATTACAGCTTTAGTTTTACCACGGTACAATGAAAAAGAACATACTGCTGACGGGCTCACTACAATACTAAAACAGCAGTGTCACAGTGTTTGCAGGAAGTCTAAGGTTACAGACTGGGCAATTGAAAGCATAGAACACAAGCTTGCAGCTGCATACAAGACTGCATGTATACCCCATACAGATTTTAAGCAATCAATACCCTCAAACCCACTTTGCATATTTTAAATCAATACAAACATTTAAAGAATATATAACTGAATCTATAACTGCTTCACTTTTAGTACAGTAAATACATTAGTAGATAGTGCTCAAACTTTTATTATTTTTCAACAATAAATTTATTCTTGTAACATCTGATAATTTAACAGACATTCCCATGCAACTTCATCAGATATGTCATTTAGATAATTTTCCTCGTCAGCAGGTTGTGATTTAATTTGTACTAAAATGTCAACATAATTTAAAACTTCCAGAAAATCTCCATCAAAGCTTTCGTCTTCAAAATCACAATTCATGTCTGCAGCACTAATTTCTCCTTCTTCACTCTCATTGCCTGTGACAGATACAATTAGTTCTTCAATTATACTCAAAGTAATATCCAAAATCGCCTGAGTATGAGGCTGTTCACTTTCCATAATTTTTCCTTTATGTTCTTGCTCCTTGTATAAAAATATAAACAGTTCATTTTAACACTTTTCGTCATATATAATACAAAACTACAGTTTTCACTATTTTGGCCTACAGAAAATACTGTATAAATACTATTATCTAATAACATTCTATTAGTAGAGTTTTAGCCCTTCGCAAAATTAAACAGACTATAATTACGTAACATTCAATAACCTAGACCTCTCAGTTTATTGTCTAATTTTTATGTTATTAATTTGCTCGTGTTCTTCTACTAACTTTTCTTTATGCAGTTGCTTGTTATCTATCTTATGTTTTTCATTAATGTTCTTTCTTAATTCAAAAGTCTTCCTACTATTCCTAGCTCAATGTGTTCTTTTCCCTTAAGACCTTCCTTACACAAATGTTATCGTTTCTTCTTTTAAGTTAGAGAAAATACATCGACTGAGTACATTCAATATTGTCTATAATGTCAGGTAAGTTTACTTACTCACTAACTTGGCAAACAACGTTCTTTAACTCTCACAGAAATATTTCCAATTTCTCTTCAGGAATGTCTAAGGACCAATTGAAAACAGGTCTGAACCCCGGAACGTCTTAGGTGAAATGTGCACTGGTTAGTGAGCACGCGCCTCACCAACGATTCCCCACAACTCTGTGGTAAATGACTAGATCGCAACCGCGTCTTTCAGCCGCGGCCTGTGCAGGGACTTGCAAAGGGGCAGGCAGGACGGGCTTGGGAGGGGCAGGCCGAGAGGTGATAAGCAACGGATTCTGCATAATTGCAGGTAACTGAACAATTACATTATTAAAACGAATTTCGGGCCATATTGTAAAGTGTAAAGTGCAAATAAAGCGTCGATAATCTATCTCGTTTTGTTGATAATATGACCCGAAATGCATGCTAATGACTTCGTGGTGACGATCACGAGTGGTTAGGGGGTTGTACATGCATGTTTAGGCTCTATTTTTATTTTATTTTAAAGAAAAATCGCAGCATACCCGTACATAAATATGTACAATTACGAGCAGGAGCTGCATGCTGTCAGTACTCCAAACTAGGAAGTGTTGCAAGCCATCTTATTTGTCACGGAAGCCGAGTCACAAGGAAACAGTAAAACAAAGTTGACAAATAAGGAAAGGGGGCACGATAGAAACATTCTGAACATATAGTGTTGCTCAGGGGGTGGTAGATTTATTGTACGCGTAAGGACAACGTACAGCTGTAATGTTGAAAGTCATCATGTAAGCGTACGAAAGCAAGAAAACTAAAAATTATTTTAGATATTTATGAAGTGTATTTGTTTATGTGTTGTGTGGCTATAAAAAGAGCTGTTGTGTTTATTGTGAGATTTTAGTACCTACAAGTAAGTACCGATGCAGAGTCTTAAGTTTATGAGGAACACTCTGTTCCCCACATCTGTAAAATGTACACCAGCTCTCCTATAGATGCCATGCATATTGAAACTCAGATTATTGTTGTAAATGGACCCCATTCGGTAGTCTCGGAGAAAGGCAGAAACAGATTTATTCACCTGTTTCCTAGCTTTTTCAAACTGTGGACAATAGTGGTTTGACCGCTTCCATCTCTGCTTTTGGCATACATTAGAATATACAAAGACAGTTTTCGGGAACAGTGTCATCAATTGGGCAAAGGTGTCCTTCATGAGCATTTCCAGAGCTACCCCAGTCAAAGTGCCTAGGTCATTGTCACCACAGTGCACAATTATGAGGTTAGGGTGTTGGAGATGCATAAAGGATTTCACCAATGGCATCAATTGGTACAACTTTAATCCTCTCTGTCCAATCCATTTAATGTCCACATTTGGTAAACCTAGGTCCTTGTGAATTTTTTTCTGTTGTGTGTACCTTTGACTCCACAAAATATAGCTGTGACCCTCAATCCACACTGTAAGCATTTTAAAGAGAGGTCTGGATGCACTCTGATGGGGTCTGTAATTGAAATGCTAGTTTCAGAAGTAAGATTTTTCTAAAATGGTAGACAGCATGCAGTTTTCAAAAAAAGGAAAAGAAATCGTTGGTCGTTTGACAACATTTTACCAAAACTATTCCATGTTTCTGGTTTTTAAAGCCTTATTTTTTTGGTTAAGAAAAAGTGATAAAAAAGAACGTTACATAAGATAAGCTGGTATATTCTCCAGTCAAGCACACTTGCTGTTTTATTTTGCAACAATGTATGATGAACTTTTCACCTGTGTGCTGAGTTAGGTGTTCCCTGAAGTGTTTCTATGGTAACTGGCAGATTCAGGAACGGGGAAGGGTTGACAGTTCTATTAGTTCGAAAGCTTTCGAATGTTAAATCAATAGAAATGTGTGTTTTCTTTTGAATGAATGTGAACAGGATTTCAATTGGTTATTTATATGTATGTATGCGTAAAATGAGAGGGAACATTTTCAATTTGACGGTTGTGCTGCAAACACTGTACTCTAGAGATTTTGTAGAAGAATATCCACTGTGTGAGTGGTATTCTTGTTAATCTAGAATTCAATTTTTCTGTGAGTTGAAAAGTTGTATGGGAGTGCGACTGTGCGGTGTATCTTTGTACATTAACGAATTATGGGGTATATTCTCAAGACTCGGCGATACAATTATCGCCACTTTATCGGCAGGAAACTGCTGATAACGTGTTGATAATGTTATCGCCTGTACTGATAATATGCTCCTATATTCATCCGTTGTTAAACGTTTTATAGTAGTAAATGTGTTTTGCTATAGTGCATGCTGGTAAGTTTTTTCTTTAATATCATTTTGTGCCTCTGTACATTAAGGGATTATGGGCCATATTATCAATAAAGGACGATACATTATCTCCGCTTTTATCGACAGGAAACTTCCGGTAAACCAGTGATAATGCTCCAGGTAATATATCCTTATGAATTCCCATAGAAACCCAGGTTATGGTGTTAACCTGGGCTATTATGGAAATTCACAAGGACATATTATCGAGACCCTTATCGCCGCTTTAGTGGCAGTTTCCTGCCGGTAAAAGCGGCGATAATGCCAAGGAATTTTCAGAGCACTAGGATAAGTCAATACTTCTTTAAGTTCATGTCTATAATTTATGAGCTCTGGTGTCACTCAGAGCCTATGCCAAAACCTAAGAGGTTTTAGTGCTAGCTCTTCGTCAATTGATCTGATCCCCAGGTCCAGCCTTAGAGGAAGGAGCGGGGTACTAGGTGGGAGTCCTAAAAGCTGTCTTAAAAATGTGTTCTCTATCCTTATAATTTCAGACCTATTGCCGTGTCCCCAGAGTTCTCCTCCTTACCTATGGAACCCCAGCTTGCGATTTGTAAACTTCAAACGGGGGGCCAACAGGTTTATTAGTGGACTTATTGAATAGCTTGATAATTCCTCCAGATATTTGAGCCAATTTGAGTTGGGATTTGGTTTGCTGGGGACCCCACGACAAGTTCTCGTTAATGGTAACCCCCAGAATAGCCAAAGGTGTCTACCCTTTCGAGTCTCGTTGTCCCTAGAATTGGATACAGTCGAGTTGTTCTGGGGGGATTAAAGATCATGAATTTGGTTTTAAGGGCATAGGGGCATTGATCTCCAGTCCCCGGGCGGTGCAGAATTGTTCAAAGCCATCCAATCTTCGCTATATACCCATCGGAGACTTAGAAAGTAAAAGGGTATCATCAGCGAACATAATGGCAGGCACCCTGTCGCCAGCTAACTTAGGAGCATCGTTGTCCTGTACTCCATTAAGTTGCGCAATTATCCCATTGACAAAGAGGCTAAACAGGGTTGGTGCAAGCACACAGCCCTGCCTTACCCCCCTGCCACCAGGGAATCGGGACGACAGGGCGCCACTTTTCCCACATCTAACCTGGGCAAAATTAGCCTCATGTAACCTTATCAGAACAGATAGAAGGTAAGTGGGGATACCCAGCTCGAGAAGTACACTTCAGAGCTTCCCCAGGGGAACAAGATCGAATGCAGAGCGGAGATCCATGAATACCAAATAAAGGCTGCCACCCTCCATTCTCACCATTTTCCAATGCAAGAGTAGTAAACAAAAAATGTGGTCCTCGGTGGAGGTATTCTTCCTAAACTCTGCCAGATAGGGCCTTAGAATTGCAAACTCCTCTATCCAATCTTGTAAACGATCCAAAATGAGTCTCACAAAGATTTTCTGGGGGACATTGCTAAGATTTATGGGTCTGTAGTTGGATGGGAGGAGAGGAGAGCCCTTTTTATTTATAGGGACAATCTCTGCACCCAGCCATGTGCAAGGAACCGCCATACCTCTCAAGACAGCATTAAAGAGGGTCTAAAGGTAAGGACCCCAGATGTTCAGCTCGTGTTTAAAAAGATCACCCGGGAGTTTATCCAGGCCTGGTGCTTTGCCCGAAGCAAGTTTAGTAATTGCATTACAAACTTCTACCACGGTAAACTCAATCACCTCTGACTGCGTATTAAGTACAGATTGAGTGGATAATAAATCAGGGTCGTCAGTGATACCCTCAGTAGAGTACAAGGCCCAATAGTGACCTTCCCAGACTTCTGCCGCTATATTAGGTTCAATGGCTACTTTCTGCTCGCCACTACCAGTATTTATAATGGACCAGAATTTACGAAACAAAACAAAAGAAGGGGGCTCCCCGTAGGGTTTCCTAGTGATATAGGCAGGCCAAGGGGGGAAGAACAACTGTATAGAGACAAAGAGAAGGTACCCTGCCTGATATTTATAGTGGTCCTAGCTAGAGGATCCAAACGTGATAGAAGAAGGGGGGGTGGTTAGCCCAGAGGCTGAGGCTGCACAGGACAAAAACCAGGTCAATCCAAACAGGCTCAACAACATATATTGAAAAAATACATATTTTTTATTTTTCTCTTTTTAAATATATTATTCGAAATTTTCAAAAGACAAACATGTATAAATTAAATAGTCAAAGTGATATTTTGCGAAACACATAGCAAAGATTTTTTTCGGGATTAAGATCCGCCCAGTACTGACCACACTTCAACCAAACTACCACACTCATTCACACAGGGTTTTTTTTCTAGCTATGGTTGGAACATTCAACTTTCATTCATCCATTCATATAGTCCTGGCGTAGACAACAATAGATTTTCAATAAGTTGTCTAAATCGGGGGGTTCATCCAGGCAGATGGTATTAATACGGGTCCTGGTGTAGTTAGGACAGATTGCCGTATTCCTGGGAAAACGTGCCGACGCGCGTTTCGGTGAGAGGCCAATGTGGCCACACCTTCGTCAGGGCCAGGGTAGTATGCTGGGCAGGGAACAGGAGTAAAATCTGTTTGTTTTATTAGAAACGCATGCGATTTAAGGACCACCTTCACACATTCAGGAGGGAATGAATTCCAGTTGTTACCAAGCTATAAGGTCTCAATTCGTGGTTCCTCTGGTAGAATTTACAAGGCAACTTGCTCAACCAAATGGCTCATATAGGTCGGGTAACCAGGGACAACGGATAGCCGGTCGCTGTTCGTCGTATTCTCTTCCGTGATGTTACTCTGTCAATTATTCTATCGTCTCTTCAAAAGAGTCCTGTTGGTCATCAGGTAGGGGGTAGATCCTGTCACATTGTTGTCTATGACGACTTTAGCGTTAGTAGGTAATCCTGCAGGCTCTCATACTTTGCCTTCAGTGCCGCGGGCAGAGTCAGAACAATTAGGTCAGATATTTCTTAAAATAAACAAAGCTGGGCTTTTAAATTGGGATTCCACCGACTACGTTGGAATCATGACGGAATACCGCTCACTCGAGTTCCGTCATGAAGTCGGTCGTCGTCTTCCGATGGGGTTCCGCCGGCTGCCTCGGTCGGCCAACTGCGCGATAGTGTCCTGTATCACGCAGTTGGCCGACCGAGGCAGCCGGCGGAACCCCATCGGAAGACGACGACCGACTTCATGACGGAACTCGAGTGAGCGGTATTCCGTCATGATTCCAACGTAGTCGGTGGAATCCCAATTTAAAAGCCCGGCTTTGTTTATTTTAAGAAATATCTGACCTAATTGTTCTGACTCTGCCCGCGGCACTGAAGGCAAAGTATTAGAGCCTGCAGGATTACCTACTAACGTTAAAGTCGTCATAGACAACAATGTGACAGGATCTACCCCCTACCTGATGACCAACAGGACTCTTTTGAAGAGACGATAGAATAATTGACAGAGTAACATCACGGAAGAGAATACGACGAACAGCGACCGGCTATCTGTTGTCCCTGGTTACCCGACCTATATGAGCCATTTGGTTGAGCAAATTGCCTTGTAAATTCTACCAGAGGAACCACGAATTGAGACCTTATAGCTTGGTAACAACTGGAATTCATTCCCTCCTGAATGTGTGAAGGTGGTCCTTAAATCGCATGCGTTTCTAATAAAACAAACAGATTTTACTCCTGTTCCCTGCCCAGCATACTACCCTGGCCCTGACGAAGGTGTGGCCACATTGGCCTCTCACCGAAACGCGCGTCGGTACGTTTTCCCAGGAATACGGCAATCTGTCCTAACTACACCAGGACCCGTATTAATACCATCTGCCTGGATGAACCCCCCGATTTAGACAACTTATTGAAAATCTATTGTTGTCTACGCCAGGACTATATGAATGGATGAATGAAAGTTGAATGTTCCAACCATAGCTAGAAAAAAAACCCTGTGTGAATGAGTGTGGTAGTTTGGTTGAAGTGTGGTCAGTACTGGGCGGATCTTAATCCCGAAAAAAATCTTTGCTATGTGTTTCGCAAAATATCACTTTGACTATTTAATTTATACATGTTTGTCTTTTGAAAATTTCGAATAATATATTTAAAAAGAGAAAAATAAAAAATATGTATTTTTTCAATATATGTTGTTGAGTCTGTTTGGATTGACCTGGTTTTTGTCCTGTGCAGCCTCAGCCTCTGGGCTAACCACCCCCCCTTCTTCTATCACGTTTGGATCCTCTAGCTAGGACCACTATAAATATCAGGCAGGGTACCTTCTCTTTGTCTCTATACACCAGAATTTACGAAAGTCTTTAGCAGCTAGCGCAAATGTTAGACTGGACGACTTATCATAATCCCATTCTTCCTTTGCACACTTGGTTATCCTTTTATAGTTTGCCCTCCTTTCTTTAATTACAATTCTATTATATTCTTCTACGGCCTGCAATAATTCCATGTTGGCCTTCCTGCAGGTAGTATTATACCAAGAATGATGGGGGGCCCTATTTCCCTTCTTAAGAACCTGGGGGTTGAGTACTTCTGCCACTTTAACTACTAGGCCCACATGGACAGCCTCCATCATATTAAAGTAATCAGGGGCCACAGGTGGATTAGATAGGACTGCAACCTCTGTAAAAGATGGAATCACCAAGCTTAAAAGTTTTTCAGTTTTTGTTCCGGGTGCTCCAGTAATTTATGCCATCTTACTCTCCGCCTGTCATTTGATTGGGTAAGATCCAAAGCATTGACCACGGAAGATAATACACCACTCTTTCTGATATTAGGCAGACCCAGTTCCGGATAGGGCATTATGGTCACTATCAACTCTTGTGAAAACATTAAAATCTATTACCTTCGACCATAGCCTTGTCTCAACCAAAATATAATCAAGGTGGGACGTTTGTGTAAGTTTGTTAAATGTAGATTTAGCTGGGGTATCAGAGGGGGTATGACCATTACATGCTTGTAGGGAGTGAGTTAGAGTTAGTGCCATGATCTGTATAGCTAACGGCGTCCATGCCCTAACCGGTGAAGCCTGGATCAGAGGAATAGACCAATGATCGTCCTCTGCCACCAAGACCACTTCGCTCAAACCCACAAGTGGCTCATATTGGCAATTCAGATCCCCCCCACCAGGAGATAAGTACCGCTCGGGATTGTTGAAATAAAAAGGGACAAGTCCTCGATAGTATTGGACTCTTTGGTTATGCTGACAGGGCGGGAATAAACATTAATCAATGCTAACTTAAAAGCATTAGGCAGGGCAAGAACTGCACATTGAATATCTTTAGAACAGGTGTTTAGAAGCTTAACCATGCAACCCAAATGGGAGCCAATCCAAATGGTAAGTCCCCCTGAGGGACGACCTCGCCCTCCCCAGACTGCCGGAACAAAGAACCAAGCGAATCCTGCCCGATGTTGCTCCATCTGGGCCCAGGTCTCTTGAAAGAGGCACACATCACATCCATCCACAAAAGAACTCCATTCAGGACAAGTCAACTTGTTAGTCAAGACTGCCAAATTCCAAGATGGAATCCTAAGTTTCTCCACCCTTGCACCCACATCCAAACTCTTAATGCCTCATTGTTTGTCTCCCCAGTTAGGCCCACACTGGTTAATAAGGGGGGCAATGGATGGCCTTCAGGAACTAAGTCTAGTACGGACTCCTTAGATCTTTCAATACGGGGTGGACTGCCACTTGGGATAGCTAGGATCGAAGTACCCACCTTGCTTCTAACTCTCTCCCCCCTACAGAGCTATACATTTTTGTAATACCAACATCAGCCTCCCCCTGCTCTATCTCACAATCTGCCCTGTTTGTATCCACAAGAGTGGACTGCAAGTTCCAAGGATTCAGTCAATCCACCAAATCGAGACAGCTATATCTGTTTTGCAGGTAAACGGCTGAAGGAAATAGAGGTTCTGCAGTCACCCGCTGCCAAACTCCCTGCAGTATTCAGAACTCGTTCAGTACCCGAACTAATGGACAGTGAACCGGAGGGGTAAAAATGCGACAGCTAGTGGAACTGAATGACTGACACGGGCCTGAACTGACACCACTCACAAATATATTTCACCATCCTTGTATCTCTATAATGTATCAGGATACAATCTCCCTTTGTGTCCTTTTCTCGATAACCCACCCATGACACTCTACGAACAAACATGCTTTCACTGGTTACGTGTGGTGGATGAGGTCTGTTTTTATTAAGCCATTCCCCGACCTTGTTCTTTAATGTCAAGTATGATTCCTCACTATCATTCCTCAACTCAGGTACTCCAGCTAAGACCACTACGTATGGGCTAGATTCAGGAGGTAAATCAATTCCTATAAGCGGTGTTTTGTTAGTACGTTGATGTTGTGAGGATACAGACACACCACATTCTTTTCTAGGTATTAATTTACTTTGTGAATGCTGTCCCCAATCACAGTTAGAGACATTCAACACTGGCCCTGCTTTGGCCAATGCTGCACTACCAGCCCCATTGCACTTTGGTAATCTACCACAGACCTCAGTCCGCCCGTATTATTTAAATCAGCTGGAATAAGAGGACGGTCAAGTATTAAGGAGGGAAATTGTTGTTGAGGGGTTTGTTTATCACTAGGATGACTTAGCCTGGCTAGAACCCCAGTATTCCGATCAGAAGTATTAGTAAGAATTAGCAAATTATCTTCAATATCAGCCAATCTGTTTGTAAGTGGTAGCAAACAGTCAGCAATTATAACCCCCACTTTAGCCCAGAATGCATCATTCAGTATAGACACAGGAACCTCTAATATGTTGGAATCTATCGGGCCACATATTGGCATCTCTGGCTCAGTCTCCTCGTTCAACCCCAAGGATTTCTATCCTTCCTCTCCAGACCTTGTTGGCTTCGATTTATTGAGACAGTTTTTTATCGAATGACCACCCTCCCGCTTCTTTTATTGACACCTGGCATGTCCTTTGGGAGTTCCTTTCTTCTCACGGAGGGGGCGGACTTCGACCTGGTTATAACACATGAAAACTGATCCTGTACACTCTTCTCTGGCACACAATCGGCTGGGGCAGGGATACCAGTACTGTCCCCAGTTGCCATAGGGGTATGGGGGGCTTCCATTTGGGAGTCCACCATAGATGGATGGTCGACACTGGTAGTTGAGCCATGGACAGGAGAGCGAACTAACATGAGCCCACCCGGAGACAGACGCTTAGCAGATAATGGGTCGAGTGATAGCAAGTACGTTCGTAGCTCTCGTGATGAAATAGTCCAACGTTCCCATCATGCTAATGTCATGAGTGATGTCACTGACCATGTCATGAGTGATGTAATATGTGACGTCATCCGCAGTGCATTGCAGGCGCGCAAGTTATAGTGAGTCCAACTAACTATATCGTGGAAATTTCAATGGTTTTATGTCAGTAAAATTTCCAGCTAACTATAACTGGTGTGAAACCTATGTTTTTTTCAGTGAATTTAATAGGTTTTTTAAATGCTAATTCCTAACTATAACTGGTGTGAAACCTATGGTTTTTTCAGTGAATATATATATATATATATATATATATATATATATATAGATATATATATATATATATATATATATATATATATATATATATATATATATATATATATATATATATATATATATATAATCCACAGTTCCTTTTCCAGGAAATGAAAACGCACTCACAGAAATATGAATGAGTGACACCTAAATAGGGTGCAGCACTTTAAATAAATAGTGAGGTCGCTTACAGTTCATCCTTTATTTTTTGAGCTATATGTAATATGGCGATATCTAAATTGGGAGTGTTTTTGAGCTCAAGAGCCTAACATTACATTAACAAGTAATGTGAATCACAGGAAAGATTGGATCCAATGATTAGTCACTTTGCTTGAAAGTTAGCATTGACACGAGGGGAAATAAAGTTGAAAGAGAGAATGATAAAAAAAATTGAGAAAAAAGAACTAGCCAATGCGCATGTCTTGTGAATAATGGGAATACTAACATGCGGACTTGAACCAGCATTTTCCTTTAAATGAATACATTGGCGGCATAACAAAAGAAGGGTTATTAGCCAATTAATCTTGAGAAAAAAACATCAATAATACAAGTTTGTGAAAATAAAAAGAGAATGATCACATAACCGTATCTTCCTACAATGTCCACAATGCATTGCACAGACTCCCTGTCACGGGTCACACGATGTCATACAGTCTTTTTAATTAGTTGTTATGAGTTGCATGCCATATCAATCATGAACAAGTTATCAGGAGATAACGAAACGCGTCAGTATTTTTACAACCTGGATGATATTTGAATTAAACAAATCTGGGAAACGTTGAATTCTGCGAGTGCATTTTCATTTCCTGGAAAATGAATTGTGTATGATAATTATCGGCTTAGCTCTGCCAAGGAAATCCGCACAGAGACAAGAAGCGACATGGGTCCGTGGTTTTGGAGCCTTTCTGTGGAGTATATATCTGTGTATATATATATATATATATATATATATATATATATATATATATATATTACCTACTGGCGGTCGCCAGTAGGTATATATAGTTAGGATTTTTTCTCTATGGGATTTTTGAAAATTCTATGTCTAATAACTTTGGCGTTTGTGGACGGAATCGGCTGAAATTTTCAGGAAAATGGCACATTTTGTTTCTGAGCAGCCCCTGACAATTTGGGGGGGTTTCGTCAAGGGGGGGCCGAGAAAAAAGGGGGGTCCCAAAACACATTTTTCCCATGTTAATTTCCATAGGGCGGTTGGCCTCACTTTTAGCTCGAACGGCTGAATGGATTTGCACGAAACTTGGCAAAATTGTAGGGACTGTTAGCCCGATGTGCCTTTGCTAGGTCTCAATATATGTGCTCCAGTGGATTTTGAGTAATTTAGGTTCAAAAAAAGATATATATCTGGGCGGAGCCTAACCACACATCTGATCTGATTGGCTGTCAGCACTTCATCCAAGAAGTGTTGGCAGCCATCTTGGGACCAATATACATGATAGCACCTCATTAAAAAGCATTGTAGTTAATAGAGGGTTTTAGGACTTTAGTTACATTATAAATCATTTGTTGATGGTACCATACTCGTTTTAGGAATTGTGGTGGGTTCTAAGGTGATTTTACCATGTGAAAAAACCTTCTGCTGTGATATCATGAATATTGTTTGAAAGAAAACTAATATCTCATGATTTTCCCACAGTGGTTTGGAAGGGGATCTATAAGCTAAACTGAAAGCATATTTTCTGTAAATTCACATTATCTTTCTCAGTCATGTGAAAATGAAGTCTGACATTCTCAGTAAAACATGTACATCCAACAAGGACAGGGACTGTCAGTTGATTACTTTGTGTTCTACTGCAGCCTCCTAGAGTGTTCTAAAGAACAACTAGAGCGCTAACAGTCCTACTTATTACAAAGGTATGGCACACCTGAAGCCATCTTGATTGGAATAAAGTGGTAACTCTTAAAACATTTAATTTAAAAAGAAACAACATGAGGGAGTATATTTTGCCATAGAAAGTATGATTAGTGCTGCAGAATGAAAAATTAGGGCACATTTTGAGTGACTTCTCAAATCCTTTTCTATTTCTTTAAAACATTCTGACATGCAGTCTCCCAAAATGGCCACCAGAGACAAAAGAGCCCAAATGTAGCCCAAATATCACCCAGATGTAGCCCAAGTATAGCCCAATGACAGAATGTCCCAGAGTGTTCTAAAGAACAACTAGAGCGCTAACAGTCCTACTTATTACAAAGGTATAGCACACCTGGAGCCATCGTGATGGGAATAAAGTGGTAACTCTTAAAACATTTAATTTAAAAAGGAACAAAATGAGGGGGTATATTATGCAATAGAAGGTATTATTAGTGCTGCAGAAAGAAAAATTAGGGCACATTTTGAGTGACTTTTCAAATCCTCTTCTATTTCATTAAAAAATTCTGACATGCAGTCTCCCAAAATGGCCACCAGAGACAAAAGAGCCCAAATGTAGCCCAAATATCACCCAGATGTAGCCCAAGTATAGCCCAATGACAGAATGTCCCAGAGTGTTCTAAAGAACAACTAGAGCGCCAACAGTCCTACTTATTACAAAGGTATGGCACACCTGAAGCCATCTTGATTGGAATAAAGTGGTAACTCTTAAAACATTTAATTTAAAAAGGAACAAAATGAGGGGGTATATTTTGCCATATGAATTATGATTAGTGCTGCAGAAAGAAAAATTAGGGCACATTTTGAGTGACTTCTCAAACCCTCTTCAATTTCATTAAAGAATTCTGACATACAGTCTCCCATGATGGCCACCAGAGACAAAAGAGCCTAAATGTAGCCCAAATATCACCCAGATGTACCCCAAGTATAGCCCAATGACAGAATGTCCCAGAGTGTTCTAAAGAACAACTAGAGCGCTAACAGTCTTACTTATGACAAAAGTATGGCACACCAGAAGCCATCTTGATTGGAATGAAGTGGTAAGTCTGAAAACACTCAATTTAAAAAGGAACAACATGAGGGGGTTAATTTTGCCATAGAAAGTATGATTAGTGCTTCAGAAAGAAAAATTAGGGCTAATTTTGAGTGACTTCTCAAATCCTCTTCTATTTCATTAAAAAAATTCTGACATGCAGACTGAAACATGCACTTTGAATACCAGCAGCAGACGTCCCTGGTGAGCAGTAGCTTTACTACAGTGATCTAATGTGCAACTAGAGTGCTAACATTCAGAATTTATGGCAAATGTGTGACACATCTGAATGCCTTCTTGATGGAACCAAAGTAAACAAGCATTGAAAATGCAATAGATCTCGCCCTCGTTTAAGTTAAAGCCATTCTGTTTGTAATGAGGTGGCTTTTTAGCTTTGCTTTTATTAGTGTTTTTTCAACTTTCATGTAAATAACATGCATCTGTATGCATATAAGTATATGTATGCATGCATTTATGTTTGTATTTATATAGATATACAGATGATATATGTTTATATATGTATGTATATATATATATTCACTGAAAAAACCATAGGCTATAGACCATATATAGTTAGGAATTAGCATTTACAAAACCTTGAAAATTCACTGAAAAAAACAAAGGTTATAGACCATATATAGTTAGGAATTAGCATTTACAAAACCTTGAAAATTCACTGAAAAAACTATAGGTTATAGACCATATATAGTTAGGAATTCGCATTTACAAAACCTTATTTTACTCACACAAAACCATTGAAATTCCATATATAGTTAGTTGCACTAACTATATATCGCGCACCCGCAATCCACTGCTGATGATGTCACATATTACATCATTCATGACATGGTCAGTGACATCACTGATGACATCACTGATGACATCTCAAATGACATCACTGATGGCATCACTGATGACAACATCCAGTGACTGTATGTTTCTGTAAAGTTAAAATATGTCTTACATATTGAAGAATGAGTGGATGTATAAGTGTCTGGATGAAGGATTTAGTAGGTGCATGACTGACTGTATGAGTGAGTGATTAAATGTGTCTCACTGAGTGCATGGGTTAGTGACTAAACTGTCTTAATTTGTGCATCATTATGTCTGTTGTTCTGTAAACTGTTGCATGTGTTGATAAGTAGCTATATGAGTAACTATATGGGTTATTGATTGGTTGCCAAGTATTTGTATGGGAGACTGAGTGTGTGTGTGGGTGGCTGGGAGGTGTATGACTCTGTGCATAGATGTGTGAGCAGTTGATTCACTAGATGTATGGTTTCAAAAGTGCATGTGGAAACAGCTGTATGGGCGGTTGACTGTGTGCATGAGTGTATTGATGAGTGAATGGATATCTCAGTGCTACATGTCAAAGTAAGTACATATGTAAAACACAGTACATGTGAGAGTTGACATATATAAATAACTGTGCATAAGAGCCAGTGAATGTGTGAGTGGCTGTATGGATCATTGTGAACTTGTGTCAGGGATTGTATAAGAGAGTAAATATGTTTGAATAAGTAAAGTTTGTATAACTGTATAGTTGAGGAAATGGAGGTGTGATTGATTCTTTGCATGACTGACTAGGTGTGTGAGTAACTCCATGGATGAGTGACAGACTGTGAGTGTCTGTTTACACTGATTGTATCTAAGGTTATATTAGAGTCTGAAGAGGTTCATCGTATTATCACATGAATGATATCATCAGTGATGTGATCAGTAATGTCAAATGAGATGTCATCAGTGATGTCATCAGTGATGTCATTTGAGATGTCATCAGTGATGTCATTTGAGATGTCATCAGTGATGTCATCAGTGATGTCACTGACCATGTCATGAATGATGTAATATGTGACATCATCAGCAGTGGATTGCGGGTGCGCGATATATAGTTAGTGCAACTAACTATATATGGAATTTCAATGGTTTTGTGTGAGTAAAATAAGGTTTTGTAAATGCGAATTCCTAACTATATATGGTCTATAACCTATAGTTTTTTCAGTGAATTTTCAAGGTTTTGTAAATGCTAATTCCTAACTATATATGGTCTATAACCTTTGGTTTTTTCAGTGAATATATATATATATATATATATATGCATACCACTGTATTTATTAATCTACACCATTTTTTTTCAAGAGTATATTGAGCATGGCAAAATATCTTTTCACAGCCTTCTCTATTACTCAAGTAAATGTTTTAATATGCAGATCCTCAACAGAGCTTCACCTGGCTTAATATTATGAACCTAGAGATAAAGTCTCTAAGCAGCACTTTGTGTCATAGGCTTTTACTCACACCCGCTTTCATTTTGAACTGGTCCCATTCCTACCAGCCCAATTGCTTTTATTTCTTCTGCGGTGTCTCCTATCCCGAAAATAGGTTTTTCTTGTCATTAGTTTTGACAGTACATTAGCCACAAACAATGTAAGCCATGCAAACCATCTACAAAAAAAACATTAACCCCTTCGATGCTCATGACGGAACGGTTCCGTCATGAGGCACAGTGGAGCTGTGCTGATGACGGAACCGTTCCGTCATGACCACACCCATTATCATTATACTCTAGCACCGGAGGGGAATATGGCTAGCAGCGATGAGGTTAAGCACAATTGGACTTTTACCTACATTTGGTTTGATCCATGCTCCACTTCTCTGCCAGTCATAAGGTTTGGTGCTGGGCCGTTCCCCACCCCAGTTCCTTTGGAGTAACTTCTGCTCTTTTCTCTTGCACCTAGAGTAATTGGGGCATAGGTACAGGGACTGGCGAAAACGTTAGCAGCAGTTTCCTTAATGCTGTGTACCGTTAAAAACTATCGCCTTGTTAGTGATGTATTTACAAAATGTCGCTACATGGCGATAGCTTCAGGGATCAGCGGTGAAAACTGCTGCTAACATTAGCGTGATGGCGATAGGAGTTCTGGTGTTAGCAGGCGAAAACCAATAAAAGGCCCATTAGCAGAAACAAAACGCACATTAGTCAGCCTAACGTGAGTTTATTTGCCTCTAATGGAAAAAATTGCATATCAGGCAAAAGAAACAATGAAATGCAGATTTGAGCAGCCAGGGCCAAGTGCAGGACAGATCAACAACCCCCTCAAGCCACCCAACATCCAAGATGACCAGGATGTGAGCCTGGATGCGTCGCTGGACCTGCTTCTGGAGCCTGGATGCATTGCTGGACCTGCGTCCAAGGCCTGGATGAGTCGCTGGACCTGCGTCTCGAGCCTGGATGCTTCATAGTACCTTCATATGGAGCCTGGATGCGTCCCTGGACCTGCGTCTGGAGCCTGGATGCCTAGATGGACCTGCATATGGAGCCTGGATTCCTCACTGGACCTGCGTCTGGAGTCTGAAGTGGGATGTGGAGGAGCTGTGTAGTCGATGTGCTGTGGTAGTAGACATTGAGGCGCGACAATCGCCCGCATCTGGTGGTGAAGTCTGGCCGGTCGCATGGAGACACGTTGCTGACTGGGTGAGAAGACTGCATTGCACCCCTTGGAGCTCTGAATGGTAGAGGTACTCCTGCACACCAATGTAGGTAGGTCTGCAGTGCATATTATGATCCACCACTACAGCGGGGTGGACAGAGAGGATTGCCAATGGTGGGCGTCACCTCTCAGCATCACAGGCCGGATGAGGTTGCGCTGGCCAGACACTGTGGAGTGTGAGGCCCCTGAACGGCCCCAAATGTGTGTTGTGTGAGTACTGCAAGTTCACACCTAAGGGGCCATGCTGCATCAACTGCATCGGGAGGTTCACCAGCTGACTAGGTGGCGACTGCTGTACCCAAGCTTGTGAAATCCCACCTGGCTGAGGTTCCTTCTGGGAGAGAGTTTCGCGGATTGCGCCACAGAGTCAATGTCCAGGAAAGGAGGAGATGGGTCACGGGTTGGAGGGGGCCCGGGGTCGAGTCGTCGTGGCCTAGCACCAGTAGATGGTGCACCCCAAGTGCTGGCTCATCCGCTATGGCAGTAGAGCATAGCCCCACTGCTTTCCAGCAGTGTAAGAAGAGTAACAATCATCACATGATGATAACTTCCTGATGTTATCGTGCCATGTTTCCTTTGCGGGCAGGAGGGTGGGTAGGGCTGCTCCACTCATGGAGCAGGGCAGGAACAGAGTGGCATGCCCTCTCAAGTGCGCAGTGACTGTTTGATTGGCCCGCTCAAGCCGCACAAAGCAGTCATGCGCACTGTCCTAGTCGCAAAGCAGGCTGCATTAAAGCCTGCATGGAGAATATGCCCACACCTCCAGCCCCTGGCTGAACGCCTCGTCCTGGCACCAATGACCAATCCATGATTGGCTTAGGGGAGCCAGCCTGCCTGTCTACTTCCTGTTCCTGGATGCAGACTCAGGAGAGCAGGAGCTAGAAGACACAGCTTGGCAGTTCGTGCTGGACTGTTCCCATGAGGCACAGGGTCAAGGCTGATTTGCATATGGCCATGTCTGAAGTGGGGTGGTGTGCAAAAAATCTATTGATTTAGGCCCAGATCTCTGTACTGGGGTGAATGTATGACATTGTTCTGCATTCTGTCCATCAACTGTTGTTTTTGCATTTGTCACCCCGAGTGGGATGGGTATGCTCAGACATGAGTCCCATGCTCTCCACACCACTGGAGTCAAGCTATCCTGGCTGATGACGGCTGATAGCCAGAAACCGGTCCTAGGATGCTTGATTCTGGTCCAGGAAAGACATGGCTTGGCAGTTCGGGCTGGACTGCTCCCATGAGGCACAGGGTCAAGGCTGATTTGCATATGGCCATGTCTGAACTGGGGTGGTGTTGAGTGCAAAAAAACGATGGATTTAGGGCCAGATCTCTGTACTGGGTTGAATGTATGACATTGTTCTGCATTCTGTCCATCAACTGTTGTTTTTGCATTTGTCACCCCGAGTAGGATGGGTATGCTCAGACGTGAGTCCCATGCTCTCCACACCACTGGAGTCAAGCTATCCTGGCTGATGACGGCTGATAGCCAGAAACCGGTCCTAGGATGCTTGATTCTGGTCCAGGAAAGACATGACTTGGCAGTTCGGGCTGGACTGCTCCCATGAGGCACAGGGTCAAGGCTGATTTGCATATGGCCATGTCTGAACTGGGGTGGTGTTGAGTGCAAAAAAACGATGGAGTTAGGCCCAGATCTCTGTACTGGGGTGAATGTATGACATTGTTCTGCATTCTGTCCATCAACTGTTGTTTTTGCATTTGTCACCCCGAGTAGGATGGGTATGCTCAAATGTAAGTTCCATGCTCTCCACACCACTGGAGTCAAGCTATCCTGGCTGATGACGGCTGTTAGCCAGAAACCGGTCCTAGGATGCTTGATTCCGGTCCAGGACAGACATGGCTTGGCAATTATGGCTGGACTGTTCCCATGAGGCACAGGGTCAAGGCTGATTTGCATATGGCCATGTCTGAACTGGGGTGGTGTGGAGTGCAAAAAAACGATGGATTTAGGCCTAGATCTCTGTACTGGGGTGAATGTATGACATTGTTCTGCATTCTGTCCATCAACTGTTGTTTTTGCGAGAAGACAGAGGTAAGATTTCTCGCATTTAAATATCTACAACACCCGTTCACACACATCCCCGCGTCCACGCCCCATCCAGTTTTCTTTCCGGCGTTTCTAACCTCCCAGCTGTCCAGTCCCCCTGCAGCACTTCTCAATGGTGGCCTTTGTGCGCCCATGCGCAGCGGGCTTTCCACTGGTGTGCCAAAGGTATATAAGGAGTTACAACGCATACCATTATATTGCATTCCATTACAATGCATACTAATACTAGGCATATTGCAACAGTAGGGAAGGTGTTGGATTGTGAAGATGTAAACATTGTGCACCCCAAAACAAGCCCTGCACCCTAAAATTCATCTTTGAGCCCCCAAAACACACCCAAAAAATCATATTTGACGCAAATGCACACCCCAAATGTCTTATTTGACCCAAATGCACACCCCAAATTTCTAATTTTACCCCATAATACACCCCATATTTCACCTCCGACATCCAAAACCCATACCCACCCTGAAAATGTTAAATATCCTATTACTGACCTCACAATGTGTTGTAATGGAATGCGATGTAAGGGCACCTATGTTATTGGAATTGCATTCTAAATGCATTACAATGTATTGCCTGCATTGTAATGGACGTCTCCCATGCCAAAGGCAAGCAATAGGCAAACCTGTCTGCCCCTGGACCGCGCAAAGCACCAAGGACCCTTACTCTTGGTCACTCCACCCCTACTGCGCCAGCACCCACCGCGCCATCAACCCTGGATGCCACATCGCCTGCCAGGACCAACATCTGCTCCGGACCGGACATCACCATCACCATTTCTGATGGCTACTAAATCACCTGCAAGGACAACCCGAACGTCCAGGAGGAGGCATTGCTATCACCTACAGAAGCACACTCTGACTGACCACGCACTCTAATAACCCAACAGTGACCATGGAACACCTCAACTTCCAAACCTGAACCAACCCCTACCCCATCCTCTGTGGCCCCCTCATCTACAGGCACCCCAGGCTATGGGCACCCATTACCCGATACCATTGTAGACCTCATTGCACACCACGCTCTCACATCCACCTATGACATCCTATTCGGAGAACTCAAGTTCCCCCTGGACAACCCCAGTGACCCGAAAACTACCCCCTCCTGGGTTAGCTCCCTAACATCAGACTCAAGCAGTTAGTCCTGCAGCAAGCTACTTAGCAGGATAAATGGGCAAGCATGTCTCCTCCGCCATCGGGACCTTCAACTACAGCCAAACTACTGGACTCTTCTGGACTGACCATCATGGGATACATTAGGGCATCACCAAGCCCACCGTACACAACCGCCATCATCACCACCTCGCAGCTGGATCAATGCCACCGACGTACGTCTCATCAACTCCCTCAGCACCACCACTCCGCCAATGACTATGACACTGCAGCGTGCAACCGCCACAATGGATTTCCAACTGCACTGACACCTAGGCACCCCTCAATAACGGCACTGCATCAGTACCTCAGGCCTGCACGATGGCAGACATAAGGGTGACACAGTGCCACAGGGATAGGCTGGCTCCATGCATTGCTGGAGTTGCATCATGGTTGTGATGCGAATGCAGCAATGGGTGACTTTAGTGCAGACAGATAAGTCAGGATTCCAGATGAAAAGTGTAGCAACGCTGTCTTGTCGCAGCGCTGCAACACTATTCATGAGTGAGACCCAGGAATGTCCACTATCTTATTGATGGTGCGCAGTCCTGCCTTGTAGTTTTGTCCCCGGGCAGTGCAGAAACATTGCTTGCAGCGCGATCCAACAACAAAACCTGCTGAAACGAGGCCCCAAGGGTTATCTCCATTTTTAAGACCAGCTATTTTCTGTTCTTTAAAAACTGCCTCTCACTGCAGTTAGTGGCAGTTGTTTTTGTCCTCCAGACTTAAGGAATCCCCTTGTAAATATCGCTAAGTTGGGTTAGCGGACGTTTTTGCACAGGAACACCTCCATTGCATGTCATTATCGCTAACCGAAGTGCTGATCTTTGTAATGGACATTTTGGCCTGAAAACGGCTGCTAACAGAGGTTAGCAGCAGCTTGTACATAAGGCGATAAAAGATCGCTGCATTAGCGGTGGTAAAGTGCAGCAAACGCAGCGTTAACTCCTTGAACATATGCCTCATTGTGTGCACTCCGGTCCTACACCTTTCTGTTTTCTTTGGGGAGGTTCCCACCCCCACAGTGCACCATCTGTTAAAAATAAAACACAACATGTTGGGAACCCAATCTCAAACAGTGTTTAATACAAAATAGCAGGCAACAAAGCAAAAATATAAAAGACAATTGCCATTTGAACTGACCATTAATGGAGCTGTTGTTCAGATGATATTACCTGGAAGAAGAAAAGTCAATTTCATTACTGAGAGAAATGTCATGGGTTCACCACACCGGACCTAATTTTCCTTTTAGGTCTTTACGTTGTAGCTGGCGGATATCAAAGATGTTTCCATGGCTTTTCAGAGGTAGGGAGTGAAGAGGCGAGGAAATACTAGTGGGACATCAAAGAAATTATAATTTGAAATATGATTTAAAGAAGAATATGAGCATGAGCCAGTGGAAATTTGGTGATTTCGTTTGTGTACAAGGAGAGAGAAATGTGAGGAAAACATTTCTAAACATTAGAAACATACTGTAGGCAAGAATAATGTGGTACTCTTTGAAAGTAGTGATGCCTGGCACAAGTTCAACATGTGTAAATATAATCCTATGATGAGTCTTACGGAACATACTCCAGATAATTATCTGAGTGATTCTTCTCTGTGTAAATCCGATCAAATAGGGGTAAGCCTGACTGACAGTGTGATTATGTCTAGAGACGATGTTTAGTCCGACAACAGCTTTTCGGGATGTTCTGTAAGGTTTCTTATGTCTGAATTTATTACGCATTATGAATATAAAAATACATCTGTTTTTCTGTATTCTACCTTTCTTCTTATAGTTCTGTGTATTTCGGTATTTCAATCGTTCGTTATGGCGTTATGTCTCTATTTATACTGATTATTTTACGAAAGACATTTTTAGGGCTTCATGTTCCAGTTTTTACATGTATTGTTATGGGAAAGGGATCTTTGTGTTGTCTCGTGTGAAAGTGTGTGTGCTTTATAGTAAGTTAATACTTTATTTTGATTAGAATCCCTAAAAGTAATGCATAAACATAATTAAAACAGTTTGTCACACAGAGAGTATTCACTCATAACATTGAGATAACAGTGACCTAATGCATATGCAAATTGCTGAGCATCTTAAACCAGAAACATCTAATACAGTACAAGAGCTACTGAGGAATAGAAGTTATTTGATCAAAGAGTGCAATACGAGGAATATGAAAATCATAATGATACCATACAAAGTCACCATAATAAAGTGCAAATGCACTTTAGTCCTAGCGGCATCAATATAAAGTGCAAAGACAGCTCCTGAAAAGCAGTCTTTCACATTGAGCAAAAAAGATACATGAATATACAAAATAACTTTTTTAAACTATTGCATTAGTCAGTCAGTCAGTCAAGATATCTTTATTCGACTTTTTCCAAGTCATACAAAGAAACATAAACAATAAAACATGGCGTAAAATACATATATGCAATTAAATATTAAGAGCAACATACTTCATACACATTAAAAAGAAGAACTATGTCCATGATTTAAGAAGGCGAAATTTGACCGGCAGTTTTCACCCTTGCTGCGGCCACTAAAAAATTTGCAATACAAAATGTTGTACGTGGATTTGACGCAAGCTGTAAATAGAGCAGCGCCGGGCGTACCTGAGTAAAACCTGCTTCTCTCAAGATGGGGAGCAAATATTTTTTCCTTGGCTCGTGAAATTGGCTACAGAACATAACGCAATGCATTGTGTCCTGTACCGAAAAGTCATCACAACTACAAGGTGGGGCTAGCTCTGGCTTCTGCCAATGCTTAAAAGAACCCAGGTAAAAATGTATCAGGTTGAACCTGAATTTTGTCAGTAAAAACCTATGATAGGGATGTGTGACGAGGCTGAGATAAGGGGCAAGTGAGGGAGCGCTCACCAAGAGGTTGTGTGCCCTAACTGAGGG
This sequence comes from Lissotriton vulgaris, assembly GCF_964263255.1. Classification (NCBI taxonomy): domain Eukaryota; kingdom Metazoa; phylum Chordata; class Amphibia; order Caudata; family Salamandridae; genus Lissotriton; species Lissotriton vulgaris. The sequence continues at coordinate 1,189,202,300 of NC_141691.1, read as the reverse complement.
CTTCAATAATTCAACATCCTCTCGACGAGCTGCCTTCTTTTCCATAAAAGCCTTTTTTATGTAGACGATGTCTGATGCCTTGATTTTTTCTGGGCTTAGGAAAAGTTCTGGTCGGCCTAGATCAGTAAATGATTTGTTTAAATAGGTCAACCATGGGATGCTCTTAGATTTATCTAGGGCAAGTACATCTTTCAAAATAGTATGGTTCAAAGGGAGATCGTCATTCAACCATATTTTCAGCCATAGGATCAGCGGCGCTAGGCTTAATAGATCCGAGAGATAAGGCTATTGCATTAGAATGCTTACAATAGATAAAAACTCAATGCATATTCAAGATTTTAAAAAACATACATTCTGCCCCACAGAGGCTGCAAAGCATTTTAAGTGGCCAAAGAGGAGACCTGTTTAGCTCTAATGCTCCAAGCCCAAGATAAAAACCGGGAGACAGAAAACACAATCTGCACCTTTGTCGTAATTTGACAATGGCCGGGTTAGCGCTTAGCTTTGCTACACGCTATTTCCCTTAACTTGGCCTTATTCGGAAACGCCATTTTGTATGCTACGGCGGCCATTTTAGGGAATGAGCGGCCTTGTGGTCAGCATGCCCTTTAGTCCTTTGTCCGGTCCACTGACCACTCGAGTTTGCCCAGCAACAGGCTATTTTTAGTAACGGTCAAGCCTGTACATGCGCAGTTCCAACTGGCCAGTCACCCATCAGGAATGTTCCGCCAAAACTGACCAGTGGAGTTGTAACCCCTCCCACGAGTTGGCTGTGCTCCAAAAATGACCATATATGTACCTAAACTCTGTAAACCTTGTACCGCCTACCTTTTTATTACCTGTAAATTATATAAAAGAAGGACTCGCACCAACGTTCGGTGTGATACTTCTTGCATTGCCGAAGGGTGCTGTAGGAATGTACCACCACCCCATGGGGTCTTAATAAACTTGTCTTTTGTACTTTTCAGTTTCCGTGCCAACAGTTCTTTTGGTGTAAGTGGGTATTTCTGCGGAGCATGTAGGCCTTGGGAACCCAATACCACAAATTGGCGACCACGAAGGGACTCATCGGCGACTCGGATGCCCGAAGGAGAGGTCGTGACGAAGGATTGGAAACTCGCCATGGACGCGTACGCTGCCACTGAGTGACCCGAGTCTTGGCACCCACAGTGTTTTCTTCCCTTCCTTCTGATCTGACCTTCCAGGTGGCGCCGGTCTCCGACTGAGATCCTGATCGTCTGCGTTGCTGTACAGTGCCCGTTTGGCTGATTCGATTAAAGACCTTGGCAGTTGGAATCTGGATATTTGAGATTGGGTAAGATTTGTGATCGGTAAGGTAGTCTACGGACCCTTACTGAAGTTCTATGATTGTGACTACGATTTGAGTTAGCTAACATTTTGATTTTGTGAACTTTGAATATATATGTGTAGTGCACTTCACATAGGCAGGCATGTAGAGATGTTTCTCTAATTTAGTTTGTACTCTGAGCGGCACATTTGTGTGAAGTACTGTAAGTGCCATTTTTGATGGTATCACGCTTTCGTGGTACTTTTTGAACATGCCTGTTTTAAGCACACTCCGAGGGATGTGCTGTCTTGGAAATGGTACCACAATTAGGTTAGCGGAATCTCAGCCGGCTCCTCCAGAGGGAACTCCCAATCGTGAGATGTATGTGAAATTCGGCCTACCCCCTATAATGTACAGTAAATTATGGCATGAATACACTAGAACTGATCCCGAATTGCAATGGCCACTACATGGGTCGTTTGATTTGCGAAAGGTTCAGTTTGTGGAGCAATGTTTGTTTCAGCGCAGGTCTAGACAGAATATGTTTGATTGTGTGCGAATGTGGGAGAAAGCGGTGCGTGAATGAATGAAGCGTGAAGTTGCCTTGGCGGACAAAGAGCAGCGCAAGGCTGCTCGAGATAAAGCTTTACAGCTTGAGGAAAAGGAGGCACAGGAAAAGAAAGAGAGGGAGGCACGGGAACGTAATTTGCAAACGACCGGTCAATTTCCTATTCGACGACCGCTTTATCCTGTCCTTAATAATGAAATTGATGATTTTTTGTTATTAGATCGATCTCCGCCTCCGTATGTTCAGCCTACGGCTACTATTGAAGACTCTGGTGATGAAGAGCGGGATAGAGCGGATAAGTCGAGTGTCAGGTTATCTGCGGAGAGAGCTGCGGATTTGCGTAGTTTTGCTAGAAAGCTAAATTTGAATCACGTAACTGTGCCGGAAGTTTTAGCTGAAAAAAATAAGTGGACAGAACGAGAATTGATATGTTTTTTGAATACTTTTGCAGACAAAGTTATTACTCGATTTCGTAAACATTCAGAGACCCTAGAACCTAAGGCTCTGTCAGTCCATCATGAGAATTTGGATAAAGGTGTATTTGTTCTTGCAGATGCCGATGACCTTTTCACGCGATTGCTCCAGCTACGGGATGAGGCTTCCAGATTGCGGGAAGAAGGGAAAAAAGCTAAGGAACCCGTGCCGGGGTCGACGGAGAAGTCCAAAGAGTGTTCTCTCCGGGGTTCAGATAAGAATTCTAAAGTGCATGTTATGCCTATGCGTGAAGCTGCACCTTTGTATGTTCCCCCTAAAGGGGACGGCACAGATGAAGATAAAACATCGGCAAATTCAAAGGGGTATTTTGTATATAATTGGGTGTATACGCCCTGGAATAGAGCAGATGTTATGGCATTGAAAAACGCTTTACCTGATCTTCGTAAGAACCTGGCCGCATTCTATGAAGGGGTGGAGGGGGCCATTTCCTCTTGTGTTATGACTCTTGTCGATATAGATCTTTTTTTTGGGGTAATTCTTCCGCCTGATATGTGGAGATCGATTCGTAAGACTAATGATCAAACAATGTTTGGGGCAACTTGGAAAGAGATAAGCCAGGCTGACTTAGACAGGGAACCTGCATGCAAACCATGTGATTTAATTTTAGAACTCCCAGCGGCTATCTTGACCAAGCTAAAAACGCTTGTTCCTCCTAAAAAGATTGATTGGACTATGCTAGCTTCGTGTAAACAAAAGCCAGATGAATCGGTATCAGATTTCTTTACACGTTTCGAAGAAGCATTTCATGATTACAGTGGTCAATCGTTAACAGATGATACGGGTAGGCATCTGTTTGTTAATAAGTATGTGGCTAATCTCCTACCGGAAATTGCAAAGCGGTTAAAAACGAGTGAAAGTTCCTGAACCACGGCAACCCCTGCGTCTTTGTTAACCATGGCTCAGTATTATGAGCGGCAGGAATTAGAGGCTAAAGAAAGTGTAGATAAGAAAATGAAGGAATTGAAAACGAAGGTGATGTTGGCGCAGGTTCGCGGAGCGCAATCCAATGGGAATGATAGAGGCAGGCGAGGAGGGGGTAATGCGTCGTATGGTCGTACTGACATTGCTGAGGACCAATGTGCATATTGTAAAGAATTTGGGCATTGGGCTGAAGATTGTCCGGTGCTTCATGAGCAACGTAGCCAGCGTGGTCAGGAGGTGGAAGGTCGAGGAATAGTTATTCAGGAGCGAGAGGCGGCGGAAGTGATCGTGGTAGGTTTGAAGCGAGGGGCCGTGGTCAGGATGAACGAAATACTTTTGATAGACGGAATCAATATCAGATATCGGAGGGTGAGAATGTGGAGCATCAGGATTATGTGCATGCATAGGACTGCGTAGGATGGGGTACGGAATCAGTTGAAGTGCCAGTAGATCAAAGAGGTCCATATGTAGCAGCGGGCATTTTGGGTTCTACTGATCAGTTTTTAGTTGACACAGGAGCTACTCGTAGTGCTTTGTCCAAAAACTTGGTTCCAAGGGCTCCCCTGTCTGGCGAAACGATAATATGTATAGGGTTTGATGGCACACCCTCTCCTAGCCCATTATCACAACCTCTTGCACTTTGCATTGACAAATTTTTCAGTTTTTGTCCATTTTTGTTGTCACCCCACACTCCAGATAACATTATGGGCATTGATTTGCTCAAATATTTTCGAGCAACGATACGCTGCGCTCCTGAAGGAGTGCGAGGTATTTTGAATGACAATTACCCAGATTCAGACAGATTTTGTACAATGAAGGAAATTGAAGCATTAGCCTCTCTCCTGCACACGTTGTGGGCGACCTCAGATACGGATGTGGGACAGATGCTTATTCCACCTATTCGAATTACTGTCAAGGAGGGAGTACTTTTGCCACGTGTACCACAGTACAAGATTTCTAGGGAAGGTGAAATTGCCCTGACGCACATCGTTCAGGATTTGATTATTGCAGGAGTAGTAGAGGAAGTTCCTTACAATGTCTGCAACAGCCCTATTCTTCCGATTCTTAAGAAAGACACTGACGACAAAGTCTATCGATTTATTATTGATTTGAGAGAAATTAACAAACTTGTCATTCCCCAATACCCGGTGGTGTCTGGTATCACAACATTGCTTACATTGGTCCCTCCAACAGCAATGACCTTTTCTGTCATTGATCTTAAAAACGCATTCTTTTCCATTCCCATTCATCCCGACAGCAGATACCTATTTGGCTTCACGTTAAATAATAAATCGTATAGATTTTGTCGTGTTCCTCAAGGTTACACAGAGAGTCCTAGCATCTATAGCCAGGCTTTGAAAAGACAGCTTGACTCTTTTGAATTGCAATCCGGAGTAGCCCTTATACAGTATGTTGATGACCTCCTGTTGGCTGCAGACACTTATGCACAATGTGAGGAGAGTACGCTTGCTTTGCTCTCCTTTTTGGCTCAGAACAATCATAAAGTCTCTAAGAAAAAGCTACAATACTGTAGAGCCAAGGTGACCTACCTCGGTCATCTTTTGTCTAAGGAGGGGCGTGCATTAACATCAGATCGAATTCAAGCGATTTTAGACAAACCAGTCCGCCGCACTCAGAGAGATGTACGCGCCTTCATAGGACTAACGTCCTTTTGTAGACAGTGGATCATGGGGTTTTCGCATATTATCAAACCTTTGTTAGCGTTACTGCAGGCACACGGGGACAAGCAGAGGCCATGCGCGTACTTCTCAGCCATCCTTGATCCTGTAGCACGAGTGTTACCTGGGTGCTTCCGAGCAGTTGCAGCAACAGCAGTAGCTATACGGCAGAGTGAGGGAATAGTTTTATCGCACAAATTGTTGGTGCTAGTTCCCCATGCAGTAGATGCCCTGTTAAATCAAACAAAGACTCAATATCTTACGAGCGCACGTTTAACAGGATATGAGCTCACACTCCTGGCGCCACATATCACATTGAAAAGATGTGCTACCCTGAACCCTGCCACTTTATTGCCTTATCCGGTTGAAGAGGGCCAGGAGGAAAAACATCATGATTGTGTTTTCCTGACTGAGGAACAAACAAAGGGTCGTGTCGACTTACAGGATATGCCACTTCCAGATGTGGATGGGGAACTGTGGGTTGGTGGATCGTGTTTGAGGCTGCCAGATGGTACAACTTCTGCAGCGTATGCGATCACGACACTTAAGACGGTGGTAGAAACAGCACGAATACCTCAGAAATCGGCTCAAGCAGCGGAGCTGATAGCCTTGACAAGAGCCTGCGAACTGAGTGCTGGCCTATGTGTGAATATCTACACAGACAGCCGGTACGCCTTCGGAGTAGGGCATGACTTCGGCCTACTCTGGAGGGAGCGTGGGTTTTTGACCTCTCATGGAGTACACATTATGCACGGAGAACTGGTGCGTGATCTCCTAAACGCTTTGCTGTGCCCAAAGAAAGTAGCGATAATCAAATGCAGTGCACATAAAAAGGTCACTGATAAAGTGGGACAAGGCAATGCCTTTGCAGACAGTATAGCAAAACAAACAGCTATGTCTCGAAATGACTCCCCCATGTATGTAGAGAAGTCGCAAGCCGAGCGATGGCATGATGCTAGAGCGGAGATACTAGACATCCAAAAATCAGCGACTGAAGCAGAACTTGTAGCATGGGCTGCAGAAGGGGTACTGGATGACGAGGGTTGTTGGAGGAGTAAGGACATGGAGAGATGGAAATTGCCTGCAGCATACTTGCAAGTGATGGTCCAGATGACACATGGGTTGGCACATGTGGGGGCTCTTGCAATCACTCGACTGTTAACACGAGTTTGGGAGCATCCTGAGATTGCCAATACCGCTAAGAGAGTAGTGCAGACCTGTTTGATATGTTTACAGCACAATCCTGCAAAAGGGACGCATCCTCCAAATGGAGGGTTCGTTCCACCTTCTGCACCATTCGAGGTACTTCAAATGGACTACATCCAGCTTGAGCGTTGCAATAACCTTAAGTATGTCTTAGTGGTGGTGTGTGTTTTTAGCAAATGGGTTGAGGCCTTCCCCACGAAAGATAATACAGCTTTGACAACAGCTAAGGTTCTGCTCAAAGAGTACTTCCCTCGATTTGGAGTTTGCAAATTTTTGTGGAGCGATAATGGTCCTCATTTTGTTGGGAAAATTGTGGAGTATGTGCTAAAGGGACTGGGGATCCAGCAGAAGTTTCATGCTGTGTTCCACCCTCAGTCAGCAGGTCTTGTCGAGCGGTACAATGCTACGTTGAAATTAAAACTGGCTAAGATTGTGGCGTCCACGTCATTGAAGTGGCCGGATGCCTTGCCGCTAGCATTACTCTCTCTTAGATCAGTGCCCCACTCTCGAACTGGCCTCACACCGTATGAAGTGGTGTTTGGAAGGCCTATGAACATATGGGGAGTTCCTAAGCCGCGGTTGTTACATGATGTGCCTTGTATAATGATGAATGATTATTTGGCACGATTAACAAATGATTTACTTTCCATTCACCAACAGGTTCAAGAAGCGCTCCCTGACAATTCCATTGGAGAGGCTCATAATCTCCGTCCTGGAGATTATGTTATGATTAAGTCGTTTGAGAGAGCGAACAGCTTGGAACCGAGGTGGCGTGGCCCCGAGCAAGTTCTACTGGCGACTCGAACAGCTGTGCGAGTGACCAACAGAAAACGGTGGGTGCATTCAACTCACTGCCGTCGCGTCTCTCCGGACCTGGTGAATCCTACTGTGTTGTCCGACTACAAAGAGATCTTGGATAAAGAAAAGAGCCCAGCTGTGACATCGGCCGAATCTGAGGGAGCCTTCCCGGACCACACTGTTTCTGGACGACAGCGCTACGACCTACGGCCAAGATAGATAGAAGATTTTTTTTTGTGCGAGACTGGTTGGTTACCGCTCTGGGGTTTGTGAAACGGAAGCCGGGAATCTCAAGGGGGGGGGATCAGTTCTGCCAAGAGTAGCGACACCCGTCTTGACCCCGGAGAAGAAAACAACGGCTACCTCGGAGCTCAGCACTAACGTTTTTATTTTTGTAGTTGTGTATTTTGAGACATTGTGAACTTTTTGAACTATGGCGTCTTCTGCATCACGAGACAAGAGAATTCTTGGTGCTACTTTGTTCGTACTGACAATTGTGGTGATAGCAGTGATAGCCTGGGTAGTCGAACTTGTGGTGCCTGTACAAGAACATTTGCTGCCGACTACCCCGGCTCCATCTGAACATTTCCATTTCACCTTACCCTATCATGAAGAACGGCACCGACAGACTTATTTGAACAATAGTTTCATTCAAATTTTACATCATACTCACAATATGACGAACACTTCTAACTGTTGGGTGTGTGGGATGTTGCCTGGGCATCAGAAGAAAGGGGGCACACCGCTCATCCCACTCCCGTTTTCCCATAATGGTTCCTGCAATGCTTGGTATACTCTTCTATTTACTTTGCGATGACCCACAAAAGGGGGGGTGTTGTTCCGTTTAAATAAAATATGCTACCATGATCGGGATGGCCATCCACAAGCTGAAGGTACTCGGTTCGAATGGGAAGAGTACCGCCCCGATAATGTTTCTGCACCCCGGGTTTACAGTAACCAAAGGAACATTAATATGTCCAGCTCTCATGTTATAAATGTCATTGATACTAAGGCGGATCTTTGCATACGAAATAAAGGTACAATCCCGGTTGGAAAAAGTGAATGTAACACCACACTTACATTTGACAGTCCGAATGGCATATCATTTGTGGCATCCCGAAATACATACTTCATTAGTGGTAATAAAGGCTATCATCAGCTCCCGTTAGGATGGCTAGGTACATGCTCTTTTGTATTGCCCCCTGTATTCATTGCTCCACCAATGTACCATAATGATTACGTGTTATACCACGATTTTGTGTTAAATAGAGTCAAACGTGCTGTAGTCCTAGAGGACATCGATCAGACCGATACTACCTTACAGCAATATGTAGATTTCAATTTGGGATTGTTTTCCTTTGTGGGGGCTGCTCTGAATAGTCGGAAAATACGACGACTGACCCGTGTTGTTGAGGCTGTGGCTAATGATACCGCTTTTGCATTGGGAAATATAACGGAGGAACTACAAATATCCAGAATTGTTACGCTCCAGAACCGAATGGTTCTTGATGTGGTTCTAGCTGATCGGGGGGGGCATGTAGAATTATCGGAAGTAGCTGCTGTGTGTACGTGCCTGACAATTCACCATCTGTATATGATGCTATTTCCAAACTCCACAAAATTGCTGCTGAAATACACCCGTACAATGGTACATGGACTCTTTCGGGGTGGTTCTGGTCAATGCTTAGTACTTGGGGCTGGAAGCTACTGACGATTTTATGTATCATAGTTGGGATATTATTTTTCGTGTGTTTATGTATACAATGTGGCCCTGCATTATGTTCCATGTGTTTATCAGCCTGTATTCCATCTAGACGAGCTCTCGCCCAAAATTAATTTATGCTTCATAAAGAAGTAGCTCAAATTATGTCGATTGATATCGAAGATGAGTATCCCGACTACGTCCATAATGAGGTAGCTTCAGCTAAATGCTAAAAGGGTCGTCTGTCGTAATTTGACAATGGCCGGGTTAGCGCTTAGCTTTGCTACACGCTATTTCCATAACTTGGCCTTATTCGGAAACGCCATGTTGTATGCTACGGCGGCCATTTTAGGGAATGAGCGGCCTTGTGGTCAGCATGCCCTTTAGTCCTTTGTCCGTGCCACTGACCACTCGAGTTTGCCCAGCAACAGGCTAATTTTAGTAACGGTCAAGCCTGTACATGCGCAGTTCCAACTGACCAGTCACCCCTCAGGAATGTTCCGCCAAAACTGACCAGTGGAGTTGTAACCCCTCCCACGAGTTGGCTGTGCTCCAAAAATGACCATTTATGTACCTAAACTCTGTAAACCTTGTACCGCCTACCTTTTTATAACCTGTAAATTATATAAAAGAAGGACTCGCACCAACGTTCGGTGTGATACTTCTTGCATTGCCGAAGGGTGCTGTAGGAATGTACCACCACCCCATGGGGTCTTAATAAACTTGTCTTTTGTACTTTTCAGTTTCCGTGCCAACAGTTCTTTTGGTGTAAGTGGGTATTTCTGCGGAGCATGTAGGCCTTGGGAACCCAATACCACACCTTTGTGTCACTTCTAAGAATCCTTAGGACTGCCTAATAGTGGGCCGCACTAATATGCCTAAATACTGCAATAACCTACCTCCTAAAAGTCAGAGTGCACCCTGGCCAAAAAAGTGTTCCTACATCTCCTGGAGCAATGGACTGTGTGAACAGTAAGATGGTGAGCAGACCCCTTTATACCGTTTTGATATAAAAGTTCTCAATGGCTAAATACCTTAATACACCTGAAAGACTTCAGAAGTAAATCACATATTGCCCAAGGGTTTAATGCCTAAAAAAACAAGTCAGATGCACACACTCAAAGGCTCAGCAGAGGGTCCGCTTTGGGCCCAAGTACATGAAACCAGGGCAACCGGACAGTTGCAATAATGACATAAAGCCTAAATTTTGCCAGCAGTAAGTGTCACCCTAGATTACACACACACAACACACCCATCCACCTGGACCACCTCAAAATGTGACTGCCAGTTGGTATTTATGGCCCCTTCTTTCAGGTTGCAATTAAAGATCTAACACGCAAGTTATTTCCCACTGTGCCAGTATTTCCTGCCCAAAGGGGGTGAGCTTCTCTTTGTTGCGCCCATTGTACAGTAAAGCATGCCATTTACCTAATGCAAATTGAATTTCAGCGCCTAACCGTAAGAGATGAGGCTGCTATTCCCGCCCGTAATTTCTTAATTAAACTGTTCATGATTGCCAAGCCTTGGAGTTCTCCTTTTTGATTGTCCGAACCTACTTACATTTAGTGAGCCATATAGGAGCTGATCATGGTGCATATCCAGACTGCAGCCTGGGAACAGGAGGATCCAGCTACCTGAGCCCACTCTGTGTGCATTTCTGATTAAAAAGGCCCAGCAGGCAACTCTCTTTCCTGCAAAACTGCCGGCCCGTGGCAGGCTGGATCTGTACACTGGCAACCATCGGAAAGGGTAAAACACTGCAATTAGCTTTTCTTTTCTAAATAATACAAACAGTATACTGTGGCAAACACAAGCAGTAAGCTTAAAAATAGATTCCCCCAGCACTCATAGATACGAGTGGCCAGCAGGTACGGTTTTGTAATATTATGTATTGTGAACTAGTCACCCAGCACTCCTGATCAGAGGGGCCTGTAAGTAATCTTTAAGTGTGAAAATAGATTCAAAGACTCAACTAATAGGGCTTCTGTTCCTAAGAAAGACGAAAAACTATTTCTAAACAGGTTTACTTAGAAGAAAGTAGTAGAGACAGTCAGTGCGACTGTCTCGTGTTGCCCTCACACACCCCCAAAGGGATGTCATGCTTCATCATAGGGCGTGCTCCTCATCGGCCAGTTCTGCAATGCCCTATAGGTCCCGCAAAGGGTCACTAAGGCAGAGATCTTTTTCAGAGCAGAGAAATGCTGTAGGATGAGTGCAAGTGAGGTGTGAAGGAGGAGTGAATCGTTGAGGATTCAAACTTATCAGGGAGGTCGTAAGCTATCCTTTGGACCGGCCTGTCATGGATACAAAAAGCCTACAACAGGCAAATGTTACCCTTAAGGTTTTTGAAGGAACCCAGATAGTCAGTGTTTGATGACTGGGAGGGAATAGTCCCTCTCATCGTGAGCAGACCCACCTCAGGTCTCATACTCAAAAGTTTGTCAAAATGTTTCTCACCTTTCAAGTGGTCCTAAGGATCCATGGCGCTTCGTCAGGACAGCAAAATATATAAGGATTTACTCCCCCACAGAGAAATGGTGCCCCTAAAGTGCTACCTTCTGTGTGTGTGGAAAGAGTTCCAACCTGTAGAAATATAATTATATAACAAAGAGAGAGAGAATATTTAAAAACATTTTTATTATAAAGACAGGGAAAAAGGTTTACTGTGTCCCTGATATGACTGAGTGTCTACCACTCAAAAATCTAAGGCAGAAGACTACGGGAAATGGCTTTCAGCAGGTTCAGGCAGTTCACAAGAAAACATAAAAGACACAAACAAACACACATGTGTAACATACAGATTGTGCTGTGGCAGTGATGTCCGCAGACAACCTTGTCACTGCAAAACAAATCCATAATGCATGGTAGTGATGAATCTTAGGCATTACCCACGTGTATACAACATCTATTTCCTATTACGGGTGTATCCTCAAAACAATGCGATAAACCTGAAAATGTTTATTAAATATTTAGACTTCGAACAACGGTGCCAGTCTCTGCTATCAGAGTGGGAGCCCAGCATCCACTTAGCCCCGATGAAGTGGTTTACCAAGGTATATATACCTGAATCTAAGGTATAGGACAACGTGGACATACAACATTGCAGCTGTGTACACATGTGTGCAGCTCACATTTAATAATGCCCTATGTGCTATTTGCCACAGTGACCAACCAACCGTGAGTATTACGTTGATGGCTATGGTAGGTGCTGCTAAGGTAGATTCACGCTAACCTAAAATTATGTGTGTTAGAGCCACATCAGGTGGTGCGGAGATGCCGTGTTCAAGCATGCCCCCCTGTGAAAGGAACAAAGTCAGTTAGGCAATGAAAGGCTCCAAGTCAATTAAAAAGGAAGTATCGCCTTGCGAAAGGTGCGGCATAGGTACTTACAGTTAGTGGTCACAGACCGTGCCTCTACACCTACCCTACAGTCTCTGCATTCCAGGAATTGTGACTGATCGGGTCTGTGACGCTTGTGTTCAGTGGAAAGAGAGGGCAGGCGGCTATGACATGTGTGGCTGTCTGTTCATACCGCGCATGTCTGGCGGCCATTTTGAAAGGACTAGGTGGCCAAATATGGTTGTGAGTATGATACATTTGAAATATACTAGACTGTGTAGTCATGGGTATCGCAACTGCCTCTAATGAGGAAAGAATCTCGCAAATGTCAATGAGTAGCTCATATAGAAGAAGCAAATGTAATGATAGCGAGGTGCATTTGCAAATAGTGAGTGTGCCACCAATGTCTATATATCTGCATAGTGAAGTATATTAAATATATCACATCATGTGGTGGTTATACAGAAGTCTGAGATTAATGATCAGAAAGGTTGACAATAATAATCCTCACTAACAGACGACCCATGATATGAGTTGTTATTAACTGAAATGGAAAGCAATCCATGACAGGGTTGGTGGGCGTCAGGTAAGGCTGTGGTACAAACGCATGTGAGATATGTGTTGTTTGTGATTCGTCACATGGATCAGAGAAATGCGGCTGCCACAGAGGTGGGTCTATGTGTCTATATCTCCACCCAAGGAATGTCATCATTGAGTCTGCTCTTGTTGGTCTGAAGGTGGAAGACCTATCTCTGTCCTAATCTAAGCAGGTTTATCGCCTTCCAAGAGGGGTTGTCTTCGAGGACTGTCCATTTTAGATAATCAGTAGAGTGGTGTTTCTCCTTAAAGTGGTTGCTCATTTTGGTCACACTCCGTCCACATCTGATGGTGCTCTTGTGTTCCCCTATCCTGATTTTTATTGATCTAGCTGTCATCCATACATGGACCATCGTGCAGGGACAAGTGATCAAGTGAATACAGTTCCTTGTATTGCAATTGGTATGCTGCCTTCGTGTACAGGAGAATGACCCCACCTTTAGGGTGCTGGAGTGTGTGGTAAAGTGACAAGTGGTACAATTTCCACAAGGGTAGTATCTGGTAACTGGAGGAAGGTTCAAAAGGCTGGTCTGTGAGCTGTGTTTGCTCATGCATGGTTTGGTGCATACCAACTGATTCCTCAAATTAGATATCCTTCTGAATGCAAAACGAGGGCGTTCTAGGTTCAGATCACCTGTATTCAGGATCCTCCAAAGATTTAGTATGATTGATTTCACCTTGTTGAAGAGAGGTGTGAAGGAGGTAACACATGTCATTACTTCCTCCTTTATGCATGTGTTATTTTCCAGGAGGCCCTCTCTATTGTTGTTGCGTGCCTGTTTTTGTGAGTCTTATGACTTTTGTAGGGTATTTTTCTTTAATCAGGTTACCACTGAGTTCGATGGCTTGAGTGTGATAATCAGACATGTCACTGCAGTTACTTCGAAAGCGTAAGAACTGCCTATAAGGGAGGTTTTCGCAGAGGGTTTTTGGGATAGTGGCTCTCGAATGAGAGAAGGCTGCTGCAGTCTGTGCCTTTCTTGTATGTTCTTGTTTTCAGCTGGCCTTGTGTGAGACTAATCAAAAGGTCAAGAAAGGGGATTTCTGAGTCTGATATAGAGCTCGAGAACTTGAGGTAGGGGTTCAATGCGTTGACCCACTCTGTGAAGGATTTGGTGCTATCCCTATTGCCTTTCCAAAAAACAAACACGTCATCTATGTATCTCTTCCATAAAAAGATGTTGGTCTTAAATGGGTTTGTGGGTCAGTGGATGTGTTAGCATTCAAAATCAACCTACCTCGATCCCACAGGACTCGAACACTACGCACTATAGCTTTGGTGACTCCCACCTTAATGTGAAATGTTTAACAACACTAAACCATTTCTGAATCTTACTTTCAATTTTTAATTTGACACAAAGAAAAAACTTTTCTCGTAATATATTTCACATTGTATTCCAACAGTGATTCACAAATGTTATATATACATCAAATCATGTAGTTTAAAATGCACAAATTACACTCTAATCACTAATCCAAACAGATTCTTCAGTTGTCCATTCTCGGCTCAATGCATTTCGGGCCGGAAATTGGCCCTTCTTCAGGAGGATAATTAATCTACAAAAAACAATGTATAAACAGTTTTCAGCCTTATATCCAACTTGAGCTTAAAGAAAACATAAAAATGTTCTAGAATTCAATTCAATATTATCATCTGTGTTCTCAATGTTTACCCACCTTTCAAATAAATGTAATTAAAACATATAGAACCCAACACCACAAAAGTCTGTGACAAGTGAGATAAATGAGGAGTCATTTCTTACGTCATCCGATGATGAACGGGGCAACTTCCTAATGAAAGCACAAAACATTCCTTAATATTATTGCTCTCAATACATTATAATCAGTATCAGTACTGACAAAGTGTCTAAACATTCTTACCACAGTTCAGGCATGTAAACCATGTAGAGCAACCAGCTATGTACTCCCAACTCTGTTCGAGTGCAAGCTTCGACGAACTCTGTGAACACAGAAACCGCCATCAAGCTAAACGATCTTAATGATTATGTATCTGACCAGAATCTCTGACAACTACCTACAAACACATTTGTACCTTCTGTAATAGATTAAACTTCTCTTTCACTTCCCTCCGCTGTTGGTTATTAGTTTCCTGCGTTCCGTCCCCAGAATGCGTTTACCGGAAACTATATATTTCCTCTATTTAAGAACATCAGGGACGGACTAACCACTCTCTGCGCCATCTTGGAATGGGGAAATCAGTTACAGCTTCAGTGTAGTCAGAGAATTCTATTATAACGTGAAACCTCTCAATGGGTAAATCCAAAATACATCCTATTAAACACTAAGTCCAGTCAAAAAATTACTGTGAATGTACGATACTCGTAAAAACGCCATGAACCCTGGCCCTTCGATAAAAATTGCTCAGTGCCGAGGCAAACAAATGATGTGCATTAAACAAGACAAACATTATAAACTAATCCACTCCCAACTCACATGAATTCCAAAAACCAATAAAAACGAGTATGAAAAAAGTGCAAGAATGTAAGAAGTGAAAAATAAAAATAAAATAAAAATAATCTCAAAGAAATGTGGTGGGTTTTGGATGTAACAGATAACAATGAGATACACATATATGGCATTACTCGCATGTACAGATACAGAGAATTTACATGTGATTCTTACAAAAAACAAGCAAAATCAATACGTTCATTTAACCCCTTCGGATCTTGAGTACCTAATCTTTTTATCCAATATGTTTCCCTTTGAAGGAGGGATCTGGTGAGATCCGTACCTTTGAAAGAGTTGAACTTGTTCTAACACACTAACACATTCAAAATCAGCCATGTAAAGGCAGGCTAGACTGGGGGCAAAGTAACTCCCCATCAATGTCACCTGTATCTGGTGAAAGATCTGGGTTTTGTTCATGAAATATTTTTTTCTTAGGGCGATGGTAGCACATTCAATAATGAATCCCGCAGGTGTGCCAATAGCGAGATTGGTGATTCTTAAGACAGTGTCAATCAGTTCAATGGTAGCGTATTGGGGAATATTTGTGTACAGTGCCTCCACATCAAGTGTCATCAGGAAGGTGATCTCATCTGGGTTCTAGATGTTAGTAATGAGATTCAAAACTTCCTTGGTGTATTTTAGGTATGATGGAGTCATCTGGACCATGGGTTGGAAGAAAGAGTCACAAAATTGGCTCAATGGTTCCAGGACTGAATCTATCCCTGAGACAATGGGTCTCCAAGCACTCCAGATCGGAGTGGCCTCGAGCAACGCGAGTCTCAACATCATAATTTTAGCTAACTGCAAGCTCAATGCAGAAGCACCTCCTAACAACCCCTCTATCTGACAGGACTGTTGAGAGGAGAAAAAGAAAAACAGACTAAACCATTTTTAATCCGTACCAGGGAGAGTGTACCTAGGAAGCCAGGCCTAACTCCATTAGAGCCAGGAGAGGCTGTTCGACAACTGTGCTCTTGAGTTAAGTTAATTATGAATATATATGCCATATGAATGAGGTATGAGCACTGTTCCCTCTAAGCCGCGCGCCTGGGCAAGCGCGCACCTATGCCTCCCGTAGCGCGCATTTAAAAATGTAGAGCGCGCACAGACATCTGAGGACCTTCGGGGCGCCGCTTTTAAAATGCGTGCGGCGCGAAAACGGTCAGATTGTGTGCCTTTTGTGAAGGTAATCGTGTTGATTGCAGCCCCCATTATGCGCTGCAATTTACAGGATTACTTTAACAAAGGCACACAATATGACCTGCAGCTGTGTCATCAGTGAGGTGTTCAGCTTCAGCGCAACCATTACCTCTGCAGACAGTGGGCTCTTGCGTTTTTTTTCATCTACAGCTTTGCCTCCTGTAGACTTATCCAGATTCCTGAATTCTTTTTAGTTGTTCTAATGCTCTCTGCTTTGCCTAATACTCTTGGTGAGGGGGCACGGTGGGGGCAGGAGGAAGGCAGCTGGGGCACTTGCCCCTAACAGGCCCCGTGCTGCTAATGTGACTGGGGGAAGCATATATTTGCAAAATACAAACGCACGTTGTTTTAAAAAGCAACTTGAAAGTGACTCCAGGTTTTGCTTTTTTGTATCAAACTTCGCTGTGTTCTAGCTTCTCGTGTAACACGGACTGCCTAAGTGGGTATTTTTGGGCAGGTGAGCTGTAGTATCTAGTCTCACTGTTAGCTGGTAGTTCGGATGATGAAGACTTGCTGGTGCAGGGAGTGTAGGCCTTTCAGCTTTCGAACTCTGACGTTGCATTGCCGAGCAGGGGCTTTGCCAATACCAGCAAAATAAATGTCGTATCATTTTATGAGATTAGTAGGATGGCTGGCACAGCACCCGACAGCATCTCACATTATTTACACTCACTAACTGAGGTCTGTGCAATATAGACAGCCAGTTGATGGGACCTATTCATTATATTTCGTTAATACTTTGAAAATTAATACAAATTAGGAATCTGGAGAAAATTGTCCCTTTATTACACAACAATGGCTTGTGAAGTATGTTTTTTCAAGTCAACTAAGCCACGGGATGATGGGCTGGAGGTTGGGTTAATTCTCATTAAAGTGCTCAATCAACGCTTGAGATATAGCTAATGGAGGTACAGAAAATCTGTGAAAGCAGTTTGATAACTACACACATTTTATACTAGGCCTGCAGAGAAATGTTTATTTTCTATGCAACATTCATAAAAAGGATTCTATTAGATCGCAATAGGACCAAACATATGAGAAATGGGAGTGCATCACAGATATTATTTGCAGTAATATTAGTGAACTGCTGATGTGTTACAATATTGATAACACACATCACTATCCCTGAACATTAGATGTAAACACATTTAGAATTTTGACAATTGTGCCTGTATACTGTCAGTGACCTGGCCTAAGATGGAATGAAAGACTTGAATTGCAATCATAAATTCAAGCCTGTTCTGAACAGGGTCCCCCAAAATACAATAAGTTTGTTCCAGGGCCCCCCAAATCCTTAAGATGTCCCTGGTAGACTTGCTGCATTTCTTTGGTTAATAGGGCTCTGCCGCGGGGCCAGGGCCGGCTCTAGGGCAGTGTGACCGGTGGCACTGTACCAGCTGCTGACTTTGGGAGGTGTGGGGGGGTGAACGCCATGTTTGCAGGTACATTATTGTTTTAAAAGCACCTGCTGTGACATTACTCGCCTCCAGCAATTTTCATGCAATATTAAATATGTCAAGATGGCTCTCAGAGTTTACTCTAGTGCAAGTTTTAAGGTAGCGCCAAGGTTAATATACCTGCTGCAAAGAATGTACACCATGTAGATCTCAAAGTGCAGGATGTACCAAGGCAGTACCTATAAAAAAGGCACCGATATGGGAACGCCAAAGCAAATTCCTCAGTCCATGCCCTGCAGGAACATGGGCGGTGCATGCACACAGGGGGGCATAACATGTGCCCCTCTGCATGTATCCCACGGTATGCGATCTTGTATAGGCTCCCAACATTTCCCTACCATACGAACAGAGCTCTAGTTGGATATCTTTAGTGAAATCTTATATTAGTACCACCGTTAGAGTCCTGTGCTTTTCTAAAGCTGAAGTGTACTTGCCTGTGTAACTAATTCATGTAATGGTGTGTGTATGTAAATTGCAAACCTACCTTAAGACACATTACGTGGCGCTGTATGTGTGGAATGAACTGCATTTAATTTTTTTAAGCAAAAGTTTGGAGTGATATTTGCACTGATATTTGTTGCTGCACCCATATGCGTGATCCGGTTCTTGGCGCACATAGCATTGGCTGCAGCGCACAGAGACCTTACACTGCCGCACACAGAGGAAAAAACTTAGAGGGAACATTGGGTATGAGTATTATCTGAATGAGAGAAGTGTGTACTGAGGAACACATTGTTATTATCTGCATTGTTGTTATCTGAATGACAGAAGCTCATGCTGCCTACGTACCGTCTCCTTTTTTGCATTATCATTGCCTTTATTCAAGAAAAGCATGCTTAACAGGATTACATTGCTGTTGTGGCTCGCTTTTAGGTGCTATTTTAATCAACTGTTTACATTGCCATGCACAAACCCAGTTAGCACATCCCACACATTATAGACGACTTTGCTGCCTCCCCATGCGAGTCAGCTGGGTCTTCACTTAGTTGAGCCATGGTATTTTGTGAGTATGGTCACAGTTTAGACAGTCTTGAAATAGTTCAAGAATGTCTAAATTGTGACCATGCTCACAAAATACTCGCATGGGAAGGCAGGATTTCTTCAGAAACCCTCAGCTCTTCACCTCTGTCACAAAACTCCAACTAAAAAGAGATTTTTTAAATATTTTAATTCATTACAGAGAATATAAAGAGCGCGGTAAAAAGCAGATAGCTTATTATCTACTCTTGATTACCACTGGAGGAATTGAGCCATATCTTGTGTACCCTTTTAGTCATTTCAAAAAAATGTATCTCACTAGATTCAGATTCGGCATCGCGTATTTATTGGTCTCGTATCCCAGCCAGACATATCACTAGCCCATCTGGATCCATGTACCAGTGACTGCAACTCAAGTCAGAATATGTTGCTCTTTCTTTTCTTCTGCAAGTTATATAATAAACCACTAAGGGAATACATTTTACCACTCTTGAGGGTTTTGAACATCAAAAAATGTAGGCCAGCGCTGTTTTATCGCCGACAACTCTAATCAGAATATATTTGCGAAATGATATATAGATTTCTTTTCGCTGCAATCCGCTTAAGGAGGTTAGTTGGAAAATAATGGGTCTCTTTTTATCTGTGATGTTGCTTTGTCTTTTACCCTCTGAGATTGCTCTAAAATTATTACCTGCAACCCTTGGAGGATTTTATATTTTGTATTTAAATTTTACCGGCATTGTTAGCATTATTGCACTTTAAGAATGACTGCTTTCAAGGAAGAATCCATTGGCTGAATCTCAAATTTTGCCCGAAGGTCAATGACAATTGGAAAATGAACTACACTCGATTGAAACCTGTCCGTTTCTGTGAAAAGTTATTATGCACTTTAATAAATTATTACATGCCCTGTGTACACACTATTGCTAGCCAGGTACAATTTTGCACTAACAAATGGCACTGTAGTGTCGTGGTTGGGGCCTAGGACAGACCAGTCTACACGACGCATATGTGCTGTTAGTGGCTAGCACGTAACTTAACCACGCCCAGAGTCCCGGGCTTTTTATTCACACTCTTACATCACCAACGCTCACGCTGGGCTAAACCAAACCCCTCTAAGCTAGAGGGAACTAATTGAATAACAGTGGGAGGGGGAGTGCGCTGCAGTGGTACACCCTACTGCCAGCAACACTACATTCCTCCTTTACCTGGGAATAAAACAAAAACTTGAGCATTATAGCACACAGATATATTGCCATTGTCATTGGGTGTGCTGCTGACAAACATCAAATAACTTCTTTGACAGTCTCAGTTAAGTATGTCTCTGGCAAAGTCTCTGGAATCATCACAGGATCAAACAGTGTAGGATATACAAACAAAGAACAGTCTTACTTTACTTTCAGTGGGGTCACCGTTGCGGTCTGCTCAGCGCCAGCACTGTGCCACAAAGTCTCTGTACCTCTGGGAAGGTCTGGGGCACTGGCGCAGGCTGTATCTTGCTTGGCTTTGCCCCTCCGGCGCGGTCTGGGAGGGCTCTTCAGCATCCTCGGCGTCGCTGGTGTTGGGGTTCTCTGCTGGTCCCTCGGATTCCAGATCGCTCGGGGTGGCGTTGCCTGACTGGCGGACTGCACAGGGGGGCTGGGCGCCAATCGTCCAGCTCTGGATCTTCGCTTCTTTTGGGTACTTTTTTAAAGAACAATATATATCTCGTTACGGTTTCTCCGTTTCTGGCAGCCGTGATCCTTGTCCCATTCATCCCTGTCACTTTCCATGGGTCAAGTTCAAATGGTAGACGGAACTTCCCGCCGGGATGGCGGTCCTTGACTAGGACAGTGTCCCCGACCTGGATGGGGCTGTTGGCTGCTCTCCGTCTCTGGGACGCTCTCTGGTTGTTTTTGGCGCGCTGTTCCATGGACCGGTTTCTGAGGGCTGGGGCCAAATCCCACGTGGGATGGTGTGGGATGGTGTCCGCGATTGCTCTGTTGAAAGAGAGTCTGCTTGGGGAGACCCCGGTGGTGCAATGTTGAGTCAGGCGATACTCTTGAAGAAATTGGTATAGAGCTAGCTCTAGACAGTGGCCGTCGGCTATTGCGATTTGAATCGTTTTATTTAGGGTTCTCATTAGCCTCTCAACCTCCCCGTTGGCTTGGGGCCACCTTGGAGTTATTCGTTTATGTCAGATGCCATGGCTTTGCAGGTATTCAGTGAACTCGCTGCCATTGAACAGGGGTCCATTGTCTGTGCGGACTTCTTCCATGAGCCCATGGGTAGCAATGATCTTTTCGAATTTCGGGATCACATCTGACGCTCCTGTGGACGCTACGATTTCCACTTCCGGATAGCGCGAGAAATCATCCACCACGACGAGCATGTACTTGCCGCCGGGGAGGCTGCCGAAGTCTGCGCTCGCACGTACCCACGGGGAGGTAGGCCCTTCTTCGGTGAGTACGGGAGCCGGGGGGTTGGGTAGACTTGTCGCAAGGCATACTGGGCATCTCTGGACTACTTCTTCGACGGCCTTGTCGAGCCCCGGGAACCACAGCTTGCTTCGGAGCCTGCTCTTGGATTTTACAATCCCTTGGTGAGATCCGTGCGCTAGTAGGGCAGCTTGCTGGGTGAGGCTGCTGGGCAACACCAGGCGAGGGCCCCTCAGGAGACATCTTTCGGCTGAGATGGACAGCTTGTGCCTGACTTGGTGTAAGGCTCTTAGAGTAGCCTGGGCCTCTGGGGTGCGAAATGATGCCGGGCTTTGGAGTGCTGTCCAGTCACCAGTTTCGACGGCCCGGATTGCGATCTGGAGGCAGTCATCGTCTTTGGTGGCTCTCGCCACTTCTTCCAAGGACATTGGCCGTGGTCTCGACCGCTCGACAATCAGCCGGACATACTCTTCCGTGGCTGCTGCTTCGGCTGCTTCCACCTCGGTGACTGGGCGTGCATGCCTCGAAAGGTAGTCTGCCGGGTTTCGGGTGCCAGGCCGATACTCCACCGTAAACTGGAATTCTTGCAACTGCAGCACCCACTTTTCGATTCTCGGGGGTGGGTGGGAGGATGAGCCTTGGAAGAGGGGGATGAGAGGTTTGTGATCGGTGATCACTCAGAACGGATGTCCATAGAGGTAGATGTGGAAGTGGCGGCATCCCCACAAGATGGCGATGGTCTCTCTTTCGATCTGCCAATACCGTTGTTCGGTGGGCGTCAGGGTGCGGCTGGCGTAAGCAACTGGGGCCCATTCTCCGCATGCTTGCAGTTGAGTCAGAACGGCACCGAGGCCTGTCGGGCTGGCATCAACCACCAGTTGTGATTCGTGTCGTGGGTCGAATAGGCCAGGGTGGTGTCCGCCGATAGAGCTGCCTTGGTCTTTGCAAAAGACTCCTGCTGTTCCGGGCCCCAAGTCCAGGGGGTTGTTGATTTCGTGAGTTCACGTAGGGGGCCCGTCAAGTCCGAGAGGTCCCGGATGAACCGCCCGCAGTATGTCACCATGTCCAAGAAGCTGCGGACGGCAGTCACTGATGTGGGGGCTGGTGTGGTTGTGAATGTCTTTGACCTTCTCCGGGTCCGGCCCAATTCCCTGATCGGAGAATTTGTATCCGAAAAAACTGATGTCTTTGCGTAGGAACTCGCATTTGTCCTTGTGGAGGGTCAGACCTCTTTCCTGCAGCTGGTCGAACACCGCTTGGAGGCGTCGGATGTGTTCATCTAAAGTTGGGGCATGGACCAATATATCATCGCTTACATTGAACACACCGTCGAGGCCCTGGAGGACATTGTGGATGATGTTCTGAAATACTTCAGCCGCACTTGATATGCCGAAATTCAGCCTGGTATACCTCCAGAGGCCAGCATGGGTGGAGAAAGTCCTGATTGGGCGTGAGTCAGGGTGAAGGGGGATCTGGTGGTATCCCGACCTTAAGTCCATCTTGGAGAACCATTTGGATCCTGAGAGCTCACCAATGATGTCGTCGATAGTCGGCGTCAGGTGGCATTCTCTTTTAATTGCTAGGTTGGGAATGCGCATGTCTACGCAGATTCTTACCGCCTCGGGTTGCTTTGGCTTCTTGGCGACCACAATGGGGGATACCCATGGTGTGGGCCCGGTCACTCGTACAATGAAGCCGGCTTGCTCGAGGATCCGCAGTTCCGCCTCCACTTTCGGTCGGAGGTGAAAAGCAATCCGTCTGTGTCGGAGGGCTACTGGGGCTACTGACTGGTCAATGTGGAGTCAGACCGGGGGTCCTCTCAAGCAACCGATGCCTTCGAACAGCGAGGGGTGATCTGACACCAGGTGGTCCAAACCGTGAGCCTGTACTGTTAAGGCAAAGTGTATCAGTCCGACTTCCCGCGCCGACTTACAACCAAGGAGGAACCCTGACCCTTCTTGGGATTTGTAGATCTTCATGTGTAGCTGCGTCGAGTCGTGGGACACTGCGGTCCGGAACACACCGCACAGGCGCAGTGGGCGACGGGTCCCATAGGCGAACACTTGCACTCTGGTGGGGTGGAGTGTTGGAGCATTCTCCAGCTGCTGATACACGCTGGCAGCTATAAGATTGATCGTTGCGCCTGTGTCGATGAGAGCGGTGACGGTTTGGCCATGCACTTGGACGGTGCACATCGGTTCAGTAGACGACGTGGCTGCTAAGGTGATGAGCATGCGCACCACGTGGACGGATGCAGCGTCTTCTTCATCGTCATCCATGTCGCTGCTGGTGGGTGTGTGTGTCTGTGGTGCCACTTGTCGTACTTTCCCGGGTGGGCCACCCTGTTTCTTCCTCTGCGACGACAGGCAAACGCTCGCAAAATGGTTGGCCTTGCCGCATGCGCTGCAGATTTTGCCTTGGGCGGGGCACGCTCCTTTGTGGGGCGTGGCGCCTCCGCACCACATGCATACCTGGTCGTGGGGGGTTTGGGCCAGTTTCGGCCGCCCTTTGCGGGGTGGCTTCGTTCGGTTGTCTGGAGCCCGTGACTTGATGGCGCACACGGGTTCTGTTTTAACTGTAACGGCCGGCTTCGGTTCCATATGGGCAGCGCGAGCTTTAGAAAGTTCTTTGGGTCGCCCCAAGGCTAGGATGTCGCGCATGGACATGGCATCCGTTTCCAGTACTCTTTCCCGCAGCTTTAGGGAGGCGCACCCCTGTGTAAATTGGGCGCGGATTTCGTCTTCCGCGTCCGGGAGGGTGCACGTGCTGGCTAACTTCTTGAGCCGGGCGTAGAATACATCTACGGATTCCTCTGGGAGTTGGCGGGCTTGACGGAGTAGAAAATGTTCGTAGTCCGCACTGGCGAATGGTTCGAAATACCTTGTGATGACGTCTCGCAGGGTGTTGTACGTGTGGGGCGGGTCTCCCTCTGTGATGTCCTTGGAGATGTCGTGGATGGCTTCTCCTCCTAGGTGCAAGAGCATTGCACGGCGTCGCGCTACGGCAATGTCCGTCGCGATGAAATAGTTCTCTAGATGTTCCACCCACTTTCTCCACTGGGCAGCTTGGGAGGGGGGTGTCCCTGTGACGGAGAACGGTTCCAGGGGAGGCACATTGGCTATGACGGCAGACACAGGCTAGCGGGGTGACAGGAGGGACTCCAGACAACCGAGCAGGGCACTGTGGGAGCACGTGGGCGCTCGTGCTGCGCCGCGTGGCACACAGGAAGCGTGGAGGAGGGCGCTCTCAGCGCATGTGCGGGCCGCTGGGCCTGAGCTGGGTAGCGAGGTGCGGCCCGTGTCCTGAAGTAGCGGGCGGTAGCTGGGAGGCCTTGGGAATCCCAGCAGCCCCACACACCTTCTCCGTTCCTTGGTGATGACCGGGTCCAGCTGTGGGAGCGATCAACTTCAGGAACATCGGTGGGCCTCGCGAGTGGGGCCTGCGCATTCCTTAGAGCAATCACACCAATCCAGGGGGCAGGGTCCACAGCTCTGGTGTCACAGGGGGGCTCTTTGTTGCGTTAGCAATGCAACAGGTGAGAGCTGGATTTCTGATTCAGCCTGCACTGCTTTGGAGCATGAATTGGCTGATTACCAGTAATACTCAGCACTGTAGCACACTTTCAGTCAACCAGGATGGCTGGTTCTTATGGCATCCCCAGCCTGACAGTATCCCTAAGGGGGAGTGGCATCCCCTGCCTGACAGTATCCCAAAGGGGGTAGTGGGTAGCGCTGCAGACACTCGCAGCCCTTCTCTGAATTTAGGAGAAGCGATATAGTGCTACATACATGCGGATTTCTCCAAGGCAAAAGGGCACTTCTCCTGCAGAGACAGCAGGGTACTCAACACCTGCTGGTTCAGAGGAGTAGCAAAGCACTTATGCACTGGGGAAACAGCAAAGCACAAAGGCAGGTGCACTGTTTTTAGGGCGTTGCATAGGCTAAGGAAGATTTTGATGTCCCTGAGTCTTCTACAACAGGAAGCAAGCATGACAGACCCTGAAGTTCCAGGGGGTTATTGGATGTAGAGGGCAGGATTATTCCTCCCTCACTGCAGAGGCAGAAGGCATCAGGCCAACACAGCAGAGCACAATGCAAAGCAGCAGTCCCTCCCGGTAACCTAGAAATCAGCTTGTACAAGGCCAACACAGCAAAGTAGGGGCAAAGTGACAGCCTCTCCAGGCAGGGTAGCACCTTGTTCTGTAAGAGGCTCATCAGGGCCCCAATGCGAAATAAAACTTGGAGTCAGAGCCCCTGTACTTATACTCCAAAATGTCTTTGTTCAAGAGGTGACTTCAAAAGGAACTTTAGAGGTGCACAATATCCTCTTGCAACTCCAACCTGGCTCCAGATGTCAGTAGGGGGTAGATCAGCCCATTGTGTGAGGGCAGGACAAATGTAAGTACTCCCCTCCTCACACTCCCAGCCCTGGAAGACTATCAGTATGCAGATATAACCCTGTCACTCCCAACCCTTCCTGTTTGATGGTTGTATAGAAAGGATGCACAAATTGTAGTTGTCTACAAAGCCCAGACGTGGACTGGAGTCAGGCTGCACAGCACAAAGAGTCAAAATCACAGACAAATGGCACTTTCAAAAAGTGGCATTTCTAAAATAGTAATGTAAAATTCAACTACACCCGTAGGCATGATTTATTACTACCATTCTAAACATAGCAAACATGGCAATGCTACTAATTTCTGATCAGGAATTACCAATGAAACATATTTTCCAGAATTCCAAATGCTAACCTATATGAGAGGGGCAGGCCATACAGTACTGAGAAACAAAATAGACTGTTTGTCACTACCAAGACATTAAAGGAAGTGACCCACTTGGGGCCACCCGGGTCACTGTAGACCACCTCTCAGCCTTCCATACACAGTGGATCCCAGTCTGCAGTCTCTGGGAGTGGTACAGAGGGAACTAAAGATCAGCAAGCATAGAGATTCATTATGTACATTTCGTGATTGGTTTAAAAACACGTCCACAGTGGAATTTTCCAGGCAGATGCAGCTGGACAGGTCAATACAAAAAAAGGTTTCTGTTCTTGTATCTTCCCAACTCAGCACAGTCCAAACCCATTCCACCCTGAGCCGTGATTAAACTACCAGACAGGTGGGAGAGAGCCTTTATCTAGTGGGAAAGCTATGCCGTGGCACTAACCATTCCTTATTTGCAGACACTAAACCCAGTAAAGGGCATTTCACAGAAACAGAAGAAGATTCATTTTGATCACCACACAAAATGGAATCTAAACAGAAAATGGTGCTGCAAATGCTAACTTGGACAGGGCACTTGTGTAAGCATTTACGGGCCCATTCTAACAGACCCTCCTTTTAGCATGAGCTAAAACATTTTCAACTATTGTAAATGGTACAAAAATAGCAAACATTAATAGAGGATCAGATTAGGGTGCAGCTATGAGCACTCCTTACAATAAACATCAGAAAGGCACACAGCAAGGAGGGATGAATTCTCAAATAATTATTAAATCATAAATGTCCTTCAGAAGCATTATAGCTGCATTGGTATAATGGGCTGATATTTCCTTTTTGGGTGTGAAAACAGTGGCACAATAAGAACAGCAAATGGGAAGACACTGAAAGAGGACACAGCAGAGCATCCACAATAAGATAAATCACTTTTTTAACGATCTTGTCCGAGCTGCCGAAAAAGGACCAACTCTCATTCCCACGTTCCATTCCCTTGACATTTCCAAGAATATCCATAATGTGTTTGATATATTCTTTTCCAAATTCTTTACCACAACCACTCTTGGCTAGAATAAAATGCACTGCATATCTAGTCTGTTCCGAATATATATCCGCATATTTTCCAACTGAGTGGTGATGTCACGCAAAACTGCCGCTGTAGTATTAGATATAATTCGCAGCTTGCATCCAAAGAATTTTCTAGCCTTCTCACCCCTGGCCATGGAAGTACCACCCAAGGTGAAAATAGAAGAAAGGATATATCTAGAGGTAATACCATGGGGGTAATTAGACACCTCTATATCAGTCACTCACTCACAGAATTCTTTTGTTAGTGTCCTTTTGACCCATCTAATTTTAGGTTTGGCTTATTTACAGGGCACACCTAAAGGCAATACCATTCCAAGGGCCACATCGTCTGTACCATTAAAGACATTGGAATAAATCCTATTAGACAAGAAGAAAAACCCTGAGTGTGCAAAATCCAGCCACTCGTAATCCACTGCAGCGCACCTAGAGTTCATTCCGAAAGTACTTGGATCCTCTTTATTTACTAAGGGGACCGTATGTTTGTACAATACTCTCCCTGAACAATGTATATACAATGAAGTATCCATACTGTTCACAATGGGGGCAACAAGCAGGGTAATAACCGGCCTCTCGAGGGACTGTCAACTCCTTGTAATGTCAACCCACTAATGTTATGTTCTGTTCTTCCATATAAAAATAATCACAGTTTGTATTGTTGTCACAACCTGGATAACCCACTCCCAGTGGCTTTCTATGGTATAGACATGGCCCCAGATAAACAAAACCAAACACTCCTTTTACTTCTGTAAACTGAGGTTGCCGGGTAAATATGTAATTAACAAGTGACAATGGATATGCAGTCCACAGGCTGGTGACAGATTGGGTGGGGTAAGAGGCAGTCCCTTCACCAAAAAACCTCTTATCTGTTTAAAGAAATACATTACTTGGGGAAATTATTTTATTTAGTCACTGGGAAATGACCTTACCCTTACTGCGTAGAGGCACGCTTTGAGCATCTTCCAAAACCCATGACACCCCACACAGTATTATTATCACCAATTTCAAAAGAACAACGCATGTTATTTTACTTTTTGTTGACCACATCATATTATGTTGTACAGTAACGATTGGCTGCTCCTCCTCAGCAACCTTTCTGCCAAAGGGATGCATAGTGAATTAAAAAAGAGGAACATGCAAGAAAATATCAAAGTTCCCAGTGTTCTTTAGAGCCTCACTGGCACAGGCTTCTATTGTGCATCAATAAATTGGCGCTCTTGAGCACCGGCGGTGGAGCTTGCTCTGTCCTAAGCTCTTCTCCTAACCTACCCCACGTCGATAAAGGTGGTATACTTTCAAAGTATACTATTTTCTTTTTTCTTTCTAACTAATGTTCAAATAACAAAAGCAAAGCAAATGCAGAATTGTCACGTATTTCAATTAGTAGTTGGTACTGTTACTCGGTACTACCTATCTTATACAGTCCATCAATAATCTTGTTTCTCCTTGGATTAGTAGCCCTCAGCCGAGGACGCAAATTGTACCTGGCAGTACCAGGCACTGTAGGATCACTGAACAAGGGCTCCTGGATAGCTCGTATTTATGGCAGGACAGCCTCGTTCAGAAAGTCATTGTTCTCCTTCTCCATTTGTGCCCAAATCAGCTGAGCGTCGCTGAATGAGACAAATCTGGGCACTTGCTCACATTCAGTATCTCCAATTTCTTCCTTGACCCACTGGTTGTATTTCAATGGCAAAGGAACACTCTGGCATTGGGTGGCATGCACCCAGTTCTTTCAACCATAAACCTTTACAATTGTCCGTGTCATCAACAGAACTTGCTCAGGGCCTTTCTAGCGGGGCTCCAGAATTTTCTTCCTCCGGAAGTTCTTGACCAATACAAAATCGCCAGGCTGAATGTTGTGGCAGCGCCCCTCTGGTAGGGGAGGAAGAGATTCCCATACCTGTTGGTGAATAGAACGTAAACTTTCTGTCAATTGTTCAAGATAATCAAGCAGCACAGGATATTCAATATCAGAGTATTTATGAGCATGTGGAACACCCCAGACATTTGCCAGGCATCCAACCACAAACTCATAAGGTGACAGAGCAGTTCTAAAATGGGCTGAAGCTCTTGTTGACAAAAATTGCTAATGGTATAGCATCTGGCCATTTCAACCCTGTCGTCTCTTGGATTTTTACCAATTTCAGTTTGAGAGGGAGACGACCTTTACTTCGCTGTCATCACACTGCGATGCCATTACAATGCCATTAAACCATCACCTACTAATCTACTCACTTTCTCTTTAAAATGACTTTTGTTACCACTCCAGATAACTCGGAGCATACCAAAACGAAGAAAATACACTTTAAGGAGTACCTTTGTCGTTGTTGTGGCTGTATTGTCTTTAGTGGGGCACGCCTCAACCCATTAATTGAGCGCGTAAATAACCACTTGGACATACTTGAGATTGTTGTAACTCTCCAATTCAATAAAGTCAATTTGGAGGGACTTCAGACGAGAATGTACATGGGTGAAATTGCCAGATGGTGTGGGGGTGCCCTTTCCTGGATTGTGCATCATGCAAATCATGCCATTTTTTTAACTAAATGTGTAGCTGTTCTGGGAATGTTATTGTTGCACCAAACTGGAGCCAATAATTTGCAAATGCCTTTCTCACTAATGTGGACTGGACCATGAGCAACAGTGACCACAGGGAGCCCATATGCGTCAGGTAACATCCATTTCTGTTCTCCAGACTTATCAATCCAAAACGCTTCATCATTTAACTGTGCTGTACTTCCCTGCCATATCGCTAAATCTTCTGCTGTTGCCTCACTTTGTATTTCTTTCACACTCTCAACTGTATTTTTCAAACATAGTGTTCCCAGAAACCCATCTAGCTTGACCTACAACAAACATTCTCTTCATCTTGCTTCGAGCAGTCTCTTTTGCTGTCTGATCCGCAAACGCATTTCCTCTACCAACATCATCTGTCACCTTTCTTTGAGCGCTATACTTGACAACTGCCATCTTCTTGGGGAGTGTTAAGGTGGACAAAAGCCACAACATAAGGTGCCCATGTTGGATTTTGGTACAAAAAGAGGTAAGGAATCC
This sequence comes from Lissotriton vulgaris, assembly GCF_964263255.1. Classification (NCBI taxonomy): domain Eukaryota; kingdom Metazoa; phylum Chordata; class Amphibia; order Caudata; family Salamandridae; genus Lissotriton; species Lissotriton vulgaris. Next base: position 1,189,172,329 of record NC_141691.1, on the reverse strand, counting down.
TCTCTCTGCTCACAGTTGCTCAAAGGTATGTGCAACCCTGAATGCGTACTGACTGTCTGGTTAGATATTAACAACCAAACCCTCACTTAGTTCACAAGCTCGTATTAAAGCCACAAGCTCTGCCATTTGAGCAGACTGATAAGGAACTCGTTATGTTTCCACCACTGTGCGCAAAGTAGTAATAGCATAAGTGCAGTAGTTGTGCCAGCTGGTAATTTAAAACAAGAGACATCAATATATTGTTCTCCTTGGGGGTCAGATAAGGGAATATCAGTCAAGTCTACCCGTTCTTTCATCTCTTCCACCGTTTGGTAAATACCGTCATGCTTATCAACTGCATCGCTTTCAGAAGGGAGGGTTAGTAATGTGTTTGGATTCAGAGTGGCATATCTTTTCATCGTAATATGTTTAGCAAACAATGTCAATTCATATCCGGTAAGACTTGCACTGGAGGTGCTGTGTCCTTGTCTTATTCAAAAGTGTGTCGACAGCATGGGGTACCACAACTGTGAGGTCAGTATCAAGTACGAGTCCAGCCGATTGTCTGATCGAAGTGGTACAGCTGTGACTGTTCGCAGTCTAGTGAAGTTCCTATATCCCTAATAGGCTCTGCGCATTGGAATGATATACACTATAGATTTCACATAGTACTGATGTCAGTATGTCTCTATCGAGTACATTAAACTTCATTGTGTGTGGCAGCTAACCCAGAGGTCACTAGGAACTTTCTCGAATGAACAAGAAGGGATTAGTCTCTGACAACCGCATAAACATGACAACTTTGTTTCCCTTGGAGTTGGAACAATATCTTCAGAGTTGTGGAAACAATAGATAACTATTTCACTCAGTCAATCGTGCATGCTTCGTTTCTACAGAGTTGCACAGTAATAGAAAGATGGGGGTTTCAGTAAAAAGGGTTTATTGAACAGTCTTCTTTCTCATGCAAGAGATATGAACTGCTACAATCATAAGATAGAATGCGAAGTATAATGCGTAGAGCGTAAACAGTAATATAAAATAGTACTGTAATAGTATGGTCTGTTGCTATGACATATAGAAAAATACATATATATATATATATAACACAGCCTAAAATACTCAACTGGTACTTCAAAAATATGCCTACCCCAATGTACCTAACCTAGATCTAGTATGAGGGAAGAAGTAGGTGCTGGTTTAGCATAGGTTTAGTTTTGTCAATATTTGTCAGGATCTAACTAGGCGCCTGCATTGAAATCCTGGTACATCGCCTAGAAACTACATTTCCCAGAAGCCTCGGCTGAGGCTATTTCAGGAAGAAAGACACGCTTCCTGTTGCGTGTAATTCCGGCGTTTTGGGTGCTACGCGAGAGGGAAGCCTTCTCTCTCTCTTTCGTTTGGTCATTGAGGATTCTCCTGTTGGAAGAACTTTGCTAAAAGGTAGGAGAGGTATCCTGTTCTAATTCCCCGTCATTGAGCGGAGCGCGGTGGCGGCTGCTACGCGTTGCCGTCTTGCTCGTCGCGTGCAGTGAAGGAACTGCTCGCGTTATTGTTTGTGGATTGTTTTACTGCCTATGGCGGAGCGTAGTGGTTCCCATCCACACGTTACCGTATTGACCTGGACTGGGTGTTCTGTGATATCGCTACTGTCAGTCTAGCCTGCTGAGGCTTAAGGGGTGCACGGTGGTGTTAGACGCTACGTGTCACCAGTACAAGCTGCTTGTGTTTTCTTCGTTTATGATCATTTCTGGATTCAAGTTAAAACGGAGCACAGTGGCGGTCTCAGCTATGTGTTTCCGTGAGGACAGTAATTAACTAACAAAAGGGTTGTGTTCCAGTAGTATTTATCAGTGGATAATACTATCTAACAACTGACATTATTTTCTTTTGGATTCCTTTTGATTCTATCTGTGGAAAACTGATTGCTTGGTAATTAACAGGATCTGGCAGAGCGGAATGCTGTGGTTCTTGCTTCCCACGCATTGCCGTGTTCTGCGTTTCTAGTTTCTGTGCTGCCGTTCTTTTGGTCCTCATCAGTCCTCCTTTTGAATGAGAATAGTGGGATACTATCCCAGGAACCCCCTTGTTTAGATATTGCAGCTTCTTGTAGAAGGTATGAGAGACATAGCGTACTAGGTTCATTGTTACTGTGGCGCATGTGATTATTGGTCTCACTGTATTTATATCTCATATAGGACGAGAATACCTAAAGAGGGATAAGAGAAATACTTTACCAGAACTCCTGTTTTATATCCACAGGTATACAGTTTATATATGTCTACTATATGAGTGGTCAGATCTTAGAAAGGAACAGTATTCTTATCTCTGTGCCTTTTGTCGTTTCAGATATTCCCTTCCCCTGCAGACCCCTCCCTTACCTTCCCTGTTTATTATTTTGTATTTACCCCTCGCCTAATGGCTCAAATCCTCTGTTGACTTATACTCAGAGGGTTTGTGACGTTTGGAGGTGGGCTGTATGATCATCATCCGGATCCTGTGGAGCGTAACCTGACAATAATTGCCAAAGGTTTCTCTAGGTTCTAATCAGCTCCATACCTTAGAATGATAGAGGTTGACATCTCTCTACCGGGACTCAATTTCCCAACACCCCGCAAGGGGAGTCAGAAACACTGAAGCTAGATTCTCGACACGAGGATGACAGCTTCTGGTTAGTGCGTCAGCTTGGGAGTTGGCCTCCTTTGGTACTTGCTGTGGCGAGCTGCGTCATGCAAGTAGGTAGTCGAACTGCATCGAACCACACCGAGCTTTGCCATAGCAAGTGAAGGTATATTTATACCTTGAAGGTGTTTAGGAATGCCAGTATTGGCATAAGAGTCAGGCATATGAACATCATAAATGAACCTCTAAGGAATAGATGTTCATGCATAATAATGAGTTTCTTGGAGAAATCAATATTCAAGCAAGGGGATGTCCCTAACTGCTTAAGAGTCTGGTTTTCCAAGAAATCATGGTGATGTAGAAGAACGGATGTAAGTATCCATGCCTGTATTGTATTTGGGGAGCATGGGCTATGCCTAAATAAGGACTGGGTTTCTATGCCTATATAAGGGCAATGTGAATTGTACCTATATAAGGGCATGAATCGGGAAATTCTTACGGAATCTAAATCAATACACAACACACACTTCACTTTCGTATGTACGACGTTACTAAATTCTAAACATGATAGCATATCTAAAATGTATCTACACATGAAGTGCATTAAGCATGTTACAAACCCATTGCAAATAATGTATTCAACTATTGCATTGGTGCTGTACACATTAAAGCAAGTATTCATTCATAGCATATTTTCGACATTTTGAAACACAAACATAAATGAATGATAAAAATATACATTTATGAAATGGCTCGTAAATACAGAAGAAAAAGGGCCGGAACCATTTCATGTCAGATTACATAAAACTGTTTGTTTGTGGACAAGGTTATATATTGTCTCTGGAAGTATTCAAATAATTATTTGTATTTATGAATAGTTCTACTATAAGTAGATTACTTTGTGCCAAAAAAGAAAAAATACAAATTTGGAGAAAAAAAAATAATCATAGGAAAAAGTTTTTGTTTTGCAAAAAATGAAGGTCAAATTCAAAGTCTCTCAGAACACTGTGTGCCAAAATAAAAAGTCAGTGTTAGGGCTGAGAGAAAACATTAAATCTTCTATGTCTGTTGACAAAAATGTGTCTACCATTGTAGGCGAAAGTTGGATTACCTCGTTTAGAAAATTAACCGCACTTAGATGTGAAGCATCGCCTTCAGCATTGGTCGTATCAGCAATGTTCGGATTGGATGGTACCTGCGTGCCTAATATTTCCTCTCGTACCTCAGCATCAGCATTTTATGTCTGTGAGATCTCAATGAATGCCGTCATCAGAATTGGTAGCTGCTGGGGACAACACAGAGCATGGGTCGTTACAAGGTCCAGCAAAGTATCAACATCTGTTGGCATGACTGATGGAAGTGTCAGACAGGTGTCTCGCACGAATTTCTCTCCGCATAGCAGGCAGCATAGAAAAGGTAAGATGCAATCTTGCCAGATTTGTCTGAATGACAGAAACCATGTGGTATTTAATTCTCGTAGATGAGGTAAACCCAGAATTGGAATGATGCGCTCACTACACTTCATCGCCAGTAGAGTTGTCTCCATGGAGAACTGGGTGTCGCTGGTGATTGAGCTTGCCATATCACAGTAGTAGGAGCAAAAATAGTATCCCTGCAACAAGTCCAAAAAGCAGTTGCAGTCCGCCAAACATAGAGTGCACGAAGTTGGGAAATATTCTGAGGACTGCTTGAAAAGGTGCTAACAGTCAGTAAAATAAGTTCTTAAATAGAGGTACAATACCGCTTATATCAGACATGTTTAAGATACGACTTAACATTTCTGAGAAATGTATAGGACAGTTTGTATTCAAAAGGGCATGTATCTCAGCAGAAGTCCTTGCAACTTGTAGATCATAGGTTTCTTTGGCCGAGGTCAGTGGCGCGTTTTTTTGCGAAAGAAGGGCTTTCATTCTGCTTAGAGTATCAATTTGTATAGAAGAGATGTTCAGTGAAGGACATAGATGCAACTCCCAGACTGTCTTGGTTTTTGGAAACAATATTACATACAGCAAGTGACCCTGGATGACACAGTTACTAGATATGGTATACCTGGCAACATGCCACAGCAGCTGTGATCATTCAACATGAGGTAACTCCCATTCGAAAGTTGTCCAAAAATTGGATAAATCACTGCAGCTGGTGAACCTTGCAGGTGGCAGCATAAGTTGTTGGAGGAACCATCACAGGCCTGTGTAAATTAATACCCTGGCAAAGGAGAGAACCGCTTAGTGCATTTTCACAGTTTGAACTGCTTAGAAACACCTCACGCCCCCCCCCACTCCAACATCTGTGTGTGTATGGCAAATCTCAGGATGTCTTGATGTATTCTTTACCCAACCTTTCATATTTGTCTGCTGGTATGTGTTTTAGACAATACTGAAAATGGAAATTTGTAACAGGCAGAGTGATTGTTCCTTGTATAATCCAATTCAGTAGCTGGTTTTTCTGCCACTGAGAATGGTAATCTTTCCAGTTTTTCAATGCTCAGCACCGTTTAGTATGCTGCCCTTTGTGCCAGTTTGATCTGTTTATCAGTGAGATTGAATTCTAAATACAGTGATGTAGTATTGATTAAACGCCATGGCAAAAGCCTGAACAAAGGTTTTGTAACGTTTAGCCTAATAGCATGATAGAACATAGTTTTGATTGACCATGTTGCAACATGACCAAGTCCTGTTCCATGATGTCTATGGCAGAATACACTATGCTGTCCAATGAATATATCCTGGATGACAGAGTTGTTAACCCATTGTCAACTACAGAGAGAGATTTCTCTAAATTAATACGATACATTTCTCGTATTCGTTCTGCAGTCTCTGCTTGCGTAATCTTCCCTATTTCGTTATATGCAGCATGTACACCGGCATATATGAAATGTTTTTGAAGCGGTTTTCTTGGTCCTAGCAAGAATTACCTAAGGTCTGCAGTGTAGATCTTTGTAGCCATTCAAGGCAGAACTTACCTACACTGTCTGTTGTTACTATTCCAGGGAGCTGTCTTTCAACATATTTTGGGTCTGGTCTATTGATTTTAAACCCTTGTGTTTTGTTCACAAATCTATCTTGATAGTTGTTTGTGTCTGTGGGACAGATCAACCATTTATTTCGATCTGGATCTGTTCTGTTGTGATACAAAATAGTGTGTATGTCGACCTCCCCCTCTGAAGTGTTATCAGTCTCAGGTGTAGGTGTAGGTATGGACGGATTGTTCATGTCTTTGATCTTGGCTAGCCCCAGGCAAGACATCTTTTGGACAGTGTCATTCAAAAACATCATTTGCTTAGGGATGATAAAAGCTCTAAACATAACTTCTACACCCTGTTCCTGCCATTCTTTCGTACCCCAGACAGTTTTTGTCTCAATGTTGCCTTTCCAAAAGTCAAAACCTAGTCTAGACAGTTGGGCAAAAAAGGTTGCAGGATAAATCTGTTTGGTATTGGTCAACATACTTTTCCTTACTGTTCTGTTCACATTTCTAAAGTAAAATGTTTCTGGATTGGATACATTGAACCCTGAAAAGTATGGAAATGTAATAGCAAATGTTTTCAAGCTAACCTTTTGTGGCATAGGACAATGTTCCCATTGGTTAAACATTAATACATTTCTAGGATTTGCAGATTTGTGCAAGAAATAATGACCATAATGGTCATAACAATACATTTGTTCATAGTCTGAAGAACCTTCTAAATATTCATGATTTGTGAATACTGCAGACATTTCTAAATCTGACATCATATTATTAACAGTCTCAAAGTCCCAATCACAAGAAAAGGTACTAGACGAAACAAAGTCACTAAATGAAATCTTGAATCAGTGGAGAATCTTCAACAGCTCCGATGGGCCATAAATGTCATATTCTGTTTTTTTCCCAGGCTATACCATCAGGTATAGGAATGGTTGTGATATTTACTGCTGACAAGTCCCTTCGTTCATGATGGGATGAGTTGTGTGGCTTGAGGAGTAAGTTGTTCTTTATACTTGCTGTGTCCATTTTGACATATCAGCATACCCAGAGTTATTACTAGAGTCAACCAAAGTAGAAGAAAAATATTTCCAACACAATCCAAAGTTCAATCCATTGTGAAACCAGATAAGTCTTTTCCAGGTGATGAAAAAGTTCAGTTGCTTGTTCTTTGAAAGTTCTTTTCGCTGGCATTGTTTCAGGTTCCCTGTGATCCTCAGAAAACGTATCAAAGTTAATGAAATAGCCAGAGGCAGTTCTGTCAATAGGTGGGATAGCATCCGGATTTGTTGTAATCCCTGGAACCACTTGATCACTTGTTACTTCGTTGTAGACAGGTGCTTCTTGACGAACTGGCTTTTTTGTCTCAAGAGGAACGAGTTCCATAGCTTTATTGCTTAGTCCTTCTTTTCTCACTGCAGATTTTTCAATGGTAATGAGTCTCTCAGTTTGAACCTCTTGTATTGTAGATAGAGGAGTGTGTCTGCTACTTGGTCAGAGTCTACATGGCCTACTGCTTAGTATCGGCCACATCGTGTGGCTTGATCAGGTCGATAGACACAAACCTGTTCTCCTTCTTACCAGCAAGGGGCCGCAGCAAAACTGTTCTTGATCCATGGATTGCTAGGACAGGTACTGGTTGTCTGTAAGAAGGCCCAAGTTCCTTCTTGTCCGCAATCTTTTCTCTGACTAGATCACCAAGCTTTGGGATCCTGACAGGTCTTGCTGGGATGGTTGTTTTTTTCCCCAGTTGCTTTGTTTTGTTCTTAGTCAAATGATCTTTGATATCAAATTTCTTTTGTTCCACCATTGATGTGTGACAATCAAGGTCCAAGACCAATATTCTTGTCCCAAAAAGGACATCATACTGAGTGATACCCCCTGAAGAACTTCTTGGCAAGTTGTTAAGACTAAGTTGGACACTTATTAGAAGTTTGACCCACCCGTCACCCGAACCCAATACCCTAGCTGTTATAGATTGCTTTATATCCCAGTTTTTTCTCTCCACAACCGAATTTCCCTCAGGGTGGAATGGACTAGAGTACCGCAATGCAACGCCCAAACTGGCCATGGCCTCTTTGTAAGCTTGAGAGCTAAATATAGGACCTGGTCAGAATGTAGTGTGCCAATTACGTATGTGCCGATAAAGACTCACAAAACTTTAATAACAGTTTGCGCGTCAGCCCAGTGCTGAGGCAACATCCAAAGGAACCTTGTCTTAACATTTGTGGGACCGCATTTGTCCACAGGGACGTCTGCGTGTAGAAAGTCTAATGCTGTCTAACAATAGTGTCTGTACTCGGGTGTCTATGCTGTCAGGTATCTGTTGGCGTTCTGTGCTGCGATCTCTATGGCAGTCTATGTAGTTAATGACAAAGATGAGAATATGTGCATTCAACCCTGGCCATTAGTACATCTCCTTTAAACTTAATATTGTTTTTGAGATCCCCTGATGTATCAGACCCTCTCCGAAATGTGCTTCATAAATCAAAGCCGCTCTTCATTCCATGTTTGGAAGTACACTATCCCCCACTCCAGGGATTCGAGCAAATGGAACGCTGTTCACATCAATTATATATGAGTATTTGAGTGGAAACCTTTTAGGTAACACTGCACCGCTGCCTTTGCTTATAGCATTGACAGCCAACAGTATTTCACGGTCTATTTTTGTTTTTGAACGATTGATTTCAGCTACGGAAGCTGTTTGCACATCAACTATGAATTCCCTTCTGCGTGAACGCCATCACGTTGATGACTCAGCGTGTGTATCACGTGAGTGTTTTGTAGTCCTTCTCGTAACTGAACTACTTGTTCCCAAAGTGTTTTATGCTTGATTCTGCCACCTTTTGCATCTTTGAAACTGTTTTAAAGGCAATTCTATAAATATGTAAGATTGGACACAATAGAAAGAATTGCACACTATGAGTGTGGGGAATTCACGATCCGTATTTTCAAGTGCCATTTTAAATGCTTGTTGTTCAGCTCGCTGAGCTGTAGAATCTCCTAGAGATTGCATTATTGTGACCATAGGTCTGACATTGCCATTGCGCATTCAACCTTTAACGATTGCGCATGCAGCACTATAAGCTTGTTTACCCCCCCTAGCTGGTTGTGCTGATCCATCAGTATAAATTATACATCCATACTGGTCTAGAGGCAGAATTTCAGTAGGCAGAGGACATTCTTGTTCGTATTGTAGAAATGATTGTGTTTTCAAAAAAGGATCAAAAACGTATTCAACATCAGTTGCAGTAAGAGAATTAACCCATTGCATACATCTCGGATTAAAGCTTTAGCATTTGAAATGCTTGCTTTTGTCACTGCCTCTAAGGCAGGTATGGCAGTTATGACTATAATGCGTTTCCCTTGTGCTAGAGCTCTTTCTCTTGCTACAGCGGTTTGAACAGCTGTCAGAATTTTTTCTGTAGAAGTGAATTTCATTTCTGCTTGTGTGTACAAATGTGATTTGTATGCTATTGGTACTTTTTCACCGTCGTTAAAAGTTGAGTAGGTGAATCCGCATTGACCCGGAATGAATCGGATCACTAGATTGCGTACGTTAACGCGTGTTTGTAAATGTTTGGTTGCTTACGTGTCTGTTTGGAGTGAACGCAAAATTTCTGTGTGTCTTTTTTCCCAATGAATGGTTTTGAAATTAGGTTTGATTAATTTGTAGAGAGGTTTAACCTTTTTTGCGTAGTTCAGAATGTAAGTTCTTCCGAAATTCAGGAAACCTAGAATCGATTGTAAGTTTTTCAGCTTTTTTGGAGTTTGGAGCAGCGCACACTTTTCTAAAAAGTTGTCTGCCAGGCTTTTGCTTTCACTTGATAGTTCATATCCTAGAAAGAGGACGTTGAGATGAGCAATTCTCAATTTTTTAAAATTGAATTCATACCCTGCAGCGGCGAAGCCAATTATAATGGTGTTCACCCTGTTCAAGTGCCTATCCAGGTCATCATCTGTCCGATATATCATCGACATATGACAATGCCTCATCATCATAAGTTTGTAGTAACTCTGTTACCCTAGCTGAGAATAACCCAGGACTATTCTTGAATCCTTGAGGGAGACGTCAGAAGTGACGCTGTGTCCGGATTATTGAGAAAGCTGTCAAATGCCTACTTTCTGTTGCAATGTTTTGACAAAAGAAACCATTTGATATGTCTAATGTGGTTTTATATTTTTTACGCACAATGTTATTCATTAATGCTGTACAAATTCTTAAAAACCTGGCTCTTCCCTCACTCTGGTTAGTCCCTCTGTTCTCTTTACATTCAACCAGCGCCAGGAAATCCATGGTGTCAGTGCGCTTTATAAGCACCCCTTACAATACAATACAATACAATACAATACAATACTGTGTGCATTTTCAACTGCAAATGTTTTGTAACAAGTAGTTAGATGTCTGTAATCCAATACTAGACGATATGTATTGTCTGGTTTGGAGACAGGAAACAAAGGATTGTTCATTGATGAGGTGCATGTTTCAATGACCCCTTGATATTCAAGTTGATCTAAGATCTCCCTGACCTGTTTTTTAGCTTCTTGCTTAACTGGGTACTGCCTTTGCGCAGTTGGTTGTTGTTTCAACTGGATTTTATGGTGAGTAGTATACCCTTCTCATCCTACATGATTTTTGTATAATGCTGGGGCTTGGGCGACTGCCCATTTCCTAGCATAACTATATTTTAAATGTATTGGAATATGATTAGAGAAGGCTGGCATAATGATGTCTTCTCCATGTGGGCACTCCCTGATACATTCTGGTGGCCAGTCTTGTTCAGCTAGAAGTTTATCATAGCCTTTAGAAAGTCATTCCCAAAAGAGTGCTTTTACTTTCGTGGTATGTCACCCTCCATCCAGAGTGTTATTTGATATAACCTATGTGGAGAACTAACCCTGGTATCTGCAGTTTCAATTTAAATATCCTCATTAAAGTCCACTGTCTCCAGAAGTCCCTTCAGGTTCTGGCAAGCTATTGTTACTCCAGCTGCGCTGTCCAACATTGTCTGAGCTCATTCTCTGTTCTTGAGTTCTGTCCACAAGACCCTCGGCATGTCTGATTTTTAAACCTGCTACCTTCTTGTTGGTGAATTGAGGTTTTTTTGTTTTTCTGAACGTGTTGATCGTCTTCAGACTTCACGCATTCTTCCTTGTTTTCTGACCGTCCTCTTCTTTTGGATTTCTGTGACGACGTCTGAAAGGTACGAGCGGAACGTGTATCAGTATCTTGATATCTATCATGTCCTACACATCTAACCTGGGCTCCTATTGGAATTCTATAACGCATATTAGCAAGACCATTATCGCCGTTTTAGCGGCAGTTTCCTGCCGCTAAAACGATGATAATTTTAACGAGGTTCTTGCTAATATGCCCCCTAGTTTTGCAAGATATCGTGGTGAGATAGATGAACGAATGTAAGTAGCCATACCTGTATTTGGGTAGCATGGGCTATGCCTGAATAAGGACTGGGTTTCTATGCATATATAAGGGCAATGTGAATTGTACCTATATAAGGGCGTGAATCCGTAAATTCATACGGAATCTAAATCAATACACAACAGCAGAGACCTTGTGTGGGCTCTTGTGACAGGGTCAAGCACAGCAGAAAAATAAGCGCAAAGTCTCTGTCTATCACCTAATTTCTGAGTCAAGACAGACAGGGCACAACCAGCCCTCTTGTGAACATAAAGCACAAAAGGTTTCTTACAGCCAGGCATACCTAGCACAGGAGCAGAGCAAAGCGCAAAGCTCAGTTTTTAGTTGCTTAAAAGAATGATGACAATCAGGCATTCAGGGTAAAGGCTCATGCACTTCTTTCATTGTTAATGCAAGCAAATGTTTGATTAATAAAGAGAAGTTGGGGATCCACTGGCGATAGTAGGAAGTAATATTTATGAAAGCATGCACGTTTTTGGAAGGGGCATTTTTACGATGGTACTAGCATTCTGTTGTTAACCTTTGACAGTAGGTGACCTAAATAAGTGACATACTGTCGACAATACTGGAACTTCAAAAGTGATACCTTATATCAATGATGGGCCAGATGTAACAATAATTTTACTGTACTATCCCTACAACCTTGTTCTGTGTCAGAAGCAATTAACAAATCACCAACAAATTGAACCAATAAATTACCTGGAGAAAGTGATAGTGAATCCATATGACCCTTCAATGCTTGACTATAAATACTAGGACTTTCAGTATAGTCTTGAGGAGCGCAACAGAAGCGAAAGCTTTTAGCAGCTAGTGTAAATCCGAACAAATACCTGCTATCTGGGTGTATAGGAATGCTAAAGAAAGCATTTTTCAGATAAATGATGGAGAAAAACTTAGCAGTGGATGGAATCATTGTCAAAAGTGTATTAATGTCAGGAACCACTGGGAATTGCGGGACTACTATTTTATTAACTTCTCACAAATCAATCACAAAGTGATATACCTCATCATCTTTATTAGAGGAATCTGAGAGTGCCCTTTTCAGGACAGAAAGAATAGGACTTTTACATATATTACCCGTATTCTCGTCAACGACTCCTTTACGTATTAAATCCTGTAGTATCTGAAGAAGGGCTCGTTCTTCTGCTTGAGGTATTTTATACTGTGGGATGTGGGGCAATATGGCATTGTCCTTAACCTGTATGGAAACTGAGGATATATGCAATAGACCTACAGTGGTATCACCGGTGGCCCACAACATAGGGGGTACTTGAGCAAACTCAGGTGGAAGGGGGGCATCTTTAGATAGACATCGTCTAATACCTACATCCGGGCCCATTGTAATATAGACTCCATCTAGGGAACAATAAATAGTAGCACACAATTTCTTTAGCAAGTCCAAACCCAACACATTATCACCACAATTAGATGTTAAAATAAATGAATAATATACAGTAAAAGAACCAATATAGAGAGTAAGGGGGTGTGAGAGGGGACTTACAACCGATACTCCCCAAAAAAAAAAAAACATTATTCTTGCCAGATAGAGATTCCCCAGGGATCGGATTTCAGGCTATAGAATTGTTTGTGGCACCTTTATCAACCACAAACTACTTAGGGGAGCCTTGCTGAACTATTTTAACATAAGGTCTACGCTGATCCACAGGTATCTGAACTTGCCCCAAACCCTGTCCTTGGCTGTCTTAGCTGAAAGACGTCCCTGTCAAGTCATCAACATCATAGTTGTCATTGTAGTACTGCCTGTCTCTAGCGTCATCAAAATAATTGTCAGAGCAATCTGCAGTGGCAGAAAAACGTTGCTGCCTATCAGTCCTTTGGCCCCTATTTCCAGAACTTCATCCTCGAGTGGACCAAACTCTTTGCAAAAGTATGCGGCATTGGCTATGCCAATGACCCTCCTCCTTACAGTACACACACTGATTCTTCCTCAAAGGTGTAGCTGGAGGCTGTCTAGTAAGAGGAAGCTGTTGTCGTAGTCCCCGTTCCCTTGTGGTACCCCGATTTGCTTGTTCCAATAATACCTTGATCTTCAAATCTTCACGCTTTTTATAATTTTTGTATTTCTCTTCATTATCCCTATGGTAGTAATATTGAGCCATATTTAAAATCACAGAAGGAGAAGACGTAAACAAAGTGCTCTGAGACGACTGGAGTCTATATGTTATTTCAGGGAGAAGATTAATGACAAACCTATCAACTAATAAACAGACTCCTCCTTCTGAAGACATATTCTGCCCACTGTAATCAAAGTGCAAACATCAGACACACTCTTGTCTTTCTTATGCCTGCAGGCAGTCAATCTATCCCAACTAACTTTCTTTTTTTTCTTTTTTTTAATTTAAATGTAGCATACAAAACATTTAATAATACCTCTTCCATAAATTACACCGATTAACTTCAAGAATCAAGATATAAGCTATACATAATGAATATAATAGGCATAGATAAAGTCTTAAAAATTGCACATCTCATCGAAGTAGAAACTTTCCATTATTTCCATATTCTTTTTACTTTAACCATAGAACCGACTCTCCTTGCATACATGATTTCCGGATTAAAAATGTTATTCGTTTTATGCATCCATTGGGACAGAGTTAGGATTATTGCTGCTTTCCAATTTGCTAAAATCAATGAACTTGCTACCAAAGCAGCAATGAAAATAAATTGACATTGATATAGTGTTAAGAGGCTCTGAGTTTCAGCTAAGCCTAAGAGATCTGTTGATGCCTTAAAGGGGAGATCTATTGCCAATTGTCTTCTTGCTTCTGAAAACATATTTTCCCAGAAGCTTGCAATTTTAGTAGAAGTAAATCCCACATGTAGCCAATCTTCTAGAACCTGGCAGCCTCTAAAGCAGCGTAGATTAACTGCAGGGTAGATTTTATTAAGTTTGGCCGGAGTAAAAACATCCGCCATTCACTAAAAAAAAGGCCATCCTCCTTAAATTTGCTGCTCTTACTGCCTTATAGCTTTTTTTATTTAAAAAACACCATTGCTGAAGATTGAGACAATAATCAATTGATTGAGAATTTTTTTCCAAATGGGTTATTCTGCGTAGATCTGAGCAGCTTGTACCAATTCCCAATTCCCTGCATTTTCCGTATAAAATGAGCTTTACTTAATAGTAACTCTTTCAAATTAACCAAATTCCTCAAACCCATACAAAACTTATTTATTTGAAAGTGAATAAAAAAGAGAAGTCTTGAATGTTGTTGTTAAGTGATCTAATTTCCTGCCAGGTTCTAAATCTATCATTTGAAACCAAATTTAGCCCACAGATCACAAGTCTGAGTGGACATGTGTAGACCTAAAGGGAGGCATTCCACTAATATCAACTGTGGATATAACCAAAGGATATTGAATGTCTCCCAGATTCTCTGGAATTAAAAAGCCACTAACTTAGGAAATTTATATTGTGATCTCTTTGGAAGCTTCAGGATTCATAAGAATGGTGCTAAAGCAATCTCTATTTCCCCTAAAAAAATTTGCGGAAGACATTTCTACCAAGTTGTTATAATTAAGCCAGTTGATCAATGAAGCTTAGTAGTATAAACGTGCATTGGGAAACGCAAGACCCCATCTATGACTTCTAATTGCAAAGTTTCTAACTTTAATTTGAGTGTTTTACCCTGCAAAAAAAACTATCTTAATTCTGAATTATTTTGCTCAAACCCCCAAATAACTTTCTTAGGAGAAATAAGAGTATGCATGTATGCTATTATATGGCCGGGCAAGACAAGTAACTCAGCGCATGGTTTATCTCCAAGCTTCTTATCTCTATCCCAACACTTAATTGTGTCCCACATTCCACTCAGTTCAGCAATGTGATCTTGTGAATGTACCTGCCGCCAAATATCAACTGGAACTAGTAAACCACAATACATCTCAATGTCAGCAAGGGTCATTATAGTAGAGGAAGCAGCCTCTGTCAATTCTTTATAATAAGCAGTAGGATTTTTCCCAGGGTGGGGCAACGCAGCCTTAAGAGCCAAAACCTCACTTCTCTTCCATGGGCTATAAACCCATGGTTCCTGAGAGCAAGCAGGCACAGTCTGTGTGGTAACCGTTCTGTGCTGATCTGTTATTGCAGGATTTTCCATATGATAAACTGGGTGAACTTCTCACATTTGAAATTGTGCTATTTTAGTGAGACTCTTATCATGCAGTCTATCTCTATAATACAATGTAGTAATTGACCCCAGACTGGTTGAGATGTTTCAAGAGGTTTTATTGTAAGTTGTTAAGTATTCTGGAACAAACCCCACCAGGAGCAGCCAGCAGGCAGCTCAGCCCCATCATAACTGTGGCTTATAATCAACCAGCACCCAATATTCTATGGTGCATCACAGTGCAGCGGCATTCCAATAGAAAGGCATTGAGTGGGTAAAGGCATACATAGGAATATGCAATAAGTAGAATACAACATACAACAATGTGGAAATGTTTGTATACAAAGAGGTTGGCTCCAAACTATGTACATAAGTACCCTCAATGATATCAAATAGTATCTGGGGTGCTTCTGTTTCAATATGAATCTACCAAAGGTCAATCAAGGTGGACGACAAATGTTTGAGGTCATGTTGTTGGAAGAAGGAGTCATTGTCCCGCATTATCTGCCAAATATCTGAAAGACTATAGATCGGGTTACGAGCCCATTTGATCGCCTGATCCATTACTTCTTTCTTCTCTCAATCTCCTACCTCTGATTGCATAAACAGACGTGACCGTTCTCTTAGTACACGGGATCTCTATCTCCCGAGCCAAGCACTGGTGTGTCAGTAATTAAGGTTGAAGGGGATGGATTACTGCTTCAGGACTAGTAGGTATCGCAACAGTCAAATAGTTTAACGGAAGAGGAGGAGCAAGGGGCACACTAATTAGAGCAGTAGGTGTAACAGCTGTAAGGGTGGATGCACTCAATGCCTATTGTTGCTGATGAAGAATACCGGGATAGACCATTTTGGGACATATGGAGGTTGAGGTTGAGTATCTAACAAAGCATCCATGAAAGTATCCTCATCCTCCTTGGCCACATAATATTTATCAGTGTGCAGCCAAAATCTCCTATCTTCATGTTCTATCCCTGTGTCCTGCTTTTCTTTATCATAAGCTACGGCCTTTTGTGTAAGCGTTTGCATCTTTCCTTTTTTAGCATCTCTCCCTGCTTCCAATCGCCTCTATTGCCCCTACTTCTGCCAAGAACTAAGGGAATCAAACAGATTGTCTTCTACGTCCTTTAAACAACTGCTCCTGTAGAAATCCTATTTTTTGTTCATCAATAGAGCCGGTCAAAGGCCACTGCAACTTAACATTGTCCCTCATATATTTGTGCCATAATGTACTAAACATAATAGGGCCAAGGCCATGTTTCATAAACATCTCATAATTAGGACTACCCTCAGGAGGTGCAGGCTTGGATTCTGCCAATCGTGCATCAGTAGAACAACACACACAAAATAATCTCTGAATTTTACTTAAACCAGGCATCACAAAAGAATAAGGAAACAAATTGTTACATTACCTCACAAAGTATTTGCAAACACTTTTTACCAAAACAATCCAAATACCAAAGCAACACCAAATCACAGTGGTGCCATATCCATATAGAACCAAAAAAGACTCACCTTATATCTGAAGTTCCCTGCTGCCAACTCTTCAGACCAAACTGTCAGATCAGGGTTTGCCATTCAGGACCCCAGTCGGGATGCCCACTGGGTGTGGCACCATCCAGCTGAACAGAGGCAGCAGCTGTGGGTAACAGAAACTCTTCGTGTGGGGATCCCTGAGCTGTCAGTCCGACCAGATAATGTCCTATCCTCCCCTTCATCTGCAGAAAGGGGAAGGATCAATAACCTAAAGGAGTACCTGTTCGGGTACCAACTAAAGGAAGTGACCCGCATGGCACCACCCAGGTCACTGTAGACCACCTCTCAGCCTTCCATACAAAATGAAGAGTCGGAGAGTCAGTGAAGAATATAGACCAATACATTTGTATTCCTATACACTCAGAGTGGAGCCCCAGCTGCACAGTCTCTGGGTGTGGTACAGAGGGAACTAAAGATCAGCAAGAATAGAGATACATTATGTACATTTCTTGATTGGTTAAAACCAAGCCCAGAGGGGGAATTTTCCAGGCAGATGCAGCTGAACAGTGGAATACAAAAAAAAAGGTTTCTGGTCTCGTATCTTTGCAACTCAGCACAGTCCAAGGCTGTTACACCCTGAGCCATGATTAAATTACCAGACAGGTGGGAGAGGACTTTATCTAGTGGCAACGGTATGCGCTGGCACTAACAGTTCTTTATTTGCAGAAACGAAACCCAGTGAAGGCCATTTCACAGAAACAGAGAAGATTAGTTTTGATCACCACGCAAAATGGAGTCTAAACAGAAAATGGTGCAGCAAATGCTAACTTAGACACAGCACTTGTTGAGCATTTACGGGCCCATTCTAGCAACATGACACACAATAAAGGCATATATTCATACCTTTTACCAACACAGCAGTTGTTTTTAATGTAAAGTCAATAAACTGCAAATGCAGGCTCTGCAGTGGCCGGCCTGAGCCAGGTTTGAAAGGCTATGTCAGTGGGTGGCGCAAGCAGTGCTGCAGACCCACAAACAGCATTTCATTTACAGGACCTGCATATATGGTTCACCACTGCACAAGTGACTTACAAGTAAATTAAATATGCCAAAGAGGTGTAAACCAACTACATTATGTTTAAAGGGGAGAGCACATGCACACTAGTACTTTTTAGCAGTGGTAAGGCCTTAATCCAACAAAAAGAGGTTCAGAAAAATTGGTGGAGGAAGACAAACATTCTGGGGATAGCCCGGTAAAAAGGGCCACTAATAAACAGAGGGGTTTTCAGGTATTGTTAAAAGTGTTCCCTTCACTGAAATGAGATCAACTACCATATCATCCTTCATTTCCTACCAACCTTCTGGGGAGAGATACGCCAGACTAAACATAACTAATCCACTTTAATGAGAATAGAGCCACAGCTTGCTCAATCCCTGGGTACTTCCCGTACGACTTATGACAATAAGATCTTACTTTGATAATCTAGTATCCACACGATCATGTACCAGTCCAAAACCCATGGACAATACAGGCCTCAGCTCCTGGGGACTTACCAAAATCACAGGCCATTATCCATGCAATAACTGCAGTGTGTGCCACCTCACCAAACCCACAAAACACTCAACCTTGAACCTGGCGAAATTTGGACGCAACGTCAACACACCAACTGCAACTCCAACAATCTGGTGTACCTGATAACATGCCCCTGCGGGCTCTGCTATGTGGGCATGACGACCTGTAAAGTCAGGACTAGAGTGGTTGAACACAGAAGCACAATCAGGTGTGGCAACAATATCAGCAGACTGACAGAGCACTACCTCACTAAACATCATACTCCCAACGACATGTCCTGGACTGTCATAGAGTAGTTAGACACCACCAAACCAATAATGACCGGATCCTACTGACTAAAGAACAGAGATGGATCTACTGTCTCTCAACACAGCTACAGCGCCTGAATGACTCCATACCCTGGAGTTCACTGAAACCATGACAATTCCCTGAGTATGAAACACCACCCTTGATTCCCTTCTCTCGCTGTCATTCCATTGTTGTTCCAGCTTGCTAGCAATAGCCAGTAACAGTACATCTGACTTACTGATACCATGAGCACTTTTAATCTCCACTCCTTTAATCTCCACTCTTTAATTCCTTTAATTACACTTGGCCATACTTCTGAGCAGCCCGGAACCACACCCGATATAGCTTCAGGATGTACACACAATGCGCAGGCGCCAACATACGGCACCGCGCATGTGCACACGAGAAATACACTTTCCACCCGCACATGCGCAGTACAGGCATGACTAGGCGAGGCCCGCATAGTCTCTCCTTTGCTTCCTCGCATGCACAGGTGAACCGTATCAACTGGTCAATACTTAAGGCCTAAGTGCAGCTCGTGGCATTCTTACGGAGGTCCCAGAGACATCAAGAGGTTCACTGCAGCTGCCGACCGAAAGTTTCGTGAGTAAACAAGCGCTTCAGCAACGGTCCGAGTAAGCTCTTTCTTTACAGCTCTCTAACCCCCAGAGGACCCTTTATCTTTCTAGGGTCAATACCACTGCCAGGACTACTCCATGGGGCATTTGTGGCAAATAGCCAAAGTGAGGATAATATGCTCTTTATGCACCTACCACCCCATCTTTCTGTTGATGTGCTTATGATGTCTAGCCCACCACAAAACTTCATGTATATACGATAACTTTCACTCTAGCCATACCACCAATATGGCTACACCATTTGCCGCTTTTTTATCGCCTACACTGCACAATAGAAATCGGCAATCAGATTGTTTTGTGAATATATACTACCATTCTAAGACTCTTCCTTGTATTTTTGTATTGTCATACATGTTGTATGTCCAGTGATGTTTAAGAGGGAATCCCCCTCGCACACATCGATCACCTTAGCGAGTGCTTCACATTTTTCAAAATCACACATTCACTTAAATTAAGACAATTGCACCTTCACTTTTTGGTCCTGAGGAAAGCCAGTTTTAATCATAAAGGCCTGGCTGAAACATGTAGACCACACTTGGATGCAGGAGACCCTGATAGACACTCCTATTACATCCAACAGTCTTTTTTTAATGCTAACAGTGACCCAGTTATTAAAGTATAATTTACCCTCGGGTACTGGGATCCCTGTATAGCTTTTAAACTTTCACCTTCAAGCCACTACACTGCACACTCAGTAACATACATGCTCCGCTGTATCCAGGCATCGTAGCACACCCGGGACACATTTGGTGTCACTGGGTGGGCCCGATGATGAAGCATGCCACCAACCAGATTGGTGGGTGAGGGCTTCATGAACAAACAAAAGGGTTTGTACTCTGTCATACAGTTTTGAGTCTATGTACATTCACAAATAGGCTAGTCCTTATTGATTTCACATATAAACCTTGGGGATACGGACTAGCTTTCTAGTCCTCTCTCTCTCCTTTGATAACGATACAAGCTGAGTTATAGACAGACTAACAGTAGTAGTACAGAGAGTCATAGCAGAAGCAGTTAGAGGTAGGGATAACAAGAATTTAGAAACTGTTTGTCTAGATCGAAGAAGATTTTGTAAAAAATAGAATTAGGAAACCAAAATATTAGTTTGGAAAAAATAAGATGCAGTAAAAGTTAGGGAAGTATAATTATTAATATTAACAACAGTACTGGGGCCAGCAGCAGAGCCCTTGGTAGAGGAGCGTTCCTGGCACTGAGAGGCATCTTCTCCAGCTCCCGCCAAATTAAGCCTGCCTTCTTGCCCCTGGGTGCTGATCATGAAAGATGTAAGAAAGATAGAGACAAACATGGATGATTGGTGTGAAACAAATAAAATATTTTTAAAAATGCTCAATAAACATTTATGGAAACAACAATTGCAATAAAATTGACCTATCCAATCTGGTCAACTAATATTGCGGGATTCGCTGACTGTCTAGTTATTATTTATGAACACTAATCCAGTGTTCCATCCTGATTCCTGAACTTAGCCTAAGTACCACCTGACCTAGCCCACCTATTCCAGATGGGCCAATTGTTCACTAAGTCTGCTTTTCCATTTATTTTATTCCTCAAAAAAAGGATAGATGGAGGGCACATGCATACATTTTAGCATATACCAAATTGTTGTTTGGTTGCTGCTGATGTTCTGCTAGTGATAAGCCTATTACCACTCACTAAATAAACTATAAAAGAATCCACTAAGGACTTGGGTAAGCAGCACTCAGCAACATGTGACGTGACAGAGGATGCATCATACAGAACACTAAAAATTACCTACTAATAGGTAATTAAACAGATCAATCCACCACTATATCTTCTTAGTGGCAGGAGGACAAAGGAGGGACTAGAGTCTCTCTAGCATTTCTCAACTTAAGTTCTCTAAAGTAAACTGTTACATAATCATGCCAAGCGAGCGCAAAGTTGCAAACAAGTAAGAGATTAGTAGCACCAACAAAGATCTGTTTAAAATAGTATCATGGAACGTGGCTGGTATATCATCTAAATTGGGAGACACCAACTGGCTTCAACTCTGGCAGTGAAATGATGTCTCCTGTTTTCAAGAGACTCGGTCCACGGAACCAATATTTTTAAATGGTTACCGCTCATTCCAAACACAAGTTAAAGCTTTGGTATCAGGAAGGGCAGAAGGGGCATTTTGTCCCTGATTCCAAATGATTTCTATGGTAAGATAACAAAGTTTTTTCCTTTCAATCCAAACTTCCACATTCTCTTATTTGAGATAAAACAGAAGTCAAGTGGATCTTGATTAACACCTACAATAATAGATAAGTCACTAATATCCATTCCATTGTGGGTGAGGTTGACAGGACTCTTAATCTTATCATAGGAAATTCCAGAATGGAGGTTCCAAATATAATTTGGCTGGGGGACTTCAACAGACACCCTTGCAAATATAATACAGCCCTGTGTGTGGGTTAGAGGATCCGGGGGGAAATCATTTGCTTCATTTCACCCACAACGAATATGGCGAATCCTTAAATAGGATATTATCCTCCAGAAATATGGAAATGACCAATGACCCCCAACCAGTAACTGCCATTACGATGGGTACATTTCAGAGAAACAGGGTAGTATCAATTATTGATTACAAATTAGGCACCACCCCAATCAGTCTAAGGGCCACCAGATCTCAGAATTTGTTCTCAAGCTTTAGTGATCACGCCATCCTCTAATTGCAACTAAATGTATTCCCAGAAAATCTCCCTTGTTAACAAAATATTGGCACTCCTCCATTAGCCAGAAGAAACAGAATACAGCTAAAGTAGGCCCACATTGACAATCCCAAAGTGACCTCGGCTATCATCCAAAGTACAAGAAGAAAGCTATCATTATGCCTAGAACCAGATACTGAGCGAGGCGAAATGTTAACGGCTTTTTGCAACATCCTGGAGCAATTAATAACCTTGCTATGCACCCCAGAGGGTCAAAGCCAGAAGCAGGTAAGCTGGTTTAATTTGTCCTGTACCCAATCCAGGAAGGCACTGATACACGCCCAAAAAACAAGCCTCAGAAATCATGACCAAATAAAGGTATTAAGGGCCAAGTATAGGCTAGCTCGATGGAACGTAGAAAAGGACATAAAGAATACAATCTGGGCAGATCTTGACCAGGCAGCCAGAACAGGCAACATTATGGAGTTCTGGCGAATAGTGAATGCTCCACATTTTAAAAACACTAAGGATCCCTCCCTTGATAGTAATGTAGGTGAGGAAGCATGGGCAACCCATTTTGGAAACATCTTCTCCTCTACTACTTCTTCACGAATACCTTCTCCAACCATAGAAGAGTGTACCCCTAGTTCCCTTTCCTTCTCACTAAATGAAGTGAAGGAAGGACTGAGCTCATGCATCCCAGGCAAAGCTCCAGGCCCAGACAGAGTTCCAATCTTCTTCTTTCAAGAAATACCAGATCTAAGGGCTTGCTTGCTTACAAATGTTTTAAATACTATAGCTAAAATAGGCCCCCTCCCTCATGGTCCACAGGTGTCATTATCCCGATATATAAAAAAGGGGACAGGGCAGACCCTAAATATTATAGACCGATTTCCCTGCTGGATACTTCCTCTACATTGATGGGACGGCTTCTCCTCTCCAAACTAGAGGGCTGGGCACAGGTGAATAATATACTAATGCAAGCCCAGTATGGGTTGCAGCAGGAAAGGGGTACAGTGCACCAGTGTTTAAATTTAGAAATGACCATAGAAAAATATGTCAGAATGAAGGGAGGAAAAATCTATATGGTTTTCATGGATTTGTCGGCGGTGTTCAACTGTGTTGTCCATGAAAAGTTATGCAAGATATTGGAGGAGACAGGGGCTCATCATGCCATAATACATTTTATCAGACAAATGGACACAAATGCAACGACAATGGTCCGATACACCAAAAATGGTGACTGTATACGTCCTTTTCGAGTTGTTAGAGGAGTAAGGCAAGGCTGTATCATTGCCCCCTTTCTCTCACTATTTATATAAATGGTGTTGAAAAAGCACTTATTAAGGCTTCCTATGATGTCCTTATATTTGGTTCCCAACCCCTACCTATCATGGCGTACATGGAGGACGCAGTATTATTAGTCGGGAAAGGGCATGGATTCCAAAGTCTGATAAACATGAGTATATATAATTTTTGGACTCCCTAGATTTAAGGGTCAACCACACCAAGTACTTTGCCATCATAGCCGGGGCCAGGAAAAGTGATAAAACCCCCTACTTACATGTAGTAGGAGAGGAAATGGAGGTGGTTGACACTTTTTCCTATTTGGGGGTCCTTTTGATAAAGACTCAACCTGACTAAAACTGGTGAACGGTAGGAAGAGGGGAATGGAGAGAAGCCTCTCAGCAATACAAATCCTTGCACAGAAAATGGGTGAAAGACCACTGATACCCCTAAAAAACATTATCAAGCCAAGTTTAAGGCGGCGGCAGCCTATGGGGCCGCAATATGGGGCCAGGTAACAACAAATATCCTCCAACCTACTAAAAAGAATTTTTTTAAGTCCCTGGTTGGCCTTCCCTCCTCTTCATCAAACTATACCTTACATCAGGAATTGGGCCTCCTGTATATACAAGATGCAATCCAATTGGCCTCAATACTTTTGTGGCACTCAATTTGGTGCAGGGAAACAGTGCCACTCACACAACTTATACTAAGGGATTGTCTGAGCATGGAAAAAAGCTGAAATTCGCTGTGGCTCGGCTATGTGGAATCAGTTTTGAAGGAGCTTGGCCTCCGTGGTCTATTTAAGTAACCCTCAATGTTCAGAAGGGTCTCAAAGAAAAAGGTCTCCAGTAGCTTTATTGCACAGGCGGACCATAAGAAGGAGCACTACAAAGGAAAAGCTGCAGTCGTCACCTACCGTCTGAACCCGTCATTGTCAGAGAGAGGGTTCTACTATCTAGCGGATGTCACCATTCCTCAGCACGGATTTATACTGTCGAGGTTGAACGCGATTCCTTTAATGTTAGGATGCCCTGAGAAAAAGTATAACCATGCAGTGCTCAGCTTATGTCCATGTGATTCCCTCTCAAGGCAAACTGAACTGCATCTGCTTTTATTTTGTAGGCTCTACAAGAAAGAGAGGTATCATTTTCCTAAGCCCCTTTTAAAGCAGAAGAACATTAGGCAGTGTTGAGTTGCACTCTTCTTTTTAAAATCATTACCCAACTTTTTAATATGTTTTTCACTAGCCTCTTTTCTTTTGGCCTACATGAGAAAAATGAAGAGGGGGATTGCTTGTATCTAAGGGCCATGGAAAAGTTATCCACAGAGAGTGGCTCACAAAAGGTCGTGGCTAAACGGGTACCTATATTATATTATTATTCTCTTATTTTTTATTCTTACACAAGGGGCATGAAGTATTTTATGGGCTTGAAATTGTTACTTTGTATTTACTCTGACTTTTATGATCTTTTTGAACTGATCGAATAATGAAATGAATGAATGAACGTGTCTTTCTGAATTTACCAAAGCTTTCTGAGTACTATCTAAACAGGTTATCCAAAGGAGGGTGGTGCGCACTTCCATTGGCTTACCATACATCATCCTGCAGGCCGGTGACCGAGTCCTAATCTGAAACTTATATCGCAGGTGGAGAGACACCAAGTTTGAAGGGCCCTTCAAAGTAATCTTTTCAACTCCTACAACTGTCAAGTTGGAAGGGAGAGGGTCATTGATACACCCCTTAGACATTCGACCCATCACTACCACCACTACCAAAGGAGTCACCATCACAGACGTTTCCAACATGAACTATGGACACTTTGGTGACAGAAGTGCCTCTAGGGCTGCCCCCGAACTTTGCGAACACTTTGTGGATACCGGGGCTTCCCCAGACTTTACGTTGACTCTTTCAGACCCCGATGGAAAACGCATATCTATGTGCTTTGATGTTTTTTCAGTTATCACCAAAAAGAGGAACAGCAACTTCATTGCACACAACAGCAGCTTCAAACGTGCAATACACAGAGCACTACTACACAACACCTGGTATCAGCATGTAACCTCAGTGGGGAGCCAAATATCTACCAACTCCTGTTATTTTTGCTCATTGATACCCCATTCAGTAGGCACATATAGACTGTACATGTCTCAGGAGATACCAACCAGCAAAAACTTGTGCCTCAAACTTTTGTACCTTTGCTAAATAATAGCCAAACTTAATCCTAATACTATAACACCATAGGAGGGTAGTATGCTGTAAGTATTGCTTTTTGTATTTGCCCCTTTAAATATTAGTATGTCTTCTTAGAATCCTTTCATTTCATTAGAACTGTTCTTTAGTCAGACGTTACTGAAGCTTGCTACTTTCACTAGCTCCTGCTGTGGGCTCCTGTATTTGTTATACTACGGAATAAAATATAGAAGTTATTTCCTGCAACCAATATTTGCCTTCATCGTGCTTGGTGTACCCTATTACATATTGGTACCAGGAGTGGGGTACGAAGATTTTCTGCGCTCCTGACTTCAACTTCTATGGGAGCCCACTGGTCCGATTCTACACATCTATTCATTTCCTTCAATAAACGTATATATACATCAAGTTCGGTCATATTATTTTTTCCAATTTTACTATTAACTCATTTCACTTTGACTGTCAATAGACAAGAGAGCTGAGTGACCGTTACGGAGAGCGATCTTTCAAATATCGCTTACAGTCTCGCTCTCCTGTTCTTCGTTCCGTCATTGTGGATCTTTGCTGGCAGTTCATTCTACTCTCTGCGATCTACATGATTGCTGCTACATCCAAGTATCTGTGGCATACTGGGAAGACTTTGTGATGTCACGCATCGACAGCAGCCATTTTAGATTGGGATACAGTTACCGTAGCAACACTTGGTGTTTATGATCGGAGATCTGTGCGGCGATATTTGTTTCACATCTGAGAATCATTTTCAGTCCATAATAACTTCTATTTCACTGCAGAATGCCTTGTCGGTGATTCACACACCTCTACCTTGTTGAATTATTTAATAATTCTGTCATTGACAACAAATCCTATTCTAGTGCAGACAACTTTACGGTGATATGCACACCATTATTCCTACTGTCATTTGCTTGTAATTGTCAAAACACCTAAGTGCGAAACTTGTAACCGGTGATTCGCACACCATTATTCTGCTGAATTTCCTACCAATTTCTCAAGGATTAATTTCATTCACATCTACAGTTAATCTGCTTTTTTCTATTTTTAATTCATTTTTAAGACTTCTTTTGAACTTACCTTATATTATATATATGGTTTGTTTGGTCCAACGTATTGCATGAGCTTATGTCTTAATATACACATATATACAGCCAATTATTCACGTTTTTGAATATTTGAATATTAATTTGATTTCTGGAAAATTTCAATTACTTATATTTCATACAACTTCACGTTATGGCTTCAAGTCAAGGAGTCATTCAACCATCACCTTTTTTACAAAAACCTGGGAAACCTGAATTAAAATGGACTGATGGCTTAGAGACTTTGAGAATTATCCTACAGCCATTGATGCAGACGGTTACTCACCTTCAAGGAAAGTGGC
Source organism: Lissotriton vulgaris (assembly GCF_964263255.1). Classification (NCBI taxonomy): domain Eukaryota; kingdom Metazoa; phylum Chordata; class Amphibia; order Caudata; family Salamandridae; genus Lissotriton; species Lissotriton vulgaris. The sequence continues at coordinate 1,189,145,676 of NC_141691.1, read as the reverse complement.
ACTAATATTAAATCATCTCGGCACAGTTGGCCGTAGAGTTTTAAAAAATTTACCACACTATCCATCTCCGGTAGATGAAGATGCCACATGGAATGTTTTCATCGAAGCAAAATTGTGTATGGGGAAACAATATTCTGACTCTACAAGTGTTTTATTGGAAAGATTTAATTTTGCTTTGTGTAAACTGTCTCGGGATGAATCAGTAGAAGATTACATAGCATCACTAAGAGTTTAAGCCAAGAAATGTGACTTTGGTGCCAATGTAGATATCTATATAAGAGATCAATTTGTTTTCAACTGTCACTCTAAGAAAATACAAGAACGTCTTCCCACTTCTATTAACCCAACTTTGGCTGAGACAATTGACATAGCCAAAAGTTTTGAAAGATCAATTGTTACTTCCAAAGTTCTTTCCACTCATGCCACCCAAGCCTCCTCATTCCTAACCAACCTTCCTTTTCTACTAATGTAAGTTTTATTTCAGATGAGAATTCTATTTGTGCTATAAATTCTAAGTCTACTTCAAATACTGTCAATACCAAACAAACATTCAATAGAAGACCTTATAGAAATCTACCTCAGAGAAGTCAACCATTCTGTTTTAGATGTGAGTCTAAGACTCATATTGGAAACAATCCTAACTGTCTTGCCTTAGGAAAACAGTATACCAAATGTTTAAAATTTGGACATTTTTAAGGTCTATGTGAAGTGTTACAAATTCTTCATCAACCAACAGAGTCAATATTTCTAATATTGCATTAGACACTAATGACACTCAAAACTGTGCCTCTCAATTCTCTAATTTGATAGTCACTGTTGAGGTTCCCGATTGTAATGACAAACCGATTAGGGGCCTTCAACTGACATTTCTATTAATGGCATAACTATTTTAGGGATGGCGGAATCAGGAGCTCCTGTGAGCATTTTAGCAGACATCACATTTTATAAAATCTGGCCTGACACATTTAGCCAACTTGCACCTGACATAAATCCCAAAGCATTCAGAGAACAAGATATTGATCTCAAAGGGTATTTTTGGGATATTTTAGAGTGTTTAGGAAGATCTATTAGAACTCAAATGTATGTGGCCATCAAATGTATAGCTATTATTGGTTGGAAAGACCTTGCAAGATTAGGCATTATTCTATCTCCAGGACAAGATCCATAAATAATTTTAGGTGACTTGCCATCTTCTATTTTAGCTATTGATCAACCGGTCCCCATTGTGGATAATTTAATTAAACTCTATCATGATGTGTTTAAGGATGTGGTTGGCATAGTCAAAGGTTACGAATACAAAATAATTTTGAAAAAGAATGCCGTCCCCATAATACACAAAGTCAGATGTGTACCACTAAGTGTTAGAGATGACTTGAAAGCATTACTCAGCGATCTTCAGAATCAAGGCATCATTGCTCCTATAAACTCTTCACAAGGGATTTCTCTGGTGGTTTTACAGAAGAAAAGTAATGAGGATATGAGGCTTTGTGTGGATCTAAGGTCCTTAAATCAAAATATCCTAGTTGATTGGCATTCTTTACCCCTTATACAGGAGATGCCAGCTAACATTGGGAAATCTAAAAATGTTTCTACTATAGACCTCCACTCTGCCTACCATCAGATTCTTCTTACTCCTGACTGCTAAGCACTTACTGCTTTTGTTACACCTTTTGGTGCATTCAAATACCTTAAACTTCCTTTTGGCCTCGCATCTGCGGCGAGCGTTTTCCAAAAACTTATGGACAGTCTGTTTTGTAAGTTCACTCAAGTACACGCTTTTCAAGATGACATCCTAATTCACACTGAAACAGAAAAAGAACATTTACACGTACTCAACATGGTACTCAAAATCTTGCAAGATAAAGGTATGACAGTTAAGGCCAACAAATTCAAACTACTTGTTGATGAAGTTGAATACTTGGGTGATACTATATCTAACAAAGGCATCAAACCTACATTTTCAGACATAGAAGCTATTCAAAATACTCCTCACCCTTATGATAAAGATTTGTTAAGGTCGTTCTTAGGATTTTGTGAATATTATGCCAGATTCGTACCTGGTTATGCATAACTAGTACAACCATTAAGAAATCTACTTAAAAAAGGAATAACATTTGATTGGAATGACACCCTAAATGATGTATTTAGCAAAAACAAATTACTTGTCAATAATGCTCCTGCATTACAGCATTTTGTTTCAAATGCGAAATATTTTGTATCCGTGGCTGCCAGTCAGAAAGGTTTAGGAACAGTGTTTGGTCAGTGGGTTGATGAAAAAGAGAATACCATCGCCTTTGCGTCCCAAGCTCTTACACCAACTGAAAGCAACTACAGAACAATTGAACGAGAGGCTCTGGCCATTGTTTGGGCAGTCCAGAAATTCAAGACCTACATTTGGGCAATCAATGTGACATATTCACAGATCACAAACCCTTGGTATCTTTACTTTCTGGGAATGGTTTAGGAAAGTCCTCTGCAAGATTAGTAAAATATGTGTCCAAATTACAAGAATATAATCTCATTGTGAAATACATCCAAGGAGGGAAAAATATCCGTGCGGATTGTCTTTCCCGCGTTCCCCTACCTGATTGCAGTGAAGGTGAACAGATATTAATAAAGATTGTGGTATTGGCATTATTGATGTGATTTCCAAGTTCCAATGTAGCATTTCACAAGAAGAGTGGTTATCAGCTATTGAAACAGATGAAACTCTTAAAAGAGTGGAGGTGTTCATTTAAAGCAAATGGCCTATTAGCAAAAACTCAAGAAATTAAATTAAACAAATCTCTCAAATTGATGAACAAATGTCATTTGAAAATGTTATTTGCATCAGGGATGGGTTATTTGTACCTCCCACATCTTTGAGAGAAAATTATTAACATTAGCCATGAAGGTAATTTAGGGATTTCTGCGAAGTGCAAAGTAAATGAAAACATTTATTGGTGGCCAGGAATTGATAAACAGGTTACTGCATTTATTGATAAATGTCCTAGTTGTGTAGTTTCAGACAAACATTGGAAAACTCACAAGAAACCTGTTGTAAGTATTGCTTTTTGTATTTGCCCCTTTAAATATTAGTATGTCTTCTTAGAATCCTTTCATGTCCTTAGAACTGTTCTTTAGTCAGACATCATACCCGAAGTCCTTTACATCCTGACAGGGCAGGACAAGATCCAGTCCAAGCTAGACAAGCTCAAGAAAAAGGGCAAGACACTGTATTGGAACACAGGGCCTAAAACCAGCCCCCACAAAGGTTTCTTGGAAGTCACTAAGCCCTCAGCCCAGTGCAATACCATGATCACACAAGTACCAACCCATGGGCCAAGGCTATTCCTTAGTAAGCCGGAAGGTGTTTTTATGAAGAAGTGGAACCCCAATGTTCAGTTCACCTGAAGGGTCATTAATTTGGGGAACGTAAGGTTCCCATGGGGGTGTGTTGAATGCCACCCTACTTACGCAATACCAAGACACTTGGAACTCAGAGCAGGAGGGTACACAGTGATAAAGGTTAAGGAGAATCCCATAGTAGACATGAAACTACCAATGTACTCCTTGCATTATATGGGGAAGGGGTCAGTGCCCATGGTGTGGAACAACAACTGCAGGTGTATAACCTATAATAATGATATGCAGTGGGAGAACCTTCACCTTCATGGACTATTACTAGCAATGCAGTGAGCATGCCTACACCTAGCTCATTCCAGTCTGGAAAGGGGTCTGCTCACTGGTCACCCTCTACACACCCACCTTAGTCATACCAGGAGAAGATCTTTCCTGCACTGCATCACCACCCATGAGAAGAGGTACAGCGCTTCTACATCATGTATGCAAAAGAAGGTCCTTTTATATCTTTGTTGGGTACAGATTTAAGGATATTCCTGAAGAGTTTCAGCACTTCACCAATGCGCAGGTAGGTGTAGGAGGGTCAATCTCCTTCACCATGCATACCAATGCTAGGTGGCTGCAATTCATCAGGTGAAAACTGCTGAAAATGATGAACACCACCAAAGATGGCCTAAATGCAATCAAAGAAGAAATGCATACCATCTGCCTCATGATGATGCAGCATTGGTATGTGTTCGACTTAATGACCACAATGGGAGGGGGCATGCAGTACCTTCATCCCCATAAATGGCCTAGACAATGGCACACTGTCAATCACCATCTAAGTAATGCAGAAACTACAGTAGGTCATGGTTAAAGAAGAAAGTTCCCCAAAACATAGAATGGTTCACTGGTTGGTTTGCCTGGGTACCAATGTGAATCGCGGGCCTATGCAAGGACTTGTTACCAGTGGTTATAATCTTTCTCTTACCGTGCTGTACAATGCAACTAATATGCACCTGCATGCAAAGGCTACCCTGAAAATAGGGGGAATGCATCTGACTAGGATACCCCTACCGAACTGAATCACGCACACCACAAGCTTGAAACAAGGAACACCAACATGCAAGACATGGGCACACACCGTCAGGGCAGTATTTGATAACTCAACTGGAGGGGTGAATGTTAGCATTGCATCAATTTATTGAAAGGTCCCACTTTTAAGAGACCAGCACACCGCAGAACAACTGTGGCTTGCACTACCCAAATTTACAATAAAACACTTGTTACAGTTTCAGAGTCACCCTTATCAGAAAAAACATAACACAGTCTCCCTCTATCCACCACCAGTGCTTCTTGTAGTGGAAACACCAGATATGGAACATAAAGAAACACGTGTAAGAAAAGGGAGTGACCCCACTATCCAAGAGAAAGGGTACCATAAGTAATGCTCAAAACAAATTCTGTTGGACCAACTATCGGAAAGTATGACTCAAATATCACTCATAAATTCACTTCAATATCTCACATCAATCACACTCATGAACCCATAAAACAATTGTAAAAGGCACCAATCACCTATACTTTAAGTGCAAAGACAGTCACAAACTTTCAGATGCATTGTGCAAGGTTTTTGTCAGAAAAGCAATGCAAATCTAGCACAACATGTTGAGGTTATATTTACTATCATTGCACACCAGGTTTCTGTTGGAAACTTCCCGAAGTAATGCAAAGTTGTGTTGTGTGCTACTTTGCACTACTTTTATCAGGATTCCGTCATCCTGCCACTAGATGTCATTTACATGGGCCCTTTACAAACCTGCCTTTACATCTGTATAGGACAACATGTGCATCAACACTTGCCATACTTAGTTTTGCTTCACCTTTTTGTCCAGGTTTCTGTTACACTTCCCAGATGAATTATGTTCCTCGTAAATCCCCAGGGCCGGACTGGCCATAGTGGGTACTGGGCGTTTCCCCGGTAGGCTGATAGGGTGAGGGCCAGTTTTGGCCCCCTAGGGGGGGCAATTTTGTCACTGGAGTCAGCAATATTGTTCCCCTGTAACAAAATAAGCCAAAACCGGCCCTCGCAAGCTGCCTGGCTGCATCCCCCATCACCCCAGTGGGGGGGGGGGGGGGGGGGAGGGGGAAGACTGAGCAGTTTGTCAGGACCAGTTTCTGTTCCCAGTACGGACCTGTAAATCCCCCTGCCTTCAGACCCTTCTTAGTCCATGTCCTGGTTGTGTTTCCCTGTTCACTAGTTTTGTTCCTGGATCCTATGGTTATTCTGACACATTTATGTTTGCATTCTGAACCCTTCTCTATATTTCTTCCAATCCATATTCTGGTTGAGTTTTTCCTATTTTCCATCTTGCATCTCCTGGTTCCCCTGGTCTTCTCTTCTCCAAGTATCAATACAGCCATCCCTTCATTGGTGTTTTCCTGGTTCCCTGCACCTGGTTAAGTCCTTGCACCAGATTTTCTACCTGCAATTATGCTCCTCCCCTGAGCCTACAGCTATTTCATCCCTCTGAGTGCAGAGTGAAACGGCTTTCAACTGAGTTCTGTTGAGTCTCCTTGTGCTCTGTTGTGTTCCTGCTGCTATGACATGCTTGTTATTTGATTCTGATTCTGATTTTCCCTGTACCCATGTCCTGTTTTTTGGCTATTTGTGGTATTTGTTTCTGTCCCTTGTTTTCTTGTATCTCTGTTCCGGTATTAGCTATTGTTATAGTCTCCTGTTTGCACTTTACTTGATCTACCCTAATATATGCAGACTACTTGCCTTGTGCTCTATGTTCCTGTTTGTCCGCATATTTCTGTCATGCCTTGATTGAGTGTAAATGTTTCTTAGCCTTGTTTTCAGTATTTCGTCTCTGTTTATTCCGGTTCTGTTTCTGGCCCTGATTCCAGTCCTGCTTTTCCTTGAACCTCGTTTAACTTTTGGTGTTCCTTGTTCTGTTCCCAGTTGTTTTGTCTTGTGTTTATATTGTAATTCGAATTCTGATGGTCTTATTATCCAAAGATGGTAGTTAGACTCCAAGGCTTGTACCTTTGGCATAGAGGACTACCCGCACTCCTTCTCCATAGGAGCTGCTGGGTGTCTCCCAAAACTCTGCGAGATTAATCTTCTAGCTTTCATATTATACCTTTTCATCTCACAGAGAGATCTTTTCAGAGGAGCAGACAAACTAGCATTTATAATAGTTTGTCTATCTTTTTCCTGCTTTACCTTCCTGCTGTTAGTGATTGTGTTTTCCCTGCACACTTCTAGTTCCCTATTAAGTGCCTGTTCTAACCTGCTTCAGTCCCCAGCTTCTGTCCTAATGTCCATCCATCCATCCGTCAAGTACTCTCTTGTTTATATTTCACTCCAGTTATCCAGGCTTGTCCAAGTCTCGCCCAGCTAGTCCCCTGACAGATCATCCTGCTAGAACTCTGACAACTTTGTGTCAATGGTTCCCTCGGTGGTACATGGTCATTTCCATGCAACCTTCAAATCCCTATTCAGCAACGTTAGTAGACAATAATTTTCACCAAAGCCTTATGCCTCCTCGAGGCAGGCATAAAATGAAATTAGTACCCAGGTTTTTAGTTCATAAAGGAAGTTCAGGTGCCACGATTTCAGGGGTCCAGACCTCAGGTTCAGACTTGTATGCCATGATCGCTGGACGTTGTGGGTATGCCCATGCAGAGTCTTTGCAGATATCCTATGATTTTATCAACAATTTCATTTAGAATGATAGTAACTATATTATTTATTTTCTTGGGTGGCCCTGTGAGGCAACATTGGTCCCGCAAACCCTACAAAAGTATTCATTATAATAGAGTCACATTAACAAGCTCCACTTTAAAATATTTTCTTTTCAATGTCTAATTATAGATAGGTATAGATTAATGCATTGATGAGTTTTTTTGCACAGTCGAATAATGGCTTGATAATGATGGCATAATTTATCGTTTCAAAAGTCACGTAATTTGTGTGAGCTCGTTTGCAACCTTGAGGATTTAATAGAATTATGTTGCGAAAACATAGGTAAATTAAGCAGGGCGTTTTCCGACCTGTTAAGATAGTCTTTTTGCTCTTTCCCTCCCTCAAATTTACATCAATCTTCAGCAGCAATTTATTATTAAACAGCGCCCGCGCTTTATGACATATTCAAAATACATTTGAGGTTCCTTTTGACAAAAAACGAACAGTGTCGAGTGGTTGTTTTGGGGAAATAAGCTATACCACCTCTCTCTCAGCTGCTAGAAGTCCCCTCATTGGAGTGATTGGAGTCGCCAGAAAATCCACGTGTCGGGGAAGAGAAATGTATTTCCATTTTTTGCTCCGCAAAATGATAGCACAATTCTCGAAGGTAAGGCAGGTTGTGTTTTACTGTGTGTTTTTGTTTAAATAACTGTAGCCCTTCTTTAAATCGCGATAAAGTTTAGAAAAATTTAAAGCAGAAACAAATTCAAGGATGTAGTTCTGCCTGCTTTCCCAGTCAGTCCGTGGTGTTTGTTTTGACCCGGGAGTCCCTAACAAACCGCCTAAGTGCAGTGGAAACACCAGCTGGCCTTGCCTGACACCAATTAGCTGCTTCTGTCGTAGTCAATTCAGAGTCACAGAAGCAGAGCTTTTTCAACCTGACTCGGAATGCCCTACAAGAAAGAGTGATGTTATTGTTAATGGAATGAGATATAACTGCTGTGAAATGCAATAATTACTCTGTAACAGATTGTTTCATCTGTAAGCCCGTTGTCGTTGTGCTGCAGCTCGGTGTCATTAAAAGCAAGTGTTAATTAAACATTCGGGGCTTTCCCACTGTTGTGACATTCAGCAGAGAGATCTTGACAGGAGACTGTCTGGGTTTACGGAAGTTTAACATTTATACATGTGCACTTATTCCTTTACTATTCATCGTCTTTTTCTGCATCCTTTCAGTGTCTTTTCGTTCTCACGCTCTTAGCACTCACGTACTACCTATGCTATCCAGGGTTGTACCTAACGCAACAATGTTAGTGGTTGTGAGTCTGAGATTTACCAAAAAGATATGTAGTGTACCCAACCGAACAGCCCAGAAAGTGACCTGGGACAGTTAAGGTTGGATTATGGATATGCTAAAAACAGAAGCCCAAAGCGACCTTGTCTCTGTATTTTATTTAAGAAAGTCCACCAAACCACAAAAGAAACCCATCTTTCGATGAGCATATCTATTTGAGCCATGTGTGACACATTCTTCCATTAATAGTGAAGAAGAGCCTGTCCCTCTGGCATCATTCGAGTTAAGGTTCGTTAGGCATCACTCTGTGTAGGCTACCATGCTCCAATACTTACTGAGGTACTGTGTTCCAATTCCCAAACCTATAAAAAAAAGTAGTGGGGGAAAGTGGTGGTGGGGGGGAATTAGGGTGAAAAAAGAAAAGAAAACGTACGTGGAGGTCGACATGTCTACTCCACCAGGAAGCACCCAGCCTCCCATAATCCCCAGATCCATCACAACTCTGCCTTTCGCAGTGCTGTGATTGGTCTGAGCTCCGTGGTTCAGTGCTCAGACAGGGGCTTGGAGGCGTGGCATACTCTACACTAAGGCTGTATAATACTAACTGGGGAAAACATGCACAGTGCGCATGACGGTTTGGCCGACCCGAGTCGGCCGGCCAAACCTTCATGCGCACTTTAGGTGCTGCCACCACTCCTCCTCCAGCCTCGACGTCAGGGGAGGCTGGCCCCACTTGCCCTATCAACAGGGCTGCTCTGCAGTGCAACTGCAATAGTAAAAATAAAATGATAATAATGGACGGCTGTTATTATCATTTTATTTTTACTTTGACGTGCTTTAAAGCTGGAGGAGCCGACCCTGCCCAACACTCCCTTTAAACTTCTTCATAATTTGAAGGAAAAGCAACATTAACCCCTTAATTGCTGCCGACGGCAACACTACCTGCCCAGTGCTGCCTTCGGCCATTGGCCGACAGCGCCCCACCCGGGCATGGAAACGCCCGCACCGCCGCGGAATTACAGCCGCGGTTAACGGGTTAAGAACTCTTCAGGCCCCTCCCCCATCAGACCTACAACACCCAAGCAAGTGTATTCTAGGGCCAACCAGCTTGAAGTCAGGTACCGACAAACCCTTAACTCCAATTGGAGACAGGAAACCTAAATGCCCTGTGTCCTTTCATGAGACACTGGCCCCAAACTGGAAATCAAACTCAGATATAGCAAGTCGGCCACATAAGGTGATGTTATGAGAGGGATGGCCAAGATCAAGAATCATCACTTTGGCTTTTGAATCTTCCTGGAATGAGTATGTTTTTTTCACCCTGTTCTCAGGTCTCTGCAGTGGCATTCCTTTCCGAATTGCTCGGTTAGTAGTGATAGAGCTCTAAATGCTCCCAAAATTGTAGGAGTGCATTATATTCATGTACGAACAGCACTCGCATTTCTTTTGTAATTTTGCTGTAAGTCGTTTTGTTAGAATGAAGCATGTTTAGTTATATTAAGACAGTAGACTGAAAATTGTAATGTCATGTACAAGAATGATTAGGATTTTGTTTGTGTTTAAGAAGAATCATGTAATTGTGCATGTGAATTATAAATATTATGCAAAATAAATGTATTCACTTTATATAAATGATTCGTATAGACTTGTGTAACAGGTGTCCATTAAAGAGCATTCTTAGGTTAGCCAATTGTAGGCCTAATCTTTGGTTTCCTTATGTTTCATTTCTCCTTGTTTGCTCTCAAGCTGTGAGTTAATTAAAATGTATGTATGTGTAGAAGGTTTCCTTTCGCCCTACTGAAGGTGCAGGAATTCAACCTCGTTATTTTAGACTTTAGAAAATACATGAGAGGAGAGGAATGTCTTAGAAGATCTTGAACAGAGAGAAGGGAGGATACCTTCTGTGCCTGGTAAAAACTGGGAGCCAAGGTCGTCGAAGAAGGCTTCAAATTAATTGGAGGCTGTGGAAAGTTACTCAAAGAAGGTGTTCACTGAATAACTTATCATGTGGTCTGTTAGGGGTGTAACTTTGCCTTTTTGTATTAGGCACGAGGACAGATTGGTAGGACTTCTGCTTTTGACTGAAGAAAGGGAGCATCTTAGAACGAGCTCTGTAGCTTCACGCTACTTGCCCCATTTAACTTGAGTGCACTTCTTAGGAAGTTAACACGTGCTGACACCTTTGAGGGAAATTCTTTTGGGAAATTAGAAAGGGATGTCACCTTAGAAGTAGAGTAGGGACAGTTTATTCTTTATATGGGAAATAAAAATGAAAAGGCATTTGGACGCAGTGTTTATATTCAGTTGTGTTCTTATTCTGTAGTTCATTGTTCTGTGCCTATTGTGCCGAATGAACTATATTCGAAGATTGGGCTCTGTATTAGTATTCTTGTACCTCTACAGTTTCACTTTGAGGTGTGTCTATATCCTGTTATTTTTGGCTTTGTAATAAATTAACAAAACCTGCATACAGAGTCTGTGGTCCTTTAGTCAGATGTTGAGAGGAAATGTATGATTGGTAACTTGTTTCTCTCCCCACTACACTTCTGTAGCAGGCAGTAAAGGCCATCGGCCAAGAGTTCCTAAGTAAAACTTAGATCGTGGAGTCTGGCCCCATCAGTCGCTAGCAGAAACGGATGGTTGCCACTAGAAGTGAGGGCAGAACCCAGGAGAACCCAGAACAGAATTAGACCCATGAACTCCAACATAGAGCCCCATGATTAAGAACACAGTACAGTGAGCGTCGACGGAGGTCAGCAGAAATTGAGTGTGCAGTGGAGACAGCAGTAAGATGAGTATGAATAGTGATGCGTGTGTCAGATTGCAGTGAATTGATTGTGTGATGTCTTGCAGATTTGGAATGATAGTTGAGTGAATGTGAGTTTGGTTTACTTGTCTGAACACGTGTGGATCAGGAGGTTTTTGGAAAGCAGACTCTAGAGAAGTTAAAGATCCGGGGATAGCTTTGTGCTGTAATTGTCTGATCATTGATGTGGGTGTCGTGGAGCGCTATCGACGGCTCACTTGGGATAGGGAACTTTATGTGAGTGGATTTAATGAAGTTGCGTGTGGAAATCCATAGGTACCAGGGGTGGACTACAGTGATTTGAGTGACTGACGCAGGTCGTGGGTCATGGAGTGTCAATATTCTTGAGAGAGAGTATACTATCAATATTTTTAGAGGATGGACAATAGCTAAGTTACTGTGGCTGCCTGACAGGTAGTTTCTTGGTTTAGTAGCTTTTCGTTTAGTAGCTTGGTTGTGTGAATGTGAGAGTGAATGTACATGGTGAGATTGTGAAGGAGGGTGAACCGCTGCAAAGAGGGAACTGTGACATCAGAGTGGGCCAGTTGGTGTAACGCCGCACTGGGATTGGGGGGTTCTCAGCGTAAATTGAAAAGGAAAATTATGTTTTGTAACAATTGTAACAAAATGAGATGTTTTATGGTATTGCAAGATTTATGTAGAGGAGATTCAGGTGTGGTGACTTGGATAGGGGAAGAAGCCCTGCCAGAGGATATCCTGGCACATTACATGGGAACAAATGTAGGACTTCATACAATAGTGTGTCTTAAAAATTGGCATAAGATTACGGAAAAGGAGGGAGAGTTGACTTTTCCACATTATGGGTCACTTTGATTTATTGTGTTGTATCAATTAAGGGGAGTGATGTCCTGCTTGAAACCCCCACCTAGAACCACACAATTCAAGGCATTAGATGCATAGATGCGGGAAGAACAAGCTAGGTGGTGAGAAAACTCCCAGGGAAGGATGAGAAAAGCAATGATGTCATATCAGGATGCCAGGTGGGAGGCTCAGTTGAAGAGGTGGATGGTTGATACCATTGAGGGAGAAAGATTGTACCCACTGTTGGCACAAAGAGCTGGTGCACGAACAGGAAATACAAAAGATGACAATGATACAGATAATATCTTGTTAGACAGACTATTGACAGAGCGTCCTCCACCATACAACCCTCAGTCTGAGGAGGGGAGACTAGAACTGGTAGAAGGAAACCGAGAAGGAGTGGGATCTGCTCCAGTAGGCCCAAGTGCAAGAGTAGTGGGTAAGATTCCAGTGGGATCGGAAAGGGCAGGAAGGTCAAAAGTTGTGAATACTGAGACGAGAGGAGCCGACTGTGACATAGGGCTACCAGAAGCCCTCATGGTGCCGGTTACTATTGGACTTGTGGTCTCAATATACATTCTGAGCATGGAAGAAAGTGGGGGTCATCAGCAGATAAGAGTGGGAGAAGAAACTATCTCTGAAGGAAGTATTACAATGGGAGGGACAGGTGTACCTTTGGCGCCTGTGGAAGATAGCACTGCATTGCTAGCGACGGTAAACCCTTCAAGGGTGTGCTTTGGGTCAGAAACAAGGCAAACAGGTACACTGGCAAATTCTACGTCAGAAATAAGAATGTGGGTTTCACCAGTAAGGGAGACTATGAGAAGATCAGCCGAGATAGGAATGAGACAAGAGACGTTTAGAACACCACTTGGGTTCCGAATGCAGGGTCAGAAATTCGATGGAAGAGTCAGAGTTGTGAGAAGAAACTCAGCCCACTGTCCAAGTTGAGTGTACGGAGGATTGCTGGAGAAGCCAAAGTTGTGACAGGGAGGGACCTTGCAATGTACCAAATCAAGGAAGGCTCGAGGTTGCAATGAAGGCAACATTTTTAGATGTACTGAAGTTGAAGGCAGAAGTATATGAGGTGATCAATGTGAACCTGTCGTTGAAAAGAGTGGATCTATATGATCAAGATGAGCTGTTATTTGTGGCCAAGGCTTTCACTAGGAAGGCAAAACGAGTTCATGAGGCATTAGTTCAGTTGGGGCGGAGGTACGATGTGGATTTGACGGAAGCAAAAATGTTACAGGGAAATCACAGGCTAAATGACGCTGATCACGAATTGGAAGAGAAGAGAATAGTAGGGTTGAAAGCCCATATTCGAGAACTAGTCATAGAAATGCGAGCATAGAAAGAGTTGGATATGTGGCAAGTGAAGTAGTCTAAGAAGAAAGGTGCCAAGAAAGATATCGGAGACACTGCACCTCCTGGAGGAGGGACGGAGAAGGTAGGAAATTGCCTGTTGCGAGAGGTAAAGAATGAAGGGTATGTGCATGTGTCCTGGAGCAGGGGTGATTTGGCCACATTTAGAAATGATTTCCCTCAACTGAGGGACAGCCTGCAGAATAGGTATAAGCAAATTGATCGCTTCGGGAAAATTTCAAAGGTATTGTGGATAGATTTAAATACTCTGACATTGTGGTCCCAGGTGATTTGTGGGTGACATGCAAAATTGCAATTGAATGGCCCACTGCAGAACCAGATAGAGATCCCTTAACTCATGCCCCTTCACCTGCAGTAATGAAAAATTACGAGCAGGCAATTACATGCTCCAGTCTAAAGTTGTGCCTCAAAGTATTGATTGGCTCAAGATTGATCGTACCACCCAAGAGCCCAAGGAATCAGTACATGCTTATTATGGAGACTCCTATTGGCCATTAAACAGCAGAGTCGACTGGTTGCCCTTGAACAGAAACACATGGGACAGTTTGTGTCTGGATTTGTGTTGGGATTGGGGGCTGAGATTAGCTTGATGATTCAGCAACGTTTGATATGTTGGTAGAACAAGTCAGTGGACAAGATTGTGTGTTATGCCAAGTACTGTAGCAATCAAGTAGAGTCCACACATAGGATAATGAAGGATAAGCTGATGATGGTGCAGCTGAGGAATGCTGATAGACCTGATCTAATGCAGGGAAATGGAGGTACAATGGGTCGAAGACAAGGAAAGGGTCGAGGACCAGGCTAAAATGTAACAGCTCCAACAGGACAGGGAAGGGGAAGAGGAATGGACTCTGGGACAGGAGTTGAATGGTTTAACCCAAGGAGGAACACTGCTTGTCATTATCATCACAAGATCGGGCATTGGAAGCGCGAGTGTCGTTTAATTCCAGCTAACCAAATGCAGAATGAGGAAGCTGTGCAGATATCTGATGATCTGAGTACAGTGACTAGACCTAGGTCCCTGTATGGGGGAGGTCCAGAACCACAAGTACAGGTGCCTCAAACCCTGAGAATATCCTCAGCCAATTATGTGTATCAACAGATGCCTTTCATTGAAATAACTGACGGTTCTGATCTTAATCCATTGCAAGGACAGTATCAGAGGGGGTAGGAGGACAATACCCTTAGAGCAGCCTTAGAGGTAGACCATCGTGGAACTTTGTGGAGGCAGATGTTAATGGTCATTACATTACGTTCTTGATAGATATTGGAACTGACCGCTCTAACGTAAGGTCAAAATTGGATCCCAACTTGTCCCTCTGGACAATCGATCTGAGTAGTAGGAGTAACCAATCAGAAACTGACCAATCCACTAACAAATGAGTTACCTGTGAGAATGGGAACTTTTCGGGATCAACACCAATTTGTGATGTGCGATTCGCGTCCGGTTTGCCTATTAGGACGTGATCTTCTGTGCAAGCTAAATTGTACCGTTCATTGTGCTCCGAAGGGAGCAGAATTACAGACTTGGGACGATGACACTGCCTTCAAGGTGGCAAGTCTGAATTTGTCTGCAGAAATGTTCATTGTCCTCACCAAGGAAGAGTTACCATTTGATTTGAGAGACTCAGTCTCTCCTGTGGTATGGAATTTTACTGTTGAGGAAATAGGTCTGATTCGAGGAGTTGAACCAGTTCAGATACAGGTCAAGCCAAATGTTGACTTCGCAAGGATGCTTCAGTATAAGTTAACTCCAGAGACAGTGGCGGGAAGAAGACCTGTGATCGAATCTATGATTGTCCAAAGCATTTTGAAGGAGAATAAAAGGAAAAAGCCTAGTGGCAAGTATTGAATAGTTCAGGAACAGTGAAGCGTTAATGAAATTGTAATTCCATATTGTACTGTGGTACTGAATCCAGCAGTAATCTTGTTTCCGATACCTTGCAAAACAAAATTGGTTTACGGTCATTGACCAATGCCAGGCATTCTTTTCGATACCCCTCCCTGAGAAAAGGCAATTTTTATTTGCTTTCTGGCTGAAAAATTGTGTGTTAACATGGTGTTGTATCCCACATGGGTATACAGAAAGTCCATCCATTTTCAATCAAATCTTGAAGAAGAATCTCGAGAGTCTGACAATGCCATAAAATTCAGTATATAGACTATCTTTTGGTTGCCTCAGAGACGGGGGATGCTGACAGGATAGATACTGTGGCTCTGTTGAATCACTTGGCAGAGAATGGACACAAGGTGTCCTCAGGCAAGATTCAGTACAGTTTGCCTGAGGTTCAGTATCTGGGTCATCAAATTGAAAGGGGAAAGAGAAAAGTGTCACCAGATCGCATAGAGGTGATTGTGCAAATCTTGCAGATTTTGCAAACTCCTAAAACACAAAAGGAAGTCCGAAAGTTTTTGAGAATGGTTGGCTACTGTCGGCAATGGATTCCACATTTTCCCCTCAAAGCAAAACCTTTGTTAAGGTTGACACAGAAGGATGTACATGATCCGGTACCATGGGATGACGACTGTTTGGTGGCCTTCCGGGATCAGAGAGGGAGCTTATGTTGTGCTCCAGCCCTGGGAATGTCCAATTATAATAAAGTGTCTTTGCTCTTCTGTCATGAGAGTGAGGAGTGTGCACTAGCCCTACTAACTCAGGCACATGTGGGTTCCCGTAGACCAGTGGCCTATTTGTTAGCTACCCTAGACCTGGTAGCTTTGCATTGCCTGGATGTCTCAAATCCATTGCTGCAACAGGTGCCAGCATTGAAAAATGCGAAAGCATTGTGATGGGTCACCCACTTACTGTCTATGTCCCACTCTCAGTGGAACTCCTGGTGACATGAACAAAAATGCAATATTTGACCAATATTAGGTTCACTAAGTATGAGCAGGTTATATTGGCATCCAAGAATGTTTTGTTAAAAAGATGTTCTATGTTAAATCCTGCTACACTGATGCCATTCACATCTGTTGAAGGCGAAGATTGTGAGGCGCATGACTGCTTAGATGTGACTAAACTTTCTACCAAACCCAGGCCCTACATTGTCAATGAACCATTACCCGAATCAATTTAACTTTATTTCGGTCTATTTAGACCATAAAGGTGCATAAAAATGTATAACATACATAAATATCAGGGTCAAGGGTATTGCATTTCTGAATATATATGCTGGAATGGGGCATCACAGTACACACAAATTCATCATCTATTTACAATTTTAAAAATAATCAGCTAATTAATTTTATAAAATTTTATAAAACAGTAAATACCATTTAAAAAGAATCATTCTGTTTTTTAAAAATGGGAAACTGGATCACACTGGCAGAGGAGATTCCATCACAAAGCACTACTCATTATTAATAAAAGACAATGTCGCTGGTTACTGATAACATCAGCGATTGGTGGGAGATTACACCACACTTCATTAGACTATGAGAAAATACTAACAGTTCCGATTGATTATTAACATTTTTGCTAATACTTCTAGAGTCGCAATCCATTTTTAACTCTAATGTACAACACATTGCAAAGAAATTTGGATATACAAAAAAAACAGCATTTGCCTGGTATAAGATCTTAGTATACGCTCAGCTTGCCGACAATTTCGCAATTTTAAGTTGTTGCATAGTGATTTAATCCATCTTTTCCTTGCACTTTCATAAGCGGGCAGAAGAATAAAATATGCATATCATTTTCCTTAACATTATACAGGTCTTTACAAAAAGGGCACTTGTCAAAATCTTTGTCCTTCACATTGTTACCCCATTTGGATTCATTCTCGTTCGTAAGCAGGACCCCATATCTGATTTTAGGTACAAAGATTTGGCAATTTGTGGGCTTGTTTCATCTAGCAATGGTTCAAACTGTGAAATATCTTTAAACGTAAGAAAGGCTGTGGTTAAGGATCCTAGGTTAGTGACGTGTAGCACATCAGTACTTATGTAATTCCAGAATGAAGTTTTTACAACCTTGCCACAAGCCCTCGTTAACTCTGACGGGTTGTCCTAATAATGAGACAAGCCTATTTTTCCAAACCAGCTCGAGATATGTCTGAACCACGGCATGCCCTTTGAGAGCCCAAAGGGCATAACTCCTTGAAGACCCCTTCTATAATGTACCAGTTCTTCCGTTGACAAGATTCGTACCCAATATAAAAGGGGCGTAGTGCTGCGAGACTATTCGTGCGCTTTAAGTCAATGTCCAGGAATACCGGAAGCATCGGGGTTCTGTTTGGCAGAGACAGTAGCTTGCGAATAAATTTGTTTTCTCCTATTTCGAAGCTACGTTTGCAGAAGGGACCCCAGAGTTCCGCCCCATACAAGGCAGATGACTGAGCTACCTCAAAAGCGGGGGAGACTGACTTAGAGATACTCCCTCCATGTTTCTTTGCGATCGGAATACGATTTTGTAACAGGGTTAATCTGTTTTTCTCCAACTGTGGTTTCCAAGTTAGTTTAGAATCCAGTGTGATGCTGTTATCCGAATCTGATCTGGTCCTCATTGTTGATGGTTCATGCTTAAGAGACAATGAGGGTTGTCTGAGAGCAGCTTTTGCTGTTTGTGCTATTTCTGGAGTTGTGGAAGCTGCTTGTTTACAAGGAGTATACTCTGCACAAGTGTCTGAAATCATTGCCCGAATAGGTGCATGTCTCATCTCTGATTGAGTCCAAGTGACTAACTTCACTAATAGTCTGGGTATGGAGTTGTTCATGATTTTGAGCAGTTATGGCCACAGAGGTGGTTCTAAACGTCATCAGGATCTCCTATTAAGAATGGAGAATATGTGCAACATCTGTCAGAAGCCTTGCAAAAACCTGAGCAAAAAATCGGTGGTGAAATGTGCAGCACAAGGAAGTGGGGAGGATTTTGTAACCAAGGGCAACCGCGATGCAGATGAAGTGGCTCACATTTGTGTTATACATGTCATTATTTTCAATGGGGAATATGGGGGAGAGAGCACAGAAAAGACCAAACTCTGCATGATGTTGACTGTGGCTGATACCTGGGATGAGATTAAGCGTCTCCAAGATGAGGTCCCTGAAGTTGAAGAAGCAGCGTGGATTGAGTGTGAGAAAAGAGGAGATTGAATTTGGGTGTCAGCGGATAAAAGGGCAATGTTACCCAACTGCTGGTTGAGTCCTATAGCAAGGCATATTCATGGAGCAGTTCACCTTGGAAGAGATACTATGGTGAGGGTGTTTCAACAAACATGGTTTAATCCACAGTTTCAATTGTATGCTGAGGCAGTGTGTTATAGGTGTGTTACCTGTCAGCAAATAAATGCAGGAAAGACAACTGGGGTTGCTCTGAGTCACATTGGGAGATCAGGAGGCCCTTTTAACAGGATACAGTTGGACTTCATTGAAATGCCCAAATGCAATTGGTTGACGTATGTTTTGGTGGTGGTATGTGTCTTTTCACTTTGTGTTGAGGCATATCCAACTAGTCGATGTGACAGTATCACAGCGGCGAAGTTGTTGCTTTGTGAGGTCATCTCATGGTTTGGATTTCCCTCCTCATTGTAATCAGGCAGAGGAACTCACTTTCATAGTGAGATCATGAAGCTGTTGTGTGCCGCTTTACAAGTTGATATGAGACAGCATTGTAGGTACAGACCAGAGGCATCTGGCCCAGTGGAACAGATGCATGGGACCATCAGGATAAGAGTGGCAAAGGTTTACTCGTCAATGTCTTTGAAATGGCAGGATGTGCTGCCCTTGCTGCTGATGAGTTTGCGTAGTACTTCAGATAGGAGAACAGAACTCTTCCCCCATGAGATATTAATGGGGAGGGTGATGCGTATCCCTGCAGTGCCAGCTACAGCACTGATAAACATCACAGATGATTTGGTTCTTGATTATTGTGAGGGACTGGCTGACGTGGTTAATTTTGCATCTCACTGGGTCAAGGCTGCGACTGCACCCACCTCGAAAGATCTCCTGCATGGGTTTTGGTCAGAAAGCAAGTGAGGAAGAATTGACTTGATGCATGGTGGTGAGGTCCCTACCAAGTGATCCTGGCTACTAGCACAGCTATGAAGTGCGGAGGCCTACCAAACTGGATCCACACCTCCCACACCAGCTGAGTTCCAGAACCCTTGGAAGAAACAGCTCCTCTCGCGCAAAGAAATCCAGCTTCGATTTCAAGGTCGGAAGAGGGGACGAGCCGAGCTGTAAGGGTTCCTGCTGAGACCAACTGCTCACCAAGTCGAGCTGAAAGGGATCAAGCTCCATCAGATCCAGGTACCGGCACTGAGGGAGATTGAATTGTTGGAGTGGATTCGGCTGAACAGACTGGGTGGGACAGGTGCAGGTGGAGATGAGAACAGAGGCTGGAAAGGACACGTGACCAGTGGGAGAAGAAATACTGAATTCAAGTCTTACATCAGAAAGGATCTCGCTTCCATCTCCAAAATGTCTGAATACGAGCAAGGTGTGTAGAGCCAAGTCAAGAAGGCTTAAGGAGATCAAAGAGACAAAGAGTGCCGTGCTGAAAGTACACTGCTCCAGAGTGGACATATCTGGTTACAGATGCAGAGATCGGAGAGATCGGGGAGGCTGAGGTCTGGAAGAGCAAGACATGGGGAGACCGCACTGATCATTGAAATTGAACTGTTAGTCCCTGGAGTTGAGGCCCTTGGGGTCTTGACTCTGACGGTACAAGATCCACCAAAGCTGAGCGGATTGCAACTTCTGATCTTGAATCAACTGTTATTCCAATATTTGGTCACCAGCCCTCAGCTCAAGAATTGGCAGCTTTTCGTTTGGAGATGTTGAAATTTGTGGTTGATTCCCTCTGCACTAATTTGATCTATGATGGAAATTGAACTGGATAAATAGACAGAAAGTACATAATCATTGCTGTAAAGACGATAACCTAGGTCCGAGTTGAAAAAAAATGCATTAAGGGATTTCCAGTAGAAAGAGGGTTGGGGATGGCTGTTGGTCAACTCTAAAATACTGCTGTTGAACTGAGTACCGAAGAATTATAGATTCCTAAAGGGATTCAGCCAGAACTTTGTGTCCAGGACCCATTGAGAGAGAAGTAAATACTTTGTTGCTTTCACTGCTGCACCTTGTCAGAAGCGGATTCAATATAGAGTATGGAAATTTGAACCCTAGGTAGTAATGCATGATAGGTACACTCAAAGTAGGGGTGATTGTAATAATTACTGTGGTGGTTATTACATCGATGGTCGAGTTCAATGTTGCAGAAGAAGAAGGGGAACGAGGGACACCTACAACTTCTACATCAGACATAAGAGAGTGTACATCAGAATCAGATAGGGACATGATAGAAAAGACTAGTCAGTTATTGCATGAAGTCCTCTCCAAAGGAGACACTACATTGCCCACTCTATAGAAAATACACCTCTAATGGCTAGAGTGATGACATGTTTTCCCCATGCAATTTCCTATAGGAATGTTAGTCCGATCTACAGTCAAACCAGCTGAACTGAATTGCATCAAATTTGGCAGAAAGTTAGACCTTTACCAAGGTATAAATTCACTTAGTAGTTTATGGGAAATTAAAGTGCAAAATGTATGAATATCTAGACATGCAGGAGTACTGCGAGACTGGCAGATAAAAAGATAAATTTGATTGGCTGTCTCAAATCAACAAATATATTTTGCAGCTGTTTTAAGATTCTAGGTCTCTGAGTCCTTAAAATAAAAAATAAAAATTAACATATAGGGGGCAGGGATACCCTGTCCCTCCGGGATCCCCCACGTCATGGCCAAAAATTAAATTTCTTAAGCGTTACCATGGTAGTACTGTGGTACAAATAAAAATAAAAGGTTGGCTTGTCCTTTTGCATTAAACTCATCTGAAGTGGACCAGGACACTGAGGGGTAAGCACATTGTTGTAAATAGGGGAGAGATTGTGTGGTCCCCCCCCTCAAGCCATTTAATGGCACATGGGAACCCATCCCTTGGGGCCTGATGTCTTATTTAATTGTGAAGAAGGAATGGGGCACCCCTCCTTAAGCCACATGATGGTACAGGGCACCCCCTCCCCTAGTGGTGACTGAAGTCAGGCAGTGTCCTGGGAACCCCATCACCCGGGACACTGTGTTGTTCTCTGCCTAGGAAAGCCTGACAGGGCACAGAAATTTAAATCCCTGCATTGCTTATAAACTCACAAATTACATCACTCATGACATGTCTCATAATATAATTTCTAGCATTAATGTGACATCTGAAATGACATTATTGATGACAAGGCTAAACATGGCAGGGAAGGAAATTAAGCTTACTTCAGTAAAATATAACTCGTGATTTTCACTGGTTTTGTTAATTTAAAGCAGACTGTTTTTACTGACCTTTTCACCTCACTATAACATTCCTTTAACCTTTGCTTTTTTCCCGTGAATTTCAAATGTTTTTGTAAGATACTATTACCATACCTATCTAAAACATCAACAAAATCTTTGTTTTTTTAAAGGAATTTCTAGTTTTTATGAATGCAAAGTGATATTTTTTTACCATATGTAATACCAACCCCATGCCATAGGCCGTGGCTGTGTGAAGTTGGACGCAGGCGCTGGTTTGCGTCCAAACCCTATGTCCAACCCCACGCTGTTATGATATGTTATGTTAAAAATTCTTGTAGAACGCACACACCAAGTGATTTCATGGTGCTGAAGTGCAGGAGAAACTGCTGCAAAGGAGATTTAACCGGTACTTGTCGGAACAGCCAGGTCTTTAACTATTTCCTAAACAGAGCATAAGAGGTCAAAGATCTAGTCTCCAGGAGGAGAGAGTTCCAGAATTGAGGAGCCAGGACCGCAAATCTTAGTCCCCGTGTTTCTTCCATTTTGAAGATAGGATGACCAACAGATTCAGATGGGAAGACCTAAGGTCCCGGAGAGGAACATAGCACGTGAGGATATAAATGCTGGACTGCTGCCATGAAGAACCTTGAAGCTTATTCACCCCAGCTTGAATGCGCAACGTTTGGCTACTGGAAACCAATGACATCTGACCAATAATGGCATAACATGGTGCCTTTTGGGCTGGTGGTAAGTCAGTTTGGCTGCCTGATTTTGCACTAATTACAGACGTTTTAGTTAGTATGCCAAGATGCCCATGTAGAGTGATTGGCAAACAGATGTGGAGTAGGCTGCCGGGCCTGGTCTCTGGTGGGGAGTTGGGGCTGGTAGGGGATTGGGCTCAGGGCCTGATAATCAAACCCACCAAAAACCCCTGCATGGCTGACTATGTGATGTTACAATATGAAAAGTGTCATTTTGAGTAAGGCAGACCTACTGACTTTGTCAATGGGTCGGAAAACCAAAATTTAGAAAATGAAGGCCAATCGACTCTGTGAAGGGGTCAGCATATGAACATATGTAAAGCACAAATATTGTTTTTGTCACAAAATTCAGCAAAATTTATATTCAAATGTACACATCATTTATTCACACAGTTCAATGTTTAATAAAAGTGATTGTCATAAAAAAATAATAAAGTTGTATTAAAAAACATCTTGTCTTTGAACCCCTTTTTTAAACGTTTTCAAGCTACATGGTGAAGCTACAGAATGAACCACAATGTGGCTCTTCTCTACATTGAGGAGCATGGAGCTCCATCTAAGCGTGATTTAAAAAAATATGGTACGCTGCCAAGGGGTAATTGATTTAATGACCCAGGAAACATACTTTTTTTAAGCCGCTGTGGGGTTTCTTTACTCCCCGCTGCCCCCCACCATTGCATTGGTGGTAGGCCATTCTCTTCCAGGGGCACCACCAAACTCCCAAAAATATACTTGAATAGTCCTTGCAGGGGATTAAGGGATGCTCCTTGCAGGGAGCTGTTAATAATTGAGCAACTTCTATTTGTTCATTGCAAAACTCAAATGTCAAAGTGACGTTATATTTAGGAATTGTTATAATATCTTACTTTATATTAAGAAAACCTTAGACAGTCACTGAAAAGGTTAAAGGGACGTTATAGTTGGGTGGAATTGTCAGTTAAAAAGTACTGCTTTAGACAAACAAAACCACTGAAATGTACCCATTACAGTTATACTGCAGCACTTGAGAGCAGGAAAATCTTTAAAAAATGTATAACTCTGGCTTCTCCCATTGGATTTTTTTTTTTTGGTGGCATTTTATTTATAAAACTAATCTCTTTGTTTTTAAAATTGATTTAAGATTTTTTTGTGTTGTTCTTTTACTTTATTACTTTTTTGGCACTGCATAAACACTTCACACATTGCCTCTAAGTTAAACCAGTCCGCTCTACATAGTTTGTAGTATACACATATTATTATACACATTATATGTACATATTTGGTAATATAATTGATGTAAACAGTCTGTTCAACCTTATATTGATAACTTCGTAATCCATGAAGAGAGCATGGTGTTGAGTTCAGGTTAATTTATTGACTATACGTCTTCAACCTGACAAAATGGATGGTTATTACTTGAGGTGGGTACTGACCTGCTCAACCTATTTCCCAACTTTCTACAGTTCCTATCAAATTGCTGTCATCAAGATGAGTATCTCCCATGAATAGTAGTTGTTTACATTGAGACAGATGTATTATGCTGAACCAAGCAGAGCCTCATTTGTCTCTGACTAAACATATTTTGTGACATTTAACAGCATAAAAGGCAGTTATATGAATTCTTAGAGAATACTCCATCGCCAAAGGTACGAATCCAAACAAGGTGTACTAATTCAACAACTTCTCATTCATTTGGGGTATTTCACGCATGAATGCCTAATGTACGCTTAAGTGAGCACAATCAGAAATGTGTAATCACTCTCTTTGGCACATGAATAATACATGATGTGTATCACAATGTTTACACTTATCAGTCCTACAACGCCAGCCACATTAAAAGCGCAGCAGCATTGCTACAACAAGACATATGCAAGTCAATCCAACTAAAAAGCTAATACAATACCAAACCCACAATTCCAAGTGCAGACATGAGATAAGTCATCTGTAGTCAAAGAAATGTGTACACATAAAAGCTTGTGTGCCTACCTCTGTTAAGTATGGCCAGTAGCCAATGGTCAACAGACTCACTACCACCCCAGTTCTTCTATTAGCCATTGACAACGCTGTAGAGGTATATAAAGAACCCTTTGGTGCTTTGCACCAGAGGGATTCCTTTGCTATATTTTTACCTCAGTCTGCTCAAGAAGAGCTTCCCTAGCATCCTAAATCATTGTTTTGCCTACTGAAATAGCAATCAGCTGACATCATTATAATAAAGTGAAATTAAAGCAAGCTGATGGGCTCATTTTACTTACACCGCATCAGTGCTCTTGGGGTGTAACTCAGCATCCAGATCACTGATTTTCTTTGGAGTGGTTGTGCTGGAAAGGGGAGATTCCCCCGTTTCCAATGGTATCCTGCCAAGTGGATCCATGCTTGAGAATCGCCACATGAAAGTAATTCCTAAGAAGGGATCCACCCAGTAGGCACCCGAGATGAGGCAACAGCCCATTAGACAAGGGTTTGTGCTCCCTCCAACACTTTTATAAATATCAATCTTTCTTCCCTGCTAGGGGGCAGATGGGGTACTTACACCAATCTGCCTTCCTGTGTGGTCAGAAAGCCAAAAATACTCCAGGGAAATTAAAAAAATATATAAGCGTGGCCTTGCACCTGCCCGAGATAAATGTGGCAAAAAGTATTTTCTGCTTCCCCGGGGAAATGGGCAGGGATGATTAACACCAGTCTGCCCCCAGGGGCAGAAAGCCCACTAGACTTGTTTTTTTTAAAAACCTATGGATGTGGCTGCTCACCATGGGCATGGCCATGCCCCAAATCTGAAAAAAAGCACACTGCCTTTCTGCCCCACTGGTGGGCAGATGGGTGTGATTACCCACAATCCGTCCTGAAAGCCCACTAGACACCATGATTTATTGCTAAATATAGGGTTGGGGGCTGCAAACCTTATGCATGGTCTTGCCTCCACCCAAAAACCTGACAGACTGTCTTTCTGTCCCACCCTGTAATTACGACCAAGAACTGGATTTATGCAGTATTTATTGGGGCGAGAAGAGCACTCCCACAGCATGTCTTTATGATCTTCCATAACCCAGTGTAGTGTAGTTCCTATATCCCTGATACGGTGTGCGCATTGGAATAATATACACTATAGTTTTTACATAGGACTGAGGTCAGTATGTCTCTACTTGTGTGTGCATGCTAACTCAGAGGTCACTAGAAACTTCTTGAATAAACAAGAAAGGATTAGTTTCTGACAGCTGCATAAACATGACAACTTTGTTTCCCCTTAGAATTGGAACAGTCTCAGAATCGTGAAAACAATAGATAACAGTTTCACTCAGTCAATTGTGCATGCTTCGTTTCTACTGAGTTTACACAGAAATGAATAGATGGCGTTTCAATAAAAAGTGGTTATTGAACAGTCTTATTTCTCGTGCAAGAGATATGAGCTGCTAGAATTGCAAGACAGAATGCGAAGTATAATACCTACAGCGTTAGCAGTAAGATAAAATAATACTGCAATAGCATGGTTTGTAGCTATGACATATATTCATAAAAATAAATACATAAATATCACAGGCTAAAATGTGAATACTCATCTGGTGCTTCTAGCTAGTTCTACCCCAGTGTACCTAACCTAAGTTTAGTATGAGGTAAGAAGTAGGTGCTGTTTTTCTGTAGTCTAGTTTAGCTATAGTTCGGATTGGTGTTGCCAAGATTTACCAAAAGTCCCTCTAGGTGCTAGTCCGCTCCATACCTTATAATGAGAGAGGTTGGAATCTCTTTTCGGGTCTCGATCTCTAACACCCCGCAAGGGGGGTCAGAAACACTGGAGCTGGATTCTCTGCGAGGAGGATGACAGCATCTGGTCAGTGCGTCAGGCGGGGACTCGACTTCCTTCTGATCTTTCCATGGCGAGTCGCGTACCTGTGCCATGCAAGTATACGGCTGGACAGTACTGTGGTTTGCCATGGCAAGTGAAGGTATATTTATACCTTGAAGGTGTTTAGAAATGCTGGTATAAAAGTAAAAGTCAGGCAGAAGAATGTCATGAATGAACCCCTAAGGAATAGATGTTCATACATAATAAATGTTGGAGAAATAAAAAATCCAAGCAAGGGGAAGTCCTAAAGGCTTAAGAGGCTGGTTTTCAAAGAACAAATTGTGACGTGGATGGACGGATGTAGGCAACCATGCCTGTATTTGGTTAGCATGGATAATCCCTAAATAAGGGTTGGATTTCTATGCCTAAATAAGGGCAATGTGAATTGTGCCTATTAAAGAGCATAAATGGGGAAACCTATACACAGTATCTAAATCGACACACAACACCCACTCCAGTTTCGTATGAACGACATTACTAAATCCTAAACATGTTAAACATATCTAAAATAGAGTTTTTGCATGATTTGCTAAATAATGTCTAAAAAAATATTTCTAAAAATGAATCTAAAAATAGTTCCTGTGCATCAAATGCAATGATGCTGTACATATTAAAGCAATGTTTCATTTTAGCATATGTTGACATTTGAATGCCAAATGAATGAAACATAAACATATATACACATGATGAAATGGTTCGTAAATACGGAAGAAAAAGGGCCAAAACCATTTCATGTCAGATGACATAAATCAATTGTTGTTGACAAAGTGACATATTGTCTCTGAAAGTGTTACAAATAATTCTGTTCTCTATTATTATAGTTCTACTGTAAGCAGATTACTGTGCCAAAAATGAAAAATACAAATTTGGAGAAAAAAAATTAATCATTGGAAAAAGTTCCAAAGATAGTGCCTGTTTTGAAAAAATATAGGTCAGATTCAGAGTCTTCCTGATACACTGTGAGCCAAACCAAAAGTCAGTGTTCGGGCTTGGAGAAAACATGAAATCTTTTATTTCTGTCGAAAAAAGTCATCTACCGTTGTAGATGAGAGTTGGAATACCTCGTTTAGAAGATTAACTGCACATAGATGTGAACTATCGCCTTCAGCATTGGTCGCATCAGCAATGTTCGTATCGGATGTTACCTGTGAGCCTGTTGACTCCTCTCGTACCTCAACAGTAGCAATTTGCGTCTGTGAGATCTCAATGACTGCCGTCATCAGGATTGGTAGCCACTGGGGACAACACAGAGCATGGGCCGTTACAGGGTCCAGCAGAGTATCAACATCCGTAGGCATGACTGATGGGGGTGTTACACAGATGTCTAGCACGTATTCTTCACCACAAAGCAGGCAGAGCAGAACAGGTAAGATGCAATCTTGCCAGATTGGTCTGAATGACGGAAACCATGTGGTATTTAATTCTCATAGATGATGTAAACCCAAAATTTGGACGATGCGCTCACAACACTTCATCTCCTACACAGCTCTCTCCACGGTGAATTGGGTTACGCTGGTGATTTCACTTGCCATATCGTAGCAGTGAGAATAAAAACAGGATCCCTGCAACAAGTGCTAAAAGGAGCAGTAGGCGGCAAAACACAGAGTGCACGAAGTTTGGAATTATTCCGAGGACTGCTTGAAAAGGTGCTAACAGTCCTGAACACACGTTCTTAAATGTTATGTTAATAAAAATGCTTACACGTACACCGGAGGGTTTCTGGGCGCAGAACTTGAACCAAATCATTGCAGCCGCAGATTACGCATAAGCCTGCTTGAACAACCATGTCTTGAGCATTTTTCTAAACCCTAGGAGATTGTTGCAGTACCGTATCCCTAATGGTAGTGAGTTCCAAAATTTAGGACCCAGATTGCGAAACCTGCATCCTCCCTGGCGTTTGAGCTTGAAGGTGGGGATGGTTAGCAGCTGGAGATGCGATGAACGCAGGTTACGGGACGGAACATATCTTGACATAAGACAGTTTATAAATTTGGGACTCTTGCCATGAAGGGCCTTAAAAATAAGGCACCCTGTCTTGAAGGCTACACGTTGAGTGACAGGGAGCCAATGGAGTTTTACTAGTAGAGGCCTAGCAGATAGCCATTTTGGTTGTTTATAGATGAGTCTCACCGCTTGGTTCTGCACCATCTGGAGACGTTTAAGTAAGGATAGTGGCAGGCCAAGATATATTGAGTTTGAGAAGTCAAGATGGGAGAGTACCAAGGCGATCACCACCTGTATGAGGGTGGCGTGGGTGAGCAAGTGAGTGATCTTCCTAATTTTGCGTATCTGGAAAAAGCAAGTGGAAACTACTGCCCCCACCTGTTCTCTGAGTGAGAGATCGGCGTTGATCTTGACTCCTAGGCTTTTTACCTACCGGACGTGCTAGGGGAGATCCTAAGTCGACCAGCCAATAGTGAGGGCACCAAAGGGTCTGAGCCTTCCCGACCAGTACTAATTCGGGCTTGCCCGGATTAAGTTTAAGATGGTTAAGATTCATCCAACACTGGATATGAAGCATAGTGGCTTGAAATACCAGGATTCAATCAGGAGCATTAACAATGGTGAACACCAGCTGAAGGTCGTCCGCATAGTTGAAAAAGGTTACCTTCCTATTCCGTAAGGAATGGATCAAAGGCCAGAGATACAGGTTGAACAGATGGGGGGACAGCGAGGAGCCTTGAGGGACCCGGCACATGGTAACCAAGTTTGGAGCAGAGAAAGGGGCAAGGCGCAATGCTTGCGTACGGCCCTCGAGGTAGGAGTTCATCCACTTGAGAGCAGAGCCCTGAATGCTGGCCTGACTGACACGGTCCAACAAGATAATGTGGTCGACCGTGTCAAATGCGGCCGACAAATCTAGAAGCACCAGGGCCTGAGGCGTGCCCTTGTCCGCATTAACACGTCATGCGTCCAGGACCGCGAGTATGACTGACTCCGTTGAGTGGCCTGGTCGGAAGCCCACTTGGCAAGGGTCGAGGTATTGAGATTGTTCAATGAAATTAGGTAGACAGTTGGCGGCATGGACCTCCAATACCTTGGCCAAAAATGGGAGCAAGGAAATAGGACGGTAGATTAAAAGGTTCATGGGATCATCTCCTTGTTTTTTTAAAAGAGGAACTACTATGGCATTCTTGAACGCACTGGGTACCTGTCCCTGCCGCAGGGATTCATTAAGGAAGGGTATCGCAATATGTGATAGGGCGGAGAAAATCTCCTTTAAGATGTAGGGAGGAAAGCAATCTCTTGGGGAGCTTGATTTGACTCGGGCCAGCAAGTCTGAGAACATCTGTGGGCTATTGGCAGGAAAATGGTCAATGATGGCTGTATTCGTGATTGGGGCGTCTGGGAGCGCCATCAGCCTGACCGTGGGGATGCTGGCTTTGATAGTGGCAATTTCATTCATAAAGTAACCATTCAAGGAATTGCATAGATCTTAGGAGGGAGCCTGTTTGGGGGTGATTCTCTCAGCGTGGCAGAGATCATTAACAATCATAAAAATGTCCTTATACCTATTGTGTGAACTCAGGATTCTGGTGGAGAAGTGCACGGCCTTGGCTGCCGTGATAGCATTTTTATACTCTTAGATACTGAGTTTTGTCCTTTGGGGGAGTAACATAGTCTCCATCTCCTTTCCTTCTGACGGAGTACTAGTTTAAAAATGTTAAGCTCGTCGGAGAACCATTTCTGGGCGTCAACTTGGCGCACCTGCTTGAATTTAGTGAGGGGGGAATGTATGTAACTTGCGTCGAGTAACCAAGAGGAGATGTTATCTTCCATAATGTTGATGTCAGAATCAAGAGTGGGAGCTGAGTTAGCTAGGGTACAGAGGAAACTCTGATTGTCGATATCCCTCCATTTCCTGATCATGCTGCCCGCAACCGTGGCGGTCTTAAGATATGAGGGAATAGTGACTGCACATTTAATTAAATAGTGGTCTGACCAGATGCATTGTGAGATAGTGAGTTACGCTAATGTCACATTCGTGGACCAAATTTGATCCAATGTATGTACATTAATATGAGTAGGAGAGGAGATGTGCTGTATAAAATTAAGACTAGAAAGTAGGTCAGATAATTTGGCCACCTGCTGCCCTCCAAAGCATCATTAAGCCAGTCGTTCAGATACCCTATGAGTAGAATATTAGTGTAATTCATAGCTAAGTTGGCCATTTGTTCACTCAACACGAAAGGGAATGAAGGCACATATTGAGGAGGCCTATAGATAATAACACATATAAGGGATCCGGAGGAGGAATCCAGTTTGATGACCATATTCTCCACTGCCGGAAGATTGAGGGGGGTGATATAGATAAATGTGTAATTTTTATGGATGATGGCAGCGACACCACCGCCCACTTTGCCCGGGGGCCGGTTGGCATGTAATATGTAATAGTCCTGGGGCAGAGCAGCTAGGATATCGGGGGTGGAATAGAGGGTTAACCAGGTTTCTATCAACAGAAGGATATCCGGTTTTTCTGACATCAGCAGCAGGAGGATGTTTAACTGATGTTTGACCTTAGAACAGGTGTTAAGCTAAAGAATTTGGAAAGCCGGTTGAGTTACTTTACAAGGACGGGGGCCATGAGTAGGGTGAGAAATGGGAGGGGGAGAAATGGCCTGACCTCTCCAAGGATAATAGATACTGTTAGCCCTGATGCTCTTCATAGTAGGGGCATTAAGGGGAATAGCCGACTGGGCCAACAGTCTCAGTTCCTCAGAGGAGTATTTCAGAGTTTGGGCAATACGCAAAGGCCCAGGGCCCATCAGGGCGCAGACGGGCACAGACGGGCTTGTCTTTGGCGCGCCCGCTGCGCGCGTCCGCTGCGCTCCCGCGCTGTAGTAGACATTTGAGCCTGGCCCTGCCTCTGACTCTTCCCACCTCGCGGCGGTATTGGCTGAGGCCGGGAGTCGTTCAGAGCAGTGTTTACAGGGACCCGCCCGTAGGAGACGGAACAGTGAATTATATTTTTAAAAGCACAGAAGACCAACAATTAAAATTCAATTCCCACAGTTTAAAAAGATAAAAAAATGGAGCGCAGCAGCAGCGGTCCGCGCGGCAAAATAGCAGTCAGATTGCCCGCTCCCGCACTTCGGCGAACCTTTGAGCCTGGCCCTGCCTCTGACTCCTCTCACCTCGCGGCGGTATTGGCTGAGGCCAGGGGTGTTTCAGAGGAGTGTTTACAGGGACCCGCCCATAGGAGAAGGAACAGTGAATTATATTTTTAAAAGCACAGAAGACCAACAATTAAAATTCAAATCCCACAGTTTAAAAAGATAAAAAAATGGAGCGCAGCGGTCCGCGCGGCAACATAGCAGTCAGATTGCTCGCTCCCACGCTGCGGCGAACCTTTGAGCCTGGCCCTGCCTCTGACTCCTCCCACCTCACGGCGGTATTGGCTGAGGCCGGGGGTGGTTCAGAGCAGTGTTTACAGGGACCCCCTGAAGGAGAAGGAACAGTGAATTATATTTTTTAGAACACAGAAGACCAACAATTAAAATTCAATTCCCACAGTTTAAAAAGATTCAAAAATGGAGCGCAGCAGCAGCGGTCCATGGGGCAAAATAGCAGTCAGATTGCCCGCTCCCGCGCTGCAGTGAACCTTTGAGCCTGGCCCTGCCTCTGACTCCTCCCACCTCGCTGGTATTAGACATGTTTAAGATATGTCCTAGCATTTCTGAGGAATGTATAAGGCAGTTTGTATTCAAAAGGGCATGTATCTCGGAAGAAGTCCTTGAGACAAGTAGATCATAGGTTTCTTTGGCAGAGGTCAGTGGCACTGTTTGTTGCAAAAGAATGGCTTTCATTCTATTTAGAGTATCAATTTGTATAGAGGAGATGTTCAGTGAAGGCCATTGAGGAGACTGCCTGGCTGTGTTGATCTTAGGGAAGGAGAATAGCATACAGCAATTGACCCTGGATGTAACCGTTACTAGATGTGGGATACCTGACAACATGCAACAGCAGCTGTGATCATTCAACATGAGATACCTTCCATTCAAAAGTTGTCCAAATATTGGATTAAACACTGCAGCTGGCGAGCCTTGCAGGTGACAGGATAAGTTTGTAGTTGAACCATCACAGGCCCAGTGTAATTAATACCCTGAAAAAGGAGAGAACAGCTTAGTGCATTTTCACAGTTAGTACTGCTAAGAAACACTTCATGCCCACAAATCCAACATTTGTGTGTGTAGGGTAAATCCCAGGATGACTTGATGTATTCTTTACCTCCCCTTTCATATATGCCTGCTGATATATGTTATAGGCAATCCTGAAAATGGAAAATTGTAACAGGCGGAGAAATTTTACCATGCATGATCCACCCAGTAGCTGTTTTTTCGGCCACTGTGTATGTTAATTGCTCCAGTTTTTCAATGCTCAGCACCATATAGTCTGCTCACCTTTGTGCCGGTTTGTTCTGTTTATCAGTGAGATTAAATTCTGAAAACAGTGACGTATTGTTGATTAAACCCCAAGGCACATAGCCTGTATGCAGGTTTTGTAGTGTCCAGCCTAATAGCATGACAAAACGTACTTGAGACTGACCATGTTGCAACATGACCAAGCCTGTTCCATGATGTCTATGGCAGCTGATACAATGCTATCCAATGACTATATCCTGGACAAGAGAGTCCTTACCCATTGTCTACTACAGAGAGAGATTTCTCTAAGTTGATACAATCAATTTCTCATATTAGTTCTGCAGTCTCTGTTTGGGTAATCTTCCATATTTCATTATAAGCAGCGTAGATACCAGCATATATGAAACGTTTTGATGCAGTTTTCTTGGTCCTATCAAGAATTCTCTACGGTCTGTGCTTTCTTCAAGTAAAGATAAGTGTTGTTTCACAACCTCTAGTGTAGCTCTCTGTAGCCAATCAAGGCAAAGTTTCCCTACACTCTGTGTTGTTACTAACCTCGGATGCTGCCTTTGAACATAGCATGGGTCTAGCCTATTGATAGTGAAACCCTGTGTTTTGTTCAGGAATCGATCTTGACAGCTTTTTGTTTCTGTGGGCCAGAGCAACCATTTGTTCCAATCTGGATCTGATCTGTTGTGATGCAAAATAGAATGTACGTCGACCTCCCCCTGTGTAGTGCTATTACTTGCAGGTGCAGGTATGGACGCAGTGTTCATGTCTTTGATCTTGGCTATCCCATGGCAAAACGTTTGTTGGACAGTGTCATTCAAAACCATAATTTGCTCATGGATGAACAGGCTCTAAACAAACCTTCTACCCCATGCACTTGCCAACCTTTTGAACCCAGACAGATTTTATCTCAATGTTGTCTTTCCAAAAGTCAAAACCCTGTCTAGGCAGTTGGGCAATAAAGGCTGCAGAATAAATCTGTTTTATATTGGTTAACATACTTTTCGTTCCTGATTTGTTCATATTTTTAAAGAAAAAAGGTTTCTGGATTTGACAAGTTGAACCCTGTAAAATATGGAAATGTCTTTGCAAAAGTTTTTGAGCTACCCATTGAAGGTGTAAGACAATGTTCCCATTGGTTATACATAAATACATTTCTAGGTGATACACTTTTATGCAAGAAATGATTACCATAATGGTTATGACAATTTAGCTGTTCATAGTCTAATGAACCCTCTAAATATTCATGATTTGTGAATACTGCAGACATTTCTAGATCAGACATCATGTTATTAACAATATCAAAGTCCCAATCATCAGAAAAGGTACTAGAGGCAATAAAGTCACTGAAGGAAATCTTAAACAAGTGTGGAATCTTCAAGAGTTCCACGGGCCAAAAACGTCATATTCAATTTTGTCCCAAACTATACCATCTGGTATAGGAACCGCTGTGATGTTCACTGCTGAAACGTCTCTTGCTTCACGATGGGATGATTTGTGTGGCAGAAGAAGTAAGTTCACTCTTTGACTTGCTGTGTCCATTTGAATATATCGTCCATTTATCAGCATACTCAGAGTTATTACCAGAGCTAACCAAAGTAGAAAGAAAAATATTCCCTAAACAATCCATAGTTGAATCCATGGTGAAACCGTATAAGTCTTTTTCAGGTGATGAAAAAAGTCTGTTGCTTGTTCTTTGAAAGTTCTTTGTGCTAGTGTTGTTTCAGGTTCACTGGGATCCTCAGAAAAGGTATCAAAGTTAATGAAATAGCCAGAGGCAGTTCTGTCAATGGTTGGAATTGCATCAGAATTCGTTGAAATCGCTGGAACCAGTTGACCACGTGTTACTTCGTTGTAGACAGGTGTATAAGGACGAACTATTATTTGGGTCTCAAGAGGGATAAGTTCCATAGCTTTGTTGCATAGTCCTTCATTTCTTACTGTAGAATCTTCAAAGGTGATGAGTCTCTCAGTTTGAACCTCTTGGATTGTAGCTAGAGGAGTGCGTCTGCTACATTGTCAGAGTCCACTTGGTCTACTGTTTAGTATCGGCCACATAGTGTGGTTTGATTAGGTCGATGGACACAAATCTTTTCTCCTTTTTACCTGCAAGGGGCGGCAGAAGTACTGTTCTTGATCCGTGGATTGCTGGATTGCTAGGACAGGTACTAGTTGTCTGTATGAAGGCCCAAATTCCTTCTTGTATGCGATCTTTTCTCTGACTAGATCCCCAAGCTTTGGGATCCAGACAGGCCTTGCTGGGATGACCGGATTTCCCTCAGTGGTGGTTGGCTTCAGGAACACCTTGCTATGTTTCCATCTTAGTTCATTTAAGTCCTGTAAAACAGCCAAACCATCGTTGATATCAAATGTCTTATTTTAAACCACTGTTCCATGACAATCAATGTCCGGTACCTCATTCTAGTCCCAAATAGGACCTCATATGGAGTGAAACCCCCTGGAGAACGTCTTGGCAAACCGTTGGAACCCATAAATATGTTTGACCCACCCATCACCCAAACCTAATACCCTAGCTGTTATATAATGCTTTATGGCCCGTTTTTTTTTTTAACAGAATTTCTTTCAGGATGGAATGGAGAAGAATACCGCAATGCTACGCCCAAACTGGCCATGGCTTCCTTGTAAGCTCGAGAGCTAAACGCAGGGCACTGGTCAAAGTGTAGTGTGCCAATTGCGTATGTGCCAATAAAGACTCGCAAATCTTTTAAGCACAGTTCGAGCGTCAACCGAGCGCTGAGGCCATATCCATAGGAACCTTGACTTAGTATTTGTGGGATTACACTCGTCCAAAGGGACGCCTGCACATAGATACTCTAATGCTCTCTAAAAATGGTGTCTTTACTGGGCTGGCAATGCTGTAGACAAGTGTCTGGTGGAGTTCTGTACTGCAATCTCTATTGCACTCTACTTATTGATGAAGATGTGAATCAGTGTATTAATCCCTGGCCACCAGTACATCTCTTTTAAAGTTAATATTGTTTTAGAGATCTCCTGATGTATCAGACCCTCTCCCAGATGTGCTTCATAAATCAAGGCTGTCCTACGTTCCACGTTTGGAATTACCCTATCCCCACTCCAGAGATTCGAGCAAACGGAATGCTGTTCGCATCAATTATATATGAATGAAAACTTTTTAGGTAACGCTGCACCGCTGTCTTTGCTTGAAGCATTAACAGCCAGTATTATTTCACTGTCTATTTTAATTTTTTAACGATTCATTGCAGCTACGTAACCCGTTTGCACAGACCCCTTTGCGGATTCATCAGCCAATTAATTCCCTTCAACGTGAACGCCATCACTTTGATGACTCAGCGTGTGTACCACATGAGTGTTTTATAGTCTGTTTCGCAACTGAACTACTTGTTCCCAAACCGTTTTCTGCTTGATTATTCCACCTTTTGCATCTTTGAAACCATTTTGAAGCCAATTCTGCACATATTCATTATAAGATTGAACACAGTAAAAAGAATCGCACACTATGAGTGTGGGGAATTTGCGATCCATATTTTCAAGTGCCTTTATGAAGGCTTGTAGTTCAGCGCGCTGAGCTGTACAATCTCCTAGAGACATTGTTTTTGTGACCATAGGTCTGAATTTGCCACCGTGCATCCGACCTTTAATGATCGCTCATGCTGCACTATAAGCTTGCTTACCCCCCATAGTGGTTGTGCAGATCCGGCAGTAGAAATTATAAACTCATACTGATCAGGAGGGAGAGGTTCAGTGGGCAGAGGACATTCATGTTTGTATTGCAGGAATGCTTGTGTTTTCAAATAAGGATCAAAAACATATCCAACAGTTGTAGCAAGGGAATTAACCCATTGTAGCCTTCCTGGATGTAAAGCTTTTGCATTCAGAATGCAAGCTTTTGTAATTGCCGCTATGGCTGATACAGGAGTTACAACCATAATGCGTTTCCCCTGTGCAAGGGCTCTTACTTTTGCTACAGTGTTTTGAACTGTTGTCAAAAAAAATTCTGTTTATGTAAATTTCATTTCTGCTTGTGTGTACAAATGTGATTTGTATGCAATTGGTACTTTTTCACCTTCGTTAAAAGTTAAGTAGTTGAATCCGCATTGACTCGGAATGATTCGAATCACTAAGTTGCGTACATTTACGCGTGTTTGTAAGTGTTTTGTTGCTAACATATCAGCTTCAATTGAACGCAGGATATCTGTATGTGCCTGTGTCCAATGTGTGATTTTAAAATCAGGTTTGATTAGTTTGTAAAGAGGTTTTGTTGTATGACGTTTTAGATTACGAATGAATTTTCCCGATTCATGCCCTTATATAGGTACAATTCGAGTTGCCCTGATATAGGCATGGAAATGAAGCCCTTATTTAGGCATAGCCCATGCTACCCAAATACAGGCATGGCTACTTCCATTCATTCATCAACGTCACAAAGATTTCTTGGAAAACCAGACTCTTAAGCAGAAGGGACTTCCCCTTGCCTGAATATTTTTTTCCCCAAGAACTCAATTATTATGCATGAACAACTATTCCTTAGGGGTTTATCCATGTAGTTCATATGCCAGACTTTACGTCAAAGCTGCTATTCCTAAACACCTTCAAGGTATAAATATACCTTCACTTGCTACGGCAAAACACGGTGTGGTTTGGTGCAGTTCGACTACCTACTTGCCCAACACAGCTCGCTACAGCAATTGCCGGAGGAAGCCGACTCTTCAGCTGATGCACTGATCAGAAGCTGTCCTCCTCTGCCTAGAAATCCAGCTCCAGTGTTTCTGACTCCCCTTGCGAGGTGTTGGGAAATCGAGTCTGAGACAGAGATACCAACCTCCTTCATTCTAAGGTATGGAGCTGATTAGAACCTAGAAAAACCTTTGGCAAATCTTGGCAAACTCTAAGCCTGTACTAAAGACCACAATTACTTCTTCCCTCCTACTAGACCTATGTTAGGTACATTGGGGTAGGCGTATTTTAGAAGCACCAGTTGAGTATTTTAGCCTGATTTATTTATGTACGTATTTTTACATGTCATAGCAACAGACAATGCTATTACAGTATTATTTTATAATACTATTCTCGCTGTACGCATTATACTTTGCATTCTGTCTAATGATTGTAGCAGTTCACCTCTCTTGCATGAGAAAGAAGACTGTTCAATAAACCCCTTTTAATGAAACGCCCATCTCTCTATTTTCTCTGCAACTCTGTAGAAATTAAGCATGTACGATTGACTGAGTGAAAAAGCTATCTATTGTTTCCACGACTCTGAAGATATCTGTTCCAGTCCTAGGGAAACAAATTTGGCATGTTTATGCGGTTGTCAGAAACTAATCCCTTCTTGTGTATTCAAGAAAGTTTCTAGTGACCTCAGGGCTAGCTGGCACTCACAAATAAGTTTAGTATATTTGATAGAGACATACTGACCTCAGTCCTATGTCACATCTATAGGATATATTATTCCAATGCACAGAGCCTAATTGGAATATAGAAACTACACTATATGGCGCCCAACGTTTGGTAAGGCACTAATTTAACACTAGACACTAAAGTAACTTAGTCGTGCTTTTCTCAGAGACCCCTTTTTCCGTAATACTCTAATAGACGTCTGGAGTCGGTAAAGGGATAATATCTGCCATAGCTGATCCTATGTATTAGCTTTTTGGTTTGTTCAACGTTTGTTCAACTTTGAAGGAAACAGTGTTCCAAAATATTGTGCACCTTTTCTTAGTTTCCTTGAATCTGGCTCTGCAATTTTCATTAAACAATGTTGATTAACAGCAACAACACCGAGAATGGTGGAGCTGCGGCTGATCCAGCAGCCTTTAACACAACAGGTTTTTATGAAACCGACGAGGATGCTATATGCATTCCTATGAATTTAAGGAAAGCCATCACTATAAAACTTATGAAAAATGGCCTAACATCGAGAGGTGGTAGGATAGTTTTTGTGATAGAGGCACATGAATATCACCAGACAGAGGTATTCTATTTGTGGATAGACTTCCCCGAAGCAAATCCAGTAACACAGATGTTTCACTTCTACAAAGAAGATTAACCACCAGAGGAATATATTCCTTTCGAGAATATTAAAATTCCACTCACATACCAGGAGCATGAGCTCTGGTTTAAAGGCGCCCTAAAACATTTAAATCACATTACCAGGCTCTGTCCACTAGGTGGACCAGGAGCACATGGCCGGTCTTAGCCAGCTATCCACCACATCCTGGCATTAAAGACATGTCAGAGATAGAATTCCGCACTCAACTTAAAGAGTTAATCAAAATCTATAGACAATTGGTTCAATATGTCATGCGGACTCTCACAGTCCAACCTGCAATAGTGATTCCACAACATACATCTCACCAGGGCAATACAGTAAAAATGACGCCACAGGTTTTACACTCAGTCATTGGTAAGTTACCTGTAAAAAGGGAACACATTCCATTCTGGATAGCTCAAGAAATTACTCAAATTTAAGCAGAATTTCCTAATACTATCCTTAATGAGAAACACAGAATTTTAACAATCTGTTTACCAATTGGGATCGCACCACATCTGGAAGACTGAAACACTTGGGGTATAGTCTTTGCTGCTATCTACACCAAAACACACTGTGTCCTGTCTATGGCGGTAATACCTGACCTCCTGAAACAGAGTCAAAATGAATACAGGGCAGAGCCTGCTTTGAATTTAGGCATGAAACTACTGAAAGATTTCCAACAGGTCTCAGCAATAATATTAGCTAATATTAAAGGAGAAGCAGTGTTGGTGGTAATCTGCCAGAAATTAAGGGAATTTAATGTAACTGAGAAACCACAAGAACTGGCCAGAATAATTGAAAAATCCTATGAAGAATTAGGCAGAGACAGTTTGGGTGGGAAACCAGTTAAAACCCAACGTCTGAATGTCCTGAAAAGATCTTTATTTCAGACTTCATCACAGAAATCGAAAGAAGCAGACGGTCAGAATACAAGGAAGAACAAATGAAGTCCAAAGATATTCAACACGTTCAGAAAAACAAGAAACCTCAACTCACCAAAAAAAGGTAGCAGGTCTAAAAATCAGACATGCCGAGGATCTTGAGGACACTACTCAAGAACGGAGAATGGGCTCAGACAATGTTGGACAGCGCAGCAGAAGTCAACATAGCTCGACAGAACTTGGAGGATCATCCGGAGACAGTGGACTTGAATACATTCATTCAAGTTGAAACTGCAGATACCAGGGTTAGTTCTCCACATAGTTATATGAAATAACACTCTGGATACCATACCACAAGGGAGAAAGGCCGAAGGTTTGGCTTGTAGGAGGGAGGAAATAAGGGGGCTTCGGAAACAACCCATCTCGATGGACTGAGAGATCATGCTACATGAGCTTAAATTGCTTAATCTATTGCCCCCACCAGGTACCCCACACCTGTAGTACTTAGAGATACTAATGAGACTCTTTTACAGTAGATCGCAAGACTCAGACCCATAAATGGTTTTTCATGATTACTGCAGACCCTGTTGTACTACACTGAGGATACTTTCCCTTGAGGTCGTAATAGACGCCGGAAAAACCAAACAAACAGGAGAAGGGTTTGGGAGTGTTAGGGAGGGAGGGGACATAGTTGTATCTGTAATTTCTGCTAATTGGAAATGTAACAACTTTGTGCTGTATATATATCTGTCTACGATGATCCGCTATCCGAGATGTCTACTGACGATACTTCCTCCTCATTTCCAGACTAATAGTGGTGGGTACAAATATGGTGGATTTACAAATACTTATGTTGTACCGTTTTACAGTGGAAAATTACAGATTCTGTATATAATTCATTGCATTGGATTTGATACTGCCAGCAAATAAAGTATGTAAAAGAAATATATATATATTCTGGGAAAATGTCTACAGGGAAAAATCAGTATGAAAGACACCTATGTATTTTTGAAATGGGAACAAAATATAAAGTTTAGGAACAGTAGATATTTGCTCATTTCCAAAATTGGGAATACTAGTACCAGCATGAGAATTATCGGACATTTTTCAAAATGACTACTTTTTTACACATTGTCTTTCATTTGGAAGGCAGAAATGCATCAAAAGTCAATAAGTAATAACAGTTGCTCTACAAATCTGAATTACCCTAAGTCTCCCGATAAAGACGGAACCTCACTTGTGTGGGTAGGCCTAGCTGTAGTTTTTTAACCCTAGCTCTCCCGGCACCAAGGGAAACCTAGCAAACCTCTACATTTTTTAAAACTAGACAATCCAGGATGGGGTGACTGGACTGGCTCTCACCTGGTTCTGTCAACCAGAATCCCTTGCAAACCTAAAACATTGTCAAGAAAACACATTTTCCTCACATTTCTGTGGTAGAAAGTTGTGAAAACTACCTGGATCCACTAATTTCCACCCACCCCATGTTCCCCAAAGTCTTCTGAGAAAATGTAATCTCACTTGTGTAGCTAGG
Organism: Lissotriton vulgaris; assembly: GCF_964263255.1. Taxonomy (NCBI): domain Eukaryota; kingdom Metazoa; phylum Chordata; class Amphibia; order Caudata; family Salamandridae; genus Lissotriton; species Lissotriton vulgaris. The sequence continues at coordinate 1,189,104,666 of NC_141691.1, read as the reverse complement.
CATAGTGTTTGCAACAGGAAATGGCTCAGATCGCAACGTGGACAAACCACAATTTCACAGTGAAAAATTACCCTTTTTTTGCTAAGTGCCTAGCTATAGTTTTTTAACCCTGGCTCTGCCGGCACCAAGGGAAACCTTGCAAACCTACACATTTCTGAACACTAGACACCCAGGATTATTCTGGATGTGGTGACTGAACTGGCTTTCACCAGGTTCTGTCACCCGGAATCCCTTTCAAACCTAAAAACTTGTCAAAAAAACACATATTCCTCACATTTCTGTGGTAGAAAGTTCTAGAATCTGCCTGGATCCACTAATATCCACCCACCTCGAGTTCTTCAATGTCTTCCGAGAAAATGGTACCTAACTTGTGTGGGTAGGCCTAGTGCTCGCAACAGGAAATGGCGCAAAATGCAACGTGGACACACACACAATTTCACAGTGAAAAATTACCCTTTTTTACAAAGCGCCTAGCTGTAGTTTTCGAACCCTAGCTCTGCCGACACCTAGGGAAACCTAGTAAACCTATACAATTTTTAAAACTAGACACCCCGGGGAATCAGGGATGTAGTGACTTGACTGGCTCCCATCAGGTTCTGTTTCCGAGAATCCCTTGCAAACCTAAAAAATTATCAAAAAACAAATTTTCCTCACATTTCTGTGATGGAATGTTCCGGAATCTGCGTGGGTCCACGGATTTCCAATCACCCTGCATTTCCCAAAGTCTTCTGATAAAAATGGTACCTCACTTGTTGGGTAGGTCTCGTGCCAGCGACAGGAAACTGTGCAAAACGGAACATGGACACACCAAACATTCACAGTGAAAAATGACCCTTTTTTTGCATAGTGCCTAGCTATAGTTTTTTAACCCTAGCTCTGCCGGCACCAAGGGAAACCTAGCAAACCTACACATTTTTGAACACTAGACACCCAGCGGTATTCTGGATGTGGTGACTGAACTGGCTCTCACCAGGTTCTGTCACCCGGAATACCTTGCAAACCTAAAAACTTGTCAAAAAAACACATATTCCTCACATTTCTGTGGTAGAAAGTTCTAGAATCTGCCTGGATCCACTTATATATACCCACCTCGAGTTCTTCAAAGTCTTTCAAGAAAATGGTACCTAATTTTCCTCACATTTCTGTGATGGAATGTTCCGGAATCTGCGTGGATCCACGGATTTCCAATCACCCTGCATTTCCCAAAGTCTTCTGATAAAAATGGTACCTCACTTGTTGGGTAGGCCAGCGACAGGAAACTGTGCAAAACCAAACATTCACAGTGAAAAATGACCCTTTTTTGCATAGTGCCTAGCTGTAGTTTTCGAACCCTAGCTCTGCTGGCACATAGGAAACCTAGCAAACCTATATATTTTTAAAAACTAGATACCCAGGGGAATCAAGGATGGCATGATTTGACTGGCTCTCACCAGGTTCTGTTAGCCAGAATCCCTTGCAAACCTTATAAATTGACAAAAAAACACATTTTCCTCACATTTCTGTCGTGGAAATTTCTGGAATCTGGGTGGATACACAAAATTCTACCTGCCCAGCATTCCCTAAGGTCTCCCGGTAAAAATGGTACCTCACATGTGGGGGTATGCATAGTGGCTGCAACAGGAAATGGCCCAAATCGTACTTTGTAGACTTCAAAATTACCTATAACAAAACTACCTGGTTTTGGGGGGCACCTAAGATTTTGGCCCCGGGCTCGGCATCAATCTTGGAAAAGTACCAAAACCAAACATTTCTGAAAACTGGACAACCAAGGGAGTCAAATGAGGTATGGCTTGCTTGGATCCCCCAACATTTTCCTACCCAGAATGCCATGCACACCTCAAATTTGGCTAATAAAACACATTTTCCACATATTTTTGTGTGGAATCACCATGCAGGCAAATAGGTCCTACCCCACAGCATTTTCCTGAGTCTCCTGAGTAAAATGATGCCTCACTTGTGTGGGTGAGGCAAGGGCCTGTGACCGGGAAGAGCTCAAAACATTGGGACTAAGGGTATAGCACAAGAATTCTAAACGGTCCACTTTTTTAAAAATACGTTTTTAGCCCATTCTACATTGGACACCCACACAGAGTACTTGAGAAAGGGGGCAAGGTGTCTGACGATGTCTCAGCAATCAGGCTGTGGGGGTGTTGACTTGTGGCAACAAGAGGGATTCTTGGCCCCCAACAACCTTCAGCAGTCAAGGGGACATTATACCCCAACCAGTAGTACACCAGGAGGCCCTTGTACAGAGTAGTCAAGAAAGTGGGCAGGGCCTCTGATGCCCTCTCAGCAATCCAGGTGTTTGAGACCTACTTATCGCAACAATAGGGGTCCTTGGCCCCAATGACTCGCAGCAGCGAAGGGTTGTTGATCCCTCAACCAGTAGTATGCCAGGAGGCCGCTGGGCAGAGTGGTTAAGAAAGGGGGCAGGGCCTCCAGTTATGTCTCAGCAATCCAACTTTGGGGGACTTAGTTATTGTAACAGTAGGGATACTTGGCCTCAATGACCCTCAGCAGCCGAGGGGTGTTCATTCCCCAAACAGTAGTATGCCAAGAGGTCCCTGTGCAGAGTGATTCAAAAAGGGGGTCTGACTTCTGATAATATCTTAGCAAACAAGCTGTGGGAGACTTGCTTATCGCAACAATAGGGGGTTTTGGCCCCCCGTGACCTTCAGCAGCTATGGGTAGTTCATCCCCCAACCAGTAGTTTGTTCATCAGGAGACCACTTTACAGAGTGATTTAGAAAGGGGGTGGGCCTCCAATGCTGTCTCAGAAATTCAGCTGTGAGGGTCTGGCTTTGGGGGACTTAGTTATTACAACAATAGGTGGCTTTGGTCCCCATTGACCCTAGGCAGGCAAGTGCACTTTGTTCCCCAACCAGTAGTGTGCCAGGAGGGCCTTCTGCAGAGTGAAAGGGGGCAGGCCTCCTATGAGGTCTCGGCAATTCTCAGCAAGCTCATTTCTGACCTTTATTTTGCCTCTTTTTCCTTGTTTCTGACCCTTATTCTGCCTATTTCCACTTGTTTCTAACCTCCATTCTGCCTCTTACCGATTGTTTCTGACCTCTATTTTGCCTTATTTTGCTAATTTCTGACCTTTATGATGCCTCTTTCTGCTCATTTCTGGTCTCTATTTTGCCTCCTACTTCTCGTTGCTGGTCTTTATTTTGCCTCTTTATGCTTGTTTCGCAGCTTTTTTGCCTCTGGCTGCTCAGTGCTGATCTCTATTTTGCCAATTTCTGCTATTTTCTGACCTTTACTTTGCTATTTCTGCTCAATGGTGATCTCTATTTTGCCTCACCTGCTCGATGCTGGCCACTAATTTGCCTCTTTTTGCTCATTGCTCATCTTCATTTACACTCTTCTTTCACATTTTCCCTCTTTCCGACCTATATCTGCCTTTTTCTGCTCACTGCTGACCTTTATTCTGCCTCTTGCTGCTCATTTCTGAACTTTATTTTACCTCTTTTTACTTGTAGCTGCTCTCTATTTTGCCCCGGTCTGCTCATTGCTGGCCTCTATCTTGCCTCTTTCTGCTCATTGCTGACCTTCATTTTGCCTCTTTTTGCTCATTGCTGACCTTTATTCTGCCTCTTGCTGCTCGATTCTGACCTTAATTTTGGCTCTTTCTGCTCATTGCTCTCGTTAATTCTCCAGCTTTCTAATCATTTCTGACCATTCTGCCTCTTTCTACACAATTCTGACCTTTACTCTGCCTCTTTCTACTTTTTTCTCCCCTTTATTTTGTCTCTTTCTCATAATTTCTGCTGACCAGCCTGCATTGCTACCATAACCAAGGAGCTGTTTCAAATAGCAGGTCCCTGCTTGTGTGAGCAATGTCTGTTTCACTGGGCACATATTTGAGTGCAGGGAAACAGATGAAATCTCTGCTTTCTGCAAGCCGGAGCTGTTTGACAGCTGTGACTTGCAGAAGCAGAGCAATGTTTGCTGTCAGCTCCCACCAAGCAAAAGGAAACAGCTACCCCAAGGGTGGCCACCTTGGGAGGTGGTAGAAGCACGCCTGTTCCATCATAAATGTTAGCTCCAGGGAAGTGTTGGTTCCCACGGCTGGAGGTCTGTGAGGAACCCCTACGTTAATTTATTAAAGCTCTGGGAGGTAGAGATCCCTGGGCTGTGGGGTGGCTGTATAGGCCCCACATTCATTTGATATTTAGCTCCAGGGAGGTGGTGGTCTCTGAGGCTGAGAGTAAGACCATACTGCATCAATTTAAATTTTAGCCCCAGGTAGGTGGCATCCCTGGGGCATGGGTGGGCCCCACCTGCATACCTGATTTTAAGTGCCCTGGGGAGGGGGTAGTGTGCGGCGATGTGAGGGTGGCGTGTGACTGCATATTTATTTGACATTTGCCCTGGGAGGTGGCGGTCCCCATGGCCCTGGGGGGTGCTGCAAGGGCATCCCCTGCATATATTAAAACAAGTGCCCCAGGGAGGTGGCAGTCCCTGGGGCTATTCTAAGCTACATGTATTGGCACATACCCTTGGGATCTGACCCACCCAGAGGCTAAACATTAGAGAAGTGCGGGGGTCTGCAGTTCATTTTAAAAAACATTTTGGCAGGAGCCTCAGATCCAGCATGGCTCCCGGTGGTTTTTGTTTAGAAAATGCTTTTTTTTGTTCTACGGGGTCACTCCAAAGAGGCCTAGGGTGTCAGGGTATTCTTAACATGCTTTCTTTTTTGCATTTTTTTCTGTGACTCTGCTCAAGCCAACGCCCAAGATGGCTGCTAATACGTCCTGGTTTGGAGTGTTGGCAGCCAATCAGATTTCAGCATAAGGACTGTTGGATCCTGGGAGGATCTGGGTCCCTATTTATTTAATGAGATTTTTCTCCTAATATCTCGAAAACTACTGAACAGATTTATATCAATTTAAACATTTTTCACTTTCTGGTCCAACAGCTACCTTTCTGTCAAATTCGGTGTAATTCCATTCAACAGTTTAGGATATAGCCATGTCTAAATTCTCAATGGGATCTAGAACTGGGAAAATGCATTTTGGGACCCCGCTGTATCTCAGCCCCTACTTGACGGATCATGGTGAAACTTTCAAGACAACAGCTGAAGTGAGCATCATATAAGTGTTGACAATTTTACAAGAATTTGTCAAAGGACACCAAAGTTATTACAAAACAAACATGTTCTTTCCATGAAAACTAGGTCCTATCTATAACTATCTATTTATGACTGCAGTCTTGGTCATGATTCTGAGCACCATTTTGGAAGTGCCTTTATCCCAAAAGTACATAGACAAAATACTTTACAATACGTATGGTTCCAGTTTATGCTAATTTTCAATTATGCATAATTAACTGATCTACTAGAACAGCAACACATAATTAATACTGGAAATAAAAACAAATCCCAGATGTTTGAATCTGATCAAATAAAATAAAATCATAGATTAAAATGTAGAAAATGGAAATTAAGACATAGTATCTCATTATGCAATAAATCAAAATAAATAATCCAGGCAGGCAATTTGCCCAAGTGGGCAAATTCTTAAGGATCCAAATTCAAACATTTCACTAATATTCAACTAATGCATTCCATAGGAGACTGTAGATTAGATAAAACACATACATAATTTAAATAAAACTTCCTACCTACTGTACCTGTCAGTTTATCTTATTAGTAAATTCTATACAATCATATTCATAAATTGATTAAAATCTCTTTATCCATATTTAAACTTGTTGGTTTATTGGTATCCGATTCCAATATATATTTGCTCTCAAGTTTCCTTAAAGTTTTCTCTCTGTCCCGTACTATTGCATTTGATTCCATCTATTACACTGTACTTCAATTAGGAAGCTCTGCCCCAGTGTTGATGTCGATAACGTCTTATTAAAGAATATGTTTGTGGATACTTTTATGTACCTGGAGTTTAGTACTACGCATGTATCTCTTAGGACATGGAAAGGTAAACATCAGAATAACATAGTCAGACTTACAGGCGAAGGGATCCCTAATGGGTCTAGTGTTTCAGGTGCATGGATTTTCTAGTGCTCTCACATTTTTCCCATGTCATATCATTCTCCATTTTTTTCAGATAGTATTCCCTTCCTTTTTCACTTCACTATATACCAGTTTTCTAAAGATCATACTTGATAAATTTAAGTTAGATTGTGTTAATATATATATGTTACTTTTTCTTTTTCTTTACAAATTTTTGATGTATCCAAAATCGTTTTTTTAATATTTATGAATCAATAAATATTTAAAATCAATTATTTATTGTTTTTATCATAATGAATTAATGAGGTAATTTCTCATATTTATGCCCACTAGGGCGAAAATGTCTTTCCTACTTGCATTTTACTGAATTCTCATTAAGAGAGTGTTTTTATTTATGCAAGTTAATTACCAAACCTCGATTCTAATGATTTTTTAATATTTATGAAAAAAATGAATATTTATAACAGCTGTGACTTTTACCTTTTCTATGTAAACTTGATTAGGACGTTGTGTGGTTGCTATGTGTATGATTTCAGCAGTCACATGTTATTGCACTTGCACTTTTAATGGTGGTACACTTCTCCAACGCGTCATGTGATCAAGGCATCTTGAAGGCCGAAACGCGTAATGGAGGTGGTGTTGGGCGTTTAAAGAAATAAAGAACTTTGCACTTAGACCTATGTCTCCGTTCGTCTCCTCCTGTGACATTTGGAGAGATACTACAAAGTTGCTATGTGTATGATTTCAGCAGTCACATGTCATTGCACTTGCCCTTGAAATGGTGGTACACTTCTCCAACGCGTCATGTGATCAAGGCATCTAGAAGGCCAAAACGTGTAATGGCGGTGGTGATGGGCGTTTAAAGAAATAAAGAACTTTGCACTTAGACCTGGGTCTCCGTTTGTCTCTTCCTGTGACATTTGGAGAGATACGACAAAGTTTCCAGTATATATATATATATTACCTACTGGCGGTCGCCAGTAGGTATGCATAGTTAGGATTTTTTCCTATGGGATTTTTGAAAATTCTATGTCGAATAACTTTGGCGTTTGTGGACGGAATTGGCTGAATTTTTCTGGAAAATGGCACATTTTGTTTCTGAGCAGCCCCTGAAAATGTGGGGGGGTTTCGTCAAGGGGGGGCCGAGAAAAAAGGGGGGTCCCAAAACGCGTTTTTAACAATGAGTTTTCCATAGGGCGGTTGGACTCACTTTTAGCTTGAACGGCTGAATGGAGTTACACGAAACTTGGCAAAATTGTAGATATGGTTTGCCCGACATGCCTTTGCTATGTCTCAATATATGTGCTCCAGTGGATTTTGAGAAATTAACATTTTTAAAAACAGATATATCTGTGACAGCGCTCCGGTTAGCGCCCCGGTTCGCGTACCAGACGCGTAACGGAACTTCGCGAAGCGAAGCTGATTGGTTGTCGGGTGTCTGTCAACATTCGAAACAGTCCGGAGCGGCCGCCATCTTGTGTCTCGGTAGGATCGAGACACAAGATGTGGCAAAAACAAAGGGGGAAATGAGCATAAGGGGGCAGAATACATCCTCCCTGACCCCTTAGGTTTGATGAGGGGGCTTTAAAAGGGCCCCGCGGGGCAAAAAAAAAAAATATTATCGTTTTTTTTGCGGGGGGAGCGCTCGGTACGCGCACCGGGAAGCGGTCCGGGAAGCGTAATATTGGGAAAATAGGATGAAAGAATGTTCAAATATTGTATGTTTATTGATTGTTATTTTTGTTTTTTTTAAATTTATTTTATTTAATTACCAACATGTAGGTACCAATGCAGAGTCTAAAAATAAAAATACATTGTTTCCTTTGTAGATATCTTGCAGGTTGTTTCAGAAGTTATTGAGGTATATGGAATTTATAGCGTAATCTGTCAGGAAAGCAGAAACACCATGGAGGCAGGAGATGATAAAGAGATGTTAAATACACATTGGAGATGATATAGTGGAAGAAAGGAAGTAACTATGAGCAAAATTAAAGTTGCACAGTATATTTAAAGTCTAATTTAACATTATAATCAATTTGCTACTAGTTTAAAAAATACATATAAAAATGAATAATGTCTCAAACAATTTTTGAATTATTAAATATAAATTAATTTTTCTGATTTGTTTTCAAAATTAAAAAGAACTTCTAATAATTCTTGGTCAGATTGTGTCTCATTTTGAATTAAGAAATCCAAAGCTTCAACACATTGCAGAAGTTCTATGTCCATTGATTCATCAAAGAATTCTGATTCATTATCTGTATCTTGGTTGAATTCTGCAACAATTTCCACGTTATTTTTTTGTTCTCCTTCCATTTCCAAACTGATATGCCATCCCTTTGCTCATCCCTGGCCAACTCCAGCCCCGACCTTTCCGGCCTCGCCGCCCGCTCCAACTGGCCACCATCAACAACTGGCTGACCCAAGCAGGCGACGACTTTGCCCCCTTGAGGCGGATCGCGGTCAATCGGGCCCATGCTGCCAACCGCTGGTTCACCCCTGACCTCAAGGAGAAGAAGCTGGCCGCACGTAGAGCAGAGCGCGCATGGAGAAGAGCATACTGCCCCGCCCAAAAAATCACTTATCTCTCCGTGCTCAAGGTATACAAGCAAGGCATCCTCGATGCCAAGACCATGTTCTATTCCAACAGGATACTGTCAGCGGAGTCACAATCCAAAGAAATCTTCGCCACGGTGCACGAGCTTGCCTCATCTAACAGAGCCACGGCCTCGATCCCCCCTCCCAACCTCTCTGCGACTCGCTCAACGATTTCTTCGTTGATAAGGTCGCAAAGATCAAGGCCAATATCCCCCTCCCATCCCCCACATTCATCAACCCCTCCCCCTCTGCTGCCACCTCTAAACTCACCTCCATTCCCCCCCTGACCAAAGCCACGCTTCTCCCTCTGCTTCAAAAGGTGAAGTCAGGTTCCCCCCTGGACTTCGCCCCTGCTCACATCCTGAGAGAAATCTTCTTAGCTTGTCCGACTCCACCCCTCACACTTCTGAATGACTCACTCAGTAACGGAGTGGTTCCCACCCCCCACAAATTCGCGGCTGTCATTCCCAACTACCGTCCCATCTCCCTCCTACCTTACCTAGGTAAGGTCTTAGAAAATCATGTAACCAGCACCCTGAGCACCTACGTGGAAACCAATCACTGCCTCTCCCCTCAGCAGGCGGGCTTCCGCCCCCTCCACTCCACGGAGAAGGTGGTGATCTCAGTGATGGACAGCCTACGCGAGGGCATTGACATCAATCTCCCGCAGGCCCTCATTCTTTTAGATCTGTCCGCCGCTTTTGACACAGTGGACCACTCCATCCTTCTCACCCGTGTCAGGGCGGTAGGCATAGAGGGCCTAGCCTTCGCTTGGCTTGAGTCCTTCCTGAGTGACAGGGCTCAGGCGGTCCACCTAGCTGGTTTCACTGCTGCCTCCCGTAAGGTCGTGTGTGGGGTTCCCCAAGGTTCTTCACTTTCTCCTCTTCTGTTTAATTTATACATCTACCCCCTCATTTTTATGTTGCAGCAGCTCGAGGTCAGGGTGTTTTAATTACGCCGATGACCTCCAGCTAATTTTCAACCTTTCTCACTCCCCATCATCCTCCCAGAACGTTCAATCTGTTATGTTGTTCATCCAGGATTGGATGAACTGCAACCACCTCAAACTCAATCCGGACAAGACGGAGCTAGTCTTGACCGGAGGTGGTTGCAGTCCTTGGTCCCCTTCTCACTGGCCTCTCTCACTTGGTGTCCCCCCGCTCCCTGTTCCCAAAGTCAAAACCCTCAGTATCCTCCTTAATCCTTCACTCTCTGTTCACTCACAGGTTAATTCTGTTGTCTCCTCTTGTTTTTTCTCCCTCAGAACCATCAGGAAGATCTCTCGCTTCTTCTCCCTACCTGCCCTGAAGATTATAGTGATGGCTATGGTGCTCTCGCGCCTTGATTATGGCAACATTATCTATAAGGTCGCACCGGCCTATGCCATTCACCGCCTGCAGCTAGTGCAGAAGCAGGCTGCCCGCCTGATCCATGGCCTGCCTAACTTCCATCCTGCCACTCCTCTACTGCAGACACTGCACTGGCTGCCGGTGAAAGAGCGAGCCTTGTTCAAGCTTGGCTGCCTCACTTTTCAGGCCAAAATGGGCACCGCTCCGGAGTTCATTTGCTCCGCCATTAAGCCTTACACACCGGGCAGAGAGCTTCGCTCCACCCATCTGGCACTCCTAACCTCCCCCCGATTCAGAAAGAAAAAGGCTGGCGGAACAAAATTTGCGGTCCTCGCTCCTGTGTTTTGGAACTCCCTTCCTGTGGAACTCCGCATGACACCCTCTTACACTGAGTTCCGGAAAGGCCTTAAAACCCTGCTCTTCTCCCGAGCTCACGCTGTCTAACTCCCTCTGCTCCTGTTGTCTCCTCGCAATCTAAAAAGCGCCAAGAAACCGCTTGGTATAAGCGCGCTATACAAATGTTTTTAAATTCAAATTTCTGTGCTGTAAAATGAATTTAAAAAAAATATATCAGTACAGATAGGGCACTGTTGGGTTTAAGTACAGACAGGTAGTTTGGTTTTTTAAACATTGATTTTTTCTTTGGGCAGTGTATGGTATCAGACTGGAAGTAGAAATATCAAAAAATTTATGTGAAAAAGTCTAAATCAATTCTTAATTATACAAGCAAGCCCAACTCCATCCATAACTAAAACAGAGAAGTCTATTTTATTCTATAAGTATTACAGAGGGATAGTATATAACTATCAGAAAATGTTTTCCTAATTAACTTAAAGTACAGAACATACTTCAGTTTTTAAAATAACATCTTACCTTTCAAATAGAAGTTTAAGTTCTCAGTTGAAATGCACTTGATATGTACTTCAAGAAGTAGTATTCAAAATGGCTGTCTTTGTCTCTCTTTCTTTATATATATTCAGGTACATAACCAATCAAATGTCATGAAATAATAGAAGATATTGAAAGTAGCATTTTGATTGGTTGTCAATTCTAATACTTCATAAGTGTTTTGGTTAGGTAATTTACCTCAGGATATTTAATCAGGCTTACAGCATAATTTTCTCAATGAAATACCATCAAATTTGGGGAAATGGTAGGGACTGCTATGTAGTAGGGGCTATTCTATATTTGATGAAAGTGTCTGTAGTGGTTTTCTGTAAATTACTTTCCCACCTTTTTTTATCGAGCGCTTACCGGTGCGCTCCCCGGTACGCGAACCGGCAGCGTTACGGGAGTCCTCCATTTTGAGTATTGGTAGAATTGAGACACAAAATGGAGGACAAACAATGTTCGGAATGGGTAGAAGGGGGCACGATAGACACTTTGTGACCCTCTAGGTTTTCGGAGGGGGGATTAGGATGCTGATACATGCAAAAATAAAAAAAATAAAAATTAAAAATTTCACAAGGGGAGCGCCCGGTTCGCGCACCAGTAAGCGAACCGGGGAGCGTACTTTGGTGAAAAAAAAAAAAGAAAACATTTTATAGCTTTTGATATTTGCTATCAAAAAACCATTGAAATTCAATGAAAAAACCATAGGTTATAGACCATATATAGTTAGGAATTAGCATTTACAAAACCTTGAAAATTCACTGAAAAAACCATAGGTTATAGACCATATATAGTTAGGGATTAGCATTTACAAAACCTTATTTTACTCACACAAAACCATTGAAATTCGCATATATAGTTAGTTTCACTAACTATATATCGCGCACCCGCAATCCACTGCTAATGATGTCACATATTACATCATTCATGACATGGTCAGTGACATCACTGATGACATCACTGATGACATCTCAAATAACATCACTGATGACATCACTGATGACAACATCCAGTGACTGTGTGTTTCTGTAAATTTAAAATATGTCTTACATATTGAAGAATGAGTGGATGTATAAGTGTCTGGATGAATGATTTAGTAGGTGCATGACTGACTGTATGAGTGACTGATTAAATGTGTCTCACTGAGTGCATGGGTTAGTGACTAAACTGTCTTAATTTGTGCATCATTATGTCTGTTGTTCTGTAAACTGCTGCATGTGTTGATCAGTAGCTATATGAGTAACTATATGGGTTATTGATTGGTTGCCCAAGTATTTGTATGGGAGACTGAGTGTGTATGTGGGTGGCTGGGAGGTGTATGACTCTGTGAATAGATGGGTGAACAGTTGATTCACTAGATGTATGGGTTCAAAAGTGCATGTGGAAACAGCTGTATGGGCCATTGACTGTGTGCATGAGTGTATTGGTGAGTGAATGGATAGCTCAGTGCTACATGTCAAAGTAAGTACATATGTAAAACACAATACATGTGAGAGTTGACATATATAAATAACTGTGCATAAGAGCCAGTGAATGTGTGAGTGGCTGTATAGATCATTGTGAACTTCAATGAAGGATTGTATAAAAGAGTAAATATGTGTTAGTATATGTTTGAATAAATAAGGTGTGTATAACTGTATAGTTGAGGAAATAGAGGTGTGATTGAATCTTTGCATGACTGACTAGGTGTGTCAGTAACTCCATGGATGAGTAACAGTCTGTGAGTGTCTGTTTACAATGATTGCATCTAAGGTTATGTTAGAATCAGAAGAGGTTCATCGTATTATCACTTAAATGATATTATCAGTGATGTGATGAGTAATGTCAAATGAGATGTCATCAGTGATATCATTTGAGATGTCATCAGTAATGTCATTTGAGATGTCATCAGTGATGTCATCAGTGATGTCACTGACCATGTCATTAATGATGTAATATGTGACATCATTAGCAGTGGCTTGCGGGTGCACAATATATAGTTAGTGGAACTAACTATATATGCGAATTTCAATGGTTTTGTGCGAGTAAAATAAGGTTTTGTAAATGCTAATCCCTAACTATATATGGTCTATAACCTATGGTTTTTTCAGTGAATATATATATACATACATATATATTTTGGCAAGGTGATGCACAGGAAGCAGCTCTTTTTGTCCAGGAGATCTATGACAATTCTTTAAATCTACATTTCACATCCAAAATGAGCAAACAAGAAATTGAGTTCTTGGATGTGAAAGTGTATATTGAGGATAACAGAATAGAGACCACCCTTTTTAGGAAGCCCACTGCGGGGAATACTACCTTGCATGCCACCAGCTTGCACCCCAAGCATACCATTGCTAGTATCCCGCTGGGTGAAATTCTGCGATTAAAGCGTATTTGCAGTACTTCTATCGAGTTTGACCAGTGCCTTGCTCAGATGAATGTCAGACTTAGAGCACGGGGTTATTCTGATACCCTTCTAAAACAGGCACTTTCGAAGGCAGAAATGCGCTCGAGGGCCAGTTTGTTGAGATCTAGTGAGTCTACCAGTATTTCTGCTGAAAGTGTAGAGTCTCCTTCTGAAGGCAATGCATGCCCTAGATTGATTACGGCTTTTAGCAATCAAGAAAGCAAAATCAGAACGATTGTTAAAAGAAACTGGCCCATCCTTCTCACTGATCCTATATTAGGTGCTCTCCTACCAGGCAGTCTGCTGGTCACCTTCAGTAGGGCTAAGAATATTGGGTCGGTGCTTGATATTAGCAGTCCTGAAACCAGACATAAAACCATATGGTTAAAACCCGTAGCTGGTTTTCGCAAATGCTCTACATGTAGAGCTTGCAAATTCGGGACGAACAAGACCCACTATCAGACTCCTTTTGGGAAACACATGTTCCCTATTTCTGACTGCTACACTTGCAAGACAGATTTTGCTGTATATGTCCTGACATGCACCTGTGGCCTAAACTATATAGGCAGTACCAAACTACAGGTGCATGTCAGGATCCTTCAGCATCTGAGAGCAATTCTACACAATGACCCTGCCTACCCGGTGGCACGCACTTCAAGCTCAAACATAAGAACAACCTAAACTGTCTCTCTTACTATGTTGTGGGTGCCCTCCCCAAACTACGCCGAGGGGGCAACAGAGAACAACTGCTCAGGCAACTTGACACCACTATGATTCTACAGTTTGATATTAGATGGCCTAATGGGCTAAATAATTCTGAAGATATGTATACTCACCTTCAGAGCTGGCGTAGCTAACTGTCTTTCTCCATAATACCTAATGCACCACTCAAAAGTGATGCTTACTGACTTAGAGACACATGATCATAGGTAGTCAGGTTCCCTGTTGCTTATCATCCGTGATATTATTACTGTGTGTCCTGCCTTGCTCTGTTAGTTTATTTCCCTGTTTTCTCTAAATGCATATATATACTGTATAGAGGTAGTCAGGTTCCCTGTTGCCTCTATAATTGCTTCATTTCATCATGTACATATTCAATATTTAAGACCTTCAATACTGCTCACTTGTTTTATTGGGTGTTCACTTCATATGATATAGGATGTGATGAGATATTTTAACCCCTTAAGCGCTGCCGTCGGCCAACGGTCGTCGCGTGCACTACCTTGGTAGTGCTGCGCACGTCCGTTGGCCGACGCGGCCCCACCCGTTATTCAAACGTTCAGCACTGGGCGCTGAACGTTCGACGCTCTAAACGGGTTAACATTTGTATTATTTTATGTGATTTTATTTTTGGCTAATACCGATTTTTCATTGTTATTACATATTTATGCATAGTGTTTTTAATGACTTTCGCATTAGTGACGTGGCACTTTTTCCACATTAATCCTTGCACTGCTTGGGATAGCTATGTTTAAACAATTAACTAAGTTGTTACCTGTTATTACAACAGGTTCTTTAATTGTCTTAATTAAATTTGGTTTAATTTTTGCTATTGTCACCTCACATTAGTTTCTTTGCCCTATATGCTAGTTTTGTTGCCAGCCCTTTAGTAAGAAATTGTCTCATGATGTATTACAGGAAGAATGGAAACTAATAGGGATTTATCCCGGAAGATTACGACATCCTGTACAGCGGAAGCACAGCGGAAGCACAGTTTCTTTATTTCTACTGTTGCGTTGGTATCTCTCTATCAAGCATTCATGCTGTTATATGAAATAAGGCATATTGACCCAGTTCAATTTCTTATTTTCTAATTTTCTATTTGAATAATTATATGTTCTGTTATGATGGAAAATTAATGTTTTGCTGATTTAATGATTGTTTCAAACTATAGTTAATCTTCTATGCTTATGATCAGGTGATTGCGGCAACCAATGCTTTTAGAGGGCGTGGTGTTTTTCACAAGCATTTAAAAACAGAAAAAAATAGTTACAACTTTACATGTGACCAAGGGCCCACGGGCCTGAAACGCGTCATGCTGTTGTTGCCTCACCTGCACATTAAAATCTATTAAAGCCAGATCCTGTGGTCGTCTCTCCTCTGCTTCGCCGATCTGGAAGTTTGTTTTCTGTATATATATATATATATATATATATATATATATATATATATATATATTCAGAGCGGCTTACAGCACCGAGACAGCACTTGTTGAGGTCTCGGAGGCAGTTCGAGAGTGCTTGGACGGGGGTGGCAGAGCGGTCCTGATTCTATTGGACCTCTCTGCCGCCTTCGATACAGTGCCCCATGCCTTGCTTATTGCAAGACTGCGAGCCGTCGGCATTTCAGGGTTGGCCCTTGACTGGTTGTCATCGTTTTTGAGCAATAGAACTCAGCAGGTCTGGATGCCCCCCTACTCTTCGGCCCCGAAGAGACTGACAACTGGAGTTCCGCAGGGTTCTACGTTAAGCCCTTTATTGTTTAACGTCTATATGACCCCTCTACTTTATCTGGCGGAACAGCTGGGAGCCAAGATAATAGCCTACGCAGATGACACACAGCTGTTATTCACCTGGCCTAAGGGTGTGTCTGATCCATCAGCAGTCCAGCATTGTTTGTCGTAAGTATTTCGGTGGCTTGCACAAGTACAACTTAAGTGCAACGAAGACAAGTCCGAGGTCCTGTTCTTTGGCTCTTTTCCTGACAACTTCAAGGATCAGATTTGGCCCCCGGACCTGCCCTGCCCTAGTGCGATGGGAGGCCCAGCTAAGAACTTGGGGGTCTGGTTCGGTCAGGATCTGAAGTTCTCGGATCATATAAAAAAATTGACCGGCATCTGATTTGGTACCTTGCGAGCCTTGAGAAGATTTTTCCCTCTTCTTCCCAGGGCAGCCAAGGAGACTGTTCTTCGAGCCCTGATTTTATCTCGGCTCGATTACGCTAATGCCTTATTTAGTGGCCTACCTGCGTACATGGTTCATCGCCTTCAGGTGATACAAAACGCTGCAGTACGTCTGCTTTTCTCTCTCCCCAGGAGGTCGAGCGTGCGGAGCCACTTACGAAGTCTGCATTGGCTCCCAGTGCCACACCGAATCTTGTATAAAATTCTTGTGTTGGCATTCAGAGCAGCTCATGGCCAGGGACCGACGTATTTGCAGAAACGGTTTTCATTCTATACTCCCAACCGTGCCCTACAATCGGCCAATCAATGCCAATTGGCCATTCCCAAATACAAATACGCCCGATTGGGCGGCCAATCAATTTCAGTTAAGGCAGCTTCTGCTTGGAATTCCCTCCCCTTGTTCCTTAGAGCCTCGCCAACCATTACTGTTTTTAAGAAGGAACTTAAGACTCATCTGTTTAATGCCCCACTCTAACAGATCGTTCTGGTTTTGATCCATCACTCCTGCTGTCAAATCACTCACCGCGCCAGGATACCCCGTGGTAATAGAGCGCGCTATAAAAGTTTTAATAAACATAATACACATAAACATATATATATATATTTTACCTACTGGCGGTCGCCAGTAGGTAGATATATTTAGGACCTATTATGCATAGGAAATACGCAACATTCTATTTGGGATAACGTTGGTGCCGATTGATGAATCTTCTCGAAATGTTTCAAACTTTTGGCCAGCTCAGTTCCGCTCCTTCCCTGGAAGTTTGGGGGTGATTGGTCAAGTGGGGACTGAGAAAAAAGGGGGGTCCTAAAATGTGTTTTCCCCATGCAATTTCCCATAGGACCTTTAGCCACGGCTAAGGCCGAATGGCTGAAGGGAATGACACCAAATTTGGGAAAGAGGTAGTCCTTTGTTCAGGCTTGTTCCTTTTGCTTATCTGGTGTAAATCGGTTCAGTAGTTCCTGAGAAAATGACAGTTAAAGTAATTTGTATATCTATGGGCGCGGTGGATCCGCGGACCTATCTGCATATGCTAAGCGCAGCCTGCACGCACCCTGCCGTACACGAGCTGCATGCTAATTGGCAGTCAACAGTCAAAATCAGGAAGGGTTGGCAGCCATCTTGTGCCTTTGTAGAACTGAGACACAAGAAACCAAATAAAAAACGCAGCAAAACGCGAAAAGAGAGCAGGGTAGAAACACCCTGACCCCCTAGGCCTGCTCAGGGAGGTCCCACAAGGACCTCCAGGGCCAAAAAACATATTTTTTTTAAATCAGCGAGATTCACGCAAAAAAACGAAGCGCGGGCTCCTGCACTTCATTGCTATTTAACCCCCTGGTGGGCCAAATCCCTAGGGCAATGTTTTATTTGTTATTGGGGGCCCAAAGGGGCCCCCAGCCCCAGGGACCGCCACCCATGGGCTTATTCAATGTGGGTGGGGGGCTCTCAGGCCCCCCCAGGTCCAGGGACCACCACTCCGTGGCTTATTTTTTTGGGTGGGGGCTCTCAGGCCCCCCAGCCCCTGGGACCGCCATCCCCCGGGGCTTATACAATTTGGGTGGGGTGGCTCCGGGGGGACCGCCACCCACGGGGCTTCAAAAAATTGGGTGTGGGGGGCTCTTAGCCCCCCCCAGCCCCAGGGACAGCCACCCCTGGATACCTTTCCTATGTAAACTTGATTAGAACGTTGTGTGGTTGCTATGTGTATGATTTTAGCAGTCACATGTTATTGCACTTGCACTTTAAATGGTGGTACACTTCTCCAACGTGTCGTGTGATCAAGGGATCTTGAAGGCCGAAACGCGTCATGGCGGTGGTGTTGGGCGTTTAAAGAAATAAAGAACTTTGCACTTATACCTGGGTCTCCGTTCGTCTCTTCCTGTGACATTTGGAGAGATACCAGAGTTTCCAGTATATATATATATATATATATTCACTGAAAAAAACCATAGGTTTCACACCAGTTATAGTTAGGAATTAGCATTTAAAAAACCTATTAAATTCACTGAAAAAACCATAGGTTTCACACCAGTTATAGTTAGCTGGAAATTTTACTGATATAAAACCATTGAAATTCCCACGTTATAGTTAGTCGGACTCACTATAACTTGCGCGTGCAATGCACTGCTGATGACATCACATATTACATCACTCATGACATGGTCAGTGACATCACTCATGACATCACTGATGACACCATCCAGTGAATATGTGTCTTTCTGAAAAATAAATATTAGTGAGTTATGTTTTAATATTTAAATTCATATATTAGTGTTTCACTTTGTGTATAAGTGGCTACGTGTGTTGATAAGTAGCTGCATGCGTATGTATATGGGTTATTTGATATTTTTAGTAGTATCAGTATGAGTGTCTATATGGTTTGGTGGAGGTATTACTTAGCACATAGATGCATGAGTGACTGACTCTTTGTTTGTATGTGTTTTGAAGACAGCATATGTACAGGACTGTATGGGTGGATGAGTGTCTATATGTGTTTGTTAGTGAGTGAATGACTGTCCCACTAGTGTCTTTATCAGTAACTACATATGTTTTAATCTAGTATATATGAATATTGATATATATAAGTGAGTATATGTGAGAGTAAGAGATTGTAAGATTTCCTGTTTAAATAAGTATGTGTTTCTATAAGTGATTGTTTAAGAGAATAAATATGTGTAATTTTCAATAGAAGTAAGGTGGAAGTGTGTGTATAACTCTATATTCAAATAAATGGTTGTTCAATAGTTTATTTGCACGTGTGAATATGTGTGTGAGTAACTTTTGGATGAATGTCGGTGTGTAACAGGATGTATAGGTGTATCTCTTCATATGATGAGTGAGTATATGTATGAGTGACTATATAGAACTGTTGGTGAATGAATGGATGTGTACATAGATAGTGGAAGTACAGAATTGCTTGTTGTAACTGATATAGGTATGTCCATTTTTTAAAAATTTCAGTTTCTATTTTTGAATATGTGTCTCAAGGGTTACTTTACACTGAGAGGAGGTCTGTGACTGTGTCACAAGGATGGTGTCATCAGTGATGTCATGAGTGATGTCACTGACCATGTCATGAGTGATGTAATATGTGATGTCATCAGCAGTGCATTGCACGCGCAAGTTATAGTGAGTCCGACTAACTATAACGTGGGAATTTCAATGGTTTTATATCAGTAAAATTTCCAGCTAACTATAACTGGTGTGAAACCTATGGTTTTTTCAGTGAATTTAATAGGTTTTTTAAATGCTAATTCCTAACTATAACTGGTGTGAAACCTATGGTTTTTTTCAGTGAATTTCAAAGGTTTTTTTAATGCTAATTCCTAACTATAAGTTTCACTTTATAAATAAGACTGTTAGCACTCTAGTTGTTCTTTTTAACACTCTGGTACATTCTGTCATTGGGCTACAGTTGGGCTACATCTAGTTGAATTTTGGGCTACATTTATAATTTTTGATCTCTGGTGGCCATCTTTGGGCTACATTGGGCTACTTTGGGCTACATTTGGGCTAAATTTTGGCTCTAACATATATTAAGCCCAATGTAGCACAATACATATTTTTATAAAGTTAATTTTTTTACAAACCACTTCAGAATAGGGCTACCTGTCTCTACAATTATCCCATTTTTTTTTTTTTAATTTTTGGGGGGAGCGCTCCCGGAGCGCGCCCCGGAGTGCGCCCCGAAAAGCGTATTTCTGAAAAGCGCCCCCGGGCGCGCTCCGGGGAGCGTCTCGTAAGCGTCAATATCGCAAACGAAAACATGATCGTGACGTATCGCGTAGCCGCGACCGCGTGATACGCACGGCGTAAGCGCACCCGGAAGTACTCGAGCGAATACGATCGCACAACGTAAACTTCCGGCGCGCTTACGCTGCGCGACCCGGGCCGCGCCCCCGGGCGCGTAGCGTAAGCGCGTCGGGTCATGTGAGCAGAAAATAACACTTTTCATTGGTTCATAACAGTTTTAGTTTCATAATGATGAAGCCCCTGGTCTTGTGACCTGAAAATAACACTTCTCATTGGTTCAGGACAGTTTTTTTTTCTAAATGATGAAAGACCCCACCTTTTTTCCTTATTCTGACTTTGTCCTTTGACTGAGGAAGACCTGTTTGTTGCTCTCTCTACTTTTTTGCTCTAAATAATGGCTTCATTAGTAGCATCAGCTGGTGCATCTGCCCCACCACCACCACCACCACCACCAAGAGGACCAGCTCCAAATTATATTGGTGGTCAAGAACAGGAGGAGGAGGAAGAGGAAGAGGAGGAGGGGAGAAGAAGATGGCTGCCAGAAGAAAATACACCTTATAAACCCAAACCACACATTATTTGGCAGTTTTTTTCAATTCCAGAGGGGAAAAAAAAGGTGAATGCTCCCAAGGTGACTTGCCTCATCTGCAATGATGAACTTTCACGGGGCAACCCAAACAAGAAATATTCTTTTGGTAACTATACCATGATTCGGCACATGACAAGAAAGCATCCAAACAACTACTCTCGAGCAGAGTTCCGGGAACTGGCCAGTAACCTCCCCCAGTCATCAAGGACCCCCTCCCAAAGAAACCAACCCACTTCCTCGCAACCAGAAACATCTGAGGTGATGCCTTGCATTCAGCCGAGATTTGCTGATTTTAAAATTACTTGTACTGCTTGTGGCAAGCTTATCTCCTATGGGGAACAAAGTATTAAGCTCATCGTCCTTGCAGGTGATAATCACAAGTGCCCCAAAAAGAAATAATTTTTTGGGTTTTTTGTTTTTTTGCTCCAGTTGAGCCAGTTTCAATTCCCTTTTTTTGTTTCTCCCCCTAAAAAATACAAAAAAAATATAAAACTGTTTTGAAAAGCCAAAAAAAGTTCAAAAAGTTCAAAAAACACAAAAAAAATATAAAACAACAAAAAGAAGAAAAAAAAAAGTTCTTTTTAGAACTACCTCCAATTTCTAAATAAAAACTTCATTTTTTTGAAAACTCTGTCATCTTTTTCCCTCATTTTACGCTCCCCGGTGCGCTACCTGGTGCGCGCACCGTGCGCTTCCCCCGCGCAAAACGAAAAAAAAAAAATATTTTAAATGCCCCGCGGGGCCCTTTTATAGCCCCCACATCAAACCTAGGGGGTCAAAGGGGTCTATCCCTGACGCCTTATGGTCAGTTCCCACTTTGTTTTAGCCGCCTCTTATGTCTCGATTTTACCGAGACACAAGATGGCGACCGCTCTGGACTGTTTGGAATGTTTACAGACACCCGAGAGCCAATCAGCTTTTCATGCGCACCTTGCGTGTCGCGCCTGGAGCGCTCTCCGGTGCGCGCACCGGTGCGCTGCTATAGATATATATATTTTTTTGAACCTAAATTACTCAAAATCCACTGGAGCACATATCTTGAGACATAGCAAAGGCACATCGGGCTACCAGTCCCTACAATTTTGCCAAGTTTGGTGTAAATCCATTCAGCCGTTCGGGCTAAAAGTGAAATTGACCGCCCTATGGAAATTAACATGGGGAAAACGCGTTTTGGGACCCCCCTTTTATCTCGGCCCCCGCTTGACGAATCCCCCCCAAACTTTCAAGGAAGGACCGGAGCTCGACGAGGCCATTTTCAGGAAATTTTCAGGCAGATTCGTCAACCGGTGCCAAAGTTATTCCAAATAGAATTTTGAGATTTAACATTGAAAAAAATCCTAACTATAACTACCTACTGGCGACCGCCAGTAGGTAATATATATATATATATATATATATATATATATATATATATATATATATATATATATATATATATATATATATATTACCTACTGGCGGTCGCCAGTAGGTAGTTATAGTTAGGATTGTTTTCCATAGGGAATCTGCAACATTCTATTGGGAATAACTTTGGCGCCGGTTGAGGGATCTGCCTGAAAATGTCATGAAATTTGCCTCGCTGCGATCTGCTCCTTCCCCGAAAGTTTGGGGGGGATTCATCAAGCGGGGGCCGAGATAAAAGGGGGGGTCCCAAAACAAGTTTTCCCCATGTTAATTTCCATAGGGCTGTTGGACTCACTTTTAGCCCGAACGGCTGAATGGATTTCCACCAAACTTGGCAAAATTGTAGGGACTGGCAGCCGGATGTGCCTTTGCTATGTCTCAAGATATGTGCTCCAGTGGATTTTGAGTAATTTAGGTTAAAAGAAAATATATATATCTATAAGCGCGCCCCGGTACGCCCACCGGGGGGGCTCCAGCGTGCTACGCGAGTTCGCGAGCGGAAAGCTGATTGGCTCTCGGGTGTCTGTCAACATTCCAAACAGTCCAGAGCGGCCGCCATCTTGTGTCTCGGTAGGATCGAGACACAAGAGGTGGAAAAAACAAAGGGGGACATGATCAAAAGGGGGCAGGGTAGTCCCCCCTGACCCCCTGGGTTTGATGTGGGGGCTATAAAAGGGTCCCGCGGGGCAATTATTTTTTTTTTTTCCGATTTTCACGGGGGGGCCGGCACGCACACCGGGGAGCGTACCTGGGAGCGTACCATTGGGAAAACCCAGTGAACCAGAAAAATATTAATTTATAGTGCTTAGAAGTAGGGTAGCTCTGAATAGAGTTGTTGTGCTGTGTGGGTGATTTAAGTACCAACATGTAGGTACCAATGCAGAGTCTTAAATTCAATGTACACCGTCTCCTCTGTAGATATCTTGCATGTTGTTACAGAAGTTATTGTGCTATATGGAATCCATACCATAGTCTGTCAGGAAAGCAGAAACAGATCATTTAAGCATTCCCTGAGAAGTCCTAGGGGATCATGGGTAGTCTTACCAGCTCCCTTATGATGTTTTCAAGTATTACATTTTACTCTCTTCTGAATCTACACAAAATTGGTGGTGATATGGTGCATTAGAGACATACAGTGAGAGAAAGGAGGCAGGAGATGAAAAAGAGATGTCAAATACACATTAGAGATAATATAGTGGGAGAAAGGAAGTAACTATGAGCAAACTTACTATGTAACACAAAAAAGTTGCACAGTATACTATAAGTCTCACTTTATATTATAATCATTTTGGTACTACTTCATGAATTACATATAAAAATGAATAATGTCTCAAACAATTTTTAATTATTAAATATAAATATATTCTTCAGAATTTTCAAAATTTAATAAAACTTCCAACATCAGATTGTCTGGAATCTCCTCATAATTTTCATTGCATGATTCTATTGTTTCCAAACAGTCCATTAATTCTTGGTCCAGAGACTCATCCATGAAATCCAAGTCAACCATATTTTCTTCAGGATTGTTCTCAACCATAATTTCAAAAGAAATATTATTGGACTCTTCTTTCCCTTCCATTTTCTATCTGTAAATTGCATAAAAAATAACGATATCAGTAGAGTTAGGGTACTGTTGGGTTTAAGTTCAGACAGGTACTTCTGAGTTTTTAACAGTGAAGTTATCTTTGGGCAGTGTATGGTTTCAGGCAGGAAGTATAACTATTAAAAAGTAAATGTGTTGAAGCCTAAGTAAATTCATATTTATACCAGAGAAGCCTAACTCAATCCATAACTATAACAGAGAAGCCTATCTCAATCTATAACTATAACAGAGGGATAGTAAATAACTATCAGAAAACGTTTTTCCAAATTAACTTAAAGTGCACAACATAGTTCCCCTTACAAATTAACAACTTACCTTTGTGAAAGCAGTTGAGGTTTTCAGTGAAAATCCTTTACAAATGTACCTCAGGTAGTACTAGTCAAAATGGCTGTGTTTCCCTCTCATTTTTCATATATATTCATGTACATAACCAATCAAACGTCAGCACATAAAAGTACAAAACGAAAGTAACATTTTAATTGGTTGTAAATTCTAACACTTTCATATGTGTTTTTGTCATGTAATTTACCTCAGGATATTTAGACAGGGCTACAACCCAAATGGCTCAATGGAATTCCACCAAATTTGGGAAAATGGTAGGGACTGCTATGTAGTAGGGCCTATTCTATATTTGGTGAAAGTGTCTCCAGTGGTTTTTATGTAAATTAACTTCCAATATTTTTAGGGAGTGCTTACCGGTGCACGCTCAGGTATGCGCACCGGTAGCGCTACGGGAGTCGGCCATTTTGTGTTTCGGTAGAATTGAGACACAAGATGGAGGACAAACAACGTTGGGAATGGGTAAAAGGGGGCACGGTAGACACCCCCTGACCCTCTAGGTTTTCTGAGGGGGGTTTAGGAGGCCCATATAGGCCCAAAATTATTATTTTTTTTTACATTTTGCGGGGGAGCGACCGGTATGCGCACAGGGGAGCATTCCGGGGAGCGTACTTTGGTGAAAAATAGTGAAAAAAGTTAGAGTAAGATAATCATTTTGAGTGATCAGAGGTAGGGTAGCCCTGAAAAGAGCTTTTGGGTTCTGTGGCCGATTTAGGTACCTACAAGTAGGTTCCAATGCACAGTTTTAAATTCAGGAGGAATATTCTATTCCCCTCATCTGAGAAGTGCACACCATCTCCTCTGTAGATATCTTGCATGTTGTAACGCAAGTTATTGTTGTATATAGAACCCATTCCATAGTCTCTCATGTAAGCAGAAACAGATTTATTCACATGTTTCCTTGCTTTCTCAAATTGTGGACAAAATTGGTTGGACCACTTCCATTTCTGTCTTTGATATATATTGGAATATACCAAGGCAGTTTGTGGAAAAAGTGCCATCAATTGACCAAAGGAGTCCTTTAAAAGCATTTCCAGACCTACCCCAGTCAAAGTGCCCAAGTCATTTCCACCACAGTGCACAATTAAGAGTTCAGGGTGTGGCAGATGCAAAAAGGTTTTCACCAATGTTATCAAATGGTGACATCTCAATCCTCTCTGGCCAATCCACTTGATGTCCACATTTGGTAAATCAAGGTTGTGAAAATTTCTGATAGTTGCATGCCTTTGAGCCCAGTGGATGTAGCTATGTCCAATAATCCAGACAGAATACATGGTGAGAGAAGGTTCTGGTGCAGTCAGATGAAGTGTGGGGATGAAATGGCAGTTGGAACAGTAGGAGATTACAAAAAAATAACTGTGGAGTTTCACTGCTCTTGAATCACAAGCAATGATTGGTGGATTCAGATAGTTGAAAACTGAAAGTTAGGGTGCATGGTTCTGTTCTATGAAAGAAGTAATTTGAATGGTTAAGAAAAAGTAATTTAAAGAAACTTTGCACCGGATAAGCTGGTGTATTGAGAGGTCAAACATCCTTGCTGAGTTCATTTGCAACATTGTAGAATAAACTTTTAAACCTGAGAGTTCAGTGAGGAGGGAGTTGCTATGGTAACAGGTTGAAAGTAAATGTAAATGTGTTGTATTTGTATAGCGCGAACAGTAACCCGGAGGCATCCCAGCGCTTGTACTCCTACCACAAGGGAACCCCTCCTGGCTTTTCCTTGTGAGGTGTCCACTCCTGGGCATCCCATGGTGAAACCAGGCATCCCTTGTGCATCGGGGGCCGTTGTGGAGACTAAGCAAGCTATTGCCCAGAGTTGCAGCGTGGGACCCATGCTTAGATTCGGCACTGAGGCGAGAATATCCGGTCAGAGGAATTTAAGGCCGATCCTGCCGAGGCGGGAATCGAACCCTGGTCCCTGGCCAGCGTTCTGCATCAAGGTCTGCCGCTCTAACCATTGAGCCACACTTCTTGGTTGAAGGGTGTTGGTTTGAAAATAGTGAGGGAAGAGTCTTAATTGGTTGACATGAGGCATATGTGTGTAGAATTACAGGTTTTCTGTGCAAGTCATGGTTGCAGTGTCTGGAGTGCATACCGTTTGCTCTGCTAAAGAAAAATTGGTGTGTGTGTCTGTCTGTCTGACACTATTCTCAATCTCCCAAAGCATTTGTAAAGGTAAGTAATGATTCATTTAATATAGATAGAGACTTGTATGCTCTATGGAGAAGATTTGGAAGCAGATTGTGTTTTTTTAATGTTGCTTTGTGCCATGTTTTTTGATAATGCTTGGTAAAAAGATTTTGCTGCATAGAGGAATTGTATTTTGTAAAATTGAGAAGTTTCAGTAGTGAAATTGAATGCTTGTACATAGGACCTGCGCTGTGTTTCTAAAATGTTATTTAAAAAACGATTTTGGGGTAAATGAATGGCTTTTACATTTCTGAGAAGGAATAAATAGTGTCTGCATGATTAAATAAATATATTTGAACCTTTCACAATGATGTCACCTGCGTTACCTCAGATTAGGAAGCAGATTGAGCTTCTTTCTTGTTGGTTTGTGTCATGTTTTTTGATATTGCTTGATATCAACATATGCAAGACAGAGGAATTGTATTTTGTGAAATAGTGAGGTTTCAGTAGTGAAATTGAATGCTTGTACATAGGACCTGCGCTCTGTTTCTAAAATGTTATTTAAAAAACGATTTGGGGTAAATTAATGGCTTTTACATTTTTGAGAAGGAATAAATAGTGTCTGCATGATTAAATAAATATATTTGAACCTTTCACAATGATGACACCTGTGTTACCTCAGATTAGGAAGCAGATTGAGCATCTTTCTTGTTGGTTTGTGTCATGTTTTTTGATAATGCTTGATATCAACATATGCAAGATAGAGGAATTGTATTTTGTGAAATAGTGAGGTTTCAGTAGTGAAATTGAATGCTTGTACATAGGACCTGCGCTCTTTTTCTAAAATGTTATTTAAAAAACGATTTTGGGGTAAATGAATGACTTTTACATTTTTGAGAAGGAATAAATAGTGTCTGCATGATTAAATAAATATATTTGAACCTTTGACAATGATGTCACTTGCGTTACCTCAGATCAGGAAGCAGATTGAGCTCCTTTCTTGTTGGTTTGTGTCATGTTTTCTAATAATGCTTGATATCAACATATGCAAGATAGAGGAATCGTGGGGCATATTATCAAGGGGGTTTATCTCTGCTTTTTTGGCTTTAAAAGCCAAGAAAGCGGAGATAACATTATCTCCCTATTACCTAGCTGTCGCTAACACCAGTTAGCGACAGCTAGTAGGAGATAGCGACCATCTTGGGCCCCGCTTTGCATGACAGTGATATTTATCACTAATGACATGCAAAGTGGGCGTACCAAGATGTTAGCGACTGGAAACAGTCGCTTACATCGCTATCTCCTATTACCAACTTTTGGAGATATTCGCGCTAAGCGCGAATATCTCCAAAAGCTAACACCTGCCCTGACCAGTTCTTAGCCATGTTATCCAATGGTAGGTGGATAACATGGCTAAGAGCATTAGCTCGGTAATGCATGAATATCGCGGACTTTTCAGCGATATTCATGCATTTTGGCCAATTTTTTTCTCTTAGGAGATAAACATTGATAATAGTAAGGTTCCTAAGCGATAAAAATCACCGCAGCTCGGCGATAAAAATATCACCGCTAAACCAACATAGCGATAATTATCGCTAGTTGTTGGTAAAATGCCCCTGTATTTTGTGAAATAGTGAGGTGTCAGTAGGACACAGAGAGTCCGCCTCCCTCCATTCAGATCTGAAGCCACCGAAGTCATCTGCGGCGTCCCTCAAGGCTCCTCGCTCAGTCCAACCCTCTTCAACATCTACATGAGCCCCCTCGCAGACATCGCACGCCAGCACAACCTCAACATCATCTCCTACGCCGACGACACCCAGCGGATCCTCTCCCTTACCAACGACCCCGCCACCACCAGAGCCAACCTTCACGAAGGGATGAAAGAGGTAGCCGAATGGATGAAGAACAGCCGCCTGAACTGAACTCAGATAAGACGGAAGTCCTCATCCTGGGATCCTCACCCACCGCTTGGGACGACTCCTGGTGGCCCCCCGCCCTAGGCAGCGCACCCAAACCAACAGACCACGCACGCAACCTGGGCTTCATCCTGGACTCCTCCCTCTCCATGACCAGACAAGTCAACGCCGTCTCCTCGTCATGCTTCAACATCCTGCGCATGCTACGTAAGATCTTCCGGTGGATCCCCACCGAGACCAGGAAGACGGTCACCCAGGCCCTCGTCACCAGCCGTCTGGACTACGGCAACACCCTCTACGCCGGAACCACCGCCAAACTCCAGAAGAGACTCCAGCGGATCCAGAACGCCTCAGCACGACTCATCCTGGACATCCCCCGTCGCAGCCACATCTCCGGACACCTGAGAGACCTGCACTGGCTCCCGGTCAACAAGAGAATCACCTTCCGTCTCCTCACCCATGCACACAAAGCCCTACACAGCCAAGGCCCAGGATACCTCAACAGCCGCCTCAACTTCTACGCTCCCAAATGCCAGCTTCGATCGACCAGCCACGCCCTCGCCGCCGTCCCCCGCATCCGTAGAGCCACCACAGGGGGACGGTCCTTCTCCTACCTCGCCGCCAAGACATGGAACTCCCTCCCCACCCACCTCCGCCTGACCCAGGACCACCTCGCCTTCAGGAAGCAACTCAAGACCTAGTTGTTCGAGCAGTAGCAGATCCCCCTCCCCCAGCGCCTTGAGACCCTCTGGGTAAGTAGTGCGCTATATATAAATGCGATGATTGATTGATTGATTGAGTAGTGAAATTAAATGCTTGTAAATAGGACCTGCGCTCTGTTTATAAAATGTTATTTAAAAAACGATTTTGGGGTAAATGAGTGGCTTTTACATTTTTGAGAAGGAATAAATAGTGTCTGCATGATTAAATAAATATATTTGAACCTTTCACATTGATGACACCTGCGTTACCTCAGATTAGGATGCAGATTGAGCTTCTTTCTTGTTGGTTTGTGTCATGTTTTTGATAATGCTTGGTATCAATGTTTGCAAGAGAGAGAAATTGTATTTTGTGAAATAGTGAGGTTTCAGTAGTGAAATTGAATGCTTGTACATAGGACCTGTGCATTGTTTCTTAAATGTTATTTAAAAAACGATTTTGGGGCAAATGAATGGCTTTTACATTTTTGAGAAGGAATAAATAGTGTCTGCAAGATTAAATAAATATATTTGAACCTTTCACAATCATGTCACCTGTGTTTCGTCAGATTAGGAAGTAGATTGTGCAGATGAGGTGAGGCCTGTCCAGGGGTGTAGATGAGGTGAGGCCTGTCCAGGGGTGCAGATGAGGTGAGGCTTGTACAGCGGTGCAGAGGAGGTGAGGCCTGTGTTCAAGAGTGTAGTGGGAGAGAGGCCTGTCCAGGGGTGCAAAGGAGGTGAGGCCTGTGTCTAAGACTGCAGTGCTGGAGAGGCTTCATGAAGTCCAGTCCACTGCACTCTTAGACACAGACCTCACCACCTCCGCTCCCCAGGACAGGCCTCACCTCATCTGCACCTCTGGTCAAGTCTCACCTCATCTGCATCCTGTTATGATCTATTATATCTAATACATTGAGGCTTGTCCAGGGGGCACGGAGGAGGTGAGGCTTGTCTAGGGGTCAGAGGAGGTGAGTCCTGTCCATTGCACTATTGGACACAGGCCTCACCTTCTCTGCACAATCTGCTTACTAATCTGAGAAAACACAGGTGACATGATTGTGAAATGTGCTAATATATTTTTTACATCATGCAGATACTATCTAATCATTGTCCATAATGTAAAATCAATTCATGTGCCCAAAATCTTTTTTTTAATAACATTTAAAAAACAGAGCACAGGTCATATGTACAAGCATTTCATTACACTACTGAAACCTCACTCATTTACAAAATATAAATCCTTTATGCACCAACATTTCTTTACCAAGCATTATCAAGAATGTATTAGTCTCTCTTATATTCTCTTCCTGACTTATTCTATTTTTCCACCTGTCCCCTTCTAACACCCTCTCTATGACTTATTCCTTTTTACATCCTGACTCTGTGTTACACTCTCTTACACTCTCTCTTTGACTTACTTTCTCTTACACCCTGTCTCTGATTTATTTCCTCTCTCTCTTTTTTACAGCAATTTCTAAGTCATACTCTCTCTTACATCCTCTTCCTGATTTACTCCGTCTTACAACCTTTCTCTTTGTAACATTCTCTCCCTGAATTACTCCCTATTACACCATTTGTCTGTTTTACACCCTCTCTCCCTCTTTCTGACTTTTTTATTCTCTTCCTCTCTTCCTGTTACACCCTCTGTCTGACCTACTCCTTGTTACATCCGCTCTCTGATTTACTTCCTCTTACACCCCCTCTCAAACTTACTCTCTCTCTCTCCCTTTTTACAGGCTGTCTCTGTTTTAGTCTTTTTACATCCTCTCCCCTTCTAACACCCTCTGTCTTACATCCTCTTACACCCTCTCTCTGTATTACACCCTGTTACATCCTTTTTTGACTTACTCCCTTTCTCCCATCTTTGACTTACTCCCTCTCCCTATTACATCCTTTCTCTGTCTTACGACATATTATACACTCTCTCTGTCTTACTCCTTCTCTATGTTTTACTTCCTCTACCTGTTTCTTTGTCTAACTCTCTCTGTCTCTTTGTATTACTCCCTCCAGCTCTTTTTCTCTGACTTACTCCTAGTTACATAGTTGCTGTGGTATAAACTTAGATATGTTGTAAACTAGTGTTTATATTGTTTGCTTATTGTCATTGCTTTGTTGTTTGGTAATAGTGGTCTATAATGTGTTATTTTCTTTCTTTACCACAGATTGAAATCAAGATTTTAATAGTAAGGAAATATGCCCTCAAGGCAGAGGAGAAGGAAAGATGCCAAGCGGAAAAAATCAAAATCAGCAACAGAATTAAAGCACTCCCCTACAAAAAATACTTCAAAAAGCACAAAAAAAGCTCCTGGTAAGACAACTAAGTCTTTTTTTCGGAACATATGTAGATAAAATAAAATGTTAATGGGAATGTGAATATACTGAAGGAGAGAGCCAATTTGAAAAGGAAGGAGAGGCCCCCCCAAAAAAGTTACTACTGGAGCAGGAGAGAACAGTATGTATAGGAATAGAAGGCAAAACCAATTTAGGGACATTAGTAGACGAATGTTTTGCAATAGGGTAGTTTTAAATTTGTTAAAAAATGTTAAGAAAGGTAAACAGAGAGCTGATTTTTACAAGAAAAAGAAACGTGTAGAGAAGATTGTTGATCAGGCTTTTGAAGTTAAGAAAAAATTATTTATTTTAGCAATCAATAGAATTAGGATACTTAACAAGGCAATTGATGTTTTCAAATCGAATAGTAGATGGAAAAGAATAATTAATCGGACTAATTTTTGTGAAGTTTTTTTGTGGAGAATAGATGCACAGTTCAAGTTGTGAGCCATTTTTTAATGAGGAGAGGAACTTCCAGGAGAATGTTTTGGTGCATGCAGTTGACACCAGTGGTCGAGTATATGAGGTGAAAGACGGTTGTCCGATGGAAAAAGAGAAACTTGTGTCTAGAGATGCAGAAGAGGTGTTAGCTGATGAAGTTTTAGGGAGACGTACTAAGGGTCCAGTGTACATTTGGAAGTGTAGTAGTATTTGTAGTGTGCGACAGGAATCAATCGATTTGCTTTGTAATTTCTTACGTACATATAGTAAGAAAAGTCTAAAACAGAAAATGAAGATGTTGCAAGACTTAGATCCTTACAGAGTGAGAGAAAACACAGGTTTGCATGGGCATTCACTGGCTTGTCTTTCTAGAAAAGCATGTCAGAGTGTTTTTCATCATTTTAGGATGTTAGCAGTACATCATAATAAAATGAGGAAATTAGTGAGAAGGTTGTATTATGCAAAAAGTCCAGCACTTAAGCTTAAACAGTTAAACAGTGCTCTTTTGCATGGATCTCAATTAGATGTGAAGAACATTTGTGAAGAAATTGAGTTTTGTTATTTTGGTGAAAAAGAGGACAGTGTAGAAATCGACACAGTAATAGAAGGTAATGTGGAAGTCAATGTACAGATTTCAAGTACAGAAAAGTTTGACCAGGAAATTACCAAGTTTAAGGTGAAATCAAGTGAAAGGCCTAATTTTACTTGTGTGTGTTGTCGACGGACTCGTTATAAGATTCAGACTAGGTTAGTTGATTTATATGCAAAAAGTGAAATGGAAAATAATAGTGAATGGAAGGATTTTGCAACTTATTTGTTAGTAGAGAATTCTTTTGATTTGAGTTCTGATCAGCGTATTTGTAATTATTGTTTTAAAAAATTTAATGAAAACAGAATGCCTGCTAGAGCTGTTCATAATGATCTTGAGTTGGTAGACATTCCTTCTGAATTGATGGATTTAAATACCTATGAATCTATTTTGATTCAATGTGTCTATCCTTTTCAGGCTATGGTTCGCATGGAGCCTAAGATAGGGAAATTGCCTCCTTCAGATTTACAGAGAGGATTAAAGGGAAGAGTTGTTTATTTGCCTCTAGATTTCAAAAAAAATATTGATACAATTGGTGTAGAAAAAGTGGAAGAAGAACCTCTGGTTATTCTAGCTAATGGGGTTCCGACAAAGAGTAAGAAAATCTGGCAAGATTTAGTGGATGTTAGGAAAGTCAAAAAGGCAACGTTGTATTTGGCCAAAAACAATGAGTACAACAAACATGTATGTGTTGGAGCAGAGGAAACAGCTGCAGAAGAAGACAGTGATTGTTCAGCCAGCCAAATTGAAAAAGTTGATGTGTCTAGAAGTGAAGAAATATATGAACATTATACTGTTCATCCTTTGCATTCCAAAGAAGTAATGGGGAATGCAATTGACTTGTTTCAAATGAAAGCAGCAAATGGAAGTCCCATTAGTGTATGGGAAGAAAGTTTGGAAGCTCGTTGTTTTCCTCAGTTATATCCAACAGGTCGAGATGGACGATATGCCGATCGACCAGTTCAAATTCCTGAAGCTGAATACCGGACTTTAAGATTATATGCTGAAGATCCAAGGTTTCGTCAATGCATTACGTATTTGTTTCATCTACTGTATGAAAGTGATTTGTCTGGGCTTTCTTATGCAGTGAATCATATACTGAAAAGTGGAGCACATCTGCAAAATGTTTTGGCGAGGGACTTTATGGAGAAAGTCAATCTGCAAGACAGTATTTTGGAATCTCAGCTAATCAATCTCATGGCATGTCAGCGGGGTACAAACGAGTATTGGTTCCGTCGTCATGGGGAATTGAAATGTATGCTAAGAAACTTGGGAACTCCTACATGGTTCCTCTCTCTTATCTGTGCTGAGTATGCATGGGACGACTTACTTCAATTTCTACGAGAGGCAAATGGAAACATACAAAATATAGAATTCAAAACACCTGGAGTACTGTGTTCTTTGGATCCATTGAATGTATGCAGATATTTCAATCATAGATTTGAAGCTATGATGTCTTTTATTACCAACAAAAAATCCTCCCCTTGGAGAGGTTTTGGATTTCTTTTGGAGAAAGGAGTATCAAGCGAGAGGTGCTCCTCACATACATATGTTGTTATGAATTAAAGATGCACCCAAATTTGGAACTGATTCGGATGACACAGTGAAGAGTTTCATTGAAGAATATTCAACATGTGCTGTTCCAAAAACTACTGAAGAAAACAGTTTAAGGCAACAAGTTTTACGCTTTCAATCCCATCGTTGTGGAAAGTACTGTCGTCGAAAATTCAGAAACAAGGACAAGTTCTACACAAAATGTTGTTTCAGGTTTCCACAACCAGTGATTTCTAAAGAAAGAGTAAATAATTTGATGTCTTCTCTGCGACATACTGTGACGAGGAATTCACCAAAATATACATACAATTTAAAAAGAAACGAAGAGTGCAAGTACATCAACGACTACAACCCAGTGGTTTTGTCCATGTGGATTGCTAACATGGATATTCAGTTCGTTGCTGACAACTCTAGTGCTGTGGCTCGATATGTGACGTCTTACATCACAACAAAAAGAAAAGACAGAACTGAAGGAAATGTGGGAGGACATTTCACATGAAAAGAGTATAAGTAAAAAATTAAACAGTTTCAGTCTGAAGATGATGTCGCATCGAGAAATTGGAGCATATGAATGTTCTGATCGGTTATCATCAGCAAGTCTCTATGCCAAATCTAGAACAATCATTTGGGTGAGTCTAGGTCTTGCTGCAACACGAAACCGAGTTTTGAAATCTGTACAAGAAATTGAGTATTTGGCGGAGAAAGAACCAAACAGTACAGATATTTTGAAGACAAACATGTTGGATACATACTATCCAAATAGAAGTAGTCATCTTGAGAACACTTGTTTGTATGAAGTTCTGCAAAACTATAGTTATATGAGGAACATCACAGAAGATATCAATAATGGAAAATATGCTGTCATTGGGTGTGAAGGATGTCTAGTGAAGCAGAGAAAAGGCCATTTGATTAATCATCGAAAATTGAGTTGCGAATCCCAGACAAAAGGGAATTTTACTATTTAGCTCTTTTGCAACTCTTTAAGCCATGGCCTACAGAAGAGGAACTACTTGGAGATTTTCTCTGTTACGAAGATTCTTTTAATGCAACCAAGGATACCATAGAATGTCCTGTTTTTCCAAATTATCTGCAAATGTTGATGAAGAAATAGAGCAAGAAGCCACAATTGCTGCAGAGATTGCTAGAGACAGTTCTCAAGACAGTCAGTGTTCTACTTCATTGAGTCAGGATCCTGTAGGAGGACCAATTATCCAAAATGAAGCTGCCACTGCCATTGATGAGGTGGAAAGAGCTATGGAACAAGCTAAAGAGGATGTAGTTAACTTAGAAGATTTGGTGAAACAACTAAACGTTGAGCAGAAACAGATATATGACGAAGTCACAGAACAGATTGAACATGGATTCAGTCATGAGAAAAAAGAGTGCTCATGTACATCATTTAAGCCTGTCCGACTGTACGTGAGTGGGGAAGCGGGAACTGGAAAAAGTTTTCTGATTAAAGCAATTGCAACTTATTTGCAGAAAGGACTGAATCACCGCTGTCTTGTGTTGTAACCGCTCCAACTGGGCTGGCAGCACATAACATTAAAGGGATTACTCTACATCGTTTACTGATGCTACCAGTTGAGCATGATAATAAATTGCAATACAACAAGCTATCTGGAGATGCGTGTTCTGAAGTTTCCAAAGTCCTGAAGAAAATGAAACTTCTTATCATTGATGAAGTAAGAATGGTCTCAAATCTAATGCTTGCTTTTGTGCATTTGAGAATGGAAGAAATTCTTAGAACAGAGTATGATGTGTTATTTGGAGGGAAACACATTATTGTTTTTGGAGATCTACTGCAGTTGACTCCAGTGAAAAGACAACCAGTGTTTAAAATGCTCACGCATGAAGATACCAGGAAGTCCCTAGGAAGCATTGGAAACGTTAATATATGGTTATATTTCAAAAATGCAGAACTGCTTCAAAATATGCGACAGGCAAAGGATGAAGAATATAAAAAAATTCTACAAGATGTAAGAATCGGAAAACTAAGTGAGCATGGAAAAGAAGCTTTACATGTACGATTAATTTCAGATTTGTATTCAAATGAAAACATTCTTTCAGAGAATATTTTTAAGAAAATTACTGAGAACAAATCTGGAATATGTTTGATGCCAACTCTGCAAGAATGTTCCATTTTCAACAACAAAATGTTAAAATTAGAAAATGAAGAGATTGTGAAGCTGGAAGCTATAGATAAAATAGAGCATATGGGAGCAACAATTATTTTGTCAGAAAATTTGAAATCAAAAGTGGATTCATTAGAGAAGAGTATATCTAAAACTGCTGGTTTTGAAAAGACTCTGAATGTGTGTTTAAATTGTCGTATCATTTTGAGAAGGAATTTAAATGTTAAAAGAGGTCTGGTAAATGGAGCAATGGGTCATGTTGTTGATTTTGTGAATTATAGAAATAAAGATGGAATTACATTTTTAAAAGTTAAATTTGATGGCATTGAGCTAGTACAACAAATTAGTTGTTGTTCTGCTAGATTTTTGCTTGTAAAAGACTTATATGTTCGCCGAAAACAGTTTCCTGTTTGTTTGGCATATGCGGTGACAATTCATAAATCTCAAGGTTTAAGTGTAGATAGTGCTTTGGTGAACATTGGAAGTTCTGTGTTTGAAGAGGGTATGGCATATGTGGCATTATCACGAATCAGAACTTTATCAGGATTGTACTTGATTAAGTGTGATGAGACAAAGATTTGTGTAGATCTAGATTGTGTTAAAGAATACAATAGGTTAAGAATGCTCCACATTTGCCTCAATATCCTCTGTTTGAAAAACGTATGGTAGGCCGAGAAAGAAGAAATGAGAATAATTGCAGTGAGGTAGTAGCAAAAAGACAAAAAGTAGATGAAACTATAATTGTAAGCAGGAAGAAAAAGGATTCTGTTGAAGATGTTGTTGGATTTCAGTTTGAAAACTGTTCTGGTGTCAACTGCTATGCTAATGTAGTGGTTAATGTTGTTTTTTTTCTTCAAACTTTACAAGAACAGATTGTTGAAAATCGGGATCGAAGATTCTGCGGTTTATTAAATTCTGTGTTTGAGAAATGTAGCAGTGATAGAGCAAAAATAGAAAGTGTTTCAGAAATTCGAAATCTTTTAGACATATGTTCAGGTCAAAAAAAAATGTCACAGAATATTAAGCAGGATTGTCAGGAATTTTTAATGTATATGTTTGGTGTATTGGAAGATGAAGGTGTAGATGTAGAAAATATTTTTAGCCTTTCTTATCAATGGCAGCATGACTGCGACAATTGTAGTTTATCAAGTAGTACTACAATAGCCACTGAAAGATTTATATATTTGACTTTACTAGTCTGCAAATCAGTGTCTTTTAATAATCTAGTTAAAGCAGCTGATCATAATATGGTGTGTACCCAATGTATGGCCGGGATGCCTGTCACCCCCTCCCAACACAATCCCCAAGGATGGGAAGACGGACGCAGTTCTGAACTTTTGGAAGGCGGGAGGGAGTTACCCTCCCGGCCGTATTTATTAAAATATGAAACAAAATTAAAACATTAAAATAACAGTTTCATATCATGTACAATTTTCATTTATTACATTACGATGCAGACACGTTCATTGGCTAACCTTAACAAATCTCTAATACAAAGGTTTTCCTAGCCGAGTCTAAACATCCTGCAAATGCATACTTTCTAAAAATTGTACATCCTAGCATTACGGGCCAACGGCAAGGTCGCAACCGGTGTCAGATCCCTACTACCAGAACTCCTCCCTCACGGTGTGAGGGGCGGGCGCACAGAGGACTGGACCTCTGTGCCAACTCTAATTTCCCTTGTCTTTGCGGGGGCCCCTATTTAGCTCGACGCCATCTTAGCGGTCGTCCGAGGACTCGTGTGAGGTGTCTAGAAGGTAGCGTGGACCCCCCTCCCACCCCACACTGTTCATCACATCCGCCATCGCGGATATCCTGGCCCTGGGAAATTCCTGTAGGAGGGGCATCTAGCCGCCTCCTCCCCTGGGAGGGGCCTATGACCGCCTTCCCTTAGGTGACCCCATACTTAGTGGGTGCCGCCTCCCCGTGTGAGGGGCCAATGGCCGCCTCCCCCCGGGCGCTCCCATCCATAATGGGTGGCGCCCCACCTCTAGGGACCTTGAAATTACTGCTCACGGATCATGACCCTACCGCCACAGGCTGGATAGTTGACCGGCTATCCGGACCCCCCACAACTCCTACTAAAGGTCATGCTTTTACAAACCCTTCAACCATGCTAAGAAGTCTCCTATGAGTAAGACATTCCCTTCCCGGGACAAATGGACCCCTTCCTCGAGATTCATGTGCTCCCCCCGAATACATCCATGTGGAATACAGTGTAACTGCGCCGAGCGAAACAACCTACCAAGCTTGTTATTAACTTTCTTTACAGAATGGTTCAGTGCCGACACCGAGAGGCCCCCCCGCCACGCTTTCCTGGGAATCATGTGGGACCATGCTATCGTGCACCCCGGGATTCTCCTCGCCAACCAGCTAACGGTAGACAGAACTTGCTCGAGTAGTACTCGCCGCCCGAGTGTCACCAAATCATTGCCTCCCAGATGTACTATGATTACAGACGGCGGTGACCTTGTCCGCCCTAGCAGTCCCTCAACAAATTATTGAAATTGGTCAATACAGAGCCCGCCCCTTCCGTGGAAGGTCACCCTGTACCCGTATTCCCCAGCTGCGTGAATCATGTCACCTGCTTTGAATACGTCTCCGGCTCGCCTCACGTATGAGTGGCCCACGACCCACACCACTCTTTCCACAGCCGGTGATCTCTGACCGCTGGTCCCCAGGTGTCGGGTCGACTGCTCAGTCCGCCCCGCATAGCATGCTTGCGAAACTGTAAACAAACAGAAGACAAGAAGCGTGAGTGCATGACATTGGCTTCACAACATTGTCCTCACAACATGTGCAACCGCACATACCTTTTATAACAGTTCGAGGACCATCGTCCCAATTGTTTCACCTCTTCAACACTCTGACCCCTGGCTGTAGCCTCTGTAGCAGCCCCTATCCTAAAGGAATGGGTCCCGAAATCGCACGGGTCCAAGCCCGCCGCTGCGATTGCCATTGTTAGCACCCGCTGAAACTGAAACCTTGTCAGTGGGGTGGCGTCAACGTGTCTCAGCAAGCTTCCCCCCCATGCTTCTGCCCTTTGTGCTAAATATTCCTCAACGCACTTCACTGGGCACCCGGGGGACCCTCGCATGCGCTGGACAACAATACTGTCTCCCATAGCACCCTGATCGGTCTTGGACCTGGCTATTGTGACCACCATTGAATCACCCTTGATCAAAATGTGTTCCCGACACAGACCTCCCTCCACATCCTTCTTATTTTTTGCAACCAGCTTGCTCACCCGCATAGCCCCATGGAATGCTAATGCGAAAGCGGCCCGGAACAGCACTGCCTCGGACTGGGAGGAACATGTCGCGGGGAGTACCGCCATCAGCAGGGACAACCTTTCTAACCCAATCGGGCGTCTTTCATCTACTCTGCGACCCTCCAGGCGTTGCCAACCACGCAGGGCCTTTCTCACCAAAAAGGACGATGTGGGGTCCCTGATGCCATGCGCCTGCGCCATGAATGCAATGGCGGCCCGGTGCCTATTGGCCGTTGCCGCTGATCGGCCTGCCCTGTGTAGTGCTACTAAAAACTTTAGGACATACTCCTCCTGCCCCCATTTGTCCCCTCCCGCTGGACCCAAAAATGCACAATAGGAACGAAACGCTCCTTCGTATGCCTTCCATGTCCTGGGGGCTAGGCTTGCTCCCACGAGGTCCTGTAATCCGGGGCACCGAGTAACCAGAGTGCTTCGGGGAATGGTGCAGCCACTAGGTCCGCGGAAGGTAGATAACCCCTGAATGCCTGCATGTGGGAACGAGAGAGTGCATCAGCCGCATGGTTCAGCACACCCGGCACATGCCTCGCCCTAAATTGAACGTTCAGTCTCATGCAAAGTAGTACAATTTCCTTCAAAATTCTCAGTATCCACTTGCAGCGTGCTGCCTGATTATTTATGCATTCGACTATGGTCATGTTGTCGGACCAAAACACCACTGAGCGATCACGAAACTCCTCCGCCATGCCTTCAGAGCCACCAAAATGGGGAACAACTCCAGAAACCCAATGTTACCTGTGAGCCCACTGGTGTGCCACCACGTCGGCCATGTTTGCGCCGACCATCGATTACCGAAGATGGCGCCAAATCCCACGCTCCCTGCCGAGTCGGTCCATAAACCCAGCTCGTCCGAGGACGCTGGTGGTTTGCCCCACACCACTCGACCGTTGAAACCCGCCAAGAATGCCAACCATATGCGCATATCCTGGCGAACCTCTGCAGACAGTCTTGTGCGGTGGTGCCCTTCCTTGAGACCAACCATTGCTTGAGCAATAGAGCGGGAAAAGGGGCGGGCCATCGGTATCACTCTAAGGGCAAAGTTAAGCTGGCCCACTGCCTGCTGCAACTGATGGAGAGTAACCTTCTCTTTGCTAATACACAGTTCGAGAGAGGCCCTGAATTTCACTACTTTGTCCCTTGGCAAACGGAAGCATCCCTCCACTGAATCGAGCTCAATTCCAAGAAACTCGAGTGAAGTAGATGGTCCCACCGTCTTGCCCGGTGCCAATGGCACGCCGAACTGCTTCATGAGAATGCAAAATTGCCGTAACGCCTGCGCACATTCCGTGTCACCGGCTGCCCCCAAGAACAAAAAATCATCTAGGTAGTGCATAACCTGTGTATGGCTCGTAGCTTTGGTAAACGCCCATTGGAGAAACAACTGAATTTCTCAAAATAAGAACAAGAAATGGAACAACCCATTGGCATACATCTATCCATGTAGTAGCGTCCTTGAAACACAAAACCTAACAGACGCTGATCCTGCGGGTGTACCGGGAACAACCGGAACGCTGACTCGATATCTGACTTCGCCATCAGCGCCCCGGGCCCCAGGCGATTTAACATGGTGACGGCCTCATCGAAGGATGCGTACCGTACCGAACAGACTCTTGGGTCAATTGCATCGTTCACTGAAATACCCCTAGGAGCCGACAAGTTATGAATCAACCTAAACTCACCTGGGTCCTTCTTGGGGACTACTCCCAACGGTGAACAAATAAAATGAGTGACTGGCGGGTGCCTATATGGGCCGGCGACCCGGCCACGGGCAACTTCCTTTGCAATCTTTCCCTCTACCACCCCCGGGTTCTGCTGAACGGACAGTTGGTTCTTACACAGTGGTTCCCCCCGAAAATCCCCCGCCGGGATGTGGAAACCATACGAGAAGCCGTCCCGCAACACCCCAGCGGAGACATGATCAGGGTATTCGTTTAGCCAGGGGATCATTGCCATGATATCTACGGGGGTAGGTAGCGGTACCCCGCGGTCGGTATTAGACCTGTTTGGCACTTCCTCTACCCCCGGTATCACCATTCTTGGCTCTACACGAACTCTCAGGGTGTGAAGAATGTCCGCACCCTGCACACTCATGCCTGAACTTACATGTCCCTTGAGGCCTCGTGCACTTGCCTCTGTTAAAATTCCAGCAGAGCCCTTTTCTACCCCCATTCCCACTATTCCTCGGTTGTTGGTCACCAGCGGGGGCTGTTCGAAAGGGCGCCGCCGATTGATGGCGGAAGGGCGCCGACCCATTCCCGCCAGGCGAGGACGACTTCGTCGTGCCCGGCAGGAGCTGCTTCTGCCAAGAGATGGAGTGGAGACAGTCCCACGTCAGAGATGAATCGTGCTCCTTGGCCTTACGGAACTTACTATCATAACCCCTCCATTCATCGCCCTCATATGATTCATAGAAATCCATTACACGCGCCTGATAGCAGGCCAATTTGGTCAAAATTTCGGACTTACGCTCCCCCATGACTGCAGTAAAAATTGCAAAGGCCTTGGCCCAATTTGAGATCGTCTCATCAACCCTGAACCCCGCCATTTTTGCGCGCCACACACTCGGGTGCCACAAATCCTTCTGAGCCTTAAAATACTCTATCTCGTGATGGTCAGTTAAGAGAGAAAACATATTCACATATTTATCAGCCCAAATCATTTCTTTCGTGGCCAGCGGAATATGTTGGACTACTTTTTCCCTTCTCGAGGGTAAAGACCCCTCCCTTGCCATTGGCAATGGCTGCCTACCCGACTCCATAGCTGATCCCGTTGTTTTTCCCCCGCCAGC
This sequence comes from Lissotriton vulgaris, assembly GCF_964263255.1. Lineage (NCBI taxonomy): Eukaryota > Metazoa > Chordata > Amphibia > Caudata > Salamandridae > Lissotriton > Lissotriton vulgaris. The sequence continues at coordinate 1,189,062,997 of NC_141691.1, read as the reverse complement.
CGTCGGTCCTTCCGATGGAACCTGTGGGGTGACAAGAGGGAGATTCGCCTTCGCAGCATCTCGTGATTGCCGCAACTGCTTCATTAGCAACTTGGCCTCTTCGGCCGTATCTCCAGGTGCAGCAGCACCCCCTGGACTTTTGCCAAGCCATGCGGCCAACTGGGCGGCCAATTCCGGAGGCATATCCTCCTCGTTGGTGGGCGTAACTACAACCGGAATCGGTTGGCCCGCGTCCGGGCTCGGTACCGGGGCCTCAACTGGACTAACCGGGCTTGCCGGGGGTTACTTGGGAACTGGGACCTCCCCGCCTGTTGCCCTATTCCTGGTCCTTTTACCTCTCCCTGCGGGGACGATTCCCGGCAATGCTGGGCCTATGACTTTCTTCGGTCTGCCCGAATTGTTCATTGCCGCCATCTGCTTTTTCATGCTCGCCATATCCTTTATCAGCATACGGAGCATCTGGTCAGTCCCTGCCTTCTTTCCGGCCTTCTTGCCAGGCATCGTTGTCGGATGTTCGATCCTTGGCGTTCAACGTGGTCCTGGATCTGAAGGTTCGGAGTCACTGAAAGAGAAACACAAAAATTACAAGTTCTCAAAAATTGCTCCTTGTTCCGTCGAGGGCTCACGTGCAACGAGAGGGTGCAGCTTCCAAGCACAGGAATAAGAGGATGCTTCATCGGGTTGCTGCTCCTTTTATTCCTCTTCGGGAGGGCGTGTACACTCCTCCGGTACGCCTACGGGGCGTGGCCAACGGTGTAGGTGTCTAGGACAACCCCTCTTGGGCGGGAAAAGGCGCGCCCCGGCTACGCCGCTTCGGGCATACCAGCCGAGACACGCCCCCCCGCCCAAAATGGATTCCCGGGGGGATCCGGGCCCCCAACCATACGTTCGGGGGGACCGAGTGGTCGCCCCTTTCCATAAGTGTCCAATGCTGTCCACATTATTTATACAAACTTATGGTCAGTATGTCATTTTAATGTTCCAACGATGTAGACCTGATGGAATTAAATTGACAACTTCTATGAAAAATGTTGTGGCTTCTCAGTTGTCAATTTCAAGAAGAACCTTTGCAACTGTAGCTATTATTTATCATGACGGTCCTTCAACAACATCAGGGTATTATACAGCTTATTTAAAATGTCGAAAAGGCTGGACTTACTGTAATGATACTCATTTGACTTTCAAACAACGTTTGCCTTTTGACTTAAAAAATTCTTACCTAGTGTTTTTAGAAACAAAATTTAAGTAAAGGTAATTGGCCTATGAAGACGGGAGCAGTTAATAAAAGTTAGTCTACTGTTTAAAATTATATTGTGAGTAAAAGTGATCAAGATAATATAAAAATTCAAGTTCTCATATAGGTACTGTAAGTGGATCTCATAGTAAGTGATATCAGTATTATAGGAAATGTTGAACATGAGTGATCCAGAGATGGAAATATGAATATTTAAACATTGTGAAAATGTTGTATGAGCTTTTCTTTCAGAACATCGGGAAAACGGTAATTTCAGAGTTTGTTTTGAGTAATTTGAAAACATACTGATACATCTGACACTATTTGGCCTTAAGGTAAGGTGAAGGAATGAGCAAAGAGTCATGACTTAACACAAGGAGGAAATGAAAACATTGAGACATATTTCAGATGTTCTTGGAGCTTTTCTTATAGAAAGTCGATGAAATGGAAGTTTTAGAGAACAGCAGAGCATTTTCCAACGAAAAGGACCTTCATGATGTACTATTTGGCATAAAGGAAAAGTAAGTGAATCAAAGATTAGTGTACATATGTGATTTTTAAGTTTATATGGGTGTTTTTAAACACAATCTTTTAAATTGTTTTTTTCCCCGCTGTCTTATGATGAATAGTTTGAACTCACTGTTTTTAGTGAAATTCAATATATTCTGAGAACAGCAAAAATTAACTATCTAACATGTTGTACAATTTATTCTATAGTTCACTCCTTTTCCCTCAATCCTTCTATATTATCCTCACCCCTTCATCCCTTCACTCTGTGACTTCCCTTCACTCACTCTCAGTCATCTTTCATTCCTCATTCTTGTAAATGCATCCTCAATCAGACTCCTTTCTCTCTCACTCATTCCCCTTTTATTTACTCCTCTTTCCTAATTTAGTTTTGCTAACTCACATTCTTTTAGTATCTTACTTACCTTTAGTTCATTTCTCTCTTCTTCTATTCCTCTCTGTCACTGAATGTATCTGCCTTACTCTTAGTAATTTGCTCTCCTTCTATTTCTTTTTCCCTCTTTTTGTCCTTCTACATTACTTTAATTCCCTTTCTGTGTCCTTCACTCTTACTTTATTTCTTAGTACACTTTTATGATTTTTAACCTCTTGACCTGTCTCTTCTATTTTAAAATATATATTTTACTAATTATAACTTATTTTTCTTCTCTCCTTCACAGATATAAAGTGTAGTAAAAACATGTAATTAAGTTTACATTAATTATATGGTAAGTGTGACTAAGAAAATGTAGTTTGTCATCACCCTTTGCTTTAACCTCACTACTATTTTCTCACCCTACCTCACCCCTGTTTCCTTACTCTGCTTCCTCACTTATTCTTATCCTCCATGTTTTCTTCTACTTTCCTTACTTTCCTACCACATTCAACTTCTTTCAGTCCCCCTGCTTTACTTCCCTTACCCTCTGTTCCCTTCGTTCACTCCCTCACTCATTCCCTTTCCCTTACTCACTTACTGCACTCCTCTCACTTCTTCTCTCAGTCCCTATGTCCTCACAGTTCCTCACTCCCGTTCCCTCACTCCGTCTCTCTTACCCTCACTGTCTCTGTCCTCTCACTCTGTCACTACTCTTTCGTCATGCTCACTCCCTATAACTCACCCACACTCCCTCACTTACCTTTCTTTTCTGCTTCACTCAGTCCCTTTCTGTCACTCCTTCCTTTACTCTCTCTGTCCTTTCTCTCTGTCACTTCCCATGTCTTACCCTTATTCACTTTTATCCACCCTCTTTCACCCCTCTTTACTTACACTCACTACTCTTTTCTTACCCTCCCTCACCGCTGTTCCTTTACTCCGGTTCCAACACTACCCCTCATTCCCTATCCTTTACTCTCCTTCCCTTTACTTTCAACACCCACTACCATTCTCCCAGTACCTCTGCTTTAGTCTTTTTCCTCTCTCTTCTCTTCTTTCGCTCCCTTATTCCTTTTCCTTTTCTCAGTTACACCCTCTTACACCTTTTCTCTGTCTTACTATCTATTACACAGTCCCTCTGTGTTTCTCCCTCTAGCTCTCTTTCTCTTAACCTCACTCTCTCTGTACCCTTCCCTCATGATCACTCCTTCATTCTTTTTTTTCTTTTTTTTGGGTGCGCTAACGGGACGCTCACCAGTACGCGCACAGGGGCGCGCCGCAAGACTGCGCTTTCCGGTGCGCTTACCAGTACGCGCACCAGGAGCGCTCCAGGGCAAAAAAATTATTTTAAAAAAAACATGAACAATATACAAAAGAAAAATAGAATTACATAAATATACAATATTGGATTCATTATAAAAAATATTACATTTCATTGCTATAGAAATATTAAAAAACCTTTGAAATTCACTGAAAACAACATAGGTTTGAGGCCCTATATATAGTTAGGAATTAGCATTTAAAAAAACTATGAAAATCACTGAAAAAACCATAGGTTTCACGCCAGTTATAGTTAGGAATTAGCATTTAAAAAACCTATTAAATTCACTGAAAAAACATAGGTTTCACACCAGTTATAGTTAGCTGGAAATTTTACTGACATAAAACCATTGAAATTCCCACGTTATAGTTAGTTGGACTCACTATAACTTGCGCGCCTGCAATGCACTGCTGATGACGTCACATATTATATCACTCATGACATGGTCAGTGACATCACTCATGACATCACTGATGACACCATCCTTTCGACAGAGTGACAGACCTCCTTTCAGTGTAATGTAACCCTTGAAACACACATTCAAAAATCGAAACTGACATTTTCAAAAAAATGGAGATACCCATACCAGTTACAACAACCAATTCAGTAATTCTACCATCTATATATACATCCACTCATTCACCAACAGTTCTATATAGTCACTCATACATATACTCACTCATCATATGTAGTGATACACCTATACATCCTGTTACACACCAACAGTCATCCAAAAGTTACTCACACACATACTCAAACAGGCAAATAAACTATTGAACATCCATTTATTTGCATATACAACTATACACACACACTACCACCTTACTTCTAAGGAAACTTATACATACTTACTCTCTTAAAAAATCACTTATAGAAACACATACTTATTTAAAGAGGAACTCTTACAATCTCTCACTCTCACATATACTCACTTATATACATCAATACTCACATATACTAGATTAAAACATATGTCATTACTGATAACGACACTAGTGAGACAGTCATTCACTCACTAACACACACATATACACACTCATCCACCTATACAGTCCTGCACATATGTTGTCTTCAAAACACAAACAGTGAGTCAGTCATTGATGCATCTATGTGCTAATACCCCCACCAAACCATACAGACACTCATACTGATACAAAAAAAATCTAATAACTCATATACACACACATGTAGCTACTCACCAACCCATGCAGCCACCTATACACAAAGTGAAACACTGATACATATATTTAAATATTTAAAAATTACTCGCTAATAAATGTATTCACTAAGATACACTTAATAAGCCAGTTAACCAATCGATTTCTTTTAAAAAAAACATCCATTTACACACTTATTTAACCATTTATTCTTCCATCGACCTTTACAAATACATATATAAAACATATTTATTTTTCAGAAAGACATACATTCACTTGATGGTGTCATCAGTGATGTCATCAGTGATGTCACTGACCATGTCATGAGTGATGTAATATGTGACGTCATCAGCAGTGCATTGCAGGTGCACAAGTTATAGTGAGTCCAACTAACTATAACGTGGGAATTTCAATGGTTTTATGTCAGTAAAATTTTCAGCTAACTATAACTGGTGTGAAACCTATGGTTTTTTCAGTGAATATATATATATATATTTATAAGAAATTTGGCAAAACTGTAGAGTCCGGTTCGCAGATTACCCTTTTTTTGGAATGGTGTAAATCTGTTCAGTAGTTGTTGAGAAAATTAAAGTTAAAGTCAATTATATATCTATAGGCGCGCACGCGTGCGCGCACTCAAGCGGTTGCGCGTGAGCGGAATTTTTTTTTGCTGCGTGACGTCTGTTAACGTTCGATTCGAAGGAAATCAGGAAGTTTTGTCCGCCATTTTGTCACTGCGAGTAAATATATTGTTCATTTCAAAGCGTTGAAACATGGAAAGGGGAGAAGGTAGAGATTGTTTTGCTGCATAGCTTTTCTCGGGGTGTGCAGTAAGGCCCTTAAACGCGAAAAGATATAATTTTTTCCCGAAAAAAAAATACGGGGTGCGCGCACCCGGTCGCGCACACCTATTTACAAGAGTGTGAAAATTGAGATAAATCAGAAGTTTGAGTGCTTAGATATAAGGTGGCTCTGAAAAGAGCCATTGTGTTAATTGAGTGTTTTCTTCATTTATAAGTAAGTACCGATGCAGAGCCTGATGTTGCAGGGGAAGATTCTGTTTCCCTCATTCGTGAAATGAACACCGTCTCTCCTATAGACGTCTTGCATGTGGTATCGCAAGTTGTTGTGGTAAATAGAACCCATGCTATAATCTCTGAGGAACGCAGAAACAGATTTATTTACATGTCTCCTTGCTTTCTCAAATTGTGCACAATGTTGATTGGACCAATTCCATTTCTGTCTTTGGCATATATTGGAATATACCAAGGCAGATCGAGGAAAAAGTGTCATCAATTGTCGAAAGGTGTCTTTTAGTAGCATTTCCAGACCTACCCCAGTGATTGTGCCTAGATCGTTCCCACCACAGTGCACAATTATAAGGTCTGGTTCTGGGAGATGCATAAAAGTTTTCACCAATGGAATCAATTGGTGACATTTCAATCCTCTTTTGGCAATCCATGTTATGTGTACATTTGGTAAGCAGAGGTTGCAAATTCGTCTGCTTACTGCATATTTTTCACTCCAGTGAATATAACTGTCCTATTAGCCAGACCTTCATTTTCAAGGGATTTGTAGTCATCCTCCGATCGGTTCTGGAAGTGGAATGGTAGTTAGAAGTTGAAATTCTAAATAAAGAAAAAGGAAGAGGCTGGGTGTGGTTAAAAAAATAAAAATGATTGGTTGATTGTAATAAGTGGAGATTGAACAGTACGTTGCATGTTAATGTTTATGTTAAACGAAAAGTACTATTGGGTGTGAAAAAAAAAGACATGTAACAGAGTTGTGGATTGGCAGGTGTTTCTGGAGGGAAAACAGTCTTCTTAGTTTGCTGTAGAACGTTGAGACATGAACTTTTGACCTGTGCCTTCAGCAAGGTGCAGAATGAGGTGTAACCATGGAAACAGCCGGAGATGGCAGTTGGTGATGTGTTCACTCTTTGGTGCCTCTGCATCTGACTCTGTTCTGTGGTGGCAGGCGGAGAACTGTTTGTTATTGTGGAGATGAAAGGGTGATAAGGAGAGAAATACGACATAGCGTCTGGCCTGTAGAAGCGTGGGAGCAGTGATTAAGTTTGAGTGAAGCGGAACTGTGGCGGTGCTTGGTAACAGTAAAAAAAAATTTGTTAACAGTGGTATAACTGTCTGTACGGTGCGCGACCTACTAAGAAAGAGTTCACGGGCCGTAATTGGCTTGCAGGTTCTAGTATCAGTAAGTGAGGTCGAGAAAAGAAAACATTCAGGACTTTATTTATGAAGGCCTTGCGCCACCGGTGCGTCACTTTTTCCCATTTTAAAAAATGAGGCACCGGCGGCGGAAGGTCTTCATAAATAAGGTCCTCAGTGTCTACAGTTAAGGTTATGTGGAACCCATGAATAGTTTTTCAATATGAAATCATTTCAGTTGAGATTATGGATTAAAAGAGAAACCATGAATATTTGAAATGTTTATTTAGAAATGTACTGTTTTAAAGGCAAATCATTATGTAATATGAGTACAGAAATTGCAAAAAACACAGTAATTGGTATTGTCAGTAGTACATGGAATACAAACGCTATAGTGGAAGAAAAAAGAATATAGTTGGAAAAAAAACATTGTACACTTTATAAGGAAGTATATCATATTTTAATAAATGGAAGAAGGTCTCTGGCCTTTCAGTTAGGGAACGATATATGAAAATGCAAGTGGTTATACATCATTACTTTATCAATCAGCTGTCTATATGCGAAGCACTATCAAGTTTGTGTTATGTCAGAGTGTGAGGGGAAAAAAGGCGCCAAAAGCGATAAAATGGTGAGAGGTGCATGTATGTAATCTGTTGGATGCTGCGCAAATCACTATTGAGGAGAACTACTGTATTGAGATATCTTTTGAAGGTTGTAGTATTGCATTTGAAATACAGCACAAGTAATAATGGAAATATTATTGAAAGAACATATTTTTCTGTAAATTATTTTAAAAACATAATTTTATAGGAAATTAAAGGAGTAGAGGCGTGTGAGGCGGAAATAAGCAGTTGAGATGCGAAATGGCGTTTACAGTTATAAAAAACTCGTTTAAAATTTACACATTAATTAGGGCACACGTAGCATATATTAGCGAGTTTTGCATCGAGTACGTTTGAAATAACCTTAGATAAGATATGCAATAGAATTGTTGAGATTAGACTGTAAAAAAATAAAGTTGAAAATCGAGTAGCTGAAGAAACAAATGTAGTCCACATAAAAGACCAAAATTTAACCAGCACGAAATCATAATGTCCACTGTTAGTAAAGCCAATAGGTCTGTTCTTCAAAAGAAAATATGGAAAAGAACGTGAAGAATATAGGGAAGCAAAAGGAAATGAGGACGTCAATGGCTTGTATAAGAGTTATTGGAGCATTGTTTAGGCAAAATAGGTAGCTTCTGCTTCTAACAGGAAATCACTTTTATCATTTGAAAGTATGTCAGCTATCCAATGGAAAAGAGTAAAGCAGTACTCATGATCTGTTAAAATCGGAGCCTCTTTTATTATCACAGGGCAGCTCAGTGGGTTTTCGATGTAGTTCTCTGTTAGGAAAGAGTTAACCGTCCATTGTGTAGGCAAAGTAGGCGGCAAGTGCTTCTAACAGGAAATCACTGTTATCATCTGAAAACATGTCAGCCATCCAATTGAGAAGATCAAAGGAGCATTCATGATCTGTCATTATTGGAGCGTCTTTTACCATGATAGGGCAGCTCGGTGGGTTTTTGATGTAGCTCTCTGTTAGGAAATCTTGCGCCGCTGCAAATATATTCCAATGACCCAGAACTCCTTGTATCGCTGCGAAGGCCATAAACCCTCCGTTGTAACAAAGCTGTTCATGATCAAGTAACGGATTCATGAGGTGATTGTAATTCGGTTCAGGAGGTACCAAATTGCAGAGACATAAATCCAGGGCCCACGTGAAATCACAGCTCAGGCAATGAAATACAGGCTGCACACAGGTGAAATACGAATATCGAAATGATAATCGATATGAAGTATTCAAAGTTGAGAGTGCTAAGGTGCCGTAGTACAGAAGCATTCTCTGTCGAAATAGTTCTAAGTGGTCCGGCTCGTTTGCGAAGGCAGGAGGGACATCAATTTTTAATTTCCCAAGATGGTAAAGGAAACGGCGCAGCACTGCCGGTTGTATAGCAACTCCACAGAATTAGGTCGCCGGCTATGCAGTGGAGAGGAGCAGAATGACTTGATAAATTTTCTAGGAGTCTAGTCACTTAAATATTGCTTAGTAGTTATCAAAAAAGTAGCTTTTCTTGAAGTGGAGGATGCGTTAAAAAATAAGGGAGTCATTTGAGCAAGTTGTAAAGCAAGGTCAATTTTTTTTTACATCAATGCTGTTTTCTGTGAATGTTAGCTAAGTGAAAGATATATGTGTGAGCAGATGCTACGTTAAGTTTTAAATGTGACAATGGAGCTCTTGTTCATGTCTTCCGATTCAAGGTCGGTATTCGCTGCCAAAGTCAAATATCAAGAAACGCATGCGTGGGGTAGATAGTCTGCATTCTTAAAGGAAAACAAATGGAGGGTTATTTTTACCGCGTTAGCATTGTCATTTAAAAAGTTACAGTGATTTTCATTATATGTTAAGAAAGTGTCACTGATGAAGACTGAAAATAAATCCTTATAAATAACAGGGACTGGTGTATTTTAGAAAAGGTGTGTAACATTACATGAATTGTAAAAAAAAAAATAATGTAATTGAAAGTGTATGGTTTGAAAACGAAATGTAGAGGTTTATAGTTCACGTTTTGAAAGCGGTTCTAGAGGGTCAGATGCATGATAGATTTATAAAAAATAGAACATGTTTTTCAATAGTATTATGGAAAAAATATGTGCCTTTATGTACTATTTAGATTATCTGTCTGTTGCCTATTCTTTGAGTTTTAGTAATCCTGTGTCTTATAAGTTTTCCAGGGGCGGTTTGAGGTTCATGGTGGGCTTGGGCAGGGAGGGTAGGTTGGGCGTTTGTAATAGGGGGTCCGGGTGGGGTGGAGTGCGGAGTTTAGTGAAGAGGGAGGGGGGCGGGGGGTTAGGGTGTTTGGTAATGGAGCAGAGTCAGAGGACGCCAAATTTCTGTTATGGGGTGCCACGGAAATATGTATTTATTCTCAGAGGTTTATTATATCAAGGATATATATTAACATGAAGCTCTTGTGGTTTTGTGGTTCTGTGCATGTGTATAATGCTGGCCCTGTAGTTTTTGTCTATGGACCTCATTACGACACAGGGGAGCCACGTTGCACAGTTGGAGATCAGAGACTTAGGAAATAAAACTTTATAATTGTAAGGGATCTAAGCGATACAAATCGCCCGTTCTCGGTGTAAAAAATATCACCGCTATTGGTGGTATTTTCTACGGTGTTAGTGCTCGAAGGAGAATAGTAACATATATGTGAAAGAAAATTCTGTAACAGGCTCAGCATTTCACATTATCGCGTGAAAACAAAAGTTGTTCTCACATAGCAATAAGTCTCTTATAATTAAGGGACGGAGTGTATATAGTGCTATTTACTACTCTGCTATGTGAACGATGTCGAATGTTTCATAAGAGGAGGCTTTAAAAGTTTTTCGATAAACTGGTTTTCCAGGGAAGTGGGTGGAGTGTTCCGTGTAAATTGCAGAATAGAAACTAGTAAGAACCAATTGGAAGTGTTGTTCTAAAGTCACATGACTTCACATGCGTGTGTCGCTGTCTCTATGCGATTGATGGGTGCGCGCACCCGGTCGCGCACTAAAAGAAAGCGGCGAGAAAATATCAGCTAATATGCTCTTGGAGCTCGTTTTGGTACAAAGAGTTAGTTCTGAAAAGAACTTTTTTTTTTTTTTTTTTGGAAACAAGTGTTATGATGCTTTTGATTTCTTAAAGTTGCTACGACATTTTTTAGTATGTCATACTATCCAAATAAAGTGAAGAAATGTTACTTTTCTTGGAGCATTTATGACTCTCAATTTTGTGTTTAATTACAATAAAGCTTTGCTCTCCGTATACAAGAAGTTTTCCACAGTTCTTGCATTTCATATGCACGTTCGCCAGATATGGTTTCAAGTCCATGTCAGCACTTGATGGAGATACAGGTCGTTCTGCAGAAGATGTGCTGGTCACTTCTGATGGTAATAGCGTGGCCTCCGTTTTTCTAGTCAAAGGTGGTCACTCATTTCCTTCAGATTCGGAAGATGAATGCGGAACGGTAGCCATTGCAGCAAAGTCTTCGGGAAGATGTTCGACGTTGTTCTCTATTGAGAGTCGAAAACAAAGTGATGGAAGTGGGTGGAGTGCTGTGTGTAAATTCCAGAATAGAAACTACCAACAACCAATTGCAAGTGTTGTTTTCAAGTCACATGACTTTACATGCGCTTCTCAGGATGTGTAGGCGGTGACACTATCTAGTTACGAACGTGATTTGGAAGTAGCGATGTTCTTTAGTGAACTTTAAAAACGTGAAAAGAAGTGAATTCAAACACATACGGATTTCACATATTTTTAGAGCTCGATTTAAGTATACAATTATTAAATTATAAAACCTTTTATATTTTTAAAAAAAAATATTAAGGTGTGTACAATCAGTCACGCACGAACGATTAAAAAATATTCTGCTCCATTTAATTAAAAGGTTTGTATGACAAAAAAAAGCCTAGGTTTAGTGTCTTAACGTACTATAAGTTCTTTCATTGGTCTATGAAGAAATTCATTAGGTTTAAATTGGAAAGCTTTCATGAAATAAATAGGTGGGTGCGTGCACTAAGTTGTGCACGTAAGATTGGTATGTCGATATTTATTTCAGGTATATATTTCATACTTAGGAACTAGCATTCAAAAAAACCTATGAAATTCACTGAAAAAACCATAGGTTTTACACACGTTATAGTTAGGAAATAGCATTTGAAAAACCTATGAAATTCACTGAAAAAACCCTAGGTTTTACACACGTTATAGTTAGGAAGTAGCATTTAAAAAACCTATGAAATTCACTGAAAAAACCATAGGTTTGACACATGTTATAGTTAGCTGGACATTTTACTAATATAAAACCAATGAAGTTCCCCGTTATAGTTACTTCAGCTAACTATAACTCGCGCGCCCGCAATGCACTGCTGATGACTTCACATATTACATCACTCATGACATGGTCAGTGATGTCATGAGTGATGTCACTGACCATGTCATGAGTGATGTAATATGTGAAGTCATCAGCAGTGCATTGCGGGCGCGCGAGTTATAGTTACCTGAAGTAACTATAACGGGGAATTTCATTGGTTTTATATTAGTAAAATATCCAGCTAACTATAACATGTGTCAAACCTATGGTTTTTTCAGTGAATTTCATAGGTTTTTTAAATGCTACTTCCTAACTATAACGTGTGTAAAACCTAGGGTTTTTCAGTGAATATATATATATATATATATATATATATATAGGCACGGTGGACCCGCCCCCTCCTTGCACTACTCTGCAAACACGCCCCCTGGTGTGTTTGCAGAGTGGGAACAAACTCCCCTTGAAAACTCTAGTGCACCAGGAACCTCCAGGGTGCTGCTTTGCAGAGGGGTCTTCTGAGGCCATGCCCCTTTTTATACCTCTCTGAAACGCAGCTCTGTGGCACTTACTGGAGGTACTTGGTGGGCTAGTTGGCCACCAGGGGACCTCAGGTTTCAAGGGCACTTAATCCCCCAACTTAAAACGTGCCACAGGGCATGTTTGCACAATGGTGAAGGTAGGGGGCGGGGCCTGATGTGATAAGTGTACAAACACGCCCTGTGGCGCGTTTAAAGTTGGGGAATTAATTCCTCCTCAATCCAGAGGTCCTCTGGGGGCAACTAGCCCACCAGGTACCTCCACTAAGCGCCACAGAGCTGCATTGCAGAGTGTTGTGAAAAGGGGCGTGGCCTCTGAACACCTCTCTGTAACACAGCTCCCTGGCCCCCAGGGGACCGCAGGATAGAAGAGGAATACATTTCCCCACTTAAAACACACCACAGGGCATGTTTGCACACATGTCACTTCAGGCCCCACCCCCTTCCTTCACCATTGTACAAATATTCCTCTAAAATCAGCCGAACTGCGAATTCCCATTTACTCACCTGTTATCAGGAGAGAACTCAGTCCGGCATCTTTTAGCCCAGTACTGACCCTGAAAAGTAATTCTAAGGGTACTTACCAGTAACTTGTATTTTTTTCCATAGGAATCCATTGTGTGGTTTTCACCAGAAGAGTTTCTGATTGTCGATTTTTGAAACATACAAATATTCCTCAAAAATCAGTCGAACTACAAATTCCAATTTACTCACCTGTTATCAGGAGAGAACCCAGTGCTGCATCTTTTAGCCCAGCTCTGACCCTGACATTTAATTCTAATTATACGTACCAGTAACTTGAAATTCCTTCTTTAGGCTAACATTGACTAGTTTCACTCGAAAATTCTTCTAAGTGTGGAGTTTTGGAACTTTTAAATATTCACTAAAAATCAGCCGAACAACAAATTCCAATTTACTCATCTGTTATCAGAAGAGACCTCAGTGCTGCATCTTTAAGCCCAGTACTGATCCTGAAAAGTAATTCCAACCATACTTACCAGTAACTTGTATTTCCTTCCATAGGAATCCTTCCAGAAAAGTTTGTGTCTATTTTCATAAACTACAAACATTCCTTAAAAATCGCCTGTATGACTTAAACGCATTCTTTCAACTATTTACAGGAGATGTACCAGTGCCGGATCCAGGATCCACCACTGAGTTAGAAAAAGTAACGATAACACTACTTACTTGCTAAGTGAATTTCCTCCTATAGGATAACATTGGTGATTCTATGTGCAAAAGTTTCTAAGTGTCAACTTTTAAAATATAATAATATTCCTTCCGTCACAAGCACAGCTCACCTCCGGGCCGTGATGGAGCGGTTCCGTCATGAGCACGGGAGCGTCGCGCGGCCCCGCCTCCCCCTTAGCACTGCGGCAGAATAGCCGCCGCAGCGAAGGGGTTAAAAAATAAAATATCTAAAAATAAATAGTTTAACAATTTTTAGTAAATCAGTATCAAAAAAATAAATATAAGAATTAATACATTTAAAAATTGTCATTTACAAAACAATCACCTGAACTGAGTGGACTTGATCACTACAAAAACCTTTGAATTTCACTGAAAAAACATAGGTTTCAGAAATGGTATATATAGGAACTAGGATTTAAAAACCTTTGAAATTCAGTGAAAAAAACATAGGTTTCAGGCTTAGTATAGTTAGGAATTAGCATTTAAAAAACCTTTGAAATTCACCGAAAAAAACATAGGTTTCAGGCTTGATATAGTTAGGAATTAGTATTTAAAAAACCTTTGAAATTCACTGAAAAAACTATAGGTTTCAGGCCTGATATAGTTAGGAATTAGCATTTAAAAAACCTTGGAAATTCACTGAAAAAACATAGGTTTTAGGGGTGTTAGAGTTAGCTGGACATTTCACTCATACAAAACCATTGAAATTTCTGCGATATAGTTAGTTGTACTAACTATATCTCGCGCGCCCGCAATCCACGGATGATGATGTCACATATTACATCATTCATGACATGGTCAGTGACATCACTGATGATATCTTAAATGACATCACTGATGACATCACTGATGACATCATCCATTGAATGTGGTTTGATTAGTTATTTAAATATGCATTATATATATAGCAATTTGCATTAAAGAATGAGTGTCTATATAAATATAAATATCTGGATGGAGGATTTACCTATGTTTTTTTCAGTGAACATATATATATATATTATTTAAGGACGTTCACTGTGGTCCATTCACCAACTGCATCAAATTGGGTTAGTGATTAAATCATCTTTAATTTATTTATTGACCGAGCTGTATATATGTTAATTTGAAACTTTTTTTATGAAGGCTACCTCTATTTATTTTGCGGTCTGTCTTAAAAAACGTATCTTTTGTGTTTGCTCCGGTCGGATTTTCCAATGTGAAGTCTGTATATTTAATGTCTTCATATCCTCATGCAGTATTTCTTCAATTTTTATTCATGCTGGCAGTTGTGACATCCAATCGTGTAAAAGAATTATCAGCACTTTGCACTTTAAAAATGAACTGCTCCTCATTTAGCGTTGTGTGATCAAGGCCTCTGGGCAGGCCGAAACGTTATGCTGGCGGCGAAAAAACCAAATATATAATTTTTCACCTGCAAGACTGGGTCGGCTCTCGTCTCCTTCTCTGGTGGTGTCCTGATGATTGAGGGATTGCTGGAGTCTCGGGTTCGAGTTTGCTGTGCATTTCGACAGCCGTTTTTGCTTCTTCGGCTTTGGAGTTGACCCCTCCTTACTTGTGGGCGGCTCGGCAGGAAGCAATCTCTTTCAGTTACCCGGAAGACCTCGTTTGACTCCGGTGTGGAGTAGCTACGCAAGCCCCTGGACCGCATCAGTGTGCACATCGCTACCAAAATTGAGACCGGCACTGAGAGACGGAGGCCCGGCACGAGCTGAGGTGCTCGCTGCGGCAGTGGTGTTTATCAACGCGGATTGTCCCGTGAAGGAGTTTGTTTGGACTGCGAACAGGACCACTGGAGAAGCTGTTCGTCTTTCTGGGTGAGAGAGCATTTTTGCAGATTATTGCATGCCATGTCAGCAGACACGGTGAGGGGTAGAGAGGAGGCAGCAATGGACCTCTCTGACAACTCCCCGGCTGGGGAGTCTAACAGAACTGTTCGCACTGAGAGTGTACAAGTGGGAGGCACGAGCCTCCGTGACAATTATAAGAAATTAGAAAAACTAATAAAAAGAGAGCAGGCTAAATGGTGGGAGCACCGTTCATTAAGTAGATACCTTGAGGTGGGGTGCATCCCTCGAGGATTATGAATCATGTTAGCGCCCAATTATGAGCAACCAGATCCTAATTTGCTCAGTGAATGGGCAGAATGTAATTTGGATTCCTCCCGCAAATTGGTTACAATCCTGGTAAAATATGCGGCGAGCGACTGTATTTCATTACAGCAGCAGATTGATGAACTAAATGTTGAAAGCAGCTCCATGGAAAAAGGAGTTGAAGCAGATTCAACTAAATTCAGGGGTGACATGATGGCCAGGCTACGCAAAGAAGAGGACATCATCAAGAAGTACAAAGCATTCAAATTTCAATGCGACAAAGTTGACTAACCGCAAGGGCGTATTTTTACATTTTACATTCGCAAGAAAATATGACGCTATTAAGGCTTCCAAATGTACTTCAAGCTTTACAGCAGCCTCGGGCAGTTTGGGTAATTTGCCAGCTTCAGGTCTGTTGTCCTCTGCATCAGATGTGAGTTCGGTGCCTGACAGTGGATCGGATACAGATGCAACTAGACATGACTCGCGGTTGGGGTTTATAAAGTTCTCGTTAGCGCAGGAGGTCGACTGCCTGCGTCAAGACAAGCGAGAAACTCTACGACCCTGGAAACCCAGTCAATGCGCAAACAAAGATACAACAAAAAGTGGCAACAACGAAGG
This sequence comes from Lissotriton vulgaris, assembly GCF_964263255.1. NCBI lineage: Eukaryota > Metazoa > Chordata > Amphibia > Caudata > Salamandridae > Lissotriton > Lissotriton vulgaris. The sequence goes on along the minus strand of NC_141691.1, from coordinate 1,189,046,902 downwards.
AAACAAGGCCGTCTCAGAAAAAAACTAAAAGAAGTTTTACCCCAAGAAGAGATGGAATCAAAACAACTAAAATCAGTTCATGACACTAGTCCCTTCATTGTAGGAGATTCATCTGTCATCAATCTCACTACAACTGCTCTCACCAAGGAGGATGTGAACATTTTGTCACTGGGACTTACATACAGTCCTGCGAGTAACTTAAATTATGCAAAGACCAGGATAGATGTATACAAATACACATGCAAATTGAAGTTGAAGAAATACTTTTTGAGCAACAAATACCAACCTAAAATACAGGAGACTACCGCAGTAACTTTATCACCAGGGTTAGTTGCCAAAGATTCTGGTTTGCTTCAGGATTTGATTGCATTGCACGTTGAAGCTCCAGTCACAGGATCTCAGGAGGAACAGGTGGTGTTGGATTTGCCAGGTCATTCAAATTTCAAACCTAAATCGACCTTTACACCACTTATGCTATATGACAACGTTGACATTTTTCACGAATTAACTACAGCTGGGATCAAGAAACTCCATGTTACAACACTAAAGGAGAAATTCAAATATCGGGCTCACAACAACCATTATAATAACTGGGTCAAGAAATTGCAGGCAGCTAATACCATCATTATTCGCCAAGCCAACAAAGGGGGAAATGTTGTGCTGTGGCCACGTTCTCTATATTTTGAGGAGGCTTACTGTGGAAAAGATACTAATACCAGGATGATGTTGATAAGGTGTTTATTGAAACACGTCCTTCCTCAAGTCCCGTCAAGTGAGTTATAACACAGCATCATTCTAACATCCCCAACTCCCACCTTCAAATGATGCACCAAACAACAACAACTGACACGAGACAGACACGAGGTGTAACTCGTGCTATCTCGTGTTATACATAGTATTATGTGTTATACAACACACCTCCCTTCCTGTAACAATAAATAAATAAATAAATAAATAAATAAATAAAACAAAATTCATCTTGAACATTCCATGTACACAACATTGGTTCATACAATAAATATAATTCACAATAATGCTAATTCATTACAAAATCAATGTACCCTGCAGGAAGGCGATGAATTCTTGAATTTTATTTTGAAAATACAGTAGGAGTAGCTGTGACGTCCCCATGTAGAGAATTCCCATTAGGAGAAAAACCATCATTTCCGGAATCTTCATTGCCAGATTTAAAATCCAGAAAAACATTACTGTCGGCATCTAACCTAACAGCTTCCTTGCCTTTAAATATAGAAACCCTGTTCAAATTCCAAACACTCCCATCATCAATTCTAACAGCATGCTTAAAAACTTCAATGACCTCCTTAGGATGTGACCAGATTTGACCCCCTTTCAACACTCCTTCCTTCCTCTTGATACGCACTAAATCACCGACAGAAATCACATGTTTACTCACTGAACCTTGCTTTATCTCCATCCTTTTCTTCATCTCATCCTTATATGCACTCACTCTATTGCGAACCAAATCATAGTCAACCTTTGAAAAACCACAATGATCACTCAGATTTTTTTTCAACCACCACGGAGTCAATCTAGTACTGGGTTTCCGACCTCTTAAAAGTTCAAATGGACTGACTAATGTGACAGAATTGGGTGATGTTCTGTAAGACAACAACATGGACTGAAGAGCATTACGCCAGTTTAGATTACCTTTAACAGAAAGTTAGATAGCCTCCTTAACCACTCTATTGAACCTTTTAACCTGACCATTGGCCTCAGGATGGAAAACGGCAATTTTATTATGTGTTATCCCACATTTAGTAACAAAACACTCAACATCCTTACTGGTAAATTGTGGTCCATTGTCTGTCACTAACTCTTCTGGAATTCCTTTCCTGCAAAAAGTTTCATCCAAAAACTCTATCACATTTTTAGTTGTTATGTCCCTTACCATTTTGACCTCTGGCCATTTCGAGAATTAGTCTATCAAAACAATGTCAAACCTTCCTTGCTCAGGCAAGACAGTAAATGGACCAATAAAATCAAGACCTAACTTCCGCCAAGGACCAAAAGGGTACTCCACAGGACAAGGCTCCGAACGCAAAGGAACAGCAGACTTGTCACTATTGGCGCAATCTAAGCATTTCTGGACATAATGTTCTACACAACTATCTACACCTGGCCACCAAAAGAAATCCTTTATTTGTCTTCTGGTGAACAAAATTCCTAAATGCCCTTCATGAGCAATGCTAATAATAGTGTTCCTCAAGGAAAAAGGAGGAATACATTTATCACCTCTCATGAGCAAACCATTTTCAATTGCTAATTCATCTTGCACCTTAGCATAACTCATCATTTCGCCTGAAAACTTCCTTTGCTCTTGCCACCCTTGCAAAATGTAGTTCTTAACTTCAGTCAATTCAATACTTTTTTCCATTTCCCTTGTCCAAGATTCCTTACTTAAATCAAACTTCTCCCCATACACCAACAAAACGTCTTGAGAAGTAAAAGCAACCTCACACTCATCATCATCACAAGGAACATCACAAGAAGTATGCAGTCTGGACATACAATCTGCATGAACATTAGTTTTCCCTTTTACATAAACCATTTCAAAATGGAATGATTGTAATCTAGAAGCTAATCTAGCAAGACGAGCAGACAAGGTACGACCTCCACCCGGTGCCATCATGTAAATAAGAGGCTTATGGTCAGTTTTTATTGTGAACTTTGTTCCCCATAAAAAAGTTTTAAAATGTTCAGCTGCCCAAACCGAAGCTAATAACTCTCTTTCAATAACTGAATAATGTTTCTCAGCATCTCTTAATGCTCTTGAAGCATATGCAATTATCCATTCCTTTCCACAATCATTTTGCATGAGAACAGCACCTAACCCCGTGCTACTTGCGTCAACCATAATGGTACATTTCTTTCCTACAACAAAGGGTTTCAAACAAGGTGCATTCACAACAAAAGCTTTGAGACTTTGAAATGCTTCAGTCATTACATCAGACCATAAAATCCTTGCATTTTTCTTTAAAAGAGGTCTAAAAGGATCCACTTTTGATGAGAAATTCGGAATGAATTTAGAATAAAACTCCATTAGTCCTAAAAAAGCTACTAATTGTTCCTTTGAAACGGGCACAGGACCTTTAATAATGCTTTCAATATGTTTCTGCTTTGGTTTAATCCCGGCACCACTAATGGAGTGCCCTAAGTATTCTACTTTTTTTTTCATTAATTTTACATTTGTCAAGGCGAAGGGTAAGGCCCTTTACAGATAACGCAGATATTACTTTCCTTAAATTATCATCATGCTCCTCAACATTTTTCCCAAATACAAGTATATCATCTTGAAAGGCGATTGCCCCTGTCAACCCATCAAGTGTTTCTTTCATGAGTCTTTGAAAAACTGAGGCGGCACTAGCCAATCCGAAAGGCATGCGTTTTTACCTGAAAAGACCTTCAGGAGTTATAAAAGCCGTCAAGTTTTTGGATTCATCATCTAAAACCACTTGATGATAAGCGCTTGCCAAATCAATGCATGAAAAGACCTCAGCGCCCCCTAATGTTGAGACCATCTCATGAAGATTTGGCAAAGGATGAGCGTCAACCCACATGGAATTATTTAGACTCCGGAGATCTACACATAGTCTCAGTTCGCCGTTGGATTTAACCGAAATCACAATCGGAGAAACCCAAGGTGACGACTCAATGGGCTCAATAATATCTTTGTCACATAAATCTTTAAGTAAAATTTTAAGTTTATCTCTATATGTAAGAGGAACATTTCTTACTCTGTGCCAAACAGGTACAACCCCATCATTAAGTTTAATAGTATGTTTAAAACCCTGATACTGACCAAGTTTTCCACTGAAAACATTTGAAAATTCAGATTTCAATTTACTAAGCATGGCATTCCTATCAGAATCATTAGAGCTTACAATGGAATATACTGGAGGATTGGCCCTAGGATCTATCTTAATACCCAATTGATCTTGATGTGGCCATCCCAATAACGATTGCCCAGACTTTTCAACATAGATCTTACCATATGTAGATTCACTTGCAAACGTAATTTTCCCCCCAAAAAAACCTACCAAATCAATTTTGTGTCCTGTGTAACCTCCTGGTGAGATGTCAGATTCAAGTAAATTTTTGTTTGGCCAATTCTTTTCTACAATATCTAAACCGAGTAGGGTATACCATGCACAAGTATCAACAAATACATTTATCATCTTTCCATCTATAATCACATCACAAGATGGAAACTTACTTACACCCTCACTTCCACAAATATTAATGACAGTATTGATATTGTTTTCTTTCGGTAAATCATAATCATCAATGTCTTGAACAATATTCACTTTCCTGGTGGTAGATTTGCAAAATTTAGTTAAATGCCCTTTCTTATTACATTTTAAACATATTTTATCAAGAGCAGAACAAGATTTAGAGTTTGCTAAATGGTTTGGACTTCCACATCTGAAACAAATCCATTGAGTGTTCTTCTTTTCATTTTTAGTAAATTTAAATTTCGAATCATTCTTATTGTTAGAATAATCGTTTTTTTGAATAAAAGGTTTCTTAAATTTTTCTCCTTCTTTAGAGACACTAAAAACATCTCCTTTCTCATTTCCTCTTATTTCCTTCACAAACTTCTCGGAATGCTAAATTGATCTTGCAATATCAATAGCTGCATTTAAAGACATGTCTGATGTTGTCCAAAGTCTTTCCTGGACTTTTATATTATTTGTTCTCATCAATATTTGGTCTCTCAAAACTTGTTCATAAGTTATGTGTTCAAAATCACAGGTGACAGCAAGTGATCTGAGAGAAGATACAAAGTCTTCAATTGATTCATCTGCAAGTTGTTTACGAGAGTAGAAAATAAATCTCTCCATAACAATGTTCTTTTTCTTGCCAAATCTTATTTTTAACTGCTCCGCAGCACGGTCATAAACATTCCTATCACCAGGATTGATTAAAGCGGGAAGAGTAAGGAATTCTTTTAATCCAATTCCCCCAAGACAATGCTTTAAAAGTGAAAGTTTCCTCTCAGGTTCACATTCTTTTCCTTCCAAAACTTCTACATAGGCTAAAAAAAACTGGTTCCCATATTTCCCAGTCCATAGGTGGATCACCTTTGTTTGCAAAAAGGAAGGAGGAGGAACAATGCCACTCATTTTATAATATTGATGGTATTAACTTGATAATATATTAAGCAAAATAATAATAAAAAAATAAAAAAATCTAAAAGAGAAAACAAACATCCAGAATTAGTACCTTATACCAATGTTTAGTCGTGTAATATGTCTTAATTGAAGGATTCCACAGATTGCAGAGTTGGTAAGTTGAAGAAACGATGAAAAACAGTAAAATTCGGAATTCACCTTTCCAAAATGGCCGCCGTAGTTATCACGCTCTTTTGAAAGGCAGTAGAGCTTGTTTAGAAGACGTTTGACGTCATACGCCTATTGTTGTACGTCTGTTTTGAAAGAAAATTGAACTCGCGCTTGTAGGAACCTCGTTGCAGGCTCGCACTTCAACTCGCGCTGATGACCTCGCGCAGCCGGCTCGCTCTTGCGTTGCAGGCTCGCACTCGCGGTGATGAAGATTAAAAGGTAATTAATTTATAGAGTAAAATACCTCAAAGCGATTCCGTGGTGCGATTCCTCGAAGGTCAAAGCGATTCCGTGGTGAAGATTCCGGGGATTACCATATGTTAAAATCAACTCTGAGAAAAAATAAAATAATGTTTTCCTTAAAAAAAAATTAAAAAAAAATGAGAATCCTTTCTAATATATTAATTTGGAAGTTCTTTTCCCCTCGTCGCCAGTGTGGAAAAGATACTAATACCAGGATGATGTTGATAAGGTGTTTATTGAAACACGTCCTTCCTCAAGTCCCGTCAAGTGAGTTATAACACAGCATCATTCTAACATCCCCAACTCCCACCTTCAAATGATGCACCAAACAACAACAACTGACACGAGACAGACACGAGGTGTAACTCGTGCTATCTCGTGTTATACATAGTATTATGTGTTATACAACACTTACCTCCAACTAAACGATGCATTATGTTACAAACGCTGCGATGTGTTGACTGTCAGGCGAGTTCAGACAGAGTTCCGCACACTCCTGATGGGTTGGAGAAGTGCAGGTTTGTTAAGCCTGGATGAATCAAAATTTCTAAAGTAAGAACACCCTGTGATGCCTGTTTTTTACCTGATCCCCAAAGTCTACAAGAACCTCCAAATCCCCCGGGCAGACCAATTATATCCGCCAAGAGTGGGCTGTTGGAAAATTTGACCATGTACATTGATTTTTTTCTTCAGGATTTTGTGAAAATGTTACCGTCTTATGTACAAGATTCTATGGATTTTCTTAAGAAAACTGGAAAATGTGCATTGGGACTCACAATGTTGCCTGATTACGCTAGATGTTTCAGCTCTCTATACCAGTATTCAACAATCATTATTTCCAGCATGTCAGGGGTGTGGCCATGGGGGCCTGCTTTTCTCTCAGTTATGCCTGTCTGCATATGGGCTACTGGGAGGAGCAGGTCCTACATGGCACATTCCATGATGTGGTTGTTGAACATGTGGTACACTGGTACCGCTATATTGATGATATTTTTCTTATATGGCGGGCCAGTGACTTCATGGACATGATAAATCAGAATTTTTTCAATCTTATCTTCACCTCCAACATTAGTCAGGAGAGAATTTGCTTCTTGGTTCTGGAGGTAGTGGTGCATAACAACAAATTGGAGACTGTATTATACAGAAAGCCTACAGCTGGCAATACGGTGCTGCACGCCATGAGTCATCATCCGGCGCATCTGATTCACAGTATCCCCCATGGGGAGATGCTTCGGGTTAGACACATTTGCAGCACTGATGGCCAATGCAGGGCAGCACAGAAGGAGAGTAAAGCATGATTTTTAGCTAAGGGTTATATTAAGACCGCTTTAGATGTGGCTATTCGGAAGGTTAATTCCATTCCGAGGAAAGAGGCTCTGCTACATAAGAAATCTCAGAAAGCAGAACCCACCAGTACCAAACAACCGGTCAGACTTGTACTGACTTATAACTGACAACATCAAGCTCTCCGTAAAATAGTTACCAAAAACTGGAACTTGATATCTAATGATCCTATCATCGGTAACCTCATGTCAGCTAAACCTGAAATTTCCTTCAGAAAAGCACGCTCGATGAGCGATGCTCTGGTCAAATCCAGTCCAGAAGTGTTAACTAACACCTCTTGGCTCCAGGCCAATAAGGGTTTCAGAAAGTGCACTGTGTGCAAGGCCTGCAAACACGGTGTGAGCAAGACAGAATATATTACACCTTTTTCTGACATCCCTGTGGGATCCATAAACAGTTGACTTGCAAAACTGAGTTTGCGGTGTATGTGCTGGAGTGCCTGTGTGGCCTGCGGTATGTGGGTAATACCAGGCTGCGCACTCACAAACAGATACTCCAGTACATAAGGGTCATCAACACCGGTAACACTGCTTACCCAGTTGCACGCCACTTTAAAGATCATCATGGAAATCAAAGTCAACTGTTAAGGTACTTTGTAATCGATGTGGTTCCACCGTTGAGGAGGGGAGGGAACCGTCATGCTATTTTACGAGCCCTCGCACAAGATACATTGTGGAGCTTGATAGTAAGTCTCCCTCAGACCTTAACGTCAGTGAAGATTTCTACACCTGCTTATAGTTTCCATTTCTTTACCTATTTGGCTCCTTCACCATACCATTGAAGCTCCTTCATTCATCTCCCTATTGCTGCAAAAAACATATTTTACCTATGGGGATGATTAAGGGGCTTGCCCCTCTCTCTCAGTACAGTACAGTTGTTTTTAAACTATTTTCATCTGTTTTTAAGGTTGTTTTAATATAAGAGAATTTGGTATTTTATATTCTGCACATATTTTTGCACATTCTACTGCACTGATGTTACACAATGTTTGCACTGCTACTGCCACGTGATTGTGATTGTTTACATGTTTTTGGATTTTAGACATGAGTTAACCCACTTAGGTCATATTATTTAAGGACGTTCACTGTAGTCCATTCACCAACTGCATCAAATTGGGTTACTGAAGAAATCATCTAGAATTTATTTATTGACCGAGCTGTATATACGTTTTTTGAAACTATTTTTATGAAGGCTAGCTCTATTTATTTTGCGGTCTTTCTTAAAAAACGTATGTTTTGTGTTTGCTCAGGTCGGATTTTCCAATGTGAAGTCTGTATATTTAATGTCTTCAATTCCTCATGCAGTATGTCTTCTTTTTTTATTCATGCTGGCTGTTGTGACAACCAATTGTGTAACAGAATTATCAGCACTTTGCACTTTAAAAGTGAACTGCTCCTCATTTAGCGTTGTGTGATCAAGGCCTCTGAGCAGGCCGAAACGTTATAATGGCGGCGAAAAAAACAAATATATAATTTTTCACCTGCAAGACTGGGTCGTCTCTCGTCTTCTTCTCTGGTGGTGTCCTGATGATTATGGGATTTCTGGAGTATTGGATTCGAGTTTATTGTGCCTATATATATATATATATACTCCAACCTCCGTTTTCCTCCTGCAATCGCTCTCCCCTCGATCGCGCTGGATACAGACACGGACCAAACGTAAGATGCTGGTTCAGATTTTATTCAGCTGTCGCCATAACGTTTCGGCACAAAGCCTTGATCACATGACAGCGTAACCACATTTTGCTTGAGTATTTAAAGTGCACAGTGCTATTACGTGATTGGTCCATTTAAAAACACCCACATTGGCATAGTGGACAGACTTTAAATCACAGGCATATTGTGCATGTATATTTTCAAAGTTCACGATAAATAGTACATGGCATTTTTACAAATACTATATATTGCCTTGACTCTGTAAGTATCACAATTTTCTAAAACAATATCGAGCTAAATCCCTGATTCTATTCACATCTTTTTTTATATATATTTCTTTCTTTTTTTTCACAATTGTAGGATAAATCCCTTAGTTGTAAACCATGATACTCCATTTTAGGTCATAAGTCCTGCCCCATAAATTTGGCCTTTTCCCCCAACCCGTGTAAAAGTGCTTTTATGTGCATATATAAAAAAAGTTTTCATTTTATCTAAGTAGGACTGAGCTACTTCACATCCCATTCTTGTATCATTTCAAATTGTAAGCTGTTCCTAGGTTCTAATCCTCTCAGTTTAAGCATTTCTCATCCTTAATTACCTTTACCAGCTACCCTTCGCTATTCATTTCTTGCAGGCATATTTCATTACTTATTCTTACACATCCTGTTGTTATTTTCTGAGCATTAACAGACCAATTCCACATATTATAATTATCAAATCATCCAATTAAACATATTGCAGACATTTCCTCATGTTGTTTCCCACTATCCACTTTGGATTTGACCATTATGCTTAAGAGTCGAGATATTTCCATCCATTGTCAATTACCAAACCTATTTATTCCTTATATACAAAAATATATATAAAATTATATATATATGTATATAAAAATATGAATAAAAATACTTCAATTTCATCTATATACACTATATACATGCTGTTATATTTCATCAGTTTTTCATGACAATGTATTACCTCAGTTCATTCTCTCTTGTGTTTGTTTATTTATGTAAACACGTATAAAGGTCCTCTGTCACGTTCAAACCTCCCGGCTGTTTACTGTTAAACTTTAATATGTAGGTGGTTTCCATTTTGCGTAATTTTGTTTCTCTGTTTCCTCCCCTCCTGCTAGCTGTAATGGCGTCTACTACATAGTATATGAGTTCTTTGTTGTTACTTTGGTGGTGTGTTTTGAAGTGCCGTGCCACTGGGTAGGTGCTATCTTGTGTAGTTATGGCCCTCAAATGTTGCAAAATTCTTCTGTGCACGGGGAGCTTCGTGCTCCCCACATATTTTAGTTTGCATGGGCACTCTAAGATGTATACGGCGTAATCCGTCTTACATGTTAGTACCTTAGTGATACGATGTTCCCGATCACTAAATCCATCCTTATATACCTTCTTGTTGACAGCATGTGCACAGGCCTTACAGGTCTTGCACTTGAAAAAGCCTTGATTATTTTTGTCCCATGAAGTGCTGTCAAGTATTTCAGGGCATGTCACTACCACTCTGTCCCTCATGTTAGGAGCCTTGCTGAATGTTATAGATGCCTTTTTGGGGAGGTTCTGGCCTATAATGGGATCATTGCTAACTATTGGCCAGTTTTTGTTTATTATTTTACGCACTTCTCCATGCTGATTGCAGTAACCCATTATTATCCGAAACGGTTCTGCAGATGTTTTGCCTACATTGTCCGTGCTCATTTGAATATTTGATATCTCAGCCGAGATATCTTTGCTACCCAGTAATTCCATTCGGTCTTTGACCATTGATTTCTGGATTGCTTGTTTTATTGTAGTTACATGGTACCCTCGTTCCAAAAATCTACGGGTGCAGAAATCCTGAGCTTTTTTCAGTTCATCTAGCTCACTACATAGTCTCCGGAGTCTTAGCATCTCACCATACGGAATACTCCGTATCAGATGGGCTGGGTGAGTGCTGCTTGCATGTAGGATTGTGTTTCCTGCAGTAGATTTTCGGTATAATCTACTTGCTAACTTGTTGTTGTGGGTGTATATCTCTATGTCTAGGAAGGGGACCTGTGTCTGGCTCATTGAGAACGTGAAAGTGATGTTAAGATTATTTTTGTTTATGTTCTCTATAAACTTCCGCCTCCACCCGTGTACCCCTCCACACAACAAACAAATCGTCGATAAAGCGGTACCACGCTACAATATTTTCCTTCATCTCTTTTCGAAAGTTGGTTCTGAGGACCAGTTCTTCCCAAGCCCACATGTGTAAACACGCTACGCTTGGTGGAAAACTGGCCCCAATCGCCACTCCCTGACGTTGACAATATATGAGATTATTGAATATGAACACATTGTGTTCCAAACAGTAGGTTAACATTTTTATCAACATTTCATTATGCTCATTAAATTCATCAGTTCTCCTTGATAAGTAGTATTTGACCGCTTCTATACAGTCCAGATGTCTTATACTTGTATAAAGGGCACTTACATCCAATGCTAGCAACCAATCTCCCGGTTGCCACTCGATGTTGCTCATTTTGCAAAGAAAGTCACTTGAATCACGGGCATATGAGTCCAGGGACTGCACAAAAGTCTGAAGAAAATGATCAATATATACTGATGTATTCTCCAGAAGCCCCCCTATTGCATTAATAATGGGTCTACCCGGGTTTTTTTTTTATCTTTGTGTACTTTTGGAATAAAGTATATGCAGGGCATTATTGGATGATCGACCTTCAAATATTGATGTTCCGATTCAGATATCAATTTTTTGCCCTTCGATTTGGTTAACCAAGTATGATATTCAGTTTGCCATCCTTTTACTGGTATCGCATTAACTCTTTCATAATGATCGCGATTATTCAACTGCGCATATGCTTCCTTTTCATACATTTCCTTTGTGAGTAACACCACATTGCCTCCCTTATAACTTGGTCGTACTATAATGTTTTTATCCTTGTTTAATTTTGTTACCAAGTTCTCATAGTCCATTGTTTGTTGATTGTTCTTGTAGTGTCCTTTACTTATACGTTTATGTAGTTCCTTTAGATCATTCGTTACATTTTCGTGAAAAATATCAATACCATCACGTGGCATAATGGGGCAAAATGTTGATGGCGGTTTCAGTGTTGTAAGTCCTGTTCCACCTTGTATCTTACTTTGTAAACTTGACGTGTTTGGCACAGGAGGCCTCGGTTCCTCACCCTCTGTTTCCCATAGTTCAGCTAACTCTTGAGAGAGTGTTCCGTGTTGTTCCTCTTGGTTGGTACTGTCATCTGCTTTTCTCTGTGATATTTTTTCAGTTTGAGTCTTCTTATTGCTTTATAGATATCAATCCATGCTTTAGCATAATTGAGATTTGTTTTTGGGGCAAATGAAAGTCCAAGTTTCAGAATTTTTTCCTCTTTATCTGTCAGTGCCATTGTAGTAAGATTAATTATTGTTTTGTTTGGCGTGGTTATTGCTTCTTGGTCCACTTCCCCCGGCCTCTCCAGGTAGCCAGTAGGTATATATAGTTAGGACCTAGTTTCCATAGGAAATCACCAACATTCTATTGGTAATAACTTTGGCGCCAGTTAATGAATCTACATGAATTTCTCAAAGAAGATGGCCCGTTATGCTCCGCTCCTTCCCTGAAAGTTTGAGGGGGGTTCGTCAAGTGGGGGCTGAGATAAAAGCGGGGCCCCAAAACGTGTTTTCCCCATGCAAATTTCCATAGGACCTTTAGACACGGCTACAGCCCGAACGGCTGAACGGAATTATTTGAAATTTGGCAAAGTTGAAGAGACCGGTTCGCAGATTACGCTTTTCTTTAATTGGTGTAAATCCGTCCAGTATTTGCTGTGAAATTTGCATTCACATTCAATTATATATCCATCGGTGCGCACCAGTGCGCGCACTGTCCCCGCCTGCCAGCCTGAAATCGGGCCGCCGCACTGCCCGCGGTGACCCAGAAGTGCTGGGGCCGGCCGGCCAATCCCAGCGCGGCCGGCCAGAAATGCCCGCCCCCGCCGTGAGGGGGAAGAAGGAAGATGGCGGCTGACTCTGCAGGGCTCCCGTGATGGGAGGGAGTCCTGCCACCTGGAAGAGAATCGTTGTCTGCGGCTGGGGCTCCCGTGTGCTGAGGGAGCCCTGAGGAGAGAAGGAAGCCGCCGGCACCAGGACGAAGAGGAGACGGGACGGACAGGTGCGGGGCTCCCCTGTGCCGAGGGAGCCCCGGGGACCAAGAGGGAGGCTGGAGCAGTGCCGGAGGGGGCACATTGTCGGTGCCCGCCCCCGCCGCAGTCCAGCCGCAGCCCGGGGAAGCGAGGAGCCCACCAGCAGAGCAGCCGGTGAGTAACGCAGGCTGGGGAGGGCTCCGATAAGCTCATAGCTGCCAAGGTTTCCGAGCATTTTGTCTGGCGAATTTTGACTCTTTGCATGTTTTTGCCCCTGTTGAGAGCAGTGTTATGTGGTTTAAGCATTGCACACCGTTTCATGCCAGGCAACAGCTTATTGCTTTCCTGTTTACCACGGAATACCGACATTTGGTCAATATTAAGTGTAAATGTATTGTTATTCTGTGTTAGGGTTGGCGCAGGGCACAAGTCAGGCTCTTGTACTATTTAGAGAAAGGGGGTCCGTTTAATCCAATTTTTAGTGAAGGCAGGACCCGTTGAAATTTAAAGATCTGGTCACTGGATGTCACTTCACGACTGCTGAGATGGACCCTTTGCTTTTTTTTTTTTAATGCTTTAATGATAAATTATCCACAGTGTTGCAAAGAAAACACAGCGAGAATTTAGGGTCAGTGCAAAAACGGCCTACATTGATGGCTCTGTGGTAACCATGGAAGTAATATTGTGTCTCTGCATAAAAAGTATGCATTGCAAACTAATATGAAATTGTTCAAAGCCAAGAAAAACATACGACCCTTGATAAATTTCAGTTACACCGGAGTCATTTTCGTAATCTCCGACATTTCATAATATCCTTTTTAGGCAACATTGTGTTTAATTATGTCGTAAGGCCACACTGCATAAATGGCGGTCGGTGGGATAATAAATCGTTTCGCAACAATACCGGAACAACGTGAATAGAAACAAGCGGCTCTTGCTTGTGGGACTTGTGTTTCTGTGCCTTGTTTCGCATCAAATGGAACTTCGCATCAATTTTGGTCACATGTATGCGATAAAAAAATAAAAAAAACTAGCAGAAAATGCTAAATTTGAGTTTTGCATAATGATGCATGATTTTGCCAACATTCCGCAGAATTAACCGAAAAGAGATTTCACGGATTTTGCACACTCCTAAAAAAAACTTTACAAAGCAAAAAATAGACACGGGGATGCTCTGCATTTTCGACCCAGAGCCTTTGCCATTTTTTCACAATACATTTCTTTAATTGGAGAAGAGAATAACCACCAAATGCAATGTTACAAATGTTTATTCGCACACATATTGTGTAGAGTAAAAACCTGCGGGTATAAAAAACACGAGGACCCTTAAAATCTGTGTGCCGGGTGTTACCAATGAAGCAGCTTGACAAATCCGCAGGCGTGCTTGGTATTAGATGTACTAAAAGTACGCATAAAAGGTTGCATGAAAGGGGATGAAAGCTTAGGACAGTGCTGAAGCTCATTTACATAATAAAGGGACTCTTCTAAATTGACCATGCGCTGCTTTCGCTCATTTGCATGTTCTACCATTTCTTTGAACCGATTTTTGAATCTCCAGAAATCATGTTTATCAACACCCAGACACTTATTTTCAGTCTCGTTTGAACGTTTTTTTTTAATTACTCGCCCGCAGACTTGTTCATATTTCTGTGAACGAAAAGAACACGTTGTTTAACGTAGGTGTTTTTAACACGCGGGTGTTACTGCCTGAGTAGTAGGGTCTGGTAGATTACTATCGACAATCCTCAACTTTAATTGAGGGTAATATTGCATGCAAATCACCATGTCTGCAGCTCTGCTCTTCTCCATGCCTAGAACGATTTGTGTGTGGTCAGTACGCCCTGCCTGCACCAAGAATAAATAACTCGTATGTTGGTTTTCACTTTGACGCACCTACTGACAACTTCCAAGAAGTATGCTGCTGCTTCTGCCTTTTACTGCTATCTTATCTGGACACCACTGAACATCCTGTTTACTGAGCAGGGTCACGATAAAAGCACAAAGGACAAAATGTGTGCATATCTATAGGACGTGGTGGACCTAGCGCCTTTCACCCGAAGGAGGAAAGGATGGGTCTGGCAAGAGGATTTCTCCTGAAGGTTTGGGACATATTACAAATGGGCTCCTAATACCAATTTGGGTAGAAACAGGAGTTTAGTATATACCTTTAATCAGTATTATGAGACACGTGGTATTGCCACATGCAGAATTACTGCAAGTTGTAGCGGGGAAAAATGCACTCTGCCAAACCTGGTCAAATTAGTCAGTGCAAACAGTTCCAAAATGTATTAATAACATGTGGAATACCAAATTATCTTTCAGAATGGTATTCATTGGTTTTGTGTAAGTACTGTTGCTTTCTAGACTCTAGCACCACACTCTTTATATATATATATATTCAAATACACAACGTTACCACAAAGAATAGAGACGCACTCCCATTCCAGGCATCCAATAGTAGATAATTTATTGGCAAACCAGATACAAAATATATGCAAAGGGCCAACGCGTTTCAAATTTTACAGTCCATGATCATGGGCCAAATAGTTGACAATCTTTGCAAGCCGTGTTTTCAAACCTCTTTTATGGGCCCTTGCATATATTTCGTACCTGGTTTCCAATAAATGTCCTAATATTGGACGCCGTGGAAAAGACTCTGTGAGGTCGACACGCACAGTGTCTGACAAATTGCTAGCTTTTTTGCAGCTAAGCATTTACTAATCATATGACACAGGAAGCCAGTGCCTTTCGTAAGATTGGGGCACCATAAGTAGCAAGAAAGTGGATAACTCTAGTGGTTAATGCGCTTGCTAGAAAAATCTGTGTGCATTCAAGGTTCAACTCATAATAAAATTGCATCGAGGGTCATTGTGCCTGCTGGAAAGCATAGCATGCAACATGTAGTTTAGAGATTTTTTTTATGTAAATAGCTCAGTAGGATACTACCGGTATACAGTAGGATACAGCCGGTGAGTAACAATATCCACTGAAAACAAACAGCTCTGCTAAGCGTAAGTCTTCTGTACACTGAAGTCAATGGCATGCGCAGCCCTGACAACTGCCCGTGCAGCATGATTGAAAAGCACTGTTTTACATACAGTCACAAAAGTAGAATGAATGCTGCTTCTTAAGGAAGACATACTCCTAAAACGGTTTTGGGAGATTATCATCACAGGGTGGAAACTGATTTTGGGAGCAGTGGCTGAGCCACATGAAATTTTGGATCCTCTCACTAAGCAATACTTAGAAGGAAGCACAATGGACACGAATTTGAGTGACCTAGGTAATGGACTATAATTTCAGATATGAAGTACACCAGTCTGTCAAAGTAAACACCGGAGCCAAAACATACCTGTCCTAATACCATTCACAGTAAAGCTAACTAACCCTCCACACACACACACAGGGAGCAAGGGCACGGACGTGCCCGAAACACGTCTGATGCGATTTCTTTCACCCATGAGGCGTCTCACGTGACTACGTGATACGTCACGTAATAAAGAATATATTTTACAGCTATAGATATTAGCTTTTAAAAAACCAATGAAATTCACTGAAAAAACCATAGGTTATAGACCATATATAGTTAGGAATTTGCATTTACAAAACCTTGAAAATTCACTGAAAAAAACATATGTTAAAGACCATATATAGTTAGCTGCACATTTTATTGATATAAAACCAATGAAATTCCCTATATAGTTAGTTGCACTAACTATATATTTCGCGCATCCGCAATCCAATGCTGATGATGTCACATATTACATCATTAATGACATGGTCAGTGACATCACTGATGACATCACTGATGACATCTCAAATGACATCACTGATGACATCACTGATGACATGTCATTTAACATCAATGATCACACCACTGATGATATACTTCATGTGATAATACAATGCACCTCCTTACACTCTAATATAACCTCTGTTACACCTAGTGTAAAATACAAAGTATAATTTTTGAAACCATTGACACACGAATAACATTTACTGCATACGCACTCACTGATTCCTACGTGTACCCACACATTCACTCATTCACCCATACAATCACTCGTACATACAGTCACTCATCATTACAACGCTATCATATGCACTCATACACCTATGCAGACACTCACACACTGCCACTCATCCATGGAGTTACTCACACACCTAGTCAGTCCTGTAAAGAATCAATCACACTTTGATTTCTTCATCTATACAGTTAAACACAGAACACCTTACATTTTCACACTTATACTAACACATACTTACTCACTGATACAATCAAATCCTTCATCCATACTCTTATACATCCACTCATTCTTCAATATGTAAAACCTATTTAAAATTTAAAAAAACACACAGTCACTGGATGATGTCATCAGTGATGTCATTTGAGATGTCATCAGTGATGTCATCAGTGATGTCACTGACCATGTCATGAATGATGTAATATGTGACATCATCAGCATTGGATTGCGGATGCGCGAAATATATAGTTAGTGCAACTAACTATATAGGGAATTTCATTGGTTTTATATCAATAAAATGTGCAGCTAACTATATATGGTCTCTAACCTATGGTTTTTTCAGTGAATTTTCAAGGTTTTGTAAATGCAAATTCCTAACTATATATGGTCTATAACCTATGGTTTATTCAGTGAATATATATATATATATATATATATATATATACACTGAAAAAACCATAGGTTATAGACCATATATAGTTAGGAATTAGCATTTACAAAACCTTGAAAATTCACTGAAAAAACCATAGGTTATAGACCATATATAGTTAGGAATTAGCATTTACAAAACCTTATTTTACTCACACAAAACCATTGAAATTCGCATATATAGTTAGTTGCACTAACTATATATCGCGCACCCGCAATCCACTGCTGATCATGTCACATATTACATCATTCATGACATGGTCAGTGACATCACTGATGACATCACTGATGACATCTCAAATGACATCACTGAATATATATATATATATATGTTTTTTTTTGGTGCAATGTGGTCTCCTCACAGGATCGCTCACTAGCGGGTGCCGGCGTTGGGCCAGACCAGAGGCCAAAGACAATTTTTATGACAAGAGGCGCTGCACTCAGCAACTCCAGTTCGTATGTTTATTCAGTGCCCAGTCTATATATATATATATATCCTCAAAACAGCACTCCTTCCAAACAGCTGGCACCCATGGGCGATGACACACACGCCAGCGGAGCAAGTTGGCAAAGTCCATAAGGCAAAGTCACCAACTATGTGTGCTCTCAGATAAAAGTAAACACCATCCAAATCGATTTGCAAATAGGTTTATTCCACCCCAACACGTTTTAACTGCATCCGCTGCCTTGATCACGTGAATAAGTGCAAAAACATAAAACGCCATCTTATAACATCAGTAAGTGAATCACAAATACCAAACATCATAGTAGGACAATACTAGCAAATGTGGCCGCCATATTGGAGTGTGAAAAGTAAATGCATAAGAAGTACGCGCTGCAAATATGCTCCATAGTTTACGTGAGCATAGAATGTAAACCAAGCAAATCGATTTGGATGGTGTTTACTTTTATCTGAGAGCACACGTACTAGGTGAATTTTCCATATATATATATATATATATTACCTACTGGCGGTCGCCAGTAGGTATATATAGTTAGGATTTTTTCTCTATGGAACTTTTGAAAATTCTATGTCTAATAACTTTGGCGTTTGTGGACGGAATCGGCTGAAATTTTCAGGAAAATGGCACATTTTGTTTCTGAGCAGCCCCTGAAAATTTGAGGGGTTCCTTCAAGGGGGGGCCGAGAAAAAAGGGGGGTCCCAAAACGCGTTTTTCCCATTCATTTTTCCATAGGGCGTTTGGCCTCACTTTTAGCTCGAACGGCTGAATGGATTTGCACGAAACTTGGCAAAATTGTAGGGACTGTTAGCCCGATGTGCCTTTGCTGGGTCTCAATATATGTGCTCCAGTGGATTTTGAGAAATTAACGTTTAAAAAAACAGATATATCTGTGACAGCGTCCCGGAAAGCGAACCGGTTCGCGTACTTTTCACGTAACGGAGCTTTGCGAAGCGAAGCTGATTGGCTCTCCGGTGTCTGTCAACATTCTAAACAGTCCGGAGCGGCCGCCATCTTGTCTCTCGGTAGGATTAAGAGACAAGAGGAGGCCAAAACGAAGGGGGAAATGAAGGAAAGGGGGCAAGGTAGACCCCTTCTGACCCCCTAGGATTGATGAGGGGGATATTAAAGTGCCCCGCGGGGCCCAAAAGAAAAAAAAAATTGTGATTTTTTGTCGTAGAGGCGCAAATCGGTACGTGAACCGGGCAGCTAACCGGGCAGCTAACGGGCAGCGTAACGGGAGTCTGAGGAGAAGCTGATTGGCTGTCAACTTTGTAAACAGTCCGGAGCGGCCGCCATCTTGTCTCTCGGTAGGATCGAGAGACAAGAGGTGGTGAAAAACGAAGGGGGAAATGAAGGAAAGGGGGCAGGGTAGACCCCTCCTGACCCCCTAGGATTGATGAGGGGGATATTAAAGTGCCCCGCAGGGCAAAAGGAAAAAAGAAAAAAAAACTTGCGATTTTTCGCGGTAGAGGCGCTTCCCGGTACGCCAACCGGGCAGCTAAACAGTAGCGTAACGGGAGTCCGACATCTTGTGTTTTTGGAGCGTCCGGTTTGCGTACCGGGTAGCGTTCCGGTAAGCGTAACAAGGGGAAAACCAAGAGAAACAGTAAAATAAAATTTAAAGGAATAGATTTCCACCAAACTTGGCAAAATTGTAGGGACTGTTTGTTTGATGTGCCTTTGCAAGGCCTCAAGATATGTGCACGTGTGGATTTTGTCTAATTATGGTTAAAAAAATATATATATATCTGTAAGCGTGCTCTGGTGCGCTTACGTTACGGGTTTTGTTTGTGCTGCAGAGACGATACGTCACGTTTATGTGACGCGTCATGAGGCGTCTCATGTGGCTACGTGATACGTCACGTAATAAAGAATATATTTAACAGCTATAGATATTAGCTTTTAAAAAACCAATGAAATTCACTGAAAAAACCATAGGTTATAGACCATATATAGTTAGGAATTTGCATTTACAAAACCTTGAAAATTCACTGAAAAAACCATTGGTTATAGACCATATATAGTTAGGGATTAGCATTTTCAAAACCTTAATTTACTCGCACAAAACCATAGAAATTAGCATATATAGTTAGTTGCAATAACTATATATCGCGCACCCGCAATCCACTGCTGATGATGTTACATATTACATCATTCATGACATGGTCAGTGACATCACTGATGACATCACTGATGACATCTCAAATGACATCACTGATGACATCTCAAATGACATCACTGATGACATCACTGATGACATCTCAAATGACATCACTGATGAAATCACTGATAACATCTCATTTGACATTACTGATCACATCACTGATGATATCATTCATGTGATAATACGAAGAACCTCTTCAGACTCTAATATAACCTTAGATACAATCAGTGTAAACAGACACTCACAGACTGTCACTCATCCATGGAGTTACTCACACACCTAGTCAGTCATGCAAAGAATCAATCACACCTCCATTTCCTCAACTATACAGTTATACACACCTTACTTAATCAAACATATACTAACACATATTTACTCTCTTATACAATCACTGATACAAGTTCACAATGATCCATACATCCACTCACACATTCACTGGCTATCATGCACAGTTATTTATATATGTCAACTCTTACATGTACTGTGTTTTACATATGTACTTACTTTGACATGTAGCACTGAGAAATCCAATCACTCACCAATACACTCATGGAGACAGTCAACCGCCCATACAGCTGTTTCCACATGCACTTTTGAACCCATACATCTAGTGAATCAACTGCTCACACATCTATGCACAGAGTCACACACCTCCCAGCCACCCCCACACACACACTCACTCTCCCATACAAATACTTGGGCAACCAATCAATAACCAATATAGCTACTGATCAACACATGCAGCAGTTTACAGAACAACAGATATAATGATGCACAAATTAAGACAGTTTAGTCTCTAACCCATGCACTCAGTGAGACACATTTAATCATTCTCTCATACAGTCAGTCATGCACCTACTAAATCCTTCATCCAGACACTTATACATACACTCATTCTTCAATATGTAAGACATATTTTAACTTTACAGAAGCATATGGAAAGGGGCGACCAATCGGTCCCCCCGAACGTATGGCAGAGTACCACGATCCCCCCCGGGAAGCCATCTTGGGCTGGAGGCGAGTCTCGGCTGGTATGCCCGAAGCGGCGTAGCCGGGGCGCGCCTTTTCCCGCCCTCGAGTGGGTTGGCCTAGACACTAACGCGGCTGGCCACGCCCTTGGGGCAGGCAGGGGCGGGTTTACGCCCGCCCTGAAGACGGATAAAAGGAGAAGCAAGACCAGAAGGCATCCTCTTGTTCCTGTGCTCTGAAGCTGCACCTCCTCGCTGCACGTGAGCTCGAGACGGAACGAAGAGCCAATTTTGAGCGTTGTAATCGTTCTTGTGTGTTTTTCAGATATCCTGTTGGAGAATGCCGAGGATGGTGGGAAAGCGAATGACTACCGACCAGATGCTGCGTGTTCTCATGTAAGAGGTGACCGACCTAAAGAGGCGAATGGATAAAGACGAGGAAGGGGGGCCGAAACGTCCTTTGGCGGGAACAGCCCCGGAAGGAAAAGGCAAGAGGCCCAGGAGGGGAGCAGCTGGGGGAGACATCCCGAGTCCCAGTGTCCCGCTCGAAGCACCCACTCCCGTGCCGGAGGAAGGGAATCCGATTCCCGTTGTGGTCACCCCCGTGTCCGGGGAAGATATGCCGCCCGAGCTGGCGGCACAATTAGCAGCGTGGTTGGGTAAAGGTAGCGAGGGCGCCACGGCTGTCGACGCGCAGGTGTTGATGAAGCAACTGCGTGAAACTCGGGAAGCAGCGACGGTATCCACGCCGGCTGCGGCCGCAGAGAAGCCACGGGGGACGGTTTTAGTCGCAGAGACAGCGTCCGGTGCAGGTAAGCGGCCATTGCGGATTGCGAGGGAGGAGTCGGCACCCTCTCGAAGGGAGAAGTTGGGCCAGCATGTCCCTTTAGCTATTAAAGAAAAGATATGGGCAGGGGAGTATGTAAACATCTTCTCGTTGCTTACTGATCATTATGAGATGGAGCATGTTAAGGGTCAGAAGGACCTCATGCATCCGAGTGTTTGGCGCGCAAAGATGGCCGCCTTTAAGGTAAATGAGAACATTGGCAATTGGGGCAAGGCGTGGGGGGTTTTCACATCGATCTTGGGAGAACGAAGGCCCGAATTGCTACCCGAATTGCCGATTTATCAGTCACGAATCATGGGGTACTCTGTATCACACGAGGGTAATCATTGGTTCTGCTATGATAATATTTTTGGAAAAGCAAAAGAACATGATAAAAACTTAACTTGGGATTGTTATGATTCTGTGTCCTGGTCCAAAATGAAGGATACTGGTATGTTGAAATTGCCATTGGTAGGGAGCAACGTGGGCGAATCCTCCCGTCAGTATGCGGGGACGCCCTTTCGCTCAGGTACGGGTACCGACAATCACTCGAGGCCTACCGGCAATGCAGGTAAAAAGGGGGTTTGTTGGAACTTTAACAGGGGCAAATGTACTAGGCCCCAGGGGTCGTGCAAATTTAGACACGAATGTAGTGGGTGTGGGCAATCATCCCATCCTGAGTCCATGTGCAGAGCCAAAACGGGTGATAACGGGGGTAGAGGAGGTGCCAAACAGGTCTAACATAGTCCGAGGGGCGCCTTTACCTACCCCGATTGATACCTTGGCAATGATTCCCTGGGTCAGCGAATACCCGGATCGTGCTTCCGCTGGGGTGGTGCGGAACGGGTTTTCATATGGTTTCCGCATCCCAGTGGGGGACTTTCAGGGTGTGGAAAGATGCAAAAATCAGATATCGGTCTTGCAGCATGCGACCGTGGTACAGGAAAAGATCCGGAAGGAGGTTACTCGAGGTCGAGTCGCCGGTCCGTTTAGTGTACCCCCGGTTGCTAACTTTGTTTGTTCTCCTTTAGGGGTGGTTCCCAAGAAGGACCCGGGTGAATTTCGGCTGATACATAATTTGTCAGCCCCACGTGGTCTTTCCGTAAACGAAGCGATAGACCCGGAAATGTGTTCAGTACGGTACGCATCCTTCGATGAGGCCGTAGCCATTTTGAATCGCCTGGGGCCCGGTGCGCTGATGGCAAAATCTGATATCGAGTCAGCGTTCCGTTTGCTCCCGGTACATCCAGACGATCAGCGTCTCCTGGGATTCATGTTTCAGGGTCAATATTACATGGATAGGTGTATGCCGATGGGATGCTCTATATCTTGTGCCTATTTCGAGAAATTCAGTAGTTTCCTACAATGGGTCTTCACAAAGAAGACGGGTTTCCAACATGTGATGCATTATCTAGATGATTTTTTGTTCCTGGGGGCAGCCGGGGATCCGGAATGTGGGCAGGCTTTGGCCGCATTTTGTGTTTTAATGACTCAGTTTGGCGTGCCACTGGCACCAGGTAAGACTGTGGGTCCTTCGACTTGCCTCGAGTTTCTGGGGATCGAGTTAGACTCCGGAGAAGGTTGTTTCCGTTTACCAGGTGATAAAGTGTTAAAGTTCAGGGCATCCCTGCAAATGTGTATGAGCGAATCTAAGGTTAAGCTGCATCAATTACAGCAGTTAGTGGGACAGTTGAATTTTGCCCTAAGAGTCATACCAATGGCCCGCCCTTTTTCCCGTTCGATCGCTCAAGCCATGGTCGGACTGAAGGAGGGCCATCATCGCACAAGGCTCTCGGCAGAGGTCCGCCAGGATATGCGCATTTGGTTGGCATTTCTGGCGGATTTCAATGGTCGAGTCGTCTGGAACAAACCGGCCGTGTCCTCTGAGGAGCTGGGGCTGTGGACAGATTCGGCAGGGAGCATAGGTTTTGGTGCCATTTTCGGCACTCGATGGTCTGCACAAAAATGGCCGGCATGGTGGCATGACAGTGGACTGACAAGTAACATTGCTTTCCTGGAACTTTTCCCCATTTTTGTGGCCCTGAGAACGTGGCCCGAAGGGTTCAGAGATCACTCTGTGGTATTTTGGTCTGACAATATGACCGTGGTTGAGTGTATCAATAGCCAGGCAGCACGATGCAAATGGATTTTGAGACTGCTTAAAGAAATCGTATTACTGTGTATGCAATTGAATGTGCTATTCAAAGCAAGACATGTCCCGGGGGTAATGAACCAGGCGGCTGATGCCCTTTCTCGTTTTCGTATGCAGGCCTTCTGGGGTTTTCTTCCCACAGCGGACCCGGAGCCGGCACCCTTTCCCGAAGCTCTCTGGTCTCTCGGTGCCCCGAACTTCGTAACCTCGTGGGAGAGAGTTTAGCACCCAGGACGAGGAAGGCATATGAAGGGGCGTTCCGGTCCTATTTAGCCTTTTTGGGGACTGCTAGTGAGGAGCTTTGGGGCCAAGAGGAATGGGTAGTGAACTTTCTGATGTCTTTACATCTGGCAGGGAAATCGGTGGCCACGGCCCAGAGGCATCGGGCGGCCATTTCCTTTGTTGCTAGGGCTCATGGGATCCAGGACCCGACAGCGTCTTTCGTTGTGCAAAAAGCGCTACGTGGGTGGCAACGCCTTGAGGGTCGCAGAGTAGACGAGAGGCGCCCGATAGGTTTGGATAGGTTGGCCCAGTTATTATCCAGACTCCCTACAACATGTTCATCTCACTTTGAGACAGTGTTATTCCGAGCCGCTTTTACGCTGGCATTTCATGGGGCTATGCGGGTAAGCAAACTAGTGGCGAGGAACAAGCAGGATGTTACGGGAGGGCTGTGCGCAGAGCACGTTCGAATCAGAGGGGAGACAATGACTGTCTCGTTTGTAAGGTCCAAGACTGATCAGAGCGGGATGGGCGACTGCATAATTATACGCAGGATTCCCGGGTCGTCCATGTGCCCAGTGAAGTGTTTAGAGGATTATTTAACACGAAGGGTGGCATCATGGGGGGGGACCTTGTTGAGACACGCGGACGCCACCCCACTGACAAGGTTTCAGTTTCAGCGGGTGCTTGCGATGTCGATTACAGCTGCGGGCTTGAACCCGGGCGAGTTTGGGACCCATTCCTTTCGGATAGGGGCTGCTACAGAGGCTACAGCCAGGGGTCTGAATGTAGAACAAGTTAAACGTGTGGGGCGTTGGTCCTCCAATTGTTATAAAAGGTATGTGCGTTTGCACATGTTGTGAAGCTGTAATGATGTACTCACGCTTCTTGTTTTGTTTGGTTTTCAGTTACGCAAGCCTACGAGGCGGGGCGGACTATGCAGTCGACCCAACACCGGGACAGCGGTCAGACATCACCGGCTGTGAAAAAGGAGGTGTGGGTCGTGGGCCACTCATACGTGAGGCGTGCCGCGGACGTATTCAAGGCAGGTGACATGGTGCACGTGGCTGGGGAATACGGGTACAGTGTGTCCTTCTACGGAAAGGGCGGTCTCTGTATTGACCAGTTTCAAACATTTTTCGAGGGTTTGCTAGGGCGGACGAGGTCACCGCCGTCTGTAGTCATAGTACATCTTGGGGGCAATGATTTGGTCACCACTGGTACACGACTTCTCCTGGAGGCGATGCTTTCCACTGTAAGTTGGTTAGCGAGGAGAGTTCCAGGGTGCACAATTGCGTGGTCCCATATGATCCCACGAAAAGTGTGGCGGGGGGCTTTTTCTGTTTCTGCTTTAAATCACTCTGTGAGAAAAATTAATAACAAAGTGAGTAGGTTGTTCCGGTCCAATGCACTGCATTCTATTTCGCATGGGTGTATTAATGATGACAGTATGTATTTGGGGGACGGTGTTTATTTGTCTCGGGTGGGGAATGAGTTACTCATAGGAGACTTCATAGCTTGGCTAAAGACGTTAAAACATGACCTTTAGATAGGATTGTGGTGGGGGGTCCGGATAGCCGGTCAACTATCCGGACCTGTGGCGGTAAGGTCATGATCGGTGAGCACTAATTGGAAGATCCCTATGAGTGGGCGTTACCCATTACGGATGGGGGCGCTCGGGGGAGGTGGCCATTGGCCCCTCAACGGGGAGGCGGTCCCTTCTAAGGATGGGTCGCCGAAAGGAAAGGGAAGGCGGTCAAGGCCCCTTCATGGGTAGGAGGGGTTACAGCCCCCTCCTGGTGAATTTCCCGGGGCCAGGACGTCTGCGACGGCAGATGTGGTAAGTTGTGTGGGGTGTGGGGGGGGTCTACGCTACCTTCTAGATACCTCACACGAGCCTCGTACGACCTTTAAGTGGCGTCGAGTTTTATTGGGGCCCCCGTCAAGTCAAGGGAAATTGGTAGTTGCACTTGAGGTATGCCTCCGTGCCGCCCCTCACAAGGGAGGGGGATATGTCTGGGTTAGGGATCTTGACACCGGTTACGACCTTGCCGTTGGCCCTTAAACGTTAGGATGTACAATTTCAAAATTTCAAGTAAATGTTTTGTAGGATGTTAGTTCGGCTAGGAGAACCTTTGTATTAGAGGATATGTTAAGGTTAGCCAAACATCGCAATGTGGTAATGAAATTGTACATAATATGAAACTGTTGATTTAATGTTTTCATTTTGTTTCATATTTTAATAAATACGGCCGGGAGGGTCACTCCCTCCCGTCTTCCAAAAACTTCAGAACTGTTTCCGGTTTCCCATCCTTGGGGATTGTGTTGAGAGGGGGTGGCGGGTATCTCAGCCATATGGAAAGGGGCGACCAATCGGTCCCCCCGAACGTATGGCAGAGTACCACGATCCCCCCGGGAAGCCATCTTGGGCGGGAGGCGAGTCTCGGCTGGTATGCCCGAAGCGGCGTAGCCGGGGCGCGCCTTTTCCCGCCCTCGAGTGGGTTGGCCTAGACACTAACGCGGCTGGCCACGCCCTTGGGGCAGGCAGGGGCGGGTTTACGCCCGCCCTGAAGACAGATAAAAGGAGAAGCAAGACCAGAAGGCATCCTCTTGTTCCTGTGCTCTGAAGCTGCACCTCCTCGCTGCACGTGAGCTCGAGACGGAACGAAGAGCCAATTTTGACCCACCCACCAGCCCCTGAAGACAGCAAGTGGTTTTAATAAAGTTTGATGGATAACTCGGATTTTCGTTTACAGGTTGTGGTATTATCGTGAAGATTTTGAGTATGCAATAAAGAATGGTCGATTTGTGTTATGTTTTGCAAATAAAGTAATTCTGCTTTAGTGTTCATCAGTATGCATGCTTTGAATAAAGTTGTTGTTGCTACTGTTGGTTATATGTAGTCATTTAGTATTTAGTTAGCATTGTCGTATTTATTTTGGTCGGGCGGTAAGGTCATGATCGGTGAGCACTAATTGGAAGATCCCTATGAGTGGGCGTTACCCATTACGGATGGGGGCGCTCGGGGGAGGTGGCCATTGGCCCCTCAACGGGGAGGCGGTCCCTTCTAAGGATGGGTCGCCGAAAGGAAAGGGAAGGCGGTCAAGGCCCCTTCATGGGTAGGAGGGGTTACAGCCCCCTCCTGGTGAATTTCCCGGGGCCAGGACGTCTGCGACGGCAGATGTGGTAAGTTGTGTGGGGTGTGGGGGGGGGTCTACGCTACCTTCTAGATACCTCACACGAGCCTCGTACGACCTTTAAGTGGCGTCAAGTTTTATTGGGGCCCCCGTCAAGTCAAGGGAAATTGGTAGTTGCACTTGAGGTATGCCTCCGTGCCGCCCCTCACAAGGGAGGGGGATATGTCTGGGTTAGGGATCTTGACACCGGTTACGACCTTGCCGTTGGCCCTTAAACGTTAGGATGTACAATTTCAAAATTTCAAGTAAAAGTTTTGTAGGATGTTAGTTCGGCTAGGAGAACCTTTGTATTAGAGGATATGTTAAGGTTAGCCAAACTTTGCAATGTGGTAATGAAATTGTACATAATATGAAACTGTTGATTTAATGTTTTCATTTTGTTTCATATTTTAATAAATACGGCCGGGAGGGTCACTCCCTCCCGTCTTCCAAAAACTTCAGAACTGTTTCCGGTTTCCCATCCTTGGGGATTGTGTTGAGAGGGGGTGGCGGGTATCTCAGCCATACAGTCACTGGATGTTGTCATCAGTGATGTCATCAGTGATGTCATTTGAGATGTCATCAGTGATGTCATTTGAGATGTCATCAGTGATGTCATCAGTGATGTCACTGACCATGTCATGAATGATGTAATATGTGATGTAATATGTGACATCATCAGCAGTGGATTGCGGGTGCGCGATATAAAGTTATTGCAACTAACTATATATGCGAATTTCTATGGTTTTGTGCGAGTAAATTAAGGTTTTAAAAATGCTAATCCCTAACTATATATGGTCTATAACCAAATGTTTTTTTCAGTGAATATATATATATATATATATTACCTACTGGCGGTCGCCAGTAGGTAGTTATAGTTAGGATTTTTTTCAATGTTAAATCTCAAAATTCTATTTGGAATAACTTTGGCACCGGTTGACGAATCTGCCTGAAAATTTCCTGAAAATGGCCTCGTCGAGCTCCGGTCCTTCCTTGAAAGTTTAGGGGGGATACGTCAAGCGGGGGCCGAGATAAAAGGGGGGTCCCAAAACGCGTTTTCCCCATGTTAATTTCCATAGGGCGGTCGATTTCACTTTTAACCCGAACGGCTGAATGGATTTCCACCAAATTTGGCAAAATTGTAGGGATTGGTAGCCCGATGTGCCTTTGCTATGTCTCAAGATATGTGCTGCAGTGGATTTTGAGTAATTTAGGTTACAAAAAATATATATATCTATAGCTGTGCACCGGTGCGCGCACCAGGGAACGCTCCGGGCACGTGACGCGAGGTGCGCATGGAAAGCTGATTGGCTCTCGGGTGTCTGTAAACATTCGAAACAGTCCAGAGCGGCCACCATCTTGTGTCTCGGTAAAATCGAGACATAAGAGGTGGCTAAAACAAAGGGGGAACTGACCATAAGGCGTCAGGGATAGACCCCTTTGACCCCCTAGGTTTGATGTGGGGGCTATAAAAGGGCCCCGCGGGGCATTTAAAATATTTATTTTTTTTGTTTTGCGCGGGGGAAGCGCCCGGTACGCGCACCAGGTAGCGCACCGGAGAGCGTAAAATGAGGGAAAAAGATGACAGAGTTTTTAAAAAATGAAGTTTTTATTTAGAAATTGGAGGTAGTTCTAAAAAGAACTTTTTTTTTTCTTCTTTTTGTTGTTTTATATTTTTTTGTGTTTTTTGAACTTTTTGAACTTTTTTTGGCTTTTCTAAACAGTTTTATATTTTTTTTGTATTTTTTTAGGGGGAGAAACAAAAAAAGGGAATTGAAACTGGCTCAACTGGAGCAAAAAAACAAAAAACCCAAAAAATTACTTCTTTTTGGGGCACTTGTGATTATCACCTGCAAGGACGATGAGCTTAACGCTTTTTTCGCCATAGGCGATAAGCTTGCCACATGCAGAACAAGTGATTTTAAAATCAGCAAATCTCGGCTGAATGCAAGGCATCACCTCGGATGTTTCTGGTTCTGATGAGGTGGGTTGGTTTCTTTAGGAGGGGGTCCTTGATGACTGGGGGAGGTTACTGGCCAGTTCCCTGAACTCTGCACGAGAGTAGTTGTTTGGGTGCTTTCTGGTCATGTGCCGAATCATGGTATAGTTACCAAAAGAATATTTTTTGTTTGGGTTGCCCCGTGAAAGTTCATCATTGCAGATGAGGCAAGTCACCTTGGGCGCATTCACCTTTTTTTGCCCCTCTGGGATTGAAAAAAACTGCCATACAATGTGTGGTTTGGGTTTGTAAGGTGTATTTTCTTCTGGCAGCCATCTTCTTCTCCCCTCCTCCTCTTCCTCTTCCTCCTCCTCCTGTTCTTGACCACCAATATAATTTGGAGCTGGTCCTCTTGGTGGTTGTGGTGGTGGTGGTGGGGCAGATGCACCAGCTGATGCTACTACTGAAGCCATTATTTGGAGCAAAAAAGTAGAGAGAGCAACAAACAGGTCTTCCTCAGTCAAAGGACAAAGTCAGAATAAGGAAAAAAGGTGGGGTCTTTCATCATTTAGAAAAAAAAACTGTCCTGAACCAATGAGAAGTGTTATTTTCAGGTCACAAGACCAGGGGCTCCATCATTATGAAACTAAAACTGTTATGAACCAATGAAAACTGTTATTTTCTGCTCACATGACCCGACGCGCTTACGCTACGCGCCCGGGGCGCGCCCAGGGGCGCGCAGCGTAAGCGGGTCGGAAGTTTACGTTGTGCGATCGTATTCGCTCGAGTACTTCCGGGTGCGCTTACGCCGTGCGTATCACGCGGTCGCGGCTACGCGATACGTCACGATCATGTTTTCGTTTGCGATATTGGCGCTCACAGGACGCTCCCCGGAGCGCGCCTCGGGGCGCTTTTCAGAAATACGCTTTTCGGGGCGCTCTCCGGGGCGCGCTCTGGGAGCGCTCCCCCCAAAAATTAAAAAAAAAAAAATGGGATAATTGTAGGGACAGGTAGCCCTATTCTGAAGTGGTTTGTAAAAAAATTTACTTTATAAAAATATGTATTGTGCTACATTGGGCTTAATATATGTTAGAGCCAAAATGTAGCCCAAATGTAGCCCAAAGTAGCCCAATGTAGCCCAAAGATGGCCACCAGAGACCAAAAATTGTAAATGTAGCCCAAATTTCAACTAGATGTAGCCCAACTGTAGCCCAATGACAGAATGTACCAGAGTGTTAAAAAGAACAACTAGAGTGCTAACAGTCTTATTTATAAAGTGAAACTTATAGTTAGGAATTAGCATTAACAAAACCTAATAAATTCACTGAAAAAACCATAGGTTTCACACCAGTTATAGTTAGGAATTAGCATTTAAAAAACCTATGAAATTCACTGAAAAAACCATAGGTTTCACACCGGTTATAGTTAGGAATTAGCATTTAAAAAACCTATTAAATTCACTGAAAAAACCATAGGTTTCACACCAGTTATAGTTAGCTGGAAATTTTACTGATATAAAACCATTGAAATTCCCACGTTATAGTTAGTCGGACTCACTATAACTTGCGCGTGCAATGCACTGCTGATGACATCACATATTACATCACTCATGACATGGTGAGTGACATCACTCATGACATCACTGATGACACCATCCTTGTGACACAGTGACAGACCTCCTCTCAGTGTAAAGTAACCCTTGAGACACATATTCAAAAATAGAAACTGAAATTTTAAAACAATGGACATACCTATATCAGTTACAACAAGCAATTCTGTACTTCCACTATCTATATACACATCCACTCATTCACCAACAGTTCTATATAGTCACTCATACATATACTCACTCATCATATGAAGAGATACACCTATACATCCTGTTACACACCGACATTCATCCAAAAGTTACTCACACACATATTCACACGTGCAAATAAACTATTGAACAACCATTTATTTGAATATAGAGTTATACACACACTTCCACCTTACTTCTATTGAAAATTACACATATTTATTCTCTTAAACAATCACTTATAGAAACACATACTTATTTAAACAGGAACTCTTACAATCTCTTACTCTCACATATACTCACTTATATACATCAATATTCATATATACTAGATTAAAACATATGTAGTTACTGATAAAGACACTAGTGAGACAGTCATTCACTCACTAACAAACACATATAGACACTCATCCACCCATACAGTCCTGTACATATGCTGTCTTCAAAACACATACAAACAAAGAGTCAGTCACTCATGCATCTATGTGCTAAGTAATACCCCCACCAAACCATATAAACACTCAAACTGATACTAATAAAAATATCAAATAACCCATATACATACGCATGTAGCTACTTATCAACACATGTAGCCACTTATACACAAAGTGAAACACTAATATATGTATTTAAATATTTAAACATAACTCACTAATATTTATTTTTCAGAAAGACACATATTCACTGGATGGTGTCATCAGTGATGTCATGAGTGATGTCACTCACCATGTCATGAGTGATGTAATATGTGATGTCATCAGCAGTGCATTGCACGCGCAAGTTATAGTGAGTCCGACTAACTATAACGTGGGAATTTCAATGGTTTTATATCAGTAAAATTTCCAGCTAACTATAACTGGTGTGAAACCTATGGTTTTTTCAGTGAATTTAATAGGTTTTTTAAATGCTAATTCCTAACTATAACCGGTGTGAAACCTATGGTTTTTTCAGTGAATATATATATATATATATATATATATATATGTATATATATATATATATATATATATATATATATATATATATATATATATATATATATATATATATATATATATATATATATATATATATATATATATATATATATATATATATATATATATATATGCTTTTGTACTCCAAACAAACGCCACTTCCAAGTCCACCCAGGACCGGCGAAGCAAGGTAGGAGACGGACCACTGAACTTCACAGATCCTTTATTGCACTGTCAGATGGCAAAACAGGAGGGCAATACGCGTTTCGGGCTCCACGAGCCCTTGTTCACATATACATATACATATATAAAACATATTTATTTTTAAAAAAGACACACATTCACTGGATGTTGTCATCAGTGATGTCATGAGTGATATCACTGACCATGTCATGAGTGATGTAATATGTGACGTCATCAGCAGAGCATTACACGCGCAAGTTATAGTGAGTCCAACTAACTATAACGTGGAATTTCAATGGTTTTATGTCAGTAAAATTTCCAGCTAACTATAACTGGTGTGAAACCTATGGTTTTTTCAGTTAATTTAATAGGTTTTTTAAATGCTAATTCCTAACTATAACTGGTGTGAAACCTATGGTTTTTTGAGTGAATTTCATAGGTTTTTTAAATGCTAATTCCTAACTATATATAAGGCCCCAAACCTATATTTTTTTCTTTGAATTTCAAAATTTTGTTAATAGCAAATGTCTATAGCTATAAAATGTAATATTTTTGAAAAAGAATGAAAAAGAATGAATCCTATATTTTATTTGTATTTAAAACAATTTTGTTAATGTATATATATATATTTTTTTTCCCTGGAGGGCTCCCGGGGCTCGCCCCGGTGAGCGCCCCGGAAAGCGTAGTCTTTTGAAGCGCCCCAAGGCGCGCTCCAGAGAGCGTCCCTTTAGCGCTCTTGCCGCGAACTAAAACATCATCGTGACGTATCGCGTAGCCGTGTCCACGTGATACGCACGGCGTAAGCGCACCCGGAAGTACTCGAGCAAATACGATCGCGCAACGTAAACATGTGACGTGCTTACGTGACACGCCCGGGGGCGCTGCGAGTTAGCACGTCGGTCATGTGACCTGAAAATAACACTTTTTATTGATGCAGAACAGTTTTATTTTCATAATGATCAAATCCCTGGTCTTGTGACCTGAAAATAACACTTCTCATTGGTTCAGGCCTTTTTTTTCCAAATGATGAAAGACCCCACCTTTTTTCCTTATTCTGACTTTGTCCTTTGACTTAGGAAGACCTGTTTTGCAATCTTTGAGGTATATTTTGTACTTTGAAATGGCTTCAATAGCAGCAGCAGCTGGAGCATCTGCACCACCACCACAACCACCAAGAGGACCACCACAAGATTACATTGGTGGTCAACAAGAGGAGGAGGAGGAGGAGGAGGGGAGTAGAAGATGGCTGGAAGAACACAATACCCCATACCAGCCCAAACCACACATTGTATGTGAGTTTTTTTCGATCCCAGAGGGCAAGAAAAAAGTCAATGCGGCCAAGGTGACTTGCCTAATCTGTGGCATGGAACTTTCCAGGGGAAACCCTAATAAGAAATACTCTTTTGGAAACAACACCATGATTCGCCACATGCAGCGCAGGCATCCAATCAACTATTCTGCTGGAACTGGCCAGTAAACTTCCCCAATCTTCAAGCTCCACCTCCCAAAGAAATCAACCCACTCCAACGGGACCAGAGGCAAGGGAGACGATCCCTTGCATTCAGCCACGGTTTGGGGATTTCCGTATAACATGTAAACATTGTGGTAAGACCATCTCCTATGGTGAACTGAGCATAAAGCTCATCGTCCTTGCTGGGGACAACCACAAATGCCCCCCAAAAAACTAATTTTTTCTTATTTTATTTTCTGCTCCAGTTGAGCCATTTTCAATTCCCTGTTTTTTTGTTTATCCCCATAAAAATACCCAAAAAAATATAAAATAGTTAATAAAAGCCAAAAAAAGTACAAAATGTTCCAAAAACACAAAAAAATATAAAACAACAAAAAGAAGAAAAAAACAGTTCTTTTTAGAACTACCTCCAATTTATAAAAACAGGCTACATTTTTTAAAAACTATGTCATTCTTCTTTCCCCATGGGCCACTCCCCGGTGTGCGTACCGGGCGCTCCCCCGGCTCAAATCAAAAAATAAAAAATATATATTTTGCACCGCGGGCCCTTTTATAGACCCCACATCAAACCTAGGAGGTCAGGGGGGGTCTACCCTGCCCCCTTATGGTCATTTCCCCCTTTTTTCCCAACTATTGTGTCTCCATCCTACCGACATACAAGATGGCGGCCGGTCCGGACTGTTTCGAATGTTTACAGACACCCGAGAGCCAATCAGCTTTCCATGCGCACCTCGCGTGTCGCGCCAGCTGCGCTCCCCGGTGCGCGTCCCGGCGCGGCCATAGATATATATATTTTTTTGAACCTAAATTACTCAAAATCCACTGGAGCACATATCTTGAGACATAGCAAAGGCACATCGGGCTACCAGTACCTACAATTTTGCCAAGTTTTGTGGAAATCCATTCAGCCATTCGGGCTAAAAGTGAGTTTGTGTCACGGTTAGCAGCAGACAAGTAACCCAAGAGAAGAATACACAAGCCACTAACCTTAGGTGTCTAGCCAGCGGGGACCACGGAGAGAAGATAGTCTTCCCTATACCCGATAACACTGACCCTCTCCGGGTGATGCACACACCGGAGACAGGTAGTCCTCCAGCTAAGGGGAAGGGGAGTTGCTCGGGGAAGGTTGTTGTGAAGACACCCCTCAAGGTCTGGTCTAAGGCTTCGGATGACTTCAAGTCACAACACTGTCTGTAATTACAAGAACACTTGTTTAGTATGGTTAAGAGGCAACGCCTACAGAGGTAATGTATACACATATAAACAATAAGTCACTTACGAATAACCACCGCTTGAAACGGCCTGAAGTCTGGAAAAAGGTGGAGACTCTAGTTCAAGCGAAAAGTGGGGCTGTTAAGGCACAGCTTGATTCACAAGAAGGAAAATTCAGGTTCACTTTCTCCTCGAGTAGTTATAATCACTATCGGGAGGGAAAGATGTTTTAGTACGAGTTAGGTTCGGTAAGTTCCACTGGGGAATATCCGCTAGAAACAGATACCTACTCTCGGATAGCACGGCCGTGCTACAAATGAATAGATCAGATTTCTACTTACTAGAAATTCTCAAAGTGTCTCGGAGTCCTATGCGGGAAGGCAAGCGTCCGCGCACCCGTAGCGCTCGACGTCCTCAGCGGGAAGGCAAGCGTCCACGCACCCGTAGCTCTCGACGTCCTCAGTGGGAAGGCAAGCGTCCGCGCACTCTCAACTCTAGGAAGGCTAGGTCCATACACGATCAAGAAACCGGAAGGATTGACAAGCAACCTGCAATGGGACGGAAGTGTTTTTATACCCTATCAGAGGGCGTGGACTGCGTCGTCAGGTCCCAGGGCTTTCTGGGAGATGTAGTGCTGCATCGGTATTTCTTTACACTAGCTCTCCAGCTCTGGGTAATCGCTACAGAACCCCCTCTCGAGGATCGCCGACCCGGCGGTCGACCCGGCTTCCCTGGATACTGCTGATGAAATTGTGTAACCAAATCGGGGCAGTGGAGATTCTGCTCTGGTTCCCAAGTTCTCTCCTCGACCCCAAATCCCTTCCAACCAACCAAATACTGCACTCTGCCCCGATGGATCCGTGAATCCAACAACTCTTCTACCTCGTATTCCTCCAGTCCTTCTACCAACACTGGTGCAGGATGAACGGGCAATCTAGTGTCAACGTGACAAGGTAGGAGCAGAGAGACGTGAAAAACTGGATGAATTCTCCAGTTCCGGGGAATGGATAATTTTAAGGCCACAGGGTTGATGACTTCCTCAACGCTATAGGGACCTATGTATCTAGGTTTGAGTTTGTTGATACCCCGGAGATGAATGTTTTTTGTGGAAAGCCATACCTTATCCCCCACCTGGTAGACCGGTTCAGGAGAGCGTTTCTTGTCAGCGTAGCGTTTCTGTGATGCCTGAGCTTCCGCCAAGTGATGTTTCGCGTCTATCTGTACAGCCTGTAAATGAGCATGATGTTCCTGAATACTGGGCAGGTTGGTCGTTACAGGCCACTCAAAGGGAAGAATGTTCGGATGGTACCCAAGGAGGCAAAAGAAGGGGGAACACCCCAGGGTGGAGTGGTCAGAGTTGTTATACGTGAATTCTGCTAGCCATAATAGGGTGACCCAATCCGTCGAGTTTTGCAAGTTGAAGCAACGCAGATATTGTTCGATAGTTTGGTTGAGCCTTTCCGTTTTGCCATCTGTCTGTGGGTGATAGCTCGTAGAGAGTCTAGCATCTACAGCTAATGATTCACAAAGTGCTTTCCAAAAGCGGGATGTAAATTGAGTCCCACTGTCCGTAATGAATACTCGGGGAATTCCATGGGCTCGGATGAGATGCTGCAAAATAATCATGGCCAGTTCAGCAGAGCTAGGTAGGCCTTCCAAAGGTACAAAATGTCCCATTTTTGTCAAGTGATCTACAATCACCAATACTGTTGTTTTCCCTTGACATAAGGGCATCTCCACTATGAAATCCATCGAGACCGTATGCCACGGTGTAGGAGGGATTGGAATTGAGCGTAGCAGACCCGTGGGTTTGGTGTGTTTTGCTTTTCCTTAGGTGCATACTGAACAGTTCCGTATGTATTTTTTGACATCATTTCGTAAAGTCGGCCACCAAAATGAACGCTCAATGGTAGCTATAGTTTTATACACTCCCCAATGTCCGCCCAACACGGAGTCATGTGCCCAATTGAGTACCTGCATTTGCAACCCAGGGTCCGGCACATACAAGGCCTGGCGGTAATACAGAAGTTCGTCTTTTTGTGTCCTCCATTGGGGTTCTTCAAGTAGCCAAGCTTGGACATCGATATCCGTTAACGCCACTCTTGTATCTTCGAGGAAATCACTGGAGGTGAGTAAGGCAATCGTGTTTTCAGGGAAGGATTTTTCAGGAAGTATGGATGACGGTTCTACGGGAATTTCTGAATGGGTTTCATGAGTGTCTTGATTCCTTTAGAGGGCATCGGCTTTTCCGTTTTGAGGGCCTGGCCGATACTTGATGACAAAATCGTAATCAGAGAAGAAGAGAGTCCATCTCAACTGCCTGGGGGTTAGAGCCTTTGCAGTTTTTAAGAACAGCAAGTTCCGATGGTCCGTATAGATCTCAATGGTATGCCGTGCCCCCAGCAGGTAATGTCTCCATTCCTCACAACCTCTCTTGATGGCCAGCTACTCCTTGTCCGTGATTGAATAATTGACTTCGCTGGGACTGAGCTTCTTTGAATAGAAGGCCACTGGGTGGATTTGTCCTGTTTCAGGGTGGCGTTGTGATAGCACCCCTCCCAAGGCATACTGTGAGGCGTCGGTTTCTAAAATGAATGGAAGTTGGGCATCAGGATGCCTCAAGATAGGGGCCTTGGTGAATCTGTCTTTCAGAATGCGGAAAGAATGTTCTGCCTCCTCTCCCCACTTGAAAGGAACATTTTTCCGTAATAGATTAGAAATGGGGTGGATGATTTTAGAGAAGTCTTTGATAAAACGTCGGTAATAGTTCGCAAAGCCATGGAAACTTTGCACTGATTTCACGTCTTGAGGGGTTTTCCACTTTGTGATGGCCTCCACCTTGCCACTCTCCATTTGAAAGCCATTGGCGTTGATCACATACCCCAGAAATTAGACTTCTGTTGCGTGGAAGAGGCACTTTTCCAGTTTGGCGAACAGCTGGTGTTGTTGCAGGCGACTTAGTACTTCCTTAACATGTTGTTCATGTTCCTGAAGAGTACTGGAGTACACAAGGATATCGTCAATGTACACCATACATATGGTATCCAAAAGGCCCCTGAGCACTTCGTCCATAAAGAATTGGAAAGCCGCAGGGGCGTTGCATAAGCCAAAGGGCATGACATTATATTCGAATAAGCCAAACTTTGTTCGGAACGCGGTCTTCCACTCGTCGCCCTTCTTTACTCGGACCAGATGATAAGCCCCCCTGAGATCTAACTTGGTGAAGTAACGAGCGCCCTTTATTTGGTCCATCATAACTGGAATCAATGGAAGGGGGTATCTATTCTTCACCGTGATGTTGTTCAAGGCCCTGTAGTCTATGCAGGGTCTTAATTCTGCACAGTCCTTCTTCGGGATGAAGAATAGGGGCGAAGAAGCAGGTGACGTGGAATGGCTGATGAATCCAGTAGCAAGATTCTCCTCCAGGTAGTTTTGTAAATAGAGGTTCTCATGTTCAGTCAGGGCATACACACGACTACACGGAATAGTTGCACCCGGGAGGAGTTCTATGCAACAATCGTAGACCCTGTGTGGGGGCAACCCGGTGGCCTTCTGTTTGTCGAACAGGGAACGATATTCGTTGTATATTTCAGGTAGACTGGAAGTACTGCATAGGAGTTTTTCTAAGCAAGCCACAGCCAGGTGTCGAATACTGGGACGTTCTTCATTGTCTTCTTCGGACACGGAGAAGAGATTGTAACAATGTTCCATGCAATAGGGTGAGGTTAAGGTGACTGTGCGAGCTGACCAACTCACAACTGGATCATGTAACGTGAGCCATGGCATGCCTAAGATCAGACGAAACTGAGGAGCAGCAATTAAATCAAATTGTATATACTCCGTGTGTTCTCCATGCTGCATTCGTAATGGGATCGTATGTTTGACCACAGGCCCGGAAGACAAAACGGATCCATCCACGGCCTTTACCTGTTCAGGTTCCTTCTTCTGTTCCCACGATATCCCAAGGGAGTCAGCGTAGTCAATGTCCATGTAATTTCCCGTGGCTCCTGAATCCAACAACGCATCCATCTGCGTGAAGGTATCCCGGGTTGTCCACAGGGATATGGGCAAATTCATGTGTGCCACTGCAGGCATCATCGTATTGGCAAGTAATGTGGAGATCATTGTTGATTGCCGGTCCATCCCAGAGATCTCGATCTGGTTTGGACGTTCTAGTTTTCTGACGTCTCGCGTGTTCCAAGAGCAGCAGTCTTTCGTGGTACGGTGGTCTTCTCCGTTTGTGGGGTTCTTGCTCTGCAGTCACGTATAAAGTGCCCCCCTTTTCCACAATACATGCAGAGTTTCATTTTTCTCCGTCGCTCTCGTTCCTCCGACGTCAGAGGACCTCGAATACCCCCTATTTGCATGGGTTCAGTACAATCAGAACTCTTGGAGCTGTCTTCCTGTGGGAGTTTAAATTTAGGATACCATCCACAGCCATCACCCCTGCTCCGATCTCCTCTTCTCTCCAATAGCCTATGATCTAATTGTACTGTGTGGTCGATGAGTTCTTCGCAAGTCACAGGCAATTGGACTACCTGAGACAAGACGTCCTTCAATTCACTCCTCAGGCCTTGATAGAACAACGAGGTCCTTTTTTCTTGTGGCCAATCAGTCTCGGCTAAGAGCCGATTAAAAGAGGTGATGTACGCTAGTAAGTCCTGTGACCCTTGTCGCAATGTCAGGAGTTCTTTATATAAGGATAACATATGAGTCTTCCGATCGAACAGTTTCCTTAAGGTGATACAGAAGTCTGGAAATCGGTGTAGAACAGGATCATTCTTTTCCATCAATGGGCTAGTCCAGCTTGCAGCGTTACCTCCCATATAGGACATCATAAATGCGGTCTTGGCCGCATCATCCTGAAACAAGGAAGGTTTACATAAAAAGTGGAGACGGCACTGGTTTAAGAAAGTCTCAAACTTCTTGGGATCTCCGTAGAACCTCTCCGGGGCAGCCAATGGTATTCCAGTATTCTGAATGACGTGCACTGTCAGAGTGTGGTCGGTGGAGGATGAAGGTATGGCTGTAGGAGTAAAGAACCCACCCCCCATTGCCATTGGGGTCGCGGGCTGGGATATGGTTTGTCCGGGAGGAGGAAGCGTGACCCTGCCCCGGTATTTCTTCTTGACATACCAGCTACTTCTCTACGCATGGTGTTCATATCTTTTCTAAGCTCTTGGTTCTCAACTCGAGAAGCATGAACTTCTTGTTGTAGTAAGCTAAATCCCTCAAGTAACGAGGCCAAGGTCGCACTAGTATCCATGGCCCAGGCTAGTCTTCTTCCTTGGGCTTGTCAATCTGTCACGGTTAGCAGCAGACAAGTAACCCAAGAGAAGAATACACAAGCCACTAACCTTAGGTGTCTAGCCAGCGGGGACCACGGAGAGAAGATAGTCTTCCCTATACCCGATAACACTGACCCTCTCCGGGTGATGCACACACCGGAGACAGGTAGTCCTCCAGGTAAGGGGAAGGGGAGTTGCTCGGGGAAGGTTGTTGTGAAGACACCGCTCAAGGTCTGGTCTAAGGCTTCGGATGACTTCAAGTCACAACACTGTCTGTAATTACAAGAACACTTGTTTAGTATGGTTAAGAGGCAACGCCTACAGAGGTAATGTATACACATATAAACAATAAGTCACTTACGAATAACCACCGCTTGAAACGGCCTGAAGTCTGGAAAAAGGTGGAGACTCTAGTTCAAGCGAAAAATGGGGCTGTTAAGGCACAGCTTGATTCACAAGAAGGAAAATTCAGGTTCACTTTCTCCTCGAGTAGTTATAATCACTATCGGGAGGGAAAGATGTTTTTAGTACGAGTTAGGTTTGGTAAGTTCCACTGGGGAATATCTGCTAGAAACAGATACCTACTCTCGGATAGCACGGCCGTGCTACAAATGAATAGATCAGATTTCTACTTACTAGAAATTCTCAAAGTGTCTCGGAGTCCTATGCGGGAAGGCAAGCGTCCGCGCACCCGTAGCTCTCGACGTCCTCAGCGGGAAGGCAAGCGTCCGCGCACCCGTAGCTCTCGACGTCCTCAGCGGGAAGGCAAGCGTCCGCGCACTCTCAACTCTAGGAAGGCTAGGTCCATACACGATCAAGAAACCGGAAGGATTGGCAAGCAACCTGCAATGGGACGGAAGTGTTTTTATACCCTATCAGAGGGCGTGGACTGCGTCGTCAGGCCCCAGGGCTTTCTGGGAGATGTAGTGCTGCATCGGTATTTCTTTACACTAGCTCTCCAGCTCTGGGTAATCGCTACAGTTTGACCGCCCTATGAAATTAACATGGGGAAAACACGTTTTGGGACTCCCCTTTTATCTCAGCCCCTGCTTGACAAATCCCCCCCAAACTTTAAAGGAAGGACCGGAGCTTCGCGAGGCAAATTTGAGGCAATTTTCAGGTAGATTCATCAACTAGCGTTAAAGTTATTCCAAATAGAATTTTGAGATTTTGCATTGAAAAAAATCCTAACTATAACTACCTACTGGCGACTGCCAGTAGGTTATATATATATACATATATATATATGCAGCAATTATCCAAGCATTAACCGCCTCCACCATACCGAGAGTTGCGTCGTCACCATAAGACTCCTTGGATTGAGTCTCTTTACTCCATTATTCAAACGACCACGCCATGTGAGATTTTTAAAATGTCTTTATTTCTGCCGCCGCCAAACGCGTTTCGACTACGCAGTAGCCTTGATCACTGGTTACGGTTAGGAGAGTGCGCGGCCATTTTTAAAGAAAAAAAAATATTCACACTACGTCATTGGCACTACCTGTCAACCGACAGGAAAGACAGACTTAAAATTCACTCTCCGTTGTATGTTCATTTTTTTACACATTAGCTTCAACATAATTTAATACATTTATTCAAAAATGCATAACGATTACCGGTTAAATCAGTTCATGAACAACCTTGTATTTTTAATAAAGTGCTAGGTGCGAGTAATTGTGATTTTCAACTCCCTTTTGAAAACTTTATCGACAATGACGCGCATTTGAGCAATTGCGCGTTGTATGTGCATACTATATACCCATTGTCAATACAATTTACAAGTTAAAAAGTAGCGCCCATGTGGGCTTAGCCTACACATCTATCGAATTATATTGTTCAATATCAGTTATCTTATCGGCTGCAAAATACTTAATGAGTTACGATCTCATACCCATCTTAAACATTGCACAAAATAAAGCTCAAGTGAGCAAACACACAGGTTGTACCCTACATGAAAACAAACAGATAATATGCCCAATCATTATAATTCATGTTGGCTGCCAAGTGTAAATACATTATGAAAAAGTACTGTCCACAAAATATTAATCATGATCAAAATTAGTTCTCATATGTGTTTATAGCAGAAACCACTTGTTAATCACCAAAATTTAGTATCATAGATGTCTATGTAAATCTTCTTCAATATTAAGACCGTTTGGCTGCTTGGTGTTCAACTTGATTATGTATCTTGAATCAAGTTTTCTTAACTTATTCAGTCTATTGCCTCCTCTTTGACTAGCTGGAATTGAGTCAATTACACAATATGTCAGTCCTTTGACATCCCTATTGTGCATTAATTCGAAATGCCTGGCTACAGGATAAGCCCTGTCGGCATTTTTAATTGCTCGCAGGTGTTGTAAGATCCTTTTGTAGGCTTCGTTGATTGTGCTGCCCACATACCGGAGCCTGCAAGGGCACTCGAGAATGTGGATTGCATAATCAGTTTTACATGTATATTTGTTGTTAATCTTTTCCATTTTATTGGAAAGGCCCAATCTGTATTTACTGCAGTTCACGCCATGATTACATGCTTTGCACTTTGTGCATTTCACGAAGCCATTTTTGTCTAGCCAGGTTTTTTTCAGTTGGGGTTTTTTGAGCATGTTGCTTACCAAACAGTATTTGAAGGATTTTGCTTTCTTGAATGTAATTTGTGGTCTCTTGGGGACTTCTTTCCCAAGAACTGGGTCGTTTTTAATGATATGCCAATGCTTGTTGAGTATTCTTCTCACCTCAACATGTTGGTTACAAAATCCTGTTATAAATCTGCATTGGTTATCATTCTTGCTCTCTTTTGTATTGCCAAAGAGGATTTGCTCCCTCTTCAGTTTTGAGGCTTTTTGTATTCTCTCTTCTATCCAAGTAGTGGGATAGCCCTGTTCTTTAAATCTTGTACTCAAGGTTTCTAGTTCTTTCTCCGTTTCCACAGGAGTACTGCAATTGCGCATGACTCTGAGGCTCTCCCCATACGGTATGCTGCTCTTGAGGGCCATAGGGTGAAAGCTTTTTGCGTGCAACAAAGTGTTGCCACTGGTGGGTTTTCTGTAAAGTTTAGTATGAATTTTACCATGTTCGACATACACTGTTAAATCTAAGAAGTTGACACTATCTTTACTTATGGTACTGGTAAAGGATAAATTTAGCTCATTCTTCTGAAGCTTTGATATAAAAGCCTTAGCTTCCAGTTCAGAGCCTTTCCAGACCAAAAATAAATCGTCGATAAAACGACTCCAATGGATAATATTTTCATCCCACTCCTTTTGATACTGCGTCCGGACCACCTGCTCCTCCCACCAGCCCATATGCAAATTCGCATAGCTGGGGGCGAAGCAGGTGCCCATGGCAGTACCACATGTCTGATGGAATAGTTGATCATAAAATAGAAATTAATTACTTGTCAAACATTTTTCCACCATTCTCAGGAGCATTTG
Organism: Lissotriton vulgaris; assembly: GCF_964263255.1. Lineage (NCBI taxonomy): Eukaryota > Metazoa > Chordata > Amphibia > Caudata > Salamandridae > Lissotriton > Lissotriton vulgaris. The sequence goes on along the minus strand of NC_141691.1, from coordinate 1,189,003,224 downwards.
TGTGTGTGACCACAAACTGATGGCTCTTGTACCCAAAAAATGTTTAACGGCACGGATTCCATCCTTATGCCTAATACTTGTGTACAAGCTGGCCACATCGATAGTAATTAACAAATAGTCATCTTCCCATGGTGTGTCGTATATTTTTTTCAGAAAGTCTCCAGTGTCTAACAAAAACGAAGGTAACGTCTTTGCCAAAGGATTCAAAAAAGAGTCAACAAATTTGGAAGTATGTTCTAGTGCGCTACCTATTGCTGAAATAATAGGGCGTCCTGGGGGGTTTGATAAATCTTTGTGCACCTTTGGAATTAAATAAAATACAGGTGTGGTTGGCAAATCGATCTTCAAGTACATATACTCATCGTATGTTAAGAGTGAAGAATCATACCACTGTTTTAGCTCAGCGTTGAAGGATTCATGACTTTCTATCATTATTTTTTCATCAACGCGTGCATAGCAATGTTTATCATCAAGTTGCCTGTATGCCTCAGATAAATACTTCATTCTGTCCCAAAGGACTACATTGCCCCCCTTGTCAGCATTACGCACTATGCAATTATTACACTCTAACAGTTTTTTAATTAAAGCATAATATTCTTTTTGCTGTTCGTTATTCACTTTATTTGGATTTATATCCTTACCCAACTTCTTCAGTTCATTTAAGACCAGTTCATTGTAAACATCAACAGTGTCTTTAGCTGATTATGGTGTAAAACGTGACCTCGGTCTAAAAGGTGTTGGGGAATCTTGATTTATATTGATGTCTTCTTCCCGGGCAATATTGTCCGCAAAATCCTCTGGTTCCAAATTTTGTGCTTCCATGTTTGTTGCTCTTAATACCATCATTAGATCCATGTCCTCCACCCTTAGGTTATCCTCAATGGCAGCACCAGCTAGGGGGGCTTCAGAAGTCTTTTGCCTCGGGTTTACAAGGAAATGTTTTTTAAGTTTAAGTAGTCTTATAAACTTAAAAAGGTCGATACGAGTTTGTACAAAGTCCATGTCAGCCTCTGGGCAAAATGATAGGCCCAGTTCCAAAATCCTCTGTTCTCTTTCGGTCATTTGGATGTTTGTTAGGTTAATGATAGTCATATCTTTGGTGGGGTTCTTTATTACTTCGTCAGTTTCTTCTTCTGCTTTTGATAACCTCTCCCGGCGCTTCGACCCCTTCCGCCGGTTTGCCCTCTGCCTTTTCCTCCTGGCGGTTCTGAGTTTGCACTCTGTGTTGGTGGCCTTTGACGCAAATTGTAGCGTCGCTCCACGTTTAAATAGCCCAATTCATCTATCACGGATGGTATTGCGCACGGTATGGGTCTATTCGTTTCTCCTTCCGTGTCATAGTCAGAACTTGTGACACTACTTAGATCAGATGCAGGTTCCGTTCCTGTTTTCGATAGGCTAGCCGATTTCGCCTGTTTTTGTTGTCTAATGGCGTCGAACTTCTTGGCAAAGGTGTATATTTGCCCTTGTTCGTAATCTTGTTTATCACGCTGAAATGTATGCGTTTTGCGGTCTTTAATTGATATTTCCAATTTTTTAATTCTTTCTTTACTTTCGGCTTTAAATTTGGAGATGGTAGCTTGATCTTCTTCTTTGCTTAAATCATTCAAGATTTTTTCTATTTCCTCCAAAATTTTCTTCCTATTGATATCGGCATATTTTATGAGAATGCCTAACATTCTCCGTGAAGAGTCATTGTTGTTTGCTGCCCATTCCTTAAGCATTTCCGGGTTTGGGTCTTCGTAACTCGGCGCAACCATTACCCGGAGTCCCCGGGGTATACGTTGCACTTCTAGATATCTTTGCAGTGACTTAGATTCCCACCATTTAGAGACCTCGGATCTTTGGAGCTTTTCCAGCCTTCTTAGTCGTACCATGAGATCATTTTGTACGTTCCCGCTTGTGCCTGGTACTCCGCCATCACTCAAGGGACCACTCTCATCGGTGAATACTTGTAGCGCTGCTTGCTCGCGCTCGTTAACCTCAGCGGCATCCATATCCAGAAATGTGTCAGCGTTATCGCTGCAATATTATCCGCCAAACGTTCACCATGTTAAATCACGAGTTCGTAAGGGCTTCACTCTCTCCCCCGCAGGTAGTCACAGGGTCAGTCTTACCCGCCCACCTAGGTTATGCCACAGAGCTGCCGAAGGAACTCCAAGCAAATCCGTGGTGTCGGGGCTGCCTCCTGCAAATCCAGCCGTTTGTCTTCTTCCCGCGTTGTGGGGGGGGGTGGCAGTTCAAACGTATGCTGCAATTATCCAAGCATTAACCGCCTCCACCATACCGAGAGTTGCGTCGTCACCATAAGACTCCTTGGATTGAGTCTCTTTACTCGATTATTCAAACAACCACGCCATGTGAGATTTTCAAAATTTCTTTATTTCTGCCGCCGCCAAACGCGTTTCGACTACGCAGTAGCCTTGATCACTGGTTACGGTTAGGAGAGCGCGCGGCCATTTTTAAAGAAAAAAAATTATTCACACTACGTCATTGGCACTACCTGTCAACCGACAGGAAAGACAGACTTCAAATTCACTCTCCGTTGTATGTTCATTTTTTTACACATTAGCTTCAACATAATTTAATACATTTATTCAAAAATGCATAACGATTACCGGTTAAATCAGTCCATGAACAACCTTGTATTTTTAATAAAGTGCTAGGTGCGAGTATTTGTGATTTTCAACTCCCTTTTGAAAACTTTATCGACAATGACGCGCATTCTCAAAATATGTGCTCCAGTGGATTTCGAGAAATTAACGTTTTAAAAAATGTATATATCTGTGACAGCGTCCCAGATAGCGCTCCAGATCGCGTACTTTTCGTGTCACGGAGCTTTGCAAAGCGATGCTAATTGGCTCTCCGGTGTCTGTCAACATTCTAAACAGTCCGGTGCGGCCGCCATCTTGTCTCTCGGTAGGATCGAGAGACAAGAAGAGGTGAATAACAAAGGGGGAATTTAATGAAAGGGGGCAAGGTAGACCCCTCTTGACCCCCTAGGAATGATGTTGGGGTTATTAAGTGGTCCCGTGGGGAAAATAAAAAAAAATTGATTTTTCACGGTAGAAGCGCTTCTCGGTTCGCAAATTAATGGCTGAATGGATTTGCACGAAACTTGGCAAAATTATAGGGACTGTTAGCCCGATGTGCCTCTGCTGGGTCTCAATATATGTGCTCCAGTGGATTTTGAGAAATGAACGTTTAAAAAACAGGTATATCTGTGACAGCGTCCCAGATAGCGCTCCAGATCGCGTACTTTTCGCGTAACGGAGCTTTGCGTAGCGAAGCTGATTGGCTCTCCGGTGTCTGTCAACATTCTAAACAGTCCGGTGCGGCCGCCATCTTGTCTCTCGGTAGGATCGAGAGACAAGAAGAGGTGAAAAACGAAGGGGGAATTTAATGAAAGGGGGCTAGGTAGACCCCTCTTGATCCCCTAGGAATGATGTTGGGGTTATTAAAGGGTCCCGTGGGGCAAATAATAAAAATTTGATTTTTCGCGGTAGAAGCGCTTCTCGGCTCACGAACCGGGTCGCAAACTGGTAGCGAAACGTGAATTGGCCATTTTGTGTTTTGATTTCATTAAATTACTAGGTATAAGGGGGTACGGGAGACGTATCCTGACCCCTTTTGTTTTCTGAGGGTGGCTGAGGAGGCACATATATGTTGATACATGTCTTCCAGCGGCTGTGCGTGAGCGTTTTTTTTTTTGCTGCGTGATGTCTGTTAACGTTCGATTCGATGGAAATCAGGAACTGTTGACCGCCATTTTGTCACTGCGAGTAAATATTTTGTTTTAAATAATTGTTATAAATTAATCCTTATTGATAAACATTGTCTGCGCCATCTTGTCTTTTTTGCAATGCCACACTTTTGTTGAGCACGGCAGCCATTTTAGATGCCTTGACCAGACCCACTCTCTGCACGCCGCCGATCCTCAGCATGGCTCCTCACCCTCGCAAGCATCTCCCCCACGCACTGGTCACCACCGCTCTCTCTCTCATGCATGGGCCAGAAACCTCCTCCCATGTGCGCTGCTCTTCCCTGAGAATCACACCCTGTGCCCGCCCGACACCACCCTTTCACCCTATTCACTACCGCACCCTCTGACACTCCTCTTCCTCTGTGTCCGATTGTTCATGCCGGTCCCAGGCTATCACCTACCCCTGCAGATGTAGTTTATGGCCCCAGCTGTAGAGAATCACCCCTCTTCAAAGGAGTTACAGTAGATCAAGGCCCCCACCCAATGAGATCCGTCACACCACACGCCTTCCTACTATCTGATAACCATCCTGTATTGTGCTTGGGGAGGGGATTCTCACTGTGAGGGTGTGTGGGACCGAGCCTGAAGCGGAAGATTCCAGGGATGCCTCTTTGTACATCAAAGTATTTACAATTATGTGTCACATTATAAATATATAGCACTCCAACAAAGTAGGATTATAACACTTTAATAACTTTTAAATATATAGAACGCAACAAAAACAGTAAATACATTTAAACAATTTTTTTGAAAAAAGAAACAACAATGGTCAGTAGCTGTGTTTTGTGCGAATAGTCCCAAGGCAGCACAACGTGCTGAGTTCTGGACGGCACCCAGGTGATGTTACCTGGGTGCCCCACTGGTTTTTGGTATCCTACAATGCAGCTCCGAAAAACGGCGTGGGGCGTCCCGAGGGGTGCGCGGGGAGGCCTTGTCAGTAGCGGTCTGTTGTGCGAATAGTCCCAAGGCAGCAGAACTCGCTGAGATGTGGATGGCACCCAGGTGATGTTGTCGCACTGGTTTTGGTATCCTACAATGATGCTCCAAAAAACGGCGTGGGGCGCCCCGGGGGGGGGGGGGCGGCGTGAACGGGCCTCCCCAGGTGGCGGCTCGTGTGCTGTAGTGGGGCGCCCCTTTACCGTTTCAGTTGCCATTCCGCCCGCTTTTGGTACACTGTGCCACAATCCGCCATTCAGCTGAGTTGCACCCACTCTTGCGGTTCAGCGATAGGCGGCTGCCACAGGACTCTCAAAATGGCGGCAGGCTCTTTCCTTTTTGGGCCTGGTCCACTAAAATGGCCCTGGGACACCTCTGAACTCGAACGCTTGTCTGCTAGGTCTTGGACCCCATTCTCGAAAGCGTCCCCTCAGTCGTGAAGATTTTACAAAAGTCTTGGGGGCCCTCGACTCCTGCAGGCTTCCGGTGGGGAGCGGCTGCCATGATTGCTCGCGGAATGACCACGACGGAGCCACGAGATGGTGGTGCTTTCATGCTGACGCCAGCTTCAGTCTGAAACATCCAGAAACAAGGTGGGGCTTTCATCGTTTGGGGAAAAAAAATGTTCTAAACCAATGAAAAGTGTTATTTTTAGGTCATATGACCAAGCCTTCCATCATTAGGAAACCAAAAGTAAAATGAACCAATGAAAAGTTTTATAAACAAGTCACATGACCTGTTATGCAGCATAGGGCTATATAAAGCGTAGAAAATCCGTTGGCACGTGAGGCGGCGTCAGTAGCGGACCGATGTGCGAATAGGCCGAAGGCAACACAACGCGCCGAGATCCGGATGGCACCGAGGTGGTGTCCAGCAAGTTGCTGCACTGGTATGGCTATCCTACAATGCTGCGCTGAAAGACAGCGTGGGGTGCCCAGGGGGAGGCGGCGCGAATGTCCCTCTTCCGCCTCTCCAGGTGGAGGCACCTCATCTGCAGTGCGGCGCCCCTTAGCGTTTCACACGCCGGCCAACAGAGTTGGGTCCGCACTTGCTGCTACAGCAGGCCGAAGGCAGCCCAACGCGAAGAGATCCGGATGGCACCGAGGTGGTGTCCAGCAAGTTTCCGCACTGGTGTGGCCATCCTACAATGCTGCGCCGAAAGTCGGCGTGGGGTCCTGTGAGATGGTGTCAGTAGCGGACCAATGTGTGAATAGGCCGGAACCAGCCAAGGCGCCAAGATCCGGATGGCACCGAGGTGGTGTCATAGTTGAGAGTTCTGAGCAGCGCTTGTAACACTGTCTGAAGCTTATTTGCACCTGCTGCAGCTTCACTATTGCCTTGGTGTGGCCAAAGATCGCCCATGACATAGGCGGCCGGCTCCCGGGGTCCGGCGTAAGTTTTTCCTTTTCCTTTCTGCATCTTGTCCCACAATCCGTTTGACCTGAAGACACAACCAGGTCCCTGAATGTGTGCAGGGGGACGCTATTGATTGAATCAAAATGGCGGCTTCACACAAAGCTGACTCAAGCGTTCCTGCTGATGCTATACAGACAAAAACTGGTTTTCAGTTTGTATATTCTTCTGGATTTTTCCATCCAAGACTGGTTGAGAGTTTGTAGAACAATGGCTTTAGATTTTCAACATACTACTCTTCAACATTCTTCCTAAATGTAACAATGTGAGACTCACTAGGAGAACGGCTGTTTATCTTTCCTTTCAAAATGCTGCCAACAATATTTTCTGAATGGAAGACACCAC